>NC_141012.1:45045910-45645910 GCF_052327205.1 Somniosus microcephalus | reverse complement strand
CTCTCTATTGATTCACTGACTCTCTCCATTGATTCATTGATTCAGTCCATTGATTAATTGATTCTCTCTATTGACACATTGACTCTCTCCACTGATTCATTGATTCAGTCCATTGATTCATTGATACTCTAACTTGATTTATTGATTCTCTCCATTGATTCATTAATTCGAACCATTGATCCATTGATTCACTCCATTGATTCATTGATTCTCTCCATTCATCCATTGATCCTCTACCTTGATTCATTGATTCAGTCCATTGATTCATTGATTCTCTTGAATGATTCATTAATTCTCTCAATTGATTCATTGATTCTCAACCAATGATCCATTGTGTCTCTCCATTGATTCATTGATTCTCTCCATTGATCCTCTACTTTGGTTCATTGATTCAGTCCATTGATTCATTTATTCTCTTGAATGATTCATTGATTCTCTCAATTGATTCATTGATTCTCATCCAATGATCCATTGTGTCTCTCCATTGATTCATTGATTCTCTCCATTGATTCATTGATTCTTATGATTGATCCATTGACTCTCTCCATTGATCCATTGATTCTCTCCATTGATCCATTGATCCTCTATGTTGGTTCATTGATTCAGTCCATTGATTCATTGATTCTCTTGAATGATTCATTGAGTCTCTCAATTGATTCATTGATTCTCATCCAATGATCCATTGTGTCTTTCCATTGATTGATTGATTCTCTCCATTGATTAATTGAATCTTATGATAAATCCATTGTTTCTCTCCATTGATTCCTTCATGCTCTCTATTGATCCATTGACTCGCTCCAATGATTCATTGATTCTCTCCATTGATTCTCACCATTGATACACTCCATTGATTCACTGATCCTTTTCATTGATCCATTGACTCTTTCCATTGATCCATTGATTCTCTCCATTGAACCATTGATTCTTTCCATTGATCAACAAATTATTTACATTGATCCATTGATTCTCTGCTATATTCATTGAAGCTCTCCATTTATCCATTGATCCTATCCATTGACTCATTGATTCTTTACACTGATCCATTGATTCTCACCCGCTTATAAATTGAGTCTCTCCATTGATTTATTGATTATTTACATTGTTTCATTGATTCTCTCCATTGATTCATTGATTCTCTACATTGATTCATTGATTTGATCCATTGATCCATTGATTCACTCCATTGATTCATTGATTCTGTCCATAGATTCTTAAATTCTCTGCCTTGATTCATTGATTCGCTCGCATTGATCCATTGATTCATTGATTCTCTCCATTGATTCATTGATTCTCTACATTGATTCATTGATTCAGTCGATTGATTCATTGATTCTCTCTATTGATTCATTGATTCTTTCCACTGATTCATTGATTTTCTTCATTGATCTTCTCCATTGATTCATTGAATCTTTACATTGAGTAGGGATCCATTGATTCTCCCCATTGATCCATTGATTCTCACCTGCTTATCAATTGAGCCTCTCCATTGATTCATTGATTCTCTACATTGATTCATTGATTCGATCCATTGATCCATTGATTCACTCCATTGATTCATTGATTCTGTCCATTGATTCTTAAATTCTCTGCCTTGAATTATTGGTTCGCTCGCATTGATCCATTGATTCTCTCCATTGATTCATTGATTCTCTTCATCGATTCATTGAATCAGTCGATTGATTCATTGATTCCCTCTATTGATTCATTGATTCTCTCCACTGATTCATTGATTATTTCCATTGATCCATTGATTCTCTGCTATATTCATTGAACCTCTCCATTCATCCATTGATCCTCCCCATTGATTCATTGATTCTTTACATTGAGACGTGATCCATTGATTCTGTCCATTGATTCATTGATTCTCTCCATTGATCCATTGATACTCACCCAATTATCCATTGAGTCTCTCCAATGATTCATTGATTCTCTCCATTGATCCATTGATACTCACCCAATTATCCATTGAGTCTCTCCAATGATTCATTGATTCTCTACATTGTTTCATTGATTCTCTCAATTGATTCATTGATTCTCTCCATTGATCCATTGAATCTCTACATTAATTCATTGATTCAGTCCATTGATTAATTGATTCGCTCTATTGATACATTGGCTCTCTCCATTGATTCATCGATTCTCTCCATTGATTCATTAATTCGAACCATTGATCCATTGAGTCACTCCATTGATTCATTGATTCTCTCCATTGCTCCATTAATCCTCTACATTGATTCATTGATTCTCTCCATTGCTCCATTAATCCTCTACATTGATTCATTGATTCAGTCCATTGATTCATTGATTCTCTTGAATGATTCATTGATTCTCTCAATTCATTCATTGCTGCTCATCCAATGATCCATTGTGTCTCTGCATTGATTGGTTGATTCTCTCCATTGATTAATTGATTCTTATGATTGATCCATTGGTTCTCTCCATTGATTCATTGATTTTCTCCATTGATTCATTGATTCTTTCCACAGATTCAATGATTCTCTCCATTGATACATTGATTCTGTCCATTGATCCATTGATTCTTTACATGGATCCATTGATTCCCTCTTTTGATCCATTGTTTCTCTCCATTAATTTATTCATTCTTTCCATTGATCCATTCATTCTCTCTATCCTCTCCATTGATTCATTGATTCTCTCCACACTTTCATTGATTCTTTCCATTAATTCATTCATTTATGCATTTATTCATTGATTCTCTCCATTAATTCATTGATTCTCTACATTGATTCGATCCATTGATCCTTTGATTCACTCCATTGATTCATTGATTCTCTCCATTTATTCTTAAATTCTCTCCCTTGATTCATTGATTTGTTCCCATTGATCCATTGATTCTCTCCATTGATCATTGCATCAGTCCTTTGATTCATTGAGTCTCTCCATTGATTCATTGATTCTCTACATTGTTTCATTGATCCTCTCAATTGATTCATTGATTCTCTACATTGATTCATTGATTCAATCCATTGATTCACTCCACTGATTCATTGATTCTCTCCAATTATTCTTACATTCTCTCCCTTGATTCATTGATTCTTTCTATTGATTCATTGACTCCCTCCATTGATTCATTGATTCTCTCCATTGCTTCATTGATTCTCTCCATTGATTCATTGAAAATCTCCACTGATTCATTGATTCAGTCCATTGATTCATTGATTCTCTCCATTGATTCTTACATTCTCTCCCTTGATTCATTGATTCACTCTCATTTATCCATTGATTCTCTCCATTGATCCATTGATTCTCTACATTGATTCATTGATTTAGTCCATTAATTAATTGATTCTCTTGAATGATTCATTGATTCTCTCCATTGATCCATTGCATCTCCCCATTGTTCCATTGATTCTCTCCATTGATTCATTGATTCTATCCATTGGTTCATTGAATATCTCCATTAATTCATTGAATATCTCCATTGATTCATTGAATATCTCCATTGATTCATTGTTTCAGTCCATTGATTTATTGATACTCCCCATTGATTAATTGATTCGTTCCACAAATTCATTGATTCTCTCCATTGATTCTCTCCAATGAATCATTGATTCTCTCCATTTATCCATTGATTCTCTCATTTGATACATTGATTTGCTCCATTGATTCACTGATTTTCTCCATTGATGCATTGACTCTTTCTATTGATCCATTGATTCTCTCCATTGATCCATTGATTCACTCCATTGATTCATTCAATCTTACCATTAACCCATTGTTTTTTTCCATTGATCTATTTAATCTCTCCTATATTCATTGGAATTCTCCATTCATGAATTGATTCTTTCCATTGATTCATTGTTTCTATCCATTGACTTGTTGATTCTCTCTATTGATCCATTGATTATCTCCATTGATTCATTGATTCTTGCTATTGATTAATTGATTCAATCCATTGATCCATTCATTCTCTCCATTGATTCATCGATTCTCTCCATTGATTCATTGATCTTTCCACAGATTTATTGATTCTCTTTATTGATTCTCTCCAATGATTCATTGCTTCGCTCCATTGACACTTTGATTCGCTGCATTGATCCATTGATTCTCCCCATTGATCCATTGATTCTTTCAATTCATACATTGATTCACTCCATTGATTCACTGATTCTCTTAATTGATCCATTGACTCTTTCTATTGATCCATTGATTCTCTCTATGGATCCATTGATTCTCTCCATTGATTCATTGAATATCTCCATTGATTCATTGTTTCAGTCCATTGATTTATTGATACTCCCCATTGATTAATTGATTCGCTCTGCAAATTCATTGATTCTCTCCACTGATTCTCTCCAATGAATCATTGATTCTCTCCATTGATCCATTGATTCTCTCATTTGATACATTGATTTGCTCCATTGATTCACTGATTCTCTCCATTGATCCATTGATTCTCTCATTTGATACATTGATTCGCTCCATTGATTCACTGATTCTCTCCATTGATGCATTGATTCTTTCTATTGATCCATTGATTCTCTCCATTGATCCATTGATTCACGCCATTGATTCATTCAATCTTACCATTAACCCATTGTTTTTTTCCATTGATCTATTCAATCTCTCCTATATTCATTGAAATTCTCTTTCATTAATTGATTCTTTCCATTGATTCACTGATTCTGTACGTTGATCCATTGATTTTCTCCAATGTTGCATTGAATCTCCCCATTGATTCATTGAATCTCTCCATTGATTCATTGATTCTATCCATTGACTTGTTGATTCTCTCATTTGAATCATTGATTCTCTTCATTGATGCATTGATTTTATCCATTGATTCATGAATTCTCTCTGCTGCTTCATCGATTGATATGCTCCATTGATCCGTTGACTCTTTCCATTGATCCATTGATTCTCTCCATTGATCCATTGATTCTTTCCCTTCATCAATTTATTCTCTCCATTGATTCGTTGATTATTATCATTGATCTATTGATTCTTTCCATGGATTCAATGATGCTCTCCATTGATTAATTGATTCTTATGATTGACCCATTGATTCTGTCCATTGATCCATTGATTATTTTCATTGATCCAATGATTTTCTCCATTGATCCAATTATTTTCTCCATTGAGCCATTGATTCTTTTCATTGATTCACTGAATATCCCCATTGATCCAATGATTCTCTCCATTGATTCATTGATTCTCTCCATTGATTCATCGATTCTCGCTATGAATTAATTGACTCTTTACATTGATTCATTGATTCTCTCCATTGATTCATTGATTCTTTCACAGATTCACTTGTTCTCTCCTTTGATTCTCTCCAATGATTAATTGATTCCCTCCAGTGATCCATTGATCCATTCCATTGATTCACTGATTCGCCCTATTGATCCATTGATTCTCTCCTTTGATACATTGATTCGTTCCATTGATTCACTGATTCTCTCCATTGATGCATTGACTCTTTCTATTGATCCATTGATTCACGCCATTGATTCATTCAATCTTTCCATTAACCAATTGTTATTTTTACCATTGATCCATTGATTCTCTCCTATATTCATTGAAATTCTCCATTTATCAATTGATTCTTTCCATTTGTTCACTGATTCTCTCCATTGATCCATTGATTTTCTACATTGAGTTATTGATTCTCTCCTATGATCCATTGATTCTCGGCAATGATCCATTGATTATTTCCATTGATCCATTGATTCTCTCCATTGATTCATTGAATCTCTCCATTGATCAACTGATTCTCTCCATTGATTCATTGATTATTATCATTGATCCATTGACTCTTTCCATTGATTCTCTCCATTGATTCATTGATTCTTATTATTGATCCAATGATCCTCTCCATTGATCCAATGATCCTCTCCATTGATCCAATGATCCTCTCCATTGATCCAATGATTCTCTCCATTGATTCATTGATAATTTCCAATGATCCATTGATTCTCTCCATTGATTCATTGATTCTCTCCATGGATTCATTGAATTTATCCATTGATTCATTGATTCTCTCCATTGATTAATTGATTCTTATGATTGATCCATTGATTCTTTCCATTGATCCATTGATTCTCTCCAGTGATCCATTGATTCTTATGATTGACCCATTGATTCTGTCCATTGATCCATTGATTATGTTCATTGATCCAATGATTTTCTCCATTGATCCAATTATTCTCTCCATTGATCCATTGATTCTTTTCATCGATTCACTGAATGTCCCCATTGATCCAATTATTCTCTCCTTTGATTCATTGATTCTCTCCATTGACCCATTGAATCTCTCCACTGGCTCATTGATTCGATCCATTGATTAATGTTCCATTGATTCTCTTCATTGATTCACTGATTCGCTCTATTGATCCATTGATTCTCTCCTTTGATACATTGATTTGTTCCATTGATTCACTGATTCGCTCTATTGATCCATTGATTCTCTCCTTTGATACATTGATTCGTTCCATTGATTCACTGATTCTCTCCATTGATGCATTGACTCTTTCTATTGATCCATTGATTCACGCCATTGATTTATTCAATCTTTCCATTAACCAATTGTTATTTTTACCATTGATCCATTGATTCTCTCCTATATGCATTGAAATTCTCCATTTATCAATTGATTTGTTCACTGATTCTCTCCATTGACCCATTGATTTTCTCCATTGATTTATTGATTCTCTCCATTGATTTGTTGATTCCCTCCTTTGAATCATTGATTTTCTCTATTGATCCATTGATTCTTTCCTATGATCCATTGATTCTTTCCATTGATCCTATGATTCTCTCCATTGATTCATTGATTCTCTCCATTGATTAATTGATTCTTTTGATTGATCCATTGATTCTCTCCATTGATCCAATGATTCTCTCCATTGATCCATTGATTCACACCATTGATTCATTCAATCTTTCCATTAATCCATTGTTTTTTTACCATTGATCCATTGATGCTCTCCTATATTCATTGAAATTCTCCATTCATCAATTGATTCTTTCCATTTATTCACTGATTCTCTCCATTGATCCAATGATTCTCTCCATCGATTCTTATTATTGACCCATTGATTCTCTCCATTGATCGATTGATTCTCTCCATTGATCCATTGATTCTTTCCATTGATCCTTTGATTCTCTGCATTGATCCATTGATTCTCTCCATTGGCTCATTCATTCTCTCCATTGATTATCGTTCCATTAATTCTCTCCACTGATTCATTGATTCGCTCCGTTGAATCATTGATTCGCTGCATTGATTCATTGACTTTATCCATTGATTCATTGATTATCTCTGCTGATTCATTCATTTTCTCCAATGATCCATTGATTCTCTCCATTGTTCCATTGATTTTCTCCATTGAACAATTGATTCTTTCCATTGATCCATTGATTCTCTCATTGATCCATTGATTCTCGCCATTGATTAATTGATTCTTTCCAATAATCCATTGATTCTCTCCATTGATCCATGATTATTTCCATTGATCCAGTGGTTCTCTCCATTGATCGAATGATTTTCTCCATTGAACCATGGATTCCTTCCATTGATCCATTGATTCTCTCCATTGATTAGGGATCAATTCATTCTCTGCATTCTCTCCATTGATTCATTGATTCTCTCCATTGATCCATTGATTATTTCTATTGATCCAATGGTTATCGCCATTGATCCAATGATTATCTCCATTGAACCATTGATTCACTCAAGTGATCCATTGATTCTCTGCATTGATCCATTGATTCTCTCCATTAGTTAGTGTTCCATTGATTCTCACCATTGATTCATTTGTTCTCTCCACTGATTTGGGATCAATTCATTCTTTGCAGTCATCCATTGATTCTCTGCATTGATCCATTGATTCTCTCCATTGGCTCATTGATTCTCTCCATTAATTAGTGTTCCATTGATTCTCGCCATTGATTCATTGATTTTCATTGTTTATTGATCGATTCTCACCAATGATCCATTAATTCTCTCCATTGATCCATTGATTCTCTCCATTGATCCATTGATTCTCTCCATTGATTCATTGATTCTCTCCATTGATCCATTGATTATTTCCATTGATCCAATGGTTGTCTCCATTGATTCAATGATTTTCTCCATTGAACCATTGATTCTTTCCATTGATTCATTGAATCTCTACATTGATCCATTGGTTCTCTCCATTGATTCATTCATTCTCTCTATTGATCCATTGATCCTCTCCATTGATTAATTGATTCTTGTTATTGATTAATTGATTCAATGCATTGATCTATTGATTCTCTCCATTGATCCATTGACTCTTTCCATTGCTTCATTGATTCTCTCCATTGATTGATTGATTCTTATGATTGATCCACTGATTCTCTCCATTGATTATTTGATTATCGCCATTGATTCATTGATTCTCTCCTTTCATTTGTTGATTCCCTCATTGAATCATCTGAATCTCTCCTTTGAGTTATTGATTCTCTCCATTGATTAAAGGATTTTTATGATTGATCCATTGATTCTTTCCATTGATCCTTGATTCCTTCCATTGATCCATTGATTATTTCCATTGATCCTTTGATTCTCTCCATTGATTCATTGAATCTCTTCCTTGATCCATTGATTATTTCCATTGATCTATTGATTCTCTCCATTGATTCATTGATTCTCTCCATTGATTAATTGATTCTATTGATTGATCCATTGATTCTCTCCATTGAGCCATTGATTATTTCCATTGATCCAATGATTCTCTCCATTGATTCATTGAATCTCTCCATTGATTCACTGAATATCTCCATTTATTCATTGATGCATTCCATTGGTCCGTTGATTCTCTCCATTGATTCATTGATAAATTCCAATGATCCATTGATTCTCTCCATTGATGCATTGATTTTCTCCATTGATTAATTGATTCTTATGATTGATTCATTGATTCTCTCCATTGATTCATTGAATCACTCCATTGTTCATTTGATTCTTGGCGTGGATAAATGTGAGGTTATCCACTTTGGTGGCAAAAACAGGAAGGCAGATTATTATCTGAATGGCAATAGATTGGGAGAAGGGGAAGTGCAAAGAGACCTGGGTGTCCTTGTGCACCAGTCGCTGAAGGTAAGCATGCAGGTGCAGCAGGCGGTTAAGAGGGCAAATTGCATGTTGGCCTTCGTAGCGAGAGGTTTGAGTACAGGAACAAGGATGTCTTGCTGCAGTTATACAGGGCCTTGGTGAGACCACATCTTGAGTATTGTGTGCAGTTTTGGTCGCCTTATCTGAGGAAGGATGTTCTTGCCATGAAAGGAGTTCAGCGAAGATTCACCAGGCTGATACCTGGGGTGGCAGGAATGACGTATGAGGAGAGATTGGGTCGATTGTGCTTGTACTCGCTGGAGTTTAGAAGAATGAGAGGGGATCTCATTGAAACTTATAATATTCTGACAGGACTGGACAGACTAGATGCAGGAAGGATGTTCCCGATGGTCGGGGAGTCCAGAACCAGGGGTCACAGTCTAAGGATAAGGAGTAGGCCATTTAGAACAGAAATGAGGAGGAATTTCTTCACCCAGAGAGCAGTGAAGCTGTGGAATTCTCTACCACAGAAGGCAGTAGAGGCCAATACATTAAATATATTCAAGAAGGAGTTGGATATATTTCTTAAGGCTAAAGGGATCAAGGGGTATGGGGAGAAAGCAGGGACCGGGTACTGAATTTGGATGCTCAGCCATGATTGCATTGAATGGCGGAGCAGGCTCGAGGGGCCGAATGGCCTACTCCTGCTCCTAACTTCTGTTTCTATTCTTCCCATTGATCCATTGAGACTTTCCATTGATCCATTGAATCTCCCCATTGATCCAATGATTCTCTTCATTGATTCATTGACTCTCTCCATTGATTCATTGAATATCTCCATTGAGTCATTGATACATTCCATTGATCCATTGGTTCTCTCCATTGATTCATTCATTCTTTCCATGGATCCATTGATCCTCTCCATTGATTAATTGACTCTCATTATTGATTAATTGATTCAATCCATTGATCCATTGATTCTCTCCATTGATTCATTGATTCTCTCTGCTGATTCATTGATTCTTTCCACAGATCCATTGATTCTCCCCATTAATATATTCATTCACTCCATTGATTCACTGATTCGCTCCATTGATCCATTGACTCTTTCCATTGCTTCATTGATTCTCTCCATTGATTCATTGATTTTATCCATTGATTCATTGATTCGCACCGTTTATTCATCGATTCTCACCAATGATCCATTAATTCTCTCCATTGATCGATTGATTCTTTCCATTAATATATTCATTCACTCCATTGATTCACTGATTCGCTCCATTGATCCATTGACTCTTTCCATTGCTTCATTGATTCTCTCCATTGATTCATTGATTTTATCCATTGATTCATTGATTCGCACCGTTTATTCATCGATTCTCACCAATGATCCATTAATTCTCTCCATTGATCGATTGATTCTTTCCATTGATCCATTGATTCTCTCCATTGATCCATTGATCCATTGATTCTTTCCATTGACCTATTGATGCTCTCCATTGATCCATTGATTCTTTCCATTGATCCTATGATCCTCTACATTGATCCATTGATTCTCTCCATTAATTAATTGCTTCTTGTGATTGATCCATTGATTCTCTCCATTGATCCATTGATTCTTTCCATTGATGCTTGATTGCTCCATTGATCCATTGATTATTGCCATTGATCCATTGATTCTCTCCATTGATTCATTGACTCTCTCCATTGATTCATTGAATATCTCCATTGAGTCATTGATACATTCCATTGCTCCATTGGTTCTCTCCATTGATTCATTCATTCTTTCTATGTATCCATTGATCCTCTCCATTGATTAATTGACTCTCATTATTGATTAATTGATTCAATCCATTGATCCATTGAGACTTTCCATTGATCCATTGATTCTCTCCATTGATTCATTGACTTTCTCTGCTGATTCATTGATTCTTTCCACGGACTAGATGCAGGAAGGATGTTCCCGATGGTCGGGGAGTCCAGAACCAGGGGTCACAGTCTAAGGATAAGGGGTAGGCCATTTAGAACAGAAATTAGGAGGAATTTCTTCACCCAGAGAGCAGTGAAGCTGTGGAATTCTCTACCACAGAAGGCAGTAGAGGCCAATACATTAAATATATTCAAGAAGGAGTTGGATATATTTCTTAAGGCTAAAGGGATCAAGGGGTATGGGGAGAAAGCAGGGACCGGGTACTGAATTTGGATGCTCAGCCATGATTGCATTGAATGGCGGAGCAGGCTCGAGGGGCCGAATGGCCTACTCCTGCTCCTAACTTCTGTTTCTATTCTTCCCATTGATCCATTGAGACTTTCCATTGATCCATTGAATCTCCCCATTGATCCAATGATTCTCTTCATTGATTCATTGACTCTCTCCATTGATTCATTGAATATCTCCATTGAGTCATTGATACATTCCATTGATCAATTGGTTATCTCCATTGATTCATTCATTCTTTCCATGGATCCATTGATCCTCTCCATTGATTAATTGACTCTCATTATTGATTAATTGATTCAATCCATTGATCCATTGATTCTCTCCATTGATTCATTGATTCTCTCTGCTGATTCATTGATTCTTTCCACAGATCCATTGATTCTCCCCATTAATATATTCATTCACTCCATTGATTCACTGATTCGCTCCATTGATCCATTGACTCTTTCCATTGCTTCATTGATTCTCTCCATCGATTCATTGATTTTATCCATTGATTCATTGATTCGCACCGTTTATTCATCGATTCTCACCAATAATCCATTAATTCTCTCCATTGATCGATTGATTCTTTCCATTGATCCATTGATTCTCTCCATTGATCCATTGATTCTTTCCATTGACCTATTGATGCTCTCCATTGATCCATTGATTCTTTCCAATGATCCTATGATTCTTTCCATTGATCCTATGATCCTCTGCATTGATCCATTGATTCTCTCCATTAATTAATTGCTTCTTGTGATTGATCCATTGATTCTCTCCATTGATCCATTGATTCTTTCCATTGATGCTTGATTGCTCCATTGATCCATTGATTATTGCCATTGATCCATTGATTCTCTCCATTGATTCATTGACTCTCTCCATTGATTCATTGAATATCTCCATTGAGTCATTGATACATTCCATTGATCCATTGGTTCTCTCCATTGATTCATTCATTCTTTCTATGTATCCATTGATCCTCTCCATTGATTAATTGACTCTCATTATTGATTAATTGATTCAATCCATTGATCCATTGAGACTTTCCATTGATCCATTGATTCTCTCCATTGATTCATTGACTTTCTCTGCTGATTCATTGATTCTTTCCACGGATCCATTGATTCTCTTAATTGATCCATTGATTCTCTCCATTGATCCATTGATTCTCCCCATTGATATATTCATTCACTCCATTGATTCATTGATTCTCTCCATTGATCCATTGACTCTTTCCATTGCTTCATTGATTCTCTCCATTGATCCATTCATTCTTTCCATTGATCATCTGATTCTCTCCATTGAGTCATTGATTCTCTCCATTGTTTAATGGATTTTTATGTTTGATCCATTGATTTTCTCCATTGATCCATTGATCCAATGATGCTTGGTACTCTCTATTGATCCATTGATTCTTTCCAGTGATCTATTGACGCTCTCCATTGATCCATTGATCCTTTCCATTGATCCTATGATTCTTTCCATTGATCCTATGATCCTCTACATTGATCCATTGATTATCTTCATTAATTAATTGCTTCTTATGATTGATCCATTGATTCTCTCCATTGATCCATTGATTCTTTCCATTGATCCTTGATTGTTCCATTGATCCATTGATTATTGCCATTGATCCATTGATTCTCTCCATTGATTCATTGATTCTTAGGATTGATCCATTGATTATCTCCATTGATTCATTGATTCTTTCCATTGATTCATTGATTCTTTCCATTGATCCATTGAGACTTTCCATTGATCCATTGAATCTCCCCATTGTGCCAATGATTCTCTCCATTGAATCACTGATTCTCTCCATTGAGTCATTGATTCTCTCAATTGATTATTTGATTCTCGCCATTGATTCGTGTTCCATTGATTCTCTCCATTGATTCATTGATTCTCTCCGTTTATTCATCGATTCTCCCCAGTGATCCATTAATTCTCGCCATTGATCCATTGATTCTTTCCATTGATCCATTGATTCTCTTCATTGATTCATTGACTCTCTCCATTGATTCATTGAATATCTCCATTGATTCATTGATACATTCCATTGATCCATTGGTTCTCTCCATTGATTCATTCATTCTCTCTATTGATCCATTGATCCTCTCCATTGATTAATTGATTCTAGTTCTTGATTAATTGATTCAATCCATTGATCCATTGATTCTCTCCAACAATTATTTGATTCTCTCCATTGACCTATTGACTCACTCCATTGATCCATTGATTATCTCCATTGATCCATTGATTCTCCCCATTGATATATTCATTCACTCCATTGATTCACTGATTCTCTCCATTGATTCATTGATTTTATCCATTGATCATCTGATTCTCTCCATTGATCCATTGATTCTCTCCATTGATCCATTGATTCTCTCCATTGATTCATTGATTCTTATGATTGATCCATTGATTCTCTCCATTGATTCATTGATTCTCTCCATTGATTCATTGATTATTATGATTGATCCATTGATAAACTCCATTGATCCATTGATTCTTTCCAATGATCCAATGATTCTCTCCATTGATCCAATGATTCTCTCCATTGATTCATTGATACATTCCATTGATCCATTGATAAACTCCATTGATCCATTGATTCTTTCCAATGATCCAATGATTCTCTCCATTGATCCAATGATTCTCTCCATTGATTCATTGATACATTCCATTGATCCATTGATAAACTCCATTGATCCATTGATTCTCTCCATTGATTCATTGATTCTTATGATTGATCCATTGATTCTTTCCAGTGATCCAATGATTCTCTCCATTGATCCAATGATTCTCTCCATTGATTCATTGATACATTCCATTGATCCATTGGTCCTCTCCATTGATTAATTAATTCTTATGACTGATCCATTGATTTTCTCCATTAATCCATTGACTCTATCCTATCATCCATTGATTCTCCCTATTAACCCATTGATTCTCTCCATTGACCCATTGATTCTTTCCATTGGTCCATTGATTCTCTCCATTGATTCATTGATTCTTATGATTGATTCATTGATTCTCTCCATTGATTCATTGAATCTCTCAATTGACCCATTGATTCTTTCCATTGATCCGTGATTGCTCCATTGATCCATTGATTATTTCCATGGATCCATTGATTCTTTCCATTGATTCATTGATTCTCTCCATTGACACATTGATTCTTATGATTGATTCATTGACTCTCTCCAATGATCCATTGATTCTCTCCATTGATTGATTGATTGGCCCCGATTTTCGGCTTGTGTGGGAAACGGTTGGGTTTCCCCGAATGTGGGGTTTCTGACACACATAAAAAAGTGTCAGCCAGCTCCACGCAATTTTCCCTCAATTGGCCAATTAATTCCCAGCATGTGGGAAGCCTTGCTAATTGTCCAATTCGAGTCAGGAATCCCCACAGTATGATGTCATCATTCGTGGTGCTTTCAAGGTCCATAGCAAGCACTGCACCCTCTGAAGGCTTCCAAATGAACCATACAGGATGGCAGAGGAGCCTGCAGCAGCTGCGGCCAGTGCCAGACCCCGAGCTGCCTTCAAAATCGACGAGGCTTCACTGCAGGCATTATTGGATGGGGTTAGGGCCCACAGGGAGGTCCTCTTCCCTAGGTCAGGGAGGAAGAGGCCTCCCACTGAGACCAATACTGCATGGATGCAGGTGTCAGCAGATGCCAACTCGCTGGGAGTCACCAGAAGAACCTTGGCATTACATCTCTAACTCCTTCCTTTACTCCCCCACAGTACCATCCAGAGCCCCCATCCTCACTGTGGAGGAGGAAGAGGCTGTGCAGCCAGACTCCTCAGAGGAAACTCCAACCTCTGAGGGCACAGCGTAAGTGCACCCAGCACCAGCGCAGACACTCACACCTCGGGGGGACCTACGGGACATAGAGTAGTGTTGTCACCTGGTGTTTCACAGCTCACAAGTGAGCCTCAGCAGATTCTGGAGACAGGGACAGCAGTGGAGAGTCCTCGTCGGAGGGCGCAGGACTCTGCCAGCTCAGCTGTGCTGCATGTCGACCCTCTGCCTCTGGGTCCATCCACAAAAGAGGTGATGGATCTCCATGCACAGATGCAGGAGTCTCTGGCAGGTTTTGTCTCCAGGGTCGCTGCGAGTGTGCAGCGAATGGAGGAGTCCATAGCGACCATGAGCAGAGCCTTTGTGGAGTCATTGGCGCATGACCGCATCACCATGGAAAGGTTGGCAACCTCCATGCAGGAGATAACTCGCCAGTGTATGGAAAACATGGTGAGTGCTCATAAGAGAATGACATCTCTTGAGGAGCGTTGGCCATCTGTTGAACAGAGAAACCAGATCTTCATGGAAGTCCTTCTGAGTAGGACTGCCAGTGCAGAAACGGGACCCACTGGCCCCCTAAAGTGCAGCAAGGTGCTCTCAAGCCACTTCCAAGCGCTGGCCCCTTCTGGCCTGTGCAGCTTCAGGTGAGTGAGCAGCAGCCTGGTGCTCCTGGTGCTCATCCTGCTGTTCCTGGTTCTGCTGCTGCCGCCTCTGCTGTTGGAGATCCTCTAACGCCAGGAAGGGAAGGTACCAAAGGCATCCCATGCTTCTGGCAGATGCCTCCGTTGAGGAGGTGCTGAGTTAGAGTGGTGAAAGGGGCTTCCCAGGAGCTCACACTGGAGATGTGTGTGAGGCTCCAACTTTCTACAGCTGCTCCTAAGGCTTCAATAAGTTCCCCCAAGCCTTGATCAACAAGGTCCTGCAGCCTGCAAATGCTGCCTATTTAAATCTCTTCAGCCCTCAGCGACCTGCTGCTGCAAGTAAGCAAGCCAGCTGTTTGCACGCCAGCTCTCATCGGCGGGGATCCCCGCAGGCGGGTTTCATGTGGGGAAAGCCCCAAAGTCGCAACGGCCCCGGAAAATCTTCCTTAACAGGGTGATCATTGGTGATTAGTGCTCCGACGAGCAGCCCCGCCAGCGGCAGCCGGGATTGAAGCGGGTGACGTAGAAACAGCAGTCCGAAAGTCAGATGGGGCGGGGAATCAGGCGAGGGGGGCAGTCCCGACCCGCTTTTTCCGTGATTTTCGGACCCGGCCGCATGAAAAGCCGCCCGACAGCTGCCAGAAAATCGGGGCCATTATTTCCATTGATTAATTGATTCTCTCCATTGATTCTCTCCATTGTTCCATTGATTCTCTCCACTGATTCATTGATTCTTTCTAATGATCCATTGATTCTCTCCATTGATCGATTGATTATTTACATTGATTGATTGATTCTTCTCATTGATCCAGTGATACTCTCCATTGGTCCATCGATTCTTTCTATTGATCCATTGATTCTCTCATTGATCCATTGATTCTCTCCATTGGCTCATTGATTCTCTCCATTGATTAGGGGTCAAATGATTCTCTGCATTGATCCATTGTTTCTCTCCATTGATTATTTGATTCTCTCCATTGGTCCATTGGTTCCCGCCATTGATTCATTCAATCTTTCCAGTAATGCATTGTTTTTTACCATTGATCCATTGATTCTCTCCTATGTTCATTGAAATTCTCCATTCATCAGTTGATACTTTCTGTTTATTAACTGATTCTCTCCATTGATCCATTTATTCTTTCCATTGATCCTATGATTCTCTCCATTGATTCATTGAATCTCTCCATTGAATAATGGATTTTTATGATTGATCCATTTATTTTCTCCATTGATCCATAGATTCTCTCTATTGATCCATTAATTCTTTCCATTGATCCTTGATTCTCTCCATTGATCCATTGATTCTCTCCATTGATCCATTGATCCCCTCCATTGATCCTTTGATTCATGCCATTGATTCATTCAATCTTTCCATTAATCCATTGTTTTTTTACCATTGATCCATTGATTCTCTCCTATATTCATAGAAATTCTCCATTCATCAATTGATTCTATCCGTTGATTAACTGATTCTTATGATTGATCCAATGATTCTCTCCTTTGATCCATTGATTCTCTCCATTGATCCATTGATTCTCTCCATTGATCCACTGAATCTCTCCATTGATCCATTGATTCTTTCCATTGATCCATTGATACTCTCCAGTGATCCATTGATTTTTTTCCCTTGATTATTTGATGCTCTCTATTGATTCGTGGATTATTATCATTGATCCATTGATTCTCTCCATTGATCCAGTGATTATTTCCTTTGATGCAATGATTCTCTCCATTGATCCAATGATTCTCTCCATTGGTTCTTTGATTATTTCCATTGATTCATTGATTTGCTCCATTGGTTCATTGATGCTTTCCATTTATTAATTGTTTCTTATGATTGATCCATTGATTCTCTCCAATGATTAAGTGATTCTCTCCATTGATCCAATGATTTTCTCAATTGATTCACTGATTCTCTCCATTGATGCATTGATTCTTTCTATTGATCCATTCATTCCCTCCATTAATCCATTGTTTTTTTCACCATTGATCCATTGTTTCTCTCCTATATTCATAGAAATTCTCCATTTATCAATTAATTCTTTCCATTTATTCACTCATTCTCCCCGTTGATCCATTGATGTTCTCCATTGTTTCATTGATTCTCCCCATTGATTAGAGATCAATTGATTCTCTCCATTGATCCATTGATTCTCTCCATTGATCCATTGATTCTCTCCATTGATCCATTGATTCTCTCCATTGATCCATTGATTCTCTCCATTGATCCATTGATTCTCTCCATTGATCCATTGGTTCTTTCCATTGATCCATTGATTCTTTCCATTGATCCATTGATTCTCTCCATTGATCCATTGATTATCTCCATTGATCCATTGATTCTCTACATTGATCCATTGATTCTCTCCATTGATCCATTGATTCTTTCCATTGATCCATTGATTCTTTCCATTGATCCATTGATTCTCTCCATTGATCCATTGATTCTCTCCATTGATCCATTGATTCTCTCCATTGATCCATTGATTCTCTCCATTGATCCATTGATTCTCTCCATTGATCCATTGATTCTCTCCATTGATCCATTGGTTCTTTCCATTGATCCATTGATACTCTCCATTGATCCATTGATTCTTTCCATTGATCCATTGATTCTTTCCATTGATCCATTGATTCTCTCCATTGATCCATTGATTCTCTCCATTGATCCATTGATTCTCTCCATTGATCCATTGATTCTCTCCATTGATCCATTGATTCTCTCCATTGATCCATTGATTCTCTCCATTGATCCATTGGTTCTTTCCATTGATCCATTGATACTCTCCATTGATCCATTGATTCTCTCCATTGATTCATTGATTCTTTCCATTGATCCATTGATTCTCTCCATTGATCCATTGATTCTCTCCATTGATCCATTGATTCTCTCCATTGATTCATTGATTCTTTCCATTGATCCATTGATTCTCTCCATTGATCCATTGATTCTCTCCATTGATCCATTGGTTCTTTCCATTGATCCATTGATACTCTCCATTGATCCATTGATTCTCTCCATTGATCCATTGATTCTCTCCATTGATTCATTGATTCTTTCCATTGATCCATTGATTCTCTCCATTAATCCATTGATTCTCTCCATTGATCCATTGATTCTCTCCAATGATTCATTGATTCTTTCCATTGATCCATTGATTCTCTCCATTGATCCATTGATTCTCTCCATTGATCCATTGATTCTCTCCATTGATCCATTGATTCTCTCCATTGATCCATTGATTCTCTCCATTGATCCATTGATTCTCTCCATTGATTCATTGATTCTTTCCATTGATCCATTGATTCTCTCCATTGATCCATTGATTCTCTCCATTGATTCATTGATTCTTTCCATTGATCCATTGATTCTCTCCATTGATCCATTGATTCTCTCCATTGATCCATTGATTCTCTCCATTGATCCATTGATTCTCTCCACTGATCCATTGATTCTCTCTATTGATCCATTGATTCTCTCCATTGATCCATTGATTCTCTCCATTGATCCATTGATTCTCTCTATTGATCCATTGATTCTCTCCATTGATCCAATGATTCTCTCCATTGATCCATTGATTCTCTCCATTGATCCATTGATTCTCTCCATTGATCCATTGATTCTCTCCATTGATCCATTGATTCTCTCCATTGATCCAATGATTCTCTCCATTGATCCATTGATTCTTTCCATTGATGCTTGATTGCTCCATTGATCCATTGATTATTGCCATTGATCCATTGATTCTCTCCATTGATTCATTGACTCTCTCCATTGATTCATTGAATATCTCCATTGAGTCATTGATACATTCCATTGATCCATTGGTTCTCTCCATTGATTCATTCATTCTTTCTATGTATCCATTGATCCTCTCCATTGATTAATTGACTCTCATTATTGATTAATTGATTCAATCCATTGATCCATTGAGACTTTCCATTGATCCATTGATTCTCTCCATTGATTCATTGACTTTCTCTGCTGATTCATTGATTCTTTCCACGGATCCATTGATTCTCTTAATTGATCCATTGATTCTCTCCATTGATCCATTGATTCTCCCCATTGATATATTCATTCACTCCATTGATTCATTGATTCTCTCCATTGATCCATTGACTCTTTCCATTGCTTCATTGATTCTCTCCATTGATCCATTCATTCTTTCCATTGATCATCTGATTCTCTCCATTGAGTCATTGATTCTCTCCATTGTTTAATGGATTTTTATGTTTGATCCATTGATTTTCTCCATTGATCCATTGATCCAATGATGCTTGGTACTCTCTATTGATCCATTGATTCTTTCCAGTGATCTATTGACGCTCTCCATTGATCCATTGATCCTTTCCATTGATCCTATGATTCTTTCCATTGATCCTATGATCCTCTACATTGATCCATTGATTATCTTCATTAATTAATTGCTTCTTATGATTGATCCATTGATTCTCTCCATTGATCCATTGATTCTTTCCATTGATCCTTGATTGTTCCATTGATCCATTGATTATTGCCATTGATCCATTGATTCTCTCCATTGATTCATTGATTCTTAGGATTGATCCATTGATTATCTCCATTGATTCATTGATTCTTTCCATTGATTCATTGATTCTTTCCATTGATCCATTGAGACTTTCCATTGATCCATTGAATCTCCCCATTGTGCCAATGATTCTCTCCATTGAATCACTGATTCTCTCCATTGAGTCATTGATTCTCTCAATTGATTATTTGATTCTCGCCATTGATTCGTGTTCCATTGATTCTCTCCATTGATTCATTGATTCTCTCCGTTTATTCATCGATTCTCCCCAGTGATCCATTAATTCTCGCCATTGATCCATTGATTCTTTCCATTGATCCATTGATTCTCTTCATTGATTCATTGACTCTCTCCATTGATTCATTGAATATCTCCATTGATTCATTGATACATTCCATTGATCCATTGGTTCTCTCCATTGATTCATTCATTCTCTCTATTGATCCATTGATCCTCTCCATTGATTAATTGATTCTAGTTCTTGATTAATTGATTCAATCCATTGATCCATTGATTCTCTCCAACAATTATTTGATTCTCTCCATTGACCTATTGACTCACTCCATTGATCCATTGATTATCTCCATTGATCCATTGATTCTCCCCATTGATATATTCATTCACTCCATTGATTCACTGATTCTCTCCATTGATTCATTGATTTTATCCATTGATCATCTGATTCTCTCCATTGATCCATTGATTCTCTCCATTGATCCATTGATTCTCTCCATTGATTCATTGATTCTTATGATTGATCCATTGATTCTCTCCATTGATTCATTGATTCTCTCCATTGATTCATTGATTATTATGATTGATCCATTGATAAACTCCATTGATCCATTGATTCTTTCCAATGATCCAATGATTCTCTCCATTGATCCAATGATTCTCTCCATTGATTCATTGATACATTCCATTGATCCATTGATAAACTCCATTGATCCATTGATTCTTTCCAATGATCCAATGATTCTCTCCATTGATCCAATGATTCTCTCCATTGATTCATTGATACATTCCATTGATCCATTGATAAACTCCATTGATCCATTGATTCTCTCCATTGATTCATTGATTCTTATGATTGATCCATTGATTCTTTCCAGTGATCCAATGATTCTCTCCATTGATCCAATGATTCTCTCCATTGATTCATTGATACATTCCATTGATCCATTGGTCCTCTCCATTGATTAATTAATTCTTATGACTGATCCATTGATTTTCTCCATTAATCCATTGACTCTATCCTATCATCCATTGATTCTCCCTATTAACCCATTGATTCTCTCCATTGACCCATTGATTCTTTCCATTGGTCCATTGATTCTCTCCATTGATTCATTGATTCTTATGATTGATTCATTGATTCTCTCCATTGATTCATTGAATCTCTCAATTGACCCATTGATTCTTTCCATTGATCCGTGATTGCTCCATTGATCCATTGATTATTTCCATGGATCCATTGATTCTTTCCATTGATTCATTGATTCTCTCCATTGACACATTGATTCTTATGATTGATTCATTGACTCTCTCCAATGATCCATTGATTCTCTCCATTGATTGATTGATTGGCCCCGATTTTCGGCTTGTGTGGGAAACGGTTGGGTTTCCCCGAATGTGGGGTTTCTGACACACATAAAAAAGTGTCAGCCAGCTCCACGCAATTTTCCCTCAATTGGCCAATTAATTCCCAGCATGTGGGAAGCCTTGCTAATTGTCCAATTCGAGTCAGGAATCCCCACAGTATGATGTCATCATTCGTGGTGCTTTCAAGGTCCATAGCAAGCACTGCACCCTCTGAAGGCTTCCAAATGAACCATACAGGATGGCAGAGGAGCCTGCAGCAGCTGCGGCCAGTGCCAGACCCCGAGCTGCCTTCAAAATCGACGAGGCTTCACTGCAGGCATTATTGGATGGGGTTAGGGCCCACAGGGAGGTCCTCTTCCCTAGGTCAGGGAGGAAGAGGCCTCCCACTGAGACCAATACTGCATGGATGCAGGTGTCAGCAGATGCCAACTCGCTGGGAGTCACCAGAAGAACCTTGGCATTACATCTCTAACTCCTTCCTTTACTCCCCCACAGTACCATCCAGAGCCCCCATCCTCACTGTGGAGGAGGAAGAGGCTGTGCAGCCAGACTCCTCAGAGGAAACTCCAACCTCTGAGGGCACAGCGTAAGTGCACCCAGCACCAGCGCAGACACTCACACCTCGGGGGGACCTACGGGACATAGAGTAGTGTTGTCACCTGGTGTTTCACAGCTCACAAGTGAGCCTCAGCAGATTCTGGAGACAGGGACAGCAGTGGAGAGTCCTCGTCGGAGGGCGCAGGACTCTGCCAGCTCAGCTGTGCTGCATGTCGACCCTCTGCCTCTGGGTCCATCCACAAAAGAGGTGATGGATCTCCATGCACAGATGCAGGAGTCTCTGGCAGGTTTTGTCTCCAGGGTCGCTGCGAGTGTGCAGCGAATGGAGGAGTCCATAGCGACCATGAGCAGAGCCTTTGTGGAGTCATTGGCGCATGACCGCATCACCATGGAAAGGTTGGCAACCTCCATGCAGGAGATAACTCGCCAGTGTATGGAAAACATGGTGAGTGCTCATAAGAGAATGACATCTCTTGAGGAGCGTTGGCCATCTGTTGAACAGAGAAACCAGATCTTCATGGAAGTCCTTCTGAGTAGGACTGCCAGTGCAGAAACGGGACCCACTGGCCCCCTAAAGTGCAGCAAGGTGCTCTCAAGCCACTTCCAAGCGCTGGCCCCTTCTGGCCTGTGCAGCTTCAGGTGAGTGAGCAGCAGCCTGGTGCTCCTGGTGCTCATCCTGCTGTTCCTGGTTCTGCTGCTGCCGCCTCTGCTGTTGGAGATCCTCTAACGCCAGGAAGGGAAGGTACCAAAGGCATCCCATGCTTCTGGCAGATGCCTCCGTTGAGGAGGTGCTGAGTTAGAGTGGTGAAAGGGGCTTCCCAGGAGCTCACACTGGAGATGTGTGTGAGGCTCCAACTTTCTACAGCTGCTCCTAAGGCTTCAATAAGTTCCCCCAAGCCTTGATCAACAAGGTCCTGCAGCCTGCAAATGCTGCCTATTTAAATCTCTTCAGCCCTCAGCGACCTGCTGCTGCAAGTAAGCAAGCCAGCTGTTTGCACGCCAGCTCTCATCGGCGGGGATCCCCGCAGGCGGGTTTCATGTGGGGAAAGCCCCAAAGTCGCAACGGCCCCGGAAAATCTTCCTTAACAGGGTGATCATTGGTGATTAGTGCTCCGACGAGCAGCCCCGCCAGCGGCAGCCGGGATTGAAGCGGGTGACGTAGAAACAGCAGTCCGAAAGTCAGATGGGGCGGGGAATCAGGCGAGGGGGGCAGTCCCGACCCGCTTTTTCCGTGATTTTCGGACCCGGCCGCATGAAAAGCCGCCCGACAGCTGCCAGAAAATCGGGGCCATTATTTCCATTGATTAATTGATTCTCTCCATTGATTCTCTCCATTGTTCCATTGATTCTCTCCACTGATTCATTGATTCTTTCTAATGATCCATTGATTCTCTCCATTGATCGATTGATTATTTACATTGATTGATTGATTCTTCTCATTGATCCAGTGATACTCTCCATTGGTCCATCGATTCTTTCTATTGATCCATTGATTCTCTCATTGATCCATTGATTCTCTCCATTGGCTCATTGATTCTCTCCATTGATTAGGGGTCAAATGATTCTCTGCATTGATCCATTGTTTCTCTCCATTGATTATTTGATTCTCTCCATTGGTCCATTGGTTCCCGCCATTGATTCATTCAATCTTTCCAGTAATGCATTGTTTTTTACCATTGATCCATTGATTCTCTCCTATGTTCATTGAAATTCTCCATTCATCAGTTGATACTTTCTGTTTATTAACTGATTCTCTCCATTGATCCATTTATTCTTTCCATTGATCCTATGATTCTCTCCATTGATTCATTGAATCTCTCCATTGAATAATGGATTTTTATGATTGATCCATTTATTTTCTCCATTGATCCATAGATTCTCTCTATTGATCCATTAATTCTTTCCATTGATCCTTGATTCTCTCCATTGATCCATTGATTCTCTCCATTGATCCATTGATCCCCTCCATTGATCCTTTGATTCATGCCATTGATTCATTCAATCTTTCCATTAATCCATTGTTTTTTTACCATTGATCCATTGATTCTCTCCTATATTCATAGAAATTCTCCATTCATCAATTGATTCTATCCGTTGATTAACTGATTCTTATGATTGATCCAATGATTCTCTCCTTTGATCCATTGATTCTCTCCATTGATCCATTGATTCTCTCCATTGATCCACTGAATCTCTCCATTGATCCATTGATTCTTTCCATTGATCCATTGATACTCTCCAGTGATCCATTGATTTTTTTCCCTTGATTATTTGATGCTCTCTATTGATTCGTGGATTATTATCATTGATCCATTGATTCTCTCCATTGATCCAGTGATTATTTCCTTTGATGCAATGATTCTCTCCATTGATCCAATGATTCTCTCCATTGGTTCTTTGATTATTTCCATTGATTCATTGATTTGCTCCATTGGTTCATTGATGCTTTCCATTTATTAATTGTTTCTTATGATTGATCCATTGATTCTCTCCAATGATTAAGTGATTCTCTCCATTGATCCAATGATTTTCTCAATTGATTCACTGATTCTCTCCATTGATGCATTGATTCTTTCTATTGATCCATTCATTCCCTCCATTAATCCATTGTTTTTTTCACCATTGATCCATTGTTTCTCTCCTATATTCATAGAAATTCTCCATTTATCAATTAATTCTTTCCATTTATTCACTCATTCTCCCCGTTGATCCATTGATGTTCTCCATTGTTTCATTGATTCTCCCCATTGATTAGAGATCAATTGATTCTCTCCATTGATCCATTGATTCTCTCCATTGATCCATTGATTCTCTCCATTGATCCATTGATTCTCTCCATTGATCCATTGATTCTCTCCATTGATCCATTGATTCTCTCCATTGATCCATTGGTTCTTTCCATTGATCCATTGATTCTTTCCATTGATCCATTGATTCTCTCCATTGATCCATTGATTATCTCCATTGATCCATTGATTCTCTACATTGATCCATTGATTCTCTCCATTGATCCATTGATTCTTTCCATTGATCCATTGATTCTTTCCATTGATCCATTGATTCTCTCCATTGATCCATTGATTCTCTCCATTGATCCATTGATTCTCTCCATTGATCCATTGATTCTCTCCATTGATCCATTGATTCTCTCCATTGATCCATTGATTCTCTCCATTGATCCATTGGTTCTTTCCATTGATCCATTGATACTCTCCATTGATCCATTGATTCTTTCCATTGATCCATTGATTCTTTCCATTGATCCATTGATTCTCTCCATTGATCCATTGATTCTCTCCATTGATCCATTGATTCTCTCCATTGATCCATTGATTCTCTCCATTGATCCATTGATTCTCTCCATTGATCCATTGATTCTCTCCATTGATCCATTGGTTCTTTCCATTGATCCATTGATACTCTCCATTGATCCATTGATTCTCTCCATTGATTCATTGATTCTTTCCATTGATCCATTGATTCTCTCCATTGATCCATTGATTCTCTCCATTGATCCATTGATTCTCTCCATTGATTCATTGATTCTTTCCATTGATCCATTGATTCTCTCCATTGATCCATTGATTCTCTCCATTGATCCATTGGTTCTTTCCATTGATCCATTGATACTCTCCATTGATCCATTGATTCTCTCCATTGATCCATTGATTCTCTCCATTGATTCATTGATTCTTTCCATTGATCCATTGATTCTCTCCATTAATCCATTGATTCTCTCCATTGATCCATTGATTCTCTCCAATGATTCATTGATTCTTTCCATTGATCCATTGATTCTCTCCATTGATCCATTGATTCTCTCCATTGATCCATTGATTCTCTCCATTGATCCATTGATTCTCTCCATTGATCCATTGATTCTCTCCATTGATCCATTGATTCTCTCCATTGATTCATTGATTCTTTCCATTGATCCATTGATTCTCTCCATTGATCCATTGATTCTCTCCATTGATTCATTGATTCTTTCCATTGATCCATTGATTCTCTCCATTGATCCATTGATTCTCTCCATTGATCCATTGATTCTCTCCATTGATCCATTGATTCTCTCCACTGATCCATTGATTCTCTCTATTGATCCATTGATTCTCTCCATTGATCCATTGATTCTCTCCATTGATCCATTGATTCTCTCTATTGATCCATTGATTCTCTCCATTGATCCAATGATTCTCTCCATTGATCCATTGATTCTCTCCATTGATCCATTGATTCTCTCCATTGATCCATTGATTCTCTCCATTGATCCATTGATTCTCTCCATTGATCCAATGATTCTCTCCATTGATCCATTGATTCTCTCCATTGATCCATTGATTCTCTCCATTGATCCATTGATTCTCTCCATTGATCCAATGATTCTCTCCATTGATCCATTGATTCTCTCTATTGATCCATTGATTCTCTCCATTGATCCATTTATTCTCTCCATTGATCCATTCATTCTCTCTATTGATTCATTTATTCTCTCAATTGATCCATTGATTCTCTCCATTGATCCATTTATTCTTCCCGTTGATCCATTGATTCTCTCCATTATCCATATATTATTGCCATTATTCCATTGATTCTCTCCATTTGTTCATTGATTCTCTCCATTGATTAATTGATTCGCTCCATTGATTCATTGATTATATCCATTGATTCATTGATTTTTTTCCATTGATCCATTGATTATTTTCAGTGATCCATTGATTCTCTCCATTGATTCATTGTTTCTTTCCATTAATCCATTGACTCTTTCCATTGATTCACTGATTATCTCCATTGATCCATTGACTCTTTCCATTGATTCACTGATTATCTCCATTGATCCATTGACTCTTTCCATTGATCCATTGATTCTCTCCATTGATCCACTGATTCATTCAATTGATCCATCGATTCACTCCATTGATACATTGATTCTCTCAGTTGATCCATTGACTCTTTGCATTGACCCATTTATTCACTCCATTGATCTATTGATTCTCTCCATTGCTTCATTCATTCTTTCCAATAATCCATTGATTCTCTCCATTCATCCATTTATTCTTCCCTTTGATTCATTGATTCTCTCCATTGCTTAATTGATTCTTATGATTGATCCATTGATTCTCTCAATTGATTTATTGATTCTCTCCATTGATTCAATGATTCTTTCCATTAATCCATTGATTCTTTCCATTGATTCATTGAATCTTTCCATTGATTCACTGATTATCTCCATTGATTCAGTGATTCATTCCATAGATCCGTTGATTCTCTCCATTGATCCACTGACTATTATCAATGGTCCATTGATTCTCTTCATTGAGCCATTGATTCATTCATTGATCCATCGATTCTCTCCATTGAAACATTGATTTTCTCAATTGATCCTTTGACTATTTCCATTGATCCATTGATTCTCTACTTTGATCCATTGATTCTCTCCATTAATTCCTTCATTCTTTCCATTAATCCATTGATTCTTTCCATTAATTCATTGTTTCTCTCCTTTAATCATTGAAACTCTCTATTCATCCATTGATTCTCTCCATTGATCCATTGATTCTCTCCATTGATCCATTGATTTTCTGAATAATTTGTTGATTCTTTGAATTGATTCATTGATTTTCTCCATTGATTCATTGATTCTCTTCAATGACTCCTTGATTCTTTCCATTGATTGGTGATCCATTAATTCTCTCCATTGATCCACTGATTATTTCCATTGATCCATTGATTCTCTCCATTGATCCATTGATTCTCTCCATTGATCCATTGATTTTCTGAATAATTTGTTGATTCTTTGAATTGATTCATTGATTTTTCTCCATTGATTCATTGATTCTCTTCAATGACTCCTTGATTCTTTCCATTGATTGGTGATCCATTGATTCTCTCCATTGATCCACTGATTATTTCCATTGATCCATTGATTCTCTCCATTGATCCATTGATTCTCTCCATTGAATCATTTATTTTCACCATGGATTATTTGAATAATTGAACAGATCCATTGATTTTCTCCACTGATCCATTGATTCTTTCCATTGATCCATTGATTCTCTCAATTGATCCATTGTAACTTTCCATTGATCCATTGATTCTCTCCATTGATTCTTTTCATTGAAGCATTGTTTCTATCCATTGATCGATTGATTCTGTCCATTGAATCAATGATTCTCTCCGTTGATTCATTGACTCATTCCATTGATCCATTGATTCTCTCAATTGATCCATTGTATCTTTCCATTGATCCATTGATTCTCTCCAATATCTTATTGATTCATTTCATTGAAACATTTCTTCTATCCATTGATCCATTGATTCTCTCCATTGATATATTGATTCTCTAATTTGATTCATTGATTCGCTGAATTCATTCATTGATTCTCTCCACTGATTCATTGATACTCTCTGATGATCCATTGATTCCCTCCATTGATTCATTGATTCTCTCCATTGATTCCTTGATTCTATCCATTGATTCATTGATTTTTTCCATTGATTCATTGATTTTTTCCATAGATTCATTGATTCACTCCACTGATCCATTGATTATTTTCAATGATCCATTGTTTCTCTCCATTGATCCATTGATTCTTTTGATTGATCCATTGATTCTTTTGATTGATACATTGATTCTCTCCATTGATCCAGTGATTCTCTCCATTAATTAATTGATTTTCTCCTATGATTCATTGATTCTTTCCACAGATTCATTGATTCTCTTCATTGATTCACTCCAATGATTAATTGATTCTCTCCATTGATCCATTGATTCTCTCTATTGATACATTGATTCACTCCATTGATTCCCTGATTGTCTCTATTGATTTGGACCCATTGATTCTCTCCATTGATCCATTTATTCTTCCCATTGATTCATTGTTTCTTTCCATTAATCCATTGATTCATTCAGTTGATGCATTGAATCTTTCCATTGATCCATAGATTCTCTCCATTGATACACTCCATTGATTCACTGATTCTCTCCATTGATCCATTGACTCTTTCCATTGATTCATTGATTCTATCCATTGATTCATTGTTTTTTCCATTGATTCATTGATTCTTTCCATAGATTCATGGATTCATTCCATTGATCCATTGATTATCTCTATTGAGATGGAGTGCGAGTAGCAGAGAGTGCCGTGAGAGTTTGGGTAAGTGAGAGAGTTAGGGTAAGTGGGGTGTTAGGTGCTGTTTCTGTTTTGTTTCTGGCCTTGTTTTTCCTGCCAGCCTCAGGATTAGCAGACATGGTGGAGGCGGAGCAGCGAGGCGAGGCCCAGTTGAGGCAGCTGGGAGCAGCAGCGGGTGTTGAGTCGAGCCAGAGCAGTGAGGTGAGGCAGCCTAAACAGGCTCCACAGGCAACATTCCAAGGGGAGGTCAGAATTCAAAAGTGACATCACAGCCAAGCTGGTAGGTGATTGGCTGGTTGGTGAATACTTTTCCTTCCCTTTTAAACCTTTATAAGTTGGTAAGTTCAATTAAATAGAGGTGTGATATTCATCATCTAGAATCGGGGCAGAGGGTATTTAAAAATAATAATAATTAATTGAATTACTTACATAGAATGGGAGAGCAGGTGATGTGTTACTATTGCAATATGTGGGAGCTGGTGGACACCATTGATGTTCACAGTGATCACATTTGCAGTAAGTTCTGGCTGCTCGAGGAACTCCAGCTCCGTGTTGATGAGCTGGAGTCTGAGCTTTAAACACTGCAACACATCAGGGAGGGGGAGAGTTACCTGGAATCTGTGTTCCAGGAAGTAGTCACACCAATTAGATTAACTAATTCAGATGTAGTCCGTGGTCAGGGACAGGAGGGTGTGACTATGAGTGAGGCGGGTACGGGGATCCAGGAGGTAGTGTTGAAGGAGCCGCAGCCCTTGCTCTTGTCCAACAGGTTCGAGGCTCTTACTCCCTGTGAGGACGGGAACGGGGACTGCAGGGAGGATGAGCAACCTGGCCACAGCACCATGGAACGAGGGGCCATTCAAGTGGGGGGAGTAAAAAGAAATGTTGTAGTGGTAGGGGATAGTATCATTAGATAGGGTTCTTTGCAGCCAAGAGTGAGAGTCCCGAAGGTTGTGTTGCCTGCCTGGCGCCAGGGTTAAGTACATCTCCTCTGGGCTGGAGAGAAACTTGGAGTGGGAGGGGGAGGATCCAGTTGTCGTGGTCCATGTTGGTACCAACGACATAGATAGGACAAGGAAAGAGGTTCTGCTGAGGGAGTATGAGCAGATAGGGGCCAAATTAAAAAACAGAAGCACAAGGGTAATAATCCCTGGATTACTACCTGAGCCACGAGCAAATTTGGCTGGGGTAAATAAAATCAGAGAGTTAAACGCATGGCTCAAAGATTGGTGTGGGAGAAATGGGTTTTGCTTCTTGGGACACTGGCACCAGTACTGGGGCAGGAGGGAGCTGTTCTGTTGGGACGGACTTCACTTTGCCAGTGCTGGGACTAGAATCCTGGCAAATCGAATAACTAGGGCTGTAGAGAGGGCTTTAAACTAATTAGTGGGGGGGAGGTTTCAAGAGAGCGAAAAATAAAAATGTCAGCGGAGTAGGCAATAGAGCAAGGTAGCAGTGGGGGGAATTAAAAACCAGAGCGTGTCAGGAATGGACAGAATATATAAAGATAAAGGTAAAGTAGTAAAGGGGGTAAAAGCAGCAATAAATTGTCACAAAACATATTTAAAAGTTCTTTATCTGAATTCACGCAGCATTCGTAACAAAATAGATGAGTTGACGGTACAAATAACTACACATGGGTATGATCTGGTGGCCATTACAGAAACATGGCTGCAAGGTGACCATGACTGGGAACTAAACATCCAGGGGTATTTGACTATTAGGAAGGACAGACAGGAAGGAAAGGGAGGTGGGGTGGCTATGTTAATAAAGGATGGAATCACTGCAATAGTGAGAAATGATATTGGGTCAAAGGATCAGGATAGTGAAACAGTTTGGGTGGAGATAAGGAATAATAAGGGGAAAAAGTCACTGGTGGGCATAGTCTATAGGCCTCCTAATAGTTGCAACTCTATTGGTCAGAGTATAAATCAGGAAATAGTTGGGGCTTGTAATAAGGGAACGGCTATAATCATGGGAGTTTTTAACTTTCATATTGACTGGATAAATCAAATTGGGCAGGCAGCCTTGAGGAAGAGTTCATAGAGTGCATTAGGGACGGGTTCCTTGAGCAGTATGTTACTGAACCAACCAGGGGGCAGGCAATCTTAGATCTGGTCCTGTGTAATGAGACAGGATTAATAAAAAATGTCCGAGTAAAGGATCCCCTTGGAATGAGTGACCATAACATGGTTGAATTCCAAATTCAGTTGGAGGGTGAGAGAGTTGGATCTCAAACCAGCGTACTAAGTTTAAATAAAGGAGACTATGAAGGTATGAGAGCAGAGTTGACTAAAGTGGACTGGGAAAATAGATTAAGGTGTAAGACGGTACATGAGCAGTGGTGTACATTCAAGGAGATATTTCGCAACGTTCAAGAAAAATATATTCCACTGAGGAAAAAGGGGCGTAAAAGAAAAGACAGCCATCCGTGGCTAAGTAAAGTAATAAAGGATAGTATCCAACTGAAAACAAGGGCATATAAAGTAGCCAAATCTAGTAGGAGGATAGAAGATTGGGAAGCATTTAAAAGCCAACAAAGAATAACTAAAAGATTAATTAAGAAAGGGAAGATAGATTATGAAAGTAAACTAGCAAAAGATATAAAAACAGATAGCAAGAGTTTCTACAGCTATATAAAAAGAAAAAGGGTGGCTAAAGTGAATGTTGGTCCCTTAGAGGACGAGACCGGGAAATTAGTAGTGGGGAACATGGAGATGGCAAAAACGCTGAACAAATATTTTGTATCAGTCTTTACAGTAGAGGACACTAAAAATATCCCAACACTGGACAAACAGGGGACTATAGTGGGGGGGGGGAGCTAAACACGATTAAAATCACTAAGGAGATGGTACTCAGTAAGATAATGGGACTTAAGGCGGATAAATCCCCTGGACCTGATGGCTTACATCCTAGGGTCTTGAGAGAAGTAACGGTAGGGATTGCGGATGCATTGGTGGTAATTTTCCAAAACTCCCTGGATTCAGGAAAGGTCCCAGCAGATTGGAAAACTGCTAATGTAATGCCCTTATTTAAAAAGGGAGGCAGACAAAAGGCTGGAAGCTATAGACCAGTTAGCCTAACATCTGTGGTTGGTAAAATGTTGGAGTCCATTATTAAGGAAGCAGTAACAGGACATTTGGATAAGCATAATTTAATCGGACGGAGTCAGCATGGTTTTATGAAGGGGAAGTCATGTTTGACAAATTTGCTTGAATTCTTTGAGGACGTAACAAACAGGGTGGATAAAGGGGAACCAGTGGATGTGGTGTATTTGGACTTCCAAAAGGCATTTGACAAGGTGCCACACAAAAGATTACTGCACAAGATAAAAAAATCATGGGATTGGGGGTAATATACTGGCATGGGTGGAAGATTGACTATCTAACAGAAAACAGAGATTTGGGATAAATTGTTCATTCTCGGGTTGGCAATCAGTAACTAGTGGTGTTCCGCAGGGGTCAGTGCTGGGACCCCAACTCTTTACAATCTATATTAACGATTTGGAGGAGGGGACCAAGTGCAACATATCCAAGTTTGATTCATAGATTATTTCCATTGATTCATTGATTCTCACCGTTGATCAATTAATTTTCTACAATGATTCATAGTATCTTTCCACTGATCCATTGATTCTCTGCATTGATCCATTGATTCTTTCCAATGATCCATGGATTCTCTCCATTGATCCATTGATTCTTTCGATTGATCCATTGATTCTCTCCAATGTTTCATTGACTCACTCCATTGATTCATAGATTCTCCCCATTGATTCAGTGATTTTCTCCTTTGATTTATTGATTCTCCCTGTTGATTCATTGATACTCTCAATTGATTCATTGATTACGTCCAATAATCCATTGATTCTCTCCATTGATTCATTGAATCTTTTCATTGATTCTCTCCATTGATTCATTGCTTCTCTCCATTGATTAGTGATCAATTCATTCTCTCCATTGATCCATTGATTCTCTCCTTTGATTCATTGATTGTCTCCATTGATTCATTGATTGTCTCCATTGATTAATTGATTCTTACGATTGATCCATTGATTCTCTCCAGTTATTCATTGTTTCTCTCTGTGATCGATTATTTTTCTCCATTCAGTCATTGTATTTTTCCATTGATCAACTGATTCTCTCCATTGATTCATTGATTCTCTCTGTTGATTCATTGATTCTCCCCGTTGATCCATTGATTCTCTCCATTGATTCATTGATTCACTCCATTGGTCTATATTTTTTATCCATTGATCCATTGATTCTCTCCATTGATCCATTGATTCTCTCCATTGATGCATTGAATCTCTCCATTGATTTATTGATTGTCTGCATTGATTCATTGCTTTTCGCCGTTGATGCATTGGTTCTTTCCACTGACCCTTTGATGCTCTCCATTGATTCATTGAATCTGTCAATTGATTCATTGATTCTTACCATTGATTCATTTATTCTCTCCGTTGACCATTGATTCTCTCCATTGATTTTCTCCTTTGAACCATTGGTTCTCAATTGATCCATTAATCCTCTCCATTGATTAATTGATTCTCTCCTTTGATCCATTGATTCTCTCCATTGACAAATTGATTCTCTCCATTGATTCATTTATCCTTTCCATTGATTCATTGATTCTCGCACCACTGCTTCATGCTCCTTTGATTCGCTCTCTTTTGCTATCTGCAGATCACCTGTTCTTCATCCAAATGGCCAATCTTCATTTGTGAGTCTCGATAGTGGTACTGGACTTGTCCTCTTGTCCTTAAACAGCATTCCAGCAATGGGCACCTGATAGCGATTAGGAATTGGTACACTGGCTGATTTACTCCTCTGTAACCCAGGGGCGCGGAGGACTATTTAAACAACTGCTACTCTGGATCAAAGTCAACAGACTCGGCACAATCCAGTGCTGGAACCTGGGACATTCTGATCTGTTTGAAACAATACCACGTCCATACCCAGCCAACAAGAAAGCTTCTCACTTGTCTATGTTCCATGTTTCCATTTGAACTGATTGCTGCCACAGTCTCACCTTTACTCTTAATGCGGATGTGTCAGTGACTCTCAGTTCTGGGGGTAAATCAGCCAGGGTTCCCCTGAAAGGATAATTACTAGTCCTAGCCCTTTTAGGGCTACCCTGGATCAGGCGTATTCTTCAGATGTTCACTTTCAACTAAAGTTTGAGGTAGCCAAATCCTAAAGATGCTTAATTGGGTCTAAAGGTCCAGACTACCTCCCCCTTATGGAAAGGAACAACCTGATAATGTTACCATCCTCCAGATAGCACTTTTAATAAGTTTAGCTAGACTGTAACATTCCGGATATTATGAGGGTCTAGAAAACTCCCCCAGAATTCTGCAACTCCTCGCCAAAGAGTGTACAGAGATTGAGTTTGTGAGTTTGATACAGAAGTATTATTTCACAGAATTTCACAGAATCACAACAGTGCAGATAGAGGCCATTTTCGGCCCATCGAGCCTGCACCGACACATATCCCACCCTATCCCTGTAACCCCACGTATTTAATCCCCCTAACACTAAGGGTCTATTTATCATAGCCAATCAACCTAACCCGCACATCTTTGGCCTGTGGGAGGAAACCGGAGCACCCGGAGTAAACCCACGCAAACACGGGGAGAATGTGCAAACTCCACACAGACAGCCGCCCGAGGCCGGATTCGAACCCGGGTCTCTGGCGCTGTGAGGCAACAATGCTAACCACTATGCCACCGTGCTAAAAATATACAGATTTATTAAAGAACTGACATATAATTTACAGTTGGTGAGTCAATCACAACATTAACAGTTCCAAAAAGAGAAAGCTTTACAATTCTATTAGCAGAGAACCTACTCTCAGATCTTAATTTCACTACAGTTTTACAGTTCTTAAGGTTTATTCAGGATATCCACCAAAACCAAATACAGTACCTTGATCCCCGAGGTACAAAGAGTTGTAGACATACAGAGCTAGCTCTGAAGCCAAGCATTGCTTTGCCCCTTTAAGCGAGTCTATTATCCCATTTGAGAGTTCAATATTTATACCCTTTTCCAATGGTATTTCCTTTAAGGTTTTCTGCTGATGTAAGCTAATTATCTCTAGTAATTTTTCTGCTGACCCCTGCAGTTCTCAGTCACCACAGCTGGTACATGTCTCTTCGCTATGTGTTCTAAATTTATCATAAAAAATGGTGTAATCAGCAGGTGTACTTTACTTGGTATCATTTTTATGAAGGCAGATGTTTGTTACTTTTATGTGCTCCTTTACGAGGTGTAAATTAGAACACCTTGTACCAGGTAACTATTGCCTTATTCCCAAAGATTCAGGCCTAGAAATTCGGTGGGCTGCACCACCAGTTAGCACCTAAAGAGGGCACTCAGTGGCTTTAGTGCCACTGGCCACGCCTCCCGCGATATTTAGCGGGGCGCTAATGGCGGCGTTAGCCTGTAGCGCTGCGCCGCCACCGATGACATTATCGGTGTGCGCAGCACCCCGCTCCCACCCCGATGGCGATATTTGGTCGTGCCCCCCCCCCCGTAGCGCCGGTCGCAAATCGCGACCGGTTCACGGGGCCTACCTGTGGCGGTAGTGGCGCAAATTAAGGTGGAGGTGCGGGGCGGCCATTTTTTTCGGTGGCCGCCTGCCAGCACCTCCTCGCGCCGCCCTCCCCGGCCTCCTGATCCCCCAGGCAGTGCCGGCTGTGTCCCGAGAGCCTGGCAATTCTCCTCGGTGCCTGGCTCTTTTGCCGGCACTCGCGATTGGTGATCGCGCTGGTGCAGGCCCCTCCCCCTTCAGAAGGGGAGGAAGGCCTGCAGTACCACAGCACGCCGTGCCGCAGGATGTGGCGCTGCGGCACGTAGCACTGCTATATTCAGTTTGAGTGCCCTAAGCGGGACGTGGGGAGCCTCGAGCAGCGCCCCGAGTCCCTCTTGGGGCGCTCCAACTGAATATCGGGAGGGCGCAAGCGGCTCCGCCCGGAGCGCAAATTCCGGCGCCCAGGCGAGCTTGGCGCCCCAAACGCGGCGCCACTGAATTTTTAACCCTCAGTCTTCAGGAGCCTTTAAACTTCTGTTTCAATAGGTTATTGATTCAGTGACAACAACTTATCGTATCTCAATAGCCAGAATGCTATCACAGCCTTTTCATCATTAGGTTTATAGATTTCTAGACCCAGTTTGTCATGTTTTAATATGGCCAGAATTCTTTCATAGAATGGTGTATTTTTCTGAATAGGTTATATCGCTTATTCCTTCACACCCCTTCTTGATTGTTCTCCAATGACCTGCATGGATGCTGCATGAGGACAGAATCAGGCTCAGACATGATTCCCTCCAAAGTGGAATAGCCTGTTGACACTCACTGTCTGTGCTCACACATGAAGAATGTCCTTCTTGAAGAAAGTATCTTATCCTCCTGGATTTTCTTTGTATATTGGTCAGAGATGTCAATATTGAAGAGTAGAGAAAATTAGAGAAGGTTCAGCACTCTCCCAGGGTCAGTCGGTCACAGAGTGAAGGTTCAGCACTCTCCCAGGGTCAGTCAGTCACACAGTGAATGGTCAGCACTGTCCTGGGGTCAGTCAGTCACATAGAAAGGTCAGCACTGTCCCGGGGTCAGTCGGTCACACGGTGAAGGGTCAGCACTGTCCCTGGGTCAGTCAGTCACACAGTGACAGGTGAGCACTCTCCCAGGTTCAGTAAGTCACTCAGTGAAGGGTCAGCACTCTCCCGGGGTAAATCAGTCACACAGTGAAGGGTCAGCACTCTCCCGGGTTCAGTAAGTCACTCAGTGAAGGGTCAGCACTGTCCCGGGGTCAGTCAGTCACACAGTGATCGGTCAGCACCCTCCCGGGTTCAGTAAGTCACTCAGTGAAGGGTCAGCATTCTCCCGGGGTCAGTCAGTCACACAGTGAAGGGTCAGCACTCTCCCGAGTTCAGTCAGTCATATAGTGATGGGTCAGCACTGTCCCAGGGTCAGTTGGTCACACAGTGAAGGGTCAGCACTCTCCCGGGGTCAGTCAGTCACACAGTGAAGGGTCAGAACTCTCCCCGGGTCAGTCAGTCACACAGTGAAGCGTCAGCACTGTCCCGGGGTCAGTAGGTCACTCAGTGAAGGGTCAGCACTCTCCCGGGGTAAGTATGTCACACAGTGACAGGTCAGCACTGTCTTGGGGTCAGTCGATCACAGACTGAAGGCTCAGCACTGTCCCAGTGTCAGTCAGTCACAAAGTGAAGTGTAAGCAGTCTCCCAAGGTCAGTCGGTCACATAGTGCAGGGTCAGCACTGTCCCAGGGTCAGTCAGTCACTCAGTGAAGGGTCAGCACTGTCCCAGGGTCAGTCAGTCAAACAGTGAAGGGTCAGCACTGTTCCAGGTTCAGTCGGTCACACTATGAAGGGTCAGCACTATCCCGGGGACAGTCAGCCACACAGTGAAGGGTCAGCACGCTCCTGGGGTCAGTCGGTCATACAGTGAAGGGTCAGCACAGTCCCGGGGTCAGTCAGTCAATCAGTGAAGGGTCAGCGCTGCCCCATAGAAGCATAGAAGATAGGAGCAGGAGTAGGCCATTCGGCCCCTCGAGCCTGCTCCACCATTCAATGAGATCATGGCTGATCATCCAAATTCAGTACCCTGGCCCTGCCTTCTCCCCATATCCCTTGATCCCTTTAGCCTTAAGAAATATATCTAACTCCTTCTTGAATATATTTAATGAATTGGCCTCAACTGCCTTCTGTGGTAGAGAATTCCACAGGTTCACCACTCTCTGGGTGAAGAAATTCCTCCTCATCTCTGTCCTAAATGGCTTAGCCCTTATCCTTAGATTTTGACCCCGGGTTCTGGACTCCCCCGCCATTGGGAACATCCTTCCTGCATCGAGTCTGTCTAGTCCTGTTAGAATTTTATAAGTTTCAATGAGATCCCCTCTCATTCGTCTAAACTCCAGCGAGTATAAGCCCAATTGACCCAATCTCTCCTCATACATCATTCTTGCCATCCCAGGTATCAGTCTGGTGAATCTTCGCTGCACTCCCTCCATGGCAAGAACATCCTTCCTCTGATAAGGTGACCAAAACTGCACACAATACTCAAGGTGTGGTCTCACCAAGGCCCTGTACAACTGCAGCAATACTTCCTTGTTCTTGTACTCGAACCCTCTCGCTACGAAGACCAACATACCATTTGCCTTCTTAACCGCCTGCTGCACCTACATGCTTACCTTCAGCAACTGGTGCACAAGGACACCCAGGTCTCGTTGCACTTCCCCTTCTCCCAATCTATTGCCATTCAGATAATAGTCTGTCTTCCTGTTTTTGCCACCAAAGTGGATAACCTCGCATTTATCCACATTATACTGCATCTGCCATGCATCTGCCCAATCACCCAACCTGTCCAAATCATACTGGAGTTTCTCGGCATCCTCCTCACAGCACACACGCCCACCCAGCTTTGTGTCGTCTGCAAACTTCGAGATATTACATCTGGTTCCCTCGTCTAGGTCATGAATATATATTGTGAATAGCTGGGGTCCTAGGACCGATCCCTGCGGTACCCCACTAGTCACTGGCTGTCAATCAGAAAAAGACACGGTTATTCCATCTCTTTGCTTCCTGTCTGCCAACCAGTTCTCTATCCAATTCAGTACCTTGCCCCCAATCCCATGTGCCTTAACTTTACACGCTAATCTCTTATGCGGGACCTTATCGAAAGCCTTCTGAAAGTCCAAATACACCACATATACTGGTTCTCCCTTATCTATTTTACCAGTTACATCCTCAAAAACTTCCAGTAGATTAGTCAAGCACGATTTACCTTTTGTAAATCCATGTTGACTTTGTCCGATCCGGTCACTGTTTTCCAAGTGCTCTGCTATAGCATCTTTTATAATGGACTCTAGCATTTTCCCCACTACCGATGTCAGGCTTACTGGTCTATACTTCCCCTTTTTCTCTTTACCACCTTTTTTGAATATTGGGGTAACATTAGCTACCCTCTAATCCATGGGAACTGTTCCAGAGTCTATAGAATTTTGGAAGATGACCAGCAATGCATCTACTATTTCTAGTGCCTCTTCCTTGAGGACCCTAGGATGTAGATTATCAGGTCCTGGGGATTTATCGGCCTTCAATCCCGTCAATTTCCCTAACACCATTTCTCTACAAATACTGATTTCTTTCAGTTCCTCCCTCTCATTAGACCCTATGTTCCCCGACATCTCTGGGAGGTTATTTGTGTCTTCCTTTTTGAAGACAGAACCAAAGTATGTATTTAATTGGTCTGCCATTTCTTTGTTCCCCAATATAAATTCCCCTGATTCTGACTGCAAGGGACCTACGCTTGACTTCACCAATCTTTTTCTCTTCACATATCTATAGAAGCTTTTACAGTCAGTTTTTATGTTCCCTGCAAGCTTACTCTCATACTCTATTTTCCCCCTCTGTCCTCCTTTGTTGAATCCTAAACTGCTCCCAATCCTCAGGTTTGCTGCTTTCTCTGGCCAATTTATATGTCCTCTCCTTGGATCTTATGCTATCCCTAATTTCCCTTGTTAGCCACGGTTGATTCACCATTTTTGTTTTATTTTTATGCCAAATAGGGGTGAACAAATTCTGTAGTTCATCCATGCGATCTTTAAATGTTTGCCATTGCCTATCCACCATCAACCCTTTGAGAAACATTCCCCAATTAATCCTACCCAACTCGCACCTCATACCATCGCAGTTTCCTTTATTTAAATTCAGGACCCTCGTCTCTGAGTCAAATACTTCACTCTCCATCTTAATGAAGAATTCTATCATATTATGATCGCTACGCCCCAAGGGGCCTCGAACAACAAGATTGTTAATTATTCCTTTCTCATTACATAATACCCAGTCTAAGATGGCCTGATCTTTAGTTGGTTCCTTGACATATTGGTCCAGGAAACCATCCGGTATACACTCTAGGAATTCCTCCTCCACAGCATTGTTACTAATTTGGTTAGCCCAATCTATATGTAGATTAATGTCACCCATGATAACTGCTGTGCCCTTATTGCACGTGGCTCTAATTTCCTGTTTAATGCCATCCCCGACCTCCGCATTACTGTTTAGGGGTCTGTATACAACTCCCACTAACGTTTTCTGTCCTTTGGTATTTCTCAGCTCTATCCATACAGATTCTACATCATCAGAGCTAATACCCTTCCTTATAATTGTGTAAATCTCCTCTTTAAGCTGCAATGCTACCCCACCTCCTTTTCCTTTTTGCCTGTCTGTCCTGAATATTGAATACCCCTGGATGTTGAGTTCCCAGCCCTGGTCACCCTGGAGCCATGTTTTCATAATCCCAATCATATCATAACTGTTTACATCTATTTGTGCAGCTAATTCATCCACCTTATTACAAATGCTCCTCGCATTAAGACACAAAGCCTTCAGGCTTGTTTTTTTAACACTCTTAGACCTTTTAGAATTATTATTTACTGTGGCCATGTTTGATTTAAACCCTTGATTACTCTGACTGCCACTTTTGCTTTTCTCCTTCCTGTCTCTTGCTTCTATCCTTGTTTCCCTTTCCTCTGTCTCCCTGCACAGGTTCCCAACCCCCTGCCATTTTAGTTTAAACCCTCCCCCACAGCACTAGCAAACACTCCCCCTAGGACACCGGTCCCAGTCCTGCCCAGGTGCAAACCGTCCATTTTGTACTGGTCCCACCTCCCCCAGAACCGGTTCCAATGTCCCAGGAATTTGAATCCCTCCCCCTTGCACCATTCCTCTAGCCACGTATTCATCTGAACTATCCTTCTATGTCTACTCTGACTAGCACGTGGCACTGGTAGCAATCCTGAGATTACAACCTTTGAGGTCCTATTTTTTAATTTACCTCCTATCTCCCTATATTCAGCTTTTAGGACCTCATCCTGGTTTTTACCTATATCGTTGGTACATATATGCACCATGGCAACTAGCTATTCACCCTCCCCTTCCAAAATGTTCTGTAGCCACTCCGAGGCATTCTTGACCCTTGCACCAGTGAGGCAATATACCATCCTGGAGTCTCATTTGCAGCCGCAGAAATGCCTATCTATTCCCCTTACAATAGAATCCCCTATCACTATAGCTCTCCCACTCTTATTCCTCCCATCCTGTGCAGCAGAACCACCCACGGTGCCAGGAGGTTGGCTGCTGCTGCCTTCCCCTGATAAGCCATCTCCCTCACCAATATCCAAAGCAGTATATCTGTTTGAGAGGGGGATGGTCACAAGGGACCCCTGCATTACCTGTCTGCTCCTACTACACTGCCTGGTGGTCACCCATTCTCTTCCTGCCTGCGCAGCCTTTACCTGTGGTGTGACAACTCCCTAAACGTGCTTTCCATGACGTCCTCAGCATCGCAAATGCTCCAGTATGCATCCATTCACAGCTCCAGCACCACAATGCAATCTGCCAGTAGCTACAGCTGGATACACTTCTCGCACACATGGTCATCAGGGACACTGGAAGTGTCCCTTATTTCCCACATAGTGCAGGAGGAGCATACCACAGCACCGAGCTATGTTGCCATGACTTACCCTTTAATTAATTCAAATTAAATCAAATCAATCCCACCAATTACACTACAATTAAATGATATACTCAAGGGCCCTTGTTTGACAGCAGGTCCCGCTACACAACAGAGACCCTAGAAACTATAAACCACAAAATTTAAGTTTGGAAAAAATGAGAAAGGGAGAAATACTCACCAACAAATCACTTACCTGCTTTCTGGTGACATCACATTTCGATTACTTTTTACTTCTCTCTCCTGCTCTCGGAGCTCTGAGATTGGTAAGCCTCTCGGGCCTTGCTGTTTATATTCACAGGCTCTCGCTCCCGCTCCCTCGCAGGTCTGCTGCCTCTGCCCTCGGGCCTCTCGGGCCTCGCTCTTTATATCCTCAGGCTCTCGCTCCCGCTCCCTCGCCGGTCCGCTGCCTCCGTTCTCAGGCCTCGCTCTTTATATCCTCAGGCTCGCGCGCCCGCTCCCTCGCAGGTCCGCTGCCTCTGCTCTCAGGCCTCGCTCTTTATATCCTCAGGCTCTCGCGCCCGCTCCCTCGCAGGTCCACTGCCTCTGCTCTTGGGCATCTCGGGCCTCGCTCTTTATATCCTCAGGCTCTCGCTCCCGCTCCCTCGCAGGTCCGCTGCCTCCACTCTCGGGCCTCGCTCTTTATATCCTCAGGCTCTCGCTCCCGCTCCCTCTTGCTCCCGCTCCCTCGCAGGTCCACAGACCCAGAGTCAGTTGGTCACACAGTGAAGGGTCAGCACTGTCCCGGGGTCAGTCAGTCACTCTGTGAAGGGTCAGCACTCTCCCAGAATCAGTATGTCACACAGTGAAGGGTCACCATAATCCAGGGTCAGTCAGTCACACAGTGATGGGTCAGCACTGTCCCTGGGTCAATCGGTCACACAGCGATGGGTCAGCAATGTCCCAGGGTCAGTCGGTCACACAGTGGAGGGTCACCACTGTCCCGGGGTCAGTCGGTCACACAGTAAAGGGTCAGCACTGTCCCTGGGTCAGTCAGTCACACAGTGATGGGTCAGCAATGTCCTGGGGTCAGTCGGTCACACAGTGATGGGTCAGCAATGTCCTGGGGTCAGTTAGTCAGTCAGTGAAGGGTCAGCACTGTCCCTGGGTCAGTCGACCACACAGTGAAGGGTCAGCACTCTCCCGGGGTCAGTCAGTCCCTCAGTGAAGGGTCAGCCCTGTCCCGGGGTTAGTCAGGCAAATAGTGACAGGTCAGCAGTGTCCTGGGGTCAGTCGTTCACACAGTGAAGGGTCAGCACTCTCCCGGGGTCAGTCAGTCACACAGTGAAGGGTCAGCACTCTCCCGGGTTCTGTTGGTCACACAGTGAAGGGTCAGCACTGTCCTGGGGCCAGTCGGTTACACAGTGAAGGGTCAGCACTGTCTCGGTGTCAGCCAGTCACACAGTGACAGGTCAGCACTGTCCCGGGGTCAGCCGGTCACACAGTGAAGGGTCAGCACTGTCTCGGTGTCAGTCAGTCACACAGTGAAGGGTCAGCACTGTCCCCGGGTCAGTTGGTCACACAGTGAAGGGTCAGCACTCTCCCGGGGTCAGTCAGTCACTCAGTGAAGGGTCAGCACTCTCCCGGGGTCAGTTAGTAACACAGTGAATGGTCAGCCCCCTCCCGGGGTCAGTTAGTAACACAGTGGAGGGTCAGCACTGTCCCAGGGTCAGTCGGTCACACAGTGGAGGGTCAGCACTGTCCCCGGGTCAGTTGGTCACACAGTGAAGGGTCAGCACTCTCCCGGGGTCAGTCAGTCACTCAGTGAAGGGTCAGCACTCTCCCGGGGTCAGTTAGTAACACAGTGAATGGTCAGCCCCCTCCCGGGGTCAGTTAGTAACACAGTGGAGGGTCAGCACTGTCCCGGGGTCAGTCAGTCACACAGTGAAGGGTCAGCACTGTCCCGGGGTCAGTCAGTCACACAGTGAAGGGTCAGCACTGTCCCGAGTTCTGTTGGGAACACAGTGAAGGGTAAGCACTATCACGGAGTCAGTCAGTCACACAGTCAAGGTTCAGCAGTCTCCCGGGGTCAATCAGTCACCCAGTGAAGGGCAGCACTCTCCTGGGGTCAGTTGCTCACACAGTGAAGGGTCAGCACTCTCGTGGAGTCAGTCAGTCACACAGTGAAGGGTCAACACTGTCCCGGGGTCAGTCAGTCACACAGTGAAGGGTCAGCACTCTCGCGGAGTCAGTTGCTCACACAGTGAAGGGTCAGCACTATCACGGAGTCAGTCAGTCACACAGTCAAGGTTCAGCAGTCTCCCGGGGTCAGCCAGTCACACAGTGAAGGGTCAGCACTGTCCCAGGGTCAGTCAGTCACACAGTGAAGGGTCAGCACTCTCGCGGAGTCAGTTGCTCACACAGTGAAGGGTCAGCACTATCACGGAGTCAGTCAGTCACACAGTCAAGGTTCAACAGTCTCCCGGGGTCAGCCAGTCACACAGTGAAGGGTCAGCACTGTCCCAGGGTCAGTCAGTCACACAGTGAAGGGTTAGCAATGTTCCGGGGTCAATCAGTCACCCAGTGAAGGGTCAGCACTCTCCTGGGGTCAGTTGCTCACACAGTGAAGGGTCCGCACTCTCTCGGGATCAGTCAGTCACTCAGTGAAGGGTCAGCACTGTCCCGGGGTCAATCAGTCACACAGTGAAGGGTCAGCACTGTCCCGGGGTCAGTGAGTCAGACAATGAAGGGTCAGCACTCTCTCGGGGTCAGTCAGTCAGACAATGAAGGGTCAGCACCGTCCCGGGGTCAGTCGGTCACACAGGCCTTACACCAGCTGCACACAAAGGGAACATGTACTGGGGGATGATATTACCCACCAGATCCCCACACAGACACACGTTTAGTACCCAATAGGAGCAGGAGAAGGCCATTCAACCCCTGGAGTCTGTTATGTAGGAACAGGAGGAGGCCATTCAGTCCCTTGATCCTATCAGTTAGATCATGGATGATCTGCACCTCAACTCCATTTACCCGCCTTTACTCCATATCCCTTGACACTCGTACCTAACAACATTTTTAATGTTTATTAAGAAATTGATATCTTAAAAACTCGTTCCTGATTTTCCTCCTAAATGGCCTGGCTCTAATTTTAAGATTTTGCCCCCTTCTTCTGGATCCCCGAACCAGAGGAAATAGTTTCTCTGTATCTGTCCTATCGAATCCCTTTATCATTTTAAACATATTGCTCCTCAATCTTCTTTACTTAACATTGGATATCTAAAGAGGGGTCCATACCTACAGTTTCTGACAGATGTCAGAGGTTCGGCTCTGTTAAACAACCGCTGGTGTGGAACTGAGCCGTGCAGCCCGGGTTCCACCCCTGACCCCTGCTGAGTTAGTGGATCCTGACCAACTATTGAGCTGCTACAATTGGTCTCAGTACCCCTGGGCTCTGGGGGGAAGAGGTCCTCGTTCGGACCACTTTCCGGTGACACTGCTGGCACATGAATTGGTGTGGCCTTCATATGAGGACGGAATCGAGCTTGGCTTCTACCCTCCCCATGGCCAAATATCCTACAAGCGCTGAATGTTCAGCCTCAGCGAAAGTTAGAGCCTTCAGATCAGGTGAACAGAGAATTGCTAGCCCATCATTTATGAGAATTCAAATCCAATAAGTCTGGGTCATTTGTGGGCTGGCACCAGAAAATGACCATGAAAGCTGCTGGGATTAGTGTAAAAACCTAACTGGTTTGCCCATGCCTTTCAAGGAAAGGAATCTGCCATCCATACCTGGCCTGGCCTACCCACAAATCTGTTCCAGACCTCTCTGAACTGACAGAAGGCACTAGGCTTTCAGCCACTGCATATCAGGCTAAAATAAATACGAGGCAAGTTTATTAAGAAATAAGATTACACCGGATCCAAAATAAGTTTGCAGATACTTTCTTAATTCTCACTATTTCTTTAAAACTGTTCTTCTCAAACCATAATACCAAAGGTCATTATGTTGCATTTTGCATAAGTACATGCCTTTGTACCCATGGAACTGTGCCTCACTGCAATAGCTGTGACAGAACTACATAAGCTGAAGCAATAAAGCAGGGATAGCTTTCAATATTTATTCCTTTATTCAGGTAGCTTCTGCCGACAGATCTGCCTATAAAGATGTATTTTTAAGGTGTGATAAGCTGCTCCAGGGAATCTAACTTTCACGAGGTCAGAATGTCCCAAAGTGCTTTACAGCCATTGATGTACTTTTGAAGTGTAGTCACTGTTGTAATGTAGTAAACACGGCAGCCAATTTGCACATAGCAAGCTCCCAAATGAGATAATGACCAGGTAATCTGTTTTAGTGATGTTGATTGAGGGACAAATATTGGGCAGGACACCGGGATAACTCCCCCTGCTCTTCTTCAAAATACTGCCATGGGATCTATACATCCACCTGACAGGGCAGACAGGGCTTCAGCTTATTGGCCCAGAAATTCGGGTCTCCACAGGTGAGTACGCACGGGGTACTCACCCGTAAGCCCAATGGAAGTGCCGGTTTCCTGCATGCACTGCGCATGCGCGGGAAACCGGCACTTCCATTCCCCTGAAAGAAGGGGTTCACAGGTGGAACGCGTGCACCGCAGAGGCAGCTCGTGTGCATCGAACTTACGTTTTTTTTCCAGGTTTTTCCGGGAGGGTAAGTATCCAGCAGTTACACTTTTAAAAAGCAGGCGCAAGGCCTGCTTTTTACAAGGTAAGTGGTGAATTAATTAAAATTAAAACATTTTTTCCACAGGTTTATTATTTTTAAATACTTTAAAGAAAGGTAAGTTTATTTTAGCCCCGTTAGAAAATGTAATTAATTTTTTCAAAAATTTAAATTATTGTTTAAAATAGTTATTTCATGTAATTTATAGTTATTTTAAAAATGTGATGTTTTTTTTAATTTATTTAAGATTTAGTGATGTTTTGGGGCTTATAGTATTTATAGGTTTGACAGCTCTTCCTGTCAAACTTATGACTGAAGCATTCCCTGCTACCATTGGCTCTCCATGGCCCACGTGATCCCAGGGGACGCATCAAACTAACTGCGCCCCTGGGATACGCAAGCACTGCGCGCCGGCAGTTGGAGGAGGCCCAGGATTGGAATCCCACGCGGGCCCACAGCACAACGGCTGGCGCACTAGCTAAGTGCAGGTCGGAGGCTTGCACCCGCCGGAAGCCCCTGACCCGAATTTCTGGGCCAATGTCTCATCCGAAAGACGGCACTTTCAACAGTGCGTCACTCCCACAGTGCGATCATCCTGGCTGAGACACTCCTTGTTGCGACTGGGGTTTTCCACCTCTGCACTCACTAGCTGTGTCAGGGTTGGTGTCGCGGGACCATGTAGACACGGGGCCGTGCTGTCAGGGCGAGGCTGGTTCTGGACCCAAGTGCAGACAGACGAGGCGAGAAGCAGGTATACAGTCTTAAATAACAATACTTTACTAGAATCACACAGGTAAACAGTTACAAAACATAGGAGGTCAAGACAAGCTACCACATAGGCAAATGGCTAGTCAAGATAGGAACTCAAGACAAGCTACCATGAGGCAACCGGCTTGTCAAGACTGAGCTCAAGACAAGCTACCACAGGGCAACCGGCTTGTCAAGATAGGAACTCAAGACAAGCTACCATGAGGCAACCGGCTTGTCCAGACTGAGCTCAAGACAAGCTACCACAGGGCAACCGGCTTGTCCAAACTGAGCACCTTGTCAAGACTGAGCAACTTGTCAGCACCTTGTCAGACCGAGAACAAAGGGAAGAACCACAGAACTTAAATGCAAGCAAAAACATAACACAGATAAACAGTTACAGACATAGGAGCTCAAGACAAGCAACCACTGGCAACTGGCTTGTCAAAACTGAGCACCTAGTCAAGACAGAGCGCCTTGTCAAGACAGAGCACCTTGTCAAGACTGACTCCCTTGTCAGGACTGAGCACAGAGGGATGAAGCCACAGAACTTAAATACAAGCAAAAACAGGTGAAACCAATAAACCAGATAAAAGGCAGTTAAATAATAAACACAGGAGAAACTAGTAGCAATTAACAAAGGGAAACCAACCAGTGAAGGTGCCATCTAGGGGTTACTGAAGGAAGTGACCGGCACCCTCACAAGCTGGTGACTTTCTGTCCGTTCGCTATCAAGGGAGGGGGAACTGCTGAGTGTGGGCACACAGACTCCAGACCCACGCGAAGTTCAGCCCCAAGAGGGTGGTGTGAAGTCCAGGTGACGGGCTACAACTCTTCCCTCACGTACAGGCCACGCAGTCACTACCTGGTGGTCTGTTAAACTGCAGCCTCAAATATTGTTTTTCGGGAGAGGTATAGCCTCTCAAAAGTGAGTTGCATCCATTTATTTTTTTTAAAAATCATGAAATATATTGTAAACAGGAAGGTTGCATATTTCCGCATAATTTGAATTTATTGCCACTTGCCGAGGGATTTCCTGACATAATCCGTAGATTCAGTGGCCAGGATTTAGTTATTGCATTTCTGTGATTTTTTTAATGAAAGCAGTTATTAAAATTCATACAAACAAATTCTGTGTGGCATAGAAAAATTATTAGGTTGGCACTTTCATCCATAATTCAGACTTTTTATTCAAGCAAATAATAACGTGAATTATTGTCCCCATTATTCATGATTCTGTTGACAATGTGAGAGATGCTTCCCGGATGACTGTACCTCTCCCGTTGCCATGGGGGAGGAGAGGAGACACTTCACTGGAGTCTGGTGGGGGGCGCTGGGGTGGATCTTTTTATGGGGGCCCATCCTGTCGGGCAGTGCCCACCTGCTGAAAGTGGGCGCCTTTCCTCTTCCAATAGTTCAGTGGAATTTGCGCTGCCTGCTTCAGTATTGAACCAAACAGACCAGGAGAGTCCCAGGCTCGATGCCTGGCCTGTGCTGAGCTCGCTGATCTCACCTAGGACAGCAGCAGTAGTAGAAGGAGAGAACTTGCATTTATACAGCGCCTTTCACAACCTCAGGATGCCCCGAAGAGCTTTACAACCAACAAAGTACTTTTGAAGCGTAGTCACTGTTGAATGAACTCGAAACCCACTCAATCCAGACGAGAGTGGTGGGCAGACGCACAACAAGAGCTGACCTGTCTTACATGTGGTGATGGGGCAGCAGCATCAAAGTCTCCGGTCTAGCTCTCTGCCAGTGCGGCTCCTCAATAGCAGTGCAGGATCACAGCTTCAATAAAACCCCAGTGAGCCAGGATAAAGCTGTACCGTATTCTCTACCACAGAAGGCCGTAGAGGCCAATTTATTAAATATATTCAAGAAGGAGTTAGATAGATTTCTTAAGGCTAAAGGGATCAAGGGATATGGGGAGAAAGCAGGTACTGAATTTGGATGGTCAGCCATGATCTCATTGAATGGCGGAACAGGCTCGAGGGGCCGACTGGCCTACTCCTGCTCCTATCTTCTATGTTTCTATGTAACAACCACAACTTGTATTTATATAGCGCCTTTAATGTAGTAAAATGTCCCAAGGTGCTTCACAGAAGCGTTATCAAACAAAGTACCCTTTGGGTATCATACCCACCGAGCCTGAAACACACACATTGTAGTAAAGTTCGTCCACCTGTTGGCTGAGTTAACAGCCCAACACCTGCCATCTGCACTGATATCTCCCTCTCTACTCCTGAAGGTGCTACTACTGGCGGATGGTTCCATGCACATTGATTACTCTCTAGTCCTCTTGCTCAAGTGGCGTTTCTTCATGTGTGAGCCTAGACAGTGATTGTGGACAGGTTATTTAACAATGGCTGCATCGCAGCCCAAACCCGATCCCGTCCTCACCTGTAGTCCACAGACAGTCCAGCAGGGGTCACTGGGACTGGGAATCCTTGCTTAATAATTTTACCTTCACTAACCTCAGCATTAATGCAGTCACCAAATTCACCTGAGCTAACTCAGCAAGACCGCTGAGTAAATCTTTCTGTGGCTCAGTAAAGAGAGAAGAAAGAGTTTTAAGGGCTAGAAATTCCCCTGCTGTGCGCCGCCTGTTAGCGCCTGCGGTGGGGCGATAATGGGGCGCTAAGGGGTTACCGACCGGGCATGCCCAATTCAGTGACGCCCACCAACTTCCCTGGCATTTTAGAGCTGGCGCTAACACCGCCTCAGTCTCTAGCGCCCTGTAGATCGTGACATCATCAAGTGCGCAGCGCCCCGTTACCGCCCTGGATGTGAACTTCGCTTCCGTTCCCTGCTGCATTGCCAGCGTCAACAACAGCAGCAGCAGCAGGAGCTGTCACCTCGGCTGTCCGCTTGGGGAGCAATAATTAAAGGCAGCGGTGGTCGGACCAGCCAAACTTTATTCTTCGCACCAGTCTGGTGTCTGCTGAAAGTTTTATGAGCCTCATTGCTGCGCGATGCCTGAGCCCTCCACTCTCGGAGAGTGACTGGGGCTGTAATGGAAGTCGCGCAGGTCCCCTGGACCCACAGAACTAGGAGAAGAAGAATGTTGCAAACCATCATTGGCCCTTCCCTTTAAGCGAGGGACAGAGCCTCTGATGCCGGCAGCACTGCACTGCACATTCTTCAGCGCTCTGTCACTACCGCCCCGCTCTCGGACTTTAGCGCCCTAAGAGACGTGGTTAGCGCTTGATTTAGCACTCCACTTCCCTGTAAAACTGAATTTTGCGGGAGACGAGAATGATTAGCGCCTGGCGCAAATTTTTCAACTTTTAAAGTTTTAGAGCCACAAACGGGGCTATACCGAATTTCTCCCCCCTTGCATTTATATAGCGCCTTTCATGACCTCATGACGTCCCAAAGCACTTTACAGCCAAATAATTACTTTTGAAGTGAAGAAACGGGCAGCCAATTTGTGCACAGCAAGGTCCCACAAACAGCAATGTGAGAAGTGACCAGATAATCTGTGACATAATAAAGACTCACTACGCACTTGGTTGTACATAAAGCAAGGCTTTAATCGACTTGTAACAAAACATGGAGGTCTAGTTAGTAGTCACTAGCTTCCTGTTTCCAGATTGTCTCTGGCCAAGGTGGGCCCACGCCCGAGTATTTATACTCCTTGGACGGCGCCCTCAGCTGGCCGTTCAGTAGTACTTCCTGAGTTACTTCTTGTAGAAGTTGCGATTTATGACAATCTGTTTTAATGATGTTGGTTGAGGGATAAATATTGATTACGACACCAGGGAGAACGCCCCTGCTCTTCTTCAAAATAGTGCCATGGGATCTTTTACGTCCACCTGAGAGAGCAGACGGGGCCTCGGTTTAACGTCTCATCTGAAAGACGGCTCCTCAGACAGTGCAGCACTCCCTCAGCACTGCACTGGAGTGTCAGTCTAGATTGTGTGCTCAAGTCTCTGGGGTGGGACTGTGAATCCACAACCTTCTGACCCAGATGCGAGAGTGCTACCAACTGAGCCGTGGCTGACACCGCAAAGATTACAGAGCGAAGAAAGAACTTGCATTATTAGGAGGGGAGCCACTCAGTGCAGAATACCCAGACTCTGACCTGCTCTTGTTACCACAGCATTTATGTGGCTGGTCAGGTTGAATTTCTGGTCAATGGCGACACCCAGGATTTTGATGGTGGGGCATTCAACGATAGTAATGCCATTGAATGTCAAGGGGAATGATTTTTAAAAAGAATGTATTCATTCGCGGGATGTGGGCATCGTTGGCAAAGCCAGCATTTATTGCCCATCCTTAATTGCCCTTGATAAGGTGGTGGTGAGTCGCGCCCTTGAGTGCCTTCAACACATGAACCGCTGCAGTCTGTGTGGTGAAGGTACTCCCACAGTGCTGTTAGGGAGGGAGTTCCAGGACTTTGACCCAGCGACGATGAAGGAACGGCGACATATTTCTAAGTCAGGATGGTGTGTGACTTGGAGGGGAACTTGCAGGTGGTGGTGTTCCCATGTGTCTGCTGCCCTTGTCCTTCCAGGTGGTAGAGGTCGCGGGTTTGGGAGGTGATGTCGAAGAAGCCTTGGCGAGTTGCTGCAGTGCATCTTGTAGATGGTACACACTGCAGCCACAGTACGCCAGTGGTGGAGGGAGTGAATGTTTAAGGTGGTGGATGGGGTGCCAATCAAGCGAGCTGCTTTGTCCTGGATGGTGTCGAGCTTCTTGAGTGTTGTTGGAGCTGCACTCATCCAGGCAAGTGGAGAGTATTCCATCACACTCCTGACTTGTGGCTGGTCCAGTTAAATTTCTGGTCAATGACAGATGGTAGAAAGGCTTTGCGGAGTCAGGAGGTAAGTCACTTGCCGCAGAATACCCAACCTCTGACCTGCTCGTGTAGCCACAGTATTTATGTGGCTGGTCCAGTTAAGTTTCTGGTCAATGGTGACCCCCAGGATGTTGATGGTGGGGGATTCAACGATAGTAATGCCGTTGAATGTCAAGGGGAGATGGTTAGACTCTCTTGTTGGAGATGGTCCTTGCCTGGCACTTGTGTGGCGCGAATGTTACTTGCCACTTATCGGCCCAAGCCTGGAAGCAGTCCAGGCCTTGTTGCATGCGGGCATGGACTGCTTCATTATCTGAGGAATTGTGAATGGAATGGAACTGAACACTGCGTAATCATCAGCGAACATCCCCACTTCTGACCTTACGATGGAGGGAAGGTCATTGATGAAGTAGCTGAAGATGGTTGGGCTTAGGACACTGCCTTGAGGAACTCCTGCAGCGATGTCCTGGGGCTGAGATGATTGGCCTCCAACCAGGCTGCTTTAAACTGGACCTGCTATCTGAAACATTGTCAGAGATTGATTGTTAAGGGAGAGTCTATAAATGTCCTGCTCAGAATGATGTAAAGCAAGCAGCTTTTACTGTAAAGGGACATCTATAAATGCTCATATTAATCATCATAACATTCATTGAAGACCTGAGAGCAGCTCCAGATAACCCTGCAACCCAGAGTCACCCTCACCACACAGCCACAGGAGGAGGGATGGGAAGGCGCAAAGGTCAGAGTGAAAAGTTAAGAAATAAGGACCGTAACCATGACTACAGAAACTGGGGCAGACTGGCTCCCCCGAAAGGGTGGGATTCTCAGAAAAAGGGGAGGTTGATGATAGAGCACCACGGAACCATTCACAGAGACACTTGGCAATTCTTTTGGTTTCCCATATTGCCAATCCACCCCATACAGAAGGCTGGTAACTGTTTCAGGCTGGAGCTCTGTTCCTGCTCTGTTGTCCGATTCACAAAGCCTAATCTCCAATCATTTAAGTCGTTCTGTTTCTCAGACATGTCCCTCTCCAAGTATCAGGTCATTTCGACAAGGGGGATAGCACAACATGTTATTGGGGCATTCAGTGAGACTTGAACTGCTAAAACCAAGGATGAGAATTTTAAAATCAAGGCATTGCTTAACCGAGCAAGCACAGAGGTGATGGGTGAACGGGACTTGCTGCGAGTTAGGACACGGGCAGCAGCGTTTATGGCAATGCTCGGAACACTGCCTGAAGGATGCCTTCATAGTCGTGCTTGGAGCAGAGCAGTTCTTTGCCCAGAGCGCTGGGCCCAAGTTTCCTGAGTCCACACCAGCAGCAAAGAGCCTTCCTCTGTTAGAAAATGTATCCCAAGGAGTTTGAAACACCTCTAGAGCTTGATCTTGGCGTCAGAAGATCTCCAGGAGCTGCGGTTCTTCCATTATCATCCTTGTTTTCAAATTCCTCCATGGCCTCACCCCTCCCTATCTCTGTAAACTCCTCCAGCCCTACAACCCTCCGAGATCTCAGCGCTCCTCTAATTCTGCCCTCTTGAGCATCCCCGATTATAATCGCTCCACCATTGGTGGCCACGCCTTCAGCTGTCCAGGCCCTAAGCTCTGGAATTCCCTCCCCAAACCTCTCCGCCTCGCTACCTCTCTCCTCCTTTAAGACGCTCCGTTTTGGTCACCTGTCCTACTATCTCCTCATGTGGCTCGTGTTTTGATTTCTTTTTGGGTTCAATAAAGACTCATTTCTTGAAAGAGAAAGTTGTTTTAATCTAAAGTCTATTCAACTCTTTTTAACAGCCTTTTTACAGAACACTCTATACTGTGATGCAGCTAGAATCAAAGTGAAAGTAAAACTCTCTGCCTTGCTTCTCTCGGTCACATGACCTCTGCTGGTCAGGCATAAGTAATCAATACCTGCAATCATGCTATTAAGACATCATAATCGAACAGGCAAATAACATCACTATTTGCTGATATCATTACATCTCCCTTTCTTAAAACAAAAGTATTTTACTTTTAACTAACAACATGTTTTCTTTGTATTAATCTGCATTTTAACTGTAACACTTAATGAACTTACATTATCATTATCATGATCAAGGTTTTTTACCCTTGCTTTGTGTGTTCACATGAAATATGTCAATACACTAGAACTAGAAGAAAGAATAAGATAACATTACTTCCTTCTTTAACAATAGTCCTTAAATTTGCTCAATGAGTCTCTCAGGAGGCTTCACGTGTCTTGAGGATTTTCTGATTAATTGTCCTTGAATCTGAGTTGTTGCCTCAGATGATTGGTTCTCAGCTGTGTGATCTGGTTGTTCTTTGAACTTCCTTACTTTCTCCCCCTCTTTTGTTTTCAGGAGTTTCTCCGGGATGGGTAGGTTTGACCTTAGCCGACGTCCCATCAGGAGTTGGGCTGGTGACATACCACACTCGAGCGGCGTTGTGCGGTATACAAGCATGCTTTGGTAGAAGTCAGTTCCACTGTCTTTTGCCTTGTACTTCAGTCTTTTCACTGTGTTTGCGGGCTCTCCTGGGTCAACAGCTCTGGACAACATGTCTGCTGTATACATCAGCTTACCCGGTGTGTACGCAACATTCAGTTCATCATAGACTGTCTCTCTTTCACTTTCCACAACGAGGACTCTCTTTACCAGGTTCAGCCTCTCACAGGCTTTTAAACCTAGTATGGCTTGCACATCCTTTGGCACGATTAATGCTAGCGTGTGCTCTCTGTCCTTGTGTGTTACTTTGACAATGCATTTTCCTTTCACTGGTATATCAGTACCTGAGTATCCAGTCACTTTCACTTGTATTCTATGTAACTTTGGTCTGGGTCTAATTCTCTTAAAATCGGTCTCTGATATCACATTAACTTGTGCTCCAGTATCCAATTTAAATGGAATGTGTATGTTATTCACTTTTAGTGTCAACATCCAGTCTCTTTCTTCTTTTTTGTTTTCAGACACCACATCTACATAGAATTCCTCTATCTCGCTTTCATCTACTGTATGGACCTTGCTTTGTTGCGCTTCGTTCTTACAGCAACGGGCATAATGGTTGTTTTTGTTGCATTTATTGCATGTTTTACCATATGCTGGACACTTTCTTGGTGGATGCTGTGTACCGCATCGATTACATGACTTCTGATTGTCTCTTTCATTTTCGTTTGCTGGCCACGTCTCTTTTTTCACTTTGGCGCTCTCTTTGTTAAACGGTTTGTATCCGTTCTTTCTCACTGCATCCACGTTGCAGCTACTGTCACTGAACAGCTCCTTTGCCTGCAACTTCACAGTCTCTGTAACCCTACACAGTGCTATGGCTTTTCCCAGGTCTAGATCTTGCTCTCTTAGCAGCCTTTCCCTTAGATCATTAGCTGGAATACCACACACCAGTCTGTCTTTTATCAGCGAGTCTGTGAGTCCCCCAAATTCACACGATTTGCTCCGGTTTCTCAGTTCAGTCACATACTGATCAATAGTCTCACCGATTTTCTGTACACATGTGAAAAATTTGTGCCTCTCAAAGGTCACGTTGCGTTTAGGTATGCAGTAGGCCTCAAACTGTTCCATTATTTTATCTAGCTTCATTTTGTCTCCATCAACGGCAAATATGAAATTATTATATACCTCCAGCGCTGCATCACCCACTACATGTAAAAACACGGACGATTTCTGTTTATTACTTTTATCGTCAGCTCCGATTGCTGATAAATACAACCCTACACGTTGTTTGAATCTCCTCCAATTTTCAGCCACATTACCGGTCAATTGAAACGTCGCCGGTGGGGGTAAACCTTCCATTTTTTCACTTCGTTAGCTATTCTCTAATGGTAAGCAACGATGTTCTCTTTTGGCTTGCTAATATGTGGAGAGCTGATTTCGCATACTTGCCACAACTGCTTTCACTGTCCCACCAAGTTGCTAACTTCAGATTTTTTCTCTTTCAGCCACTTCTGACATCATGTTTTGATTTCTTTTTGGGTTCAATAAAGACTCATTTCTTGAAAGAGAAAGTTGTTTTAATCTAAAGTCTATTCAACTCTTTTTAACAGCCTTTTTACAGAACACTCTATACTGTGATGCAGCTAGAATCAAAGTGAAAGTAAAACTCTCTGCCTTGCTTCTCTCGGTCACATGACCTCTGCTGGTCAGGCATAAGTAATCAATACCTGCAATCATGCTATTAAGACATCATAATCGAACAGGCAAATAACATCACTATTTGCTGATATCATTACAGCTCGGTGTCAAAGTTTGTTTGATAATCGCTCCTGTGAAGCGCCTTGGGACATTTTACTACGTTAAAGGTGCTGTATTTGTTGTTAAAGGTGCTATAAAAATTCGAGTTGTTGTTAGGCACAGGACAATTCAGTGTTTCGTACGGTGCGCTCTCAACATTTCTGAAGCATAAAACCACACACTAAGGCCTCGATATTTATGGGGAGGCACATTTGGAGCAGCGGGGGGTGCGGGAGGAGTTCTGGATGGAAACCCAGCAGCAGATAGTAACTGCAGGAGGCCTGTTAAATGTATTCGGCACATTTCCCGCCTGGCAGCCCTGCCTATCGGGCAGGAAGCCTACAGCAGAAGGTCGTAGCCAGGGGCCAGAGAGCAGGTAGGGCGGCTGGGAGAGATTTGGTCAGAGGGGATCTCGTGGTGAGGCGTGGGGGAGAGATCGCGGCGGGGGTGAGATGGTGGTCGGGGGGCCAAAGCGTAGTCGGGGGGTGGGGGGTGCGGTGGGAGCAGGTCATGCGCAGGGATGAGGAGGAGAGCACGGAGGTGGGGGGAGATCGGGTGGAGTCAGCGATCGTGGAGCAGGTGAGCTTGTTGGGACAGCGGGAAACACTCCTGCTCCTCCTGGCCCACAAGCAGTGCTGTAAATGCACTTACCTTATGGATCCGAACCTTCGCACCTCCTTTTACCTGCTGGGGTTCCTGAGGCCCGGGAATCCTGACCGAAATGGGTTAAAAAATAAAAAGCTTGTTAAAGTGGAGGCACACAGCCTCCTTATAAGCTTTAACTGACTGACTCGCCTCCTGAAGAGAGCGGATTGGTCGCCCGCACCCCCGTCCCGCCTCCATTAAAACCGGAAGTGGGCAGGTTCGAGACGGGAGGAGGTCGGGTTTGAAATTTTAAAAATTTTAACTTCTCACCCAACTCAAATCCACCCACAGTTGGGGGTTAAAATTACCCCCTAAAATTCTGAACTTCACACTAATAATCCTTCGCTTTATAGAAACATAGAAACATAGAAGATAGGAGCAGGAGTAGGCCATTCGGCCCCTCGAGCCTGCTCCGCCATTCAATGCAATCATGGCTGATCATCCAAATTCAGTACCCGGTCCCTGCTTTCTCCCCATACCCCTTGATCCCTTTAGCCTTGAGAAATATATCTAACTCCTTCTTGAATATATTTAATGAATTGGCCTCCACTGTCTTCTGTGGTAGAGAATTCCACAGGTTCACCACTCTCTGGGTGAAGAAATTCCTCCTCATTTCGGTCCTAAATGGCCTACCCCTTATTCCTCTCATTTCTCTCTCTGGTGGAATTGAGGTGTCAATCTGTTGAAGTTTACAGTGAATTTTCGCCATCAACACAGCAAGCCTCAAACTAAGACCTACCTCCCCCTCACCCCAGCCCCCCATATTGGGTCCATGGTCAGCTGTTAGACCGCCCCTGGTTTGCAGGCTGTTTAGTTTCAGTGGCTCCGTGTGACGGGCTCAGACAACGTACAGTCTGCAACAGGTCGGGTTGACAACTCTGATTGGACATATTCCTGGAGATGCCATCACATGACCTCCAGCCAACCACCCCGCCATTGGTCACCCGCCACATCCATTGTCGCGGGGCCCCGCCTCCCCGCACCGATTGGAAAGCGAACAGGCTTCATCACCCGATTGGATGATTCGTGACTCGTCAGTCAAACAGCCACTGATGTCCAGTTCCAATATTTTTCTAACGAATCAACAGAAGTGTTCAAGGAAAATGAAAAAAATCACTCAGTTCTTTCAATGCCGCTGTGATATTTTTTCTCCAGCCGTTGCTCGAGGCAGTATCCTGGAAAAGAAAGTTGGACTTGCATTTATATAGCGCCTTTCACGACCACTGGACGTCTCAAAGTGCTTTACAGCCAATGAAGTACTTTTTGAAGTGGAGTCACTGTTATAATGTGGGAAACGCAGCAGCCAATTTGCGCACAGCAAGCTCCCACAAACAGCAATGTGATAATGACCAGATAATCTGTTTTTTGTTACGTTGATTGAGGGATAAATATTGGCCAGGACACCGGGGATAAGTCCCCTGCTCTTCTTCGAAATAGTGCCATGGGATCTTTTACGTCCACCTGAGAGAGCAGACGGTGCCTCGGTTTAATGTCTCATCTGAAAGACGGCACCTCCGGCAGTGCAGGGCTCCCTCAGCACTGCACTGGGAGTGTCAGCCTACTGCTCAAGTCCCTGGAGTGGGACTTGAAACCACAACCTTCTGAGATTAAACTTCAATTCCTGGAGACTCCCAGACAATCCTGGAGGGTTGGTGATCCTGTCATCCTATTCTAACCCTACCAAGGAGGTGCTGTAATGATCAGAGATGCGATCTTGTGATGTGGGTGTTGAGGTGTCAGATCAAAGCCTCCTGACTGCCCCTGGGCCCGAGGGATCAATGCAGCCATCAGAGTGAGAAAGATTAATCACCCGGAATATTGAGGCTGGGAACCTTCTGGAATATCGGCCCTACAAAGGATGATCTGATCCCAATGACTGTCTCCCAAAGTCTATTGATCCATGGACACAGTGGTAAAATAAAGAAATACTTTACCAAGGTCGGCAACTCTTCGACTGAGTGCTGTCTGGAGCATTCTGTGAATTACCTCAAATTGCAAGTCTATTTTTGGCTCTATAATACGACGGCCATCTATAATCTAAAAATCTCTCCCCTAAATCATCCTCAACCTAGCAGGTCCGTCATTTTATACTTTTACAGTCGGTTGATATCAGGCTGCCAATTTAAATCGACACAACTATTCAGAGCTCTCAGTCCTGTGAAATACTTTCTGTTTACATCGCGCAGAAACAACAGTGAATAAACCATCACCAACTCAGAGAGTGTTACATTATGAGATGTAACAGGGAGTGTTACAGTGAAGGGCATGGGGTATATCAGAGTGTAATAGTGAGGGGTGTGGGGTATATCAGAGTGTTACAGTGAGGGGTGTGGGGTATATCAGAGTGTTACAGTGAGGGGTGTGGGGTATATCAGAGTGTTACAGTGAGGGGTGTGGGGTATATCAGAGTGTTACAGTGAGGGTGTGGGGTATATCAGAGTGTTATAGTGAGGGGTGTGGGGTATATCAGAGTGTTACAGTGAAGGGTGTGGGGTATATCAGAGTGTTACAGTGAGGGATGTGGGGTATATCAGAGTGTTACAGTGAGGGGTGTGGGGTATATCAGAGTGTTACAGTGAGGGGTGTGCAGTATATCAGATTGTTATAGTGAGGGGTGTGAGGTCTATCAGTGTGTTACAGTGAGTGGTGTGGGGTATATCAGTGTTACAGTGAGGGGTGTGGGGTATATCAGAGTGTTACAGTGAGGGGTGTGGGGTATATCAGAGTGTTACAGTGAGGGGTGTGGGGTATATCAGCGTGTTACAGTGAGGGGTGTGGGGTATATCAATGCGTTGCAGTGAGGGTGTGGGGTATATCAGAGTGTTATAGTGAGGGGTGTGGGGTATATCAGTGTTACAGTGAGGGGTGTGGGGTATATCAGAGTGTTACAGTGAGGGGTGTGGGGTATATCAGCGTGTTACAGTGAGGGGTGTGGGGTATATCAATGCGTTGCAGTGAGGGGTGTGCAGTATATCAGATTGTTATAGTGAGGGGTGTGGGGTATATCAGAGAATGTACAGTGAGAGGTGTGATGTATATCAGAGTGTTACAGTGAGGGGATATGGGGTATATCAGTGTTACAGTGAGGTGTGCAGGGTGTATCAGAGTGTTACAGTGAGTGGTGTGAGGTATATCAGTGTGTTATAGTGAGGGGTGTGGGGTATATCTGAGTGTTACAGTGAGGGGTGTGGGGCATATCAGAGTGTTACAGTGAGGGGTGTGGGGTATATCAACGTCTTACAGTGAGGGGTATGGGGTATATCAGAGTGTTATAGTGAGGGGTGTGGGGTATATCTGAGTGTTATAGTGAGTGGTGTGGGGTATATCAGTGTGTTACAGCGAGGAGTGCGGGGTATATCAGTGGGTTACAGTGAGGGTGTGTGGTATAACAGATTGTTATAGTGAGGGGTGTGCGGTATACCAGATTGTTATAATGAGGGGTGTGGGGTATATCAGTGAATGTACAGTGAGGAGTGTGGGGTATATCACAGTGTTACAGTGAGGGGTGTGGGGTGTATCAGTGTGTTACAATGAGTGGTGTGGGGTATATCAGTGTGTTATAGTTAGGGGTGTGGGGTATATCATTGTGTTACAGTGAGGGGTGTGAGGTCTATCAGTGTGTTATAGTGAGGGGTGTGGGGTATATCAGAGTGTTACAGTGAGGGTTGTGGTGTATAGCAGAGTGTTACAGTGAGGGGTGCGGGGTATTTCCGAGTATTACAGTGAGGGGTGTGGGGTATATCAGTGTGTTACAGTGAGGGGTGTGGGGTATATCAGTGTGTTACAGTGAGGGGTGTGGGGTATATTAGTGTGTTATAGTTAGGGGTGTCGGGTATATCAGAGTGTTACAGTGAGGGGTTTGGGATATATCAGTGTGTTATAGTCAGGGTTGTGGGGTATATCAGTGTGTTACAGTGAGGGGAGTGGGGTATATCAGGATGTTACAGTGAGGGGTATGGGGTATATCAGAGTGTTACAGTGAGGGGTGTGGGGTATATCAGAGTGTTACAGTGAAAGGTGTTGGTATATCAGATTGTTACAGTGAGGGTGCGGGGTATATCAGAGTGGTACAGTGAGGGGTGTGGGATATATCATTGTGTTACAGTGTGGGGTATATCAGAGTGTTACAGTGAGGGTTGTGGGGTGTATCAGTGTGTTACAGTGAGGGGTGTGGGGTATATCAGAGTGTTACAGTGAGGGGTGTGGGGTGTATCAGAGTGTTCTAGTAAGGGGTCTGGGGTATATCAGAGTGTTTCAGTGAGGGGTGTGATGTATATCAGAGTGTTTCAGTGAGGAGTATGGGGTATATCAGTGTTACAGTGAATGGTGTGGGTTATATCAGAGTGTTACAGTGAGGGGTGTGGGTTATATCAGAGTGTTACAGTGAGGGGTGTGGGTTATATCAGAGTGTTACAGTGAGGGGTGTGGCGTATATCCGAGTGTTACAGTGAGGGGTGTGGGGTGTATCAGAGTGTTACAGTGAGGGGTGTGGGTTATATCAGAGTGTTACAGTGAGGGGTGTGGGGTATATCAGAGTGTTACAGTGAGGGGTGTGGGGTATATCAGAGTGTTACAGCGAGGGGTGTAGTGTGTATCAGAGTGTTACAGTGAGGGATGTGGGTTATATCAGAGTGTTACATTGAGAGATGTGGCGTATATCAGAGTGTTACAGTGAGGGGTGTAGGTTATATCAGAGTGTTACAGTGAGGGGTGTAGGGTGTATCAGAGTGTTACAGTGAGGGGTGTAGGGTGTATCAGAGTGTTACAGTGAGGGGTGTAGGGTGTATCAGAGTGTTACAGTGAGGGGTGTAGTGTGTATCAGAGTGTTACAGTGAGGGGTGTGGGTTATATCAGTGTGTTACAATGAGGGGTGTGGGGTATAACGAATGTTACAGTGAGAGGACAGTATGTATGGAACACATACAATGAATTAGGTTTCTTCCATTGCAGGTTGTTGATTTTGGAGTTTGATCTGCTGTGTGTTGTTTCAGGTGGGCGAAGGGAGGCCAGTCACTGAGAGGAGTTCTGGGTGAGATGTACGAGACAGTTGTCGACTACACCTTCTTCACAGAGCCCGTGTCCTGCGCTGTGTCGAACCCGTTGGGAAGTACAAACATCAGCCGGACTGCCGACGTGTACTGTAAGGAATGTTTAACCTGCGCTCGCCATTCCCCAGTCTCCCAACTCTGTCATTCCCCACTGTCCCAACTCTCACCATTCGCCAGTCTCCCAGCTCTCGCCATTCCCCAGTCTCCCAGCTCTCGCCATTCCCCAGTCTCCCAGCTCTCTGTTATTCCCTAGTCTCCCAACTCTCTGCTATTCCCCAGTCACCCAGCTCTCTGCTATTCCCCAGTCTCCCAACGCTCACCATTCCCCAGTCTCCCAACTCTCAGCCATATCCCAGTTTCCAAACTGAAAGATAGCTGAAGACAGCGGTAGACCAGTTCCTCAATAGCTGGGTCGCTGGGCATTTTGTTGGCACCCCGCCACACTCCACCATCGCAACCTTACCCAGGTTCATTGGCCTCGATAATAAGCCCTCCACTACGGGCTGGACAGGTTCGGGGGGGCGGGGGGGGTGGAGATGATAAATGCCAGAACTCTACAACTCTAACCCACCGCGCACACGCCCGTTACTGTTTCTACGACAGCGGATATCGGGGGGTTCCGAGTCTCCCGCCATTGGGAGGCGGGACCGTCATTAACATATTTAAATCAGACTCCCACAATGCAATTGGGAGCCCATTTTAAAACTCACCTCTGCGCCACAGGTTGCCCAGGGGTCGCGTAATATCTCCTTATATGGCTCGGTGTCAAATTCCATCTGATTACGCTCCTGTGCAGCGCCTCAGGATATTTTACTATTTTAAAGGCACTATATAAATACAAGTTGTTGTTGGGATGCAGCCCCAGCTCTGCTGAAAATGTGCACAGACCCCTTCTTCACCTCCTCTCACCCCTTCTCTCCATTTCCTTGTGCAGTTGGACCCCGGCTGACCTCCGAGCCCCAGTCCCTGTCCGTGGACCTGGGGTCGAGCGCCGTCTTTAACTGCGCCTGGACCGGAAACCCGTCCCTCACCATCGTGTGGATGAAGCGAGGCTCCGGGGTGGTGAGTATGGGAACTGGCACTGGCCAGCAGCGGGTACGTCACATCGCGCCCCGGAGTGGCCTGTCTACAGAGTCTGCATTTACCCCTTCCCTCGCCACTCAACCCCTCCTCAGTGCGGGTGAGGCCAGGGGCACCGTGTGAGAAGACCGATGCGGGCATCTCATTCTACCACTCCCTGGGGCATCCCTTTGCCACCATTTCACCTTAGCTGGAGTGCTTGTACAATGAGTTTTAATTTTAATATTCATTCTCGGGATGTGGGCGTAACTGGCACATTCGGCATTTATTGTCCATCCCTAATTGCCCTTGAGAAGGTGGTGGTGAGCCGCATTCTTGAACCGCTGCAGTCCGTGTGGTGAAGGTGCTCCCACAGTGCTGTTAGGGATGGAGTTCCAGGATTTTGACTCAGCGACGATGAAGGAACGGCCGATATATTTCCAAGTACACAAATGATTTATGATCCTGTGACTGCAGTGCAAGGACACCAGCCCCAGGGGGCAGTCTAATCTTCACAGGCTACCTACTGAGCAGTCTATTTATTTCACACTTTGATGTGTTTTTTTGACAAAAGTGGTTGTGCTCTGAATCGGCTGGTCTCAGCTGGGAGCTGTCGCTAGGCACGGCAAGCGACTTAAAGAGTTGCTGGGTTAAATGGGGGCAGAACCAGCCAGGGTCCCTGTTCCTGATCACCGACCAGGGGAAGCGGGCACGTGTGTGTGAACATTGGCTGAGTTTTGGATCGGGCACAACTGCGATGCCCCATGTAGCTGAATAGTCTGCCCATATGCCTTGGCCAATTGTGACAACCCCCAAGGAAAGACCCAGCAATAATATAAAATGCAGTCTGTGGATAAGCTGACAAGTCCCTTGTGCCTGATACACAGCTCAGCATGTCCCTGTGTGTACATGTTGTAAGGGATCAATTATTATAATGGAATGCACTGCCACATTTATATCCCCACTTTCACATCCTCCAGACGTCCCAAAGCATTACTTTTGAAGTGTAGTCACTGTTGTAATGTAGGAAATGCAAGTCAATTAATGCACAGCAAGATCCCACAAACAACAATAAATGACCAAATAATCTGTTCTCACTTGTGTTGATTGAGGGATATTGGCCAGGACATCAGAGAGAACTTCTCTGCTCTTTTCCAATAGTGCCATGACATCCTTTTCATCCACCTGAGAGGTCAGACGGGACCTCGGTTTAACGTCTCGTCCGAAAGACAGCACCTCCGACAGTGCAGCACTCCCTCAGCACTGCACTGGGAGTGTCAGCCTAGCTTTATATGTTTCAAGTTTCTGGAGTGGGACTGGAACCCACAACCTTCTGATTCAGAGGCGAGTGTGCTACCAACTGAGCCAAGGAGCTTTTCCCACCTTTTCCATCAGGATTCAGGCACGGGGATCAGTGTCAACCAGCACACATGACGGAGCAGGACTCTCGGCCACCCATGCGCAAGGACACTGAACACCCTCCCAAATTGCACAGACAGGGTCCTTTAGCTGACCGGGACAGACGGCCTACACCTGTCAGGGCGCACTAAAGATGGTGGCCTCCCCTCCCCCAGTCCCCTCCGCCCTGTGACCTGGTCCTTGGCGCTCTCTGAACGCTGACCATCGCCTGTCCTTCCTCACTCGTGTTGCTGGTTCACTGATGGATTGAAACATGAGCAAACAGCACCACATAGGGGCGAGTGGTGATGTTGCAGCAACATCCTCCGCAGGCACACGGGAGTTAGAAAGAAAAACTGGGAGTTCGGGAAAACGGAATAAAAAACAGAAAAGCTGGAAAGTGTACGATGGATCCGTCGGCATCTGAAAGAGGAAGTGGGACCGCTGTCTGAGGGCACTGAAGGGTCACGACCAATGTTCCCGTTAAGCTGAGCAGCCACACAGTGTTCTGGAGGTCCCGCACAGACTCTTAAATGGAGAAAACTGCGCAGACATGGAAGTTTGAATGGGCCACCGAGCCCGTTAAAGGGGCCACGCACCCCTAAAAAATTTTTTGAGGGAACATTGGTCACGGCCTGGCATATTTCTTTCAGATGCTGATGGGCCGGCTGTGTCTTTCCAACATTTTCTGCTTTAACTTCACACACAGCTCTCGGCCTCACCCCATTGCTGAGGAGCTGCCCCAGAGGGAGCAATGGAAAGTTACCGCTGGCGTTTCCCACTGTCCTGTAATGCGGTGCATACCCTGCAACGCTCCCCGCATTGAACTCTGACCTCTCCCCCCCCCCCCCCCCCCCGCTTCCTTTAGGTTCTCAGCAATGATAACATCATGACTCTAAAGGCCGTCGCCCAGGAGGACGCCGGAAAGTACGTGTGCAGGGCAGTTGTGCCGCGAGTTGGTGCCGGGGAGAGGGAGATCAGCCTGATGGTCAACGGTAAAATGCTCCTCTGCTCCCAGTTTACAAACCTCTAATGTACTGAGTCACCCTGTGCTTACGCACACACATACATGCACACACCTGCACACAGACATGCACACACCTGCACACAGACATGCGCACATGCACAGACATGCACACACATGCACATACACACGTGCATACACATACATAGATACACACGCATACACATACCCACAAAGACACGCACAGATGCACGCACACACATGCACATGCACGCTCATACACACTTATGCACTTAGGGACACACAAATACACTTAATTACACACATACATATACATGGACATGGTAACAGATATATGTGCAGGCATACTTAATCAACAAGCAACATCAGGGCACACTCGGCACGTAATTACACTGAATATAATTGCAGTTTATTAGTGGTCTAATATATAGATATAGATAATGTGCAGGCATACACAATTGCCACACGCAGACAGGTATACAGACACACATGTACAGAGATACTGACACATGCAGACACACATATACCTCTATAAACAAAAGTACATTGCTGTTAAGAGCTTTGATCAGATGAGTGGAATGTTGTGTTCGAAGGTTGCTTTTATTCAGCAAGCAGCGAGTGCTGGATTGGAGTCTGTGGCTCTGTGGGGTAATGAGCGGTGCTATTGCTGCTTTCCGCACACTCCTCGGAGCTCCTCGCTGACACGCTTCCCAAAAGTGCGTCTGATCGCGCTTTAATGTGCAGACTCACTGGTCCGACATTGAAACCACTTCTAAAAAAATGTCGGGCAACCCGCGTCCTCCGAGGTCAAATATTCTCCTTGAAGAAGAAAAAAAATCAAATAGAAGTGCGCGGTTCAAATTCTGTCGCGAAAACAAGAATTTCTTTTAAAAATTAAATTCGCAGAAAAATAATGATATTCCGGGAGTCTAAAATAAAACCTCGCCAGAAAGACCGAGAGGGTCGGCTGGACCACATTTCCAGTGAAGTTCCCTCGCTCCTTCCCAACCAACCAGCACAAGCTTTGCTCGTTGAAATTAACGAAGGGAGAAACTAAATACTCGGCGCCTTTTGATGTGAGGTTTGCTGCGAGTTCGTTCGTTATACATTGTCTGAGCAATTACCCTTTAAAATATTCATTAAAATGCAAATTTATTTTAATTAGACCTCTAATAAACAGCAATTATATTCAATGTAATTATGTGCGGAGAGTGCCCTGATGTTGCTTGTTCCTTTGGAGAGGGTGTATTACAAGGAGGGCTGTGATGGATGAACAGTCTAATTTAATAAAGTTGTTTGATGAATTGTGTGTGTGTGTGATTTGTTTTTTGTTTGGGATTTCAGGACCCCCCATCATCTCCAGCACGCAGATGCAACACGCTCTCCAGGGCAAGAAGGGGCAAATCAAGTGCTTCATCCGCAGTACCCCTCCCCCCGACCGAATAGTGAGTGACTCCGCGATTCAGACATTCCCTCACGCAGACTAAATGACCACCTAATGATCTCACCCTGTTATATCGATTAAAATGCCGTGTTAGAGCAACTCTTCAATGTCTGAGCGATTCTGTCAAGTGAGGAGCATGAACTGGGGAAAAACAAAGAGTTGCATTTATATAGCGCCTTTCACAGCCTCAGGATGTCCCAAAGTGTTTCACAGCCAGTAAAGTACTTTGGAAGTGTAATCACTGTTGTAAGGTAGGATACAGGGCAGCCAATTTGCGCACAGGAAGATCCCACAAACAGCAATGGTGTTTGTCGAGGGCTAACTCTTGACCAGGGAACCAAGGAGAACTCCCCTGCCCTTCGATTGAAATAGTGCCCTGGGATCTTTTACGTCCACTTGGGGTCTCGGTTTAACTTCTCATCCGAAAGACGGCTCCCTCAGCCCTGGAGGCTCGGCCCAGATTTGTGTGCTCAAGTCTCCGGAAGGGGACTGGAACCCCACAACCATCATGGCTCAGAGGGGAGGGTGCGGCCAGCGGAGCCGTGGCTGACACGGCCTCAGGTTTGATCGGCAGTCTGTGCTGAGGGAGCTGATGGAAACTGGGGCACTGTCATTAGCCTCGGCACCACGAGCTGAGAGGGCTGTGGAAAATTAGCCAAGGCTCCTGTTCCTGATCACTATCCAGTGACACCTGGTGGGAAGTGTTGGGAGTTCGATCAGACTGAGTCAATTGGGGAGGAACAAACACGTGAATTTCAAGTGAACGTCAGTCCCGACGAAGGGTTTCGACCTGAAACGTTGACTCTATTTCTCTCTCCACGGATGTTGCCTGGCCTGCTGGGTTTTTCCAGCATTTTCTGTTGTTGAAGTGAATTTCAATGAATGGAGTTAACCCCCGCCCTGCACATGCAGCTCTGTGCTCTGCTGTCTGCAGCATGCATCCCTTCTACTCTCTGGGCCTCCTGACTGTACTTAAAGTATTCAGCTGGCTAACAACCCTGGAGAGTGCGATTGACCGGGACATCCCCACATTCTGCAAACCGGCAAGGCACACACTTGATGATGTATTCGGAAGGACAGAGTAACAGGAGGAGGCCATTCAGCCCCTCGAGCCTGCTCCACCATTCACTCAGATCACGGCTGATCTGTATCTACACTGCCTTTGCTCCCTTTCTCTCGATACCCTTACCCAACAAAAATGCACAATCTCAGTCTTGAAAATGTCAATTGTTCCCCTGCTTCCACGGCCTTTTGGGGGGAGTGAGTTCCAGATTTCCAATACCGTTTGTGTGAAACTATACCCTGCCCTCTGATCTGGATTCCCCACCAGAGGAAATAGTTTATCTGTATTTACTTGAAAAGTAAGCGCAGGGGACCAATTTAAAAGCAGTAATATTCTGGAGCCTGCAGAACTTGCCTCTTTTGAGGAGATTGTTAGGACACAAACCCCAGGGAGGTTTTGCCTCCGTCCATTCACTGCTTGTCTCCCAGATTCTGGCAAAGTCTGGCTTCCTGTAACATGAGTACAGCCATTGTACCAGGCCCCTCTGGTCATTGCTGGCTCCACCCGGACTGTAGCTATTGAAGCTGATCGGCACAAAGCCGTGAGCAGTTTTCCTGATACGGGCAGGCAAGGCTACACACTAGACTCAGTGGGGGAAAAATTGGGTGAGTAGCGCCACCTATTAGCGCCTAAAGAGGCAGTCAGTGGCTGTAGCGCCACTGGCTGCGTCTCCCGCGATATTCAGCAGGGGCGCTAATGGTGGCGTTAGCCATTTGCGCTGCGCCGCCACCGATGACGTCATTGGTGTGCGTAGTGCCCCATTCGCACCCCGTTCATGATATTTGGTTGCGCCGTTCGCTACCCGCGCCCGGTTCACGGGGCCTTGCTGTGCCGGCAGCGACGCAAGTTAAGGTGGAGGTGCGGGGCTGCCGCCTTTTTCAGCGGCCGCCTGCCAGCACCTCCATCACCGGTCTCCTGACCCCCCTCCCCCCCCCCCCCCCGCAGCATTGCCGGCTGTTTCCCGAGAGCCCGGCACTTCTCCTAGGTGCCGGGCTCGTTTGCCGGCACTCGCGAGCGGGGATTGCGCTGTTGCAGGCCCCTCCCCCTTAACAATGGGAGGAAGGCCTGCAGTACCGCAGCGTGCCGTGCCGCAGCATATGGCGCTGTGGCACGTTGCGCTGCGATATTCAGTTTCAGCGCCCTAAGAGGGACGCGAAGCGCCTCGAGCCTCGCCTCGTCTCCCTCTAGGGGCAATGAAACTGAATATCTGACGATCGCTAAAGCCTCGAAAGCTGCGCTAAATCCTGCGCTCAGGCGACTTTGGCGCCACTTTGGCGCCCCAACCCAATTTCTAGGCCCTAGACTCTTACAGCACAGCAGGAGGCCATTCGGCCCATCATGCCTGTGCTGGCTCTTTGAAAGAGCTCTCCAATTAGTCCCACTCCCCCCTGCTCTTTCCCCACAGCCCTGCAAATTTTCCCCTTCAAGTATTTATCCAATTCCCTTTTGAAAGTTACTTTTGAATCTGTTTCCACCGCCCTTTCAGGCAACGCATTCCAGATCACAACTCGCTGCGTTAAAAATTCTCCTCATCTCCTCTCTGGTTCTGTTGCTAATTACCTATAATCTGTGTCCTCTGGTGACTGACCCTCCTGCCAGTGTAACAGTTTCTCCTTATTTACTCTATCAAAACCCCTCATAATTTTGAACACCTCTATCAAATCTCTCCTTAACCTTCTCTGCTCTAAGGAGAACAACCGCAGCTTCTCCAGTCTGTCCAGGTAACCGGGAGCAGCACTTGTAAAATCAGCCAGGTCGGGGCAGGGCGAAGTCGGGATGGAGGGGAGGGGTGGGAAGTTACCAGGCCCTGCAGAATTGTTCCCCAGCGGGAGCCCGCGCCTTCAGGAGAGGAGGGGAGAGGAAAGATGAACAGATCAGAACACTGAGCGTCCTGTTTGCAGCAACAGCGGAAAGCGTGGGGTATTTTCAGGAAGGGGTTGCCTCCTCCAGCCCTACAACCCTCCAAGATCTCTGCGCTCCTCCAATTCTGGCCTCTCTGCATCCCCGATTTTAATCGCTCCACTATTGCTGAGGCCCTAAGCTCTGGAATTTCCTTCCTGAACCTCTCTCTGCTACTTTAAGACGCTCCTGAAAACCTACCTCTGAGCAAGATTTCGGTCACCTGTCCAAATATCTCCTTATGTGGCTGAGTGTCAAATCTTGTTTGATTACGCTCCTGTGAAGCGCCTTGGGATGTTTATTTACTACACTAAGGGCACTCTATAAATGCAAGTTGTTGTTGGGATTTTCTCTCTGGCTCTCTTCCCAAGGCCAATCAGCCGGCCGCCCCCTCCCGACAGCGCAAGCCTCCACCAGCAAGGCAGCAGTGCAGAGAAAAATCAGGTAACGGTTGCAAAAAAAATAAAAGGCAAAGAAATAAAAAGAAATAGAATTTCTGGCTGTACAGCTTACACCGAGAAACATCTGGTGCAGTGAGCACAATGTGTGATTAGACTTGTAGCACACCCATCAACGTGTGACAGCTGTACAGATGTTCGATTTCTAATTAGTTCCCAGGCTAATGGTTTTTTTATTGCAGTGAGAACCCTTTATGGATCAGCGGGAATAAAACTGAATCATTTCAGAAATAAGAATGGGTGGTGCGTCGTCCCTCGAATGTCTGCTGCAGGCTTCGAATCCACTGCACTCGTTTCAGAGCTGCGTCGATTAGTCCAAGGGGCTGAGAGAACAAGAAGCGTTCCTCCTCTCGAACTACACACAATGCCATTACTGAGCGATTATTACTCGCCTGTTAAATGGTCACTCTAATTGAATCGGCTCAGGGAAATACAGCAAACAGTTGTGGAAAGTCGCAATGAAGAGGTTTTCACCCAGTGATTACTGGAGGATTCTCTCTAAAAATGCGCTGTGCAACAGGAGGGTTTATAACGCCAGCTTTCAGCCCCATGGTTTGCTTAGGATGTGGAAGTGGCTGGTGAGCGATTGCCCAGAATAATGGGTAAGGCTCCTTTCGTGATTCAGTGCCGTCAGTTCACTCTGGGTTCACTCTGGACTCGATGCTCTGGGTTCACTCTGGACTCGATGCTCTTGGTTCACTCTGGACTTGATGCTCTGGATTCACTCGGGTTCACTCTGGGTTTACTCTGGACTCGATGCTCTGGGTTCACTCTGGGTTCACTCTGGACTCGATGCTCTGGGTTCACTCTGGGTTTACTCTGGACTCAATGCTCTGGGTTTACTCTGGACTCAATGCTCTGGGTTCACTCTGGACTCAATCCTCTGGGTTCACTCTGGACTCGATGCTCTGGGTTCACTCTGGACTCAATGCTCTGGGTTCACTCTGGACTCGATGCTCTGGGTTCACTCTGGACTCGATGCTCTGGGTTCACTCTGGACTCAATACCCTGGGTTCAATCTGGACTCAATGCTCTGGGTTCACTCTGGGTTCACTCTGGACTCGATGCTCTGGGTCCACTCTGGACTCTGGGTTCATTTTGGGCCCAAAAACAATCTTTATCAAAGTTGTATTTTCCCTCTTCCCACCCAGGTTCGCTGCCTCCCCACTGGTGCTGGGTAAGGGTCCCATGGACACTGAACACCCCGCTGACCCCTCGTCTCTCCTGCCATTCTTTATGGTCAGGCCTAGATAGTGAAGGAGAGTCTTCACTTCACCATCTCCCCCCTCCTCCCAACAACAACAACAACTTGTATTTATATAGTGCCTTTAACGTAGTAAAGCATCCTAAGGCACTTCACAGGAGTGAATAACTAACAAAATTTGACACCAAGCCACATAAGGAGATATTAGGGACTAGAAATTCAGTATGTTAGCGCCTCCCATTAGTGCCTGGCGGGGGTGCTAGCGGGGCGCAGCACCCGGGCGTTAGCACCCAGGCGCGGCAAATGCAACGACACCCGTGAGCTTCAGTGCCGGTTTAGCGCTCTCTTAGCGCCCGGGCCTCTAGCGCCTCGCAGATTGTGATGTCATAAAGTGCACAGCGTCCCATTATCGCCCCGGATGGAAAATTGACCCTTGCCCCCTGCTTTATCGCCTCGCGCCGACAACGCCAGCAAGAGGAGGCGTTGTGAACTCGGCTGGCCGCTTCGGGAGCGGTAATTAAAGGGAATGCTTTTCAGCTCACGCAACTTTTATTATTTGCACCAGTCTGGTGTCTGCGCCAAGTTTTTAATGGCCCAGAAATTCGGGTCGGGGGCTTCCCGCGGGTGCAAGCCCCCGACCTGCATTTACCTTGCGCGCCGACCGTTGAGCTGTGGGCCCCCGTGGGATTCCGATCCTGGGCCTCCTCCAACTGCCGGCGCGCAGTGCTTGCGTATCCCAGGGGCACAGTTAGTTCGATGCATCCTCTGGGATCACGTGGGCCATGGGGAGCCAATTGGAGCAGGGAATGCTTCATTCATAAGATTGACAGGAAGATCTGTCAAACCTATAAATACTACAAGCCCCAAAACATCACTAAAACCTCAAATAAATTTTTAAAAAACACATTTTTAAAATAAACTATAAATTACATGAAATAACTATTTTAAACAATAATTTAAATTTTTGAAAAAAAATTACATTTTCTAATGGGGCTAAAAATAAACTTACCTTTTTTAAAGTATTTAAAAATAATAAACCTGTAGAAAAAATGTTTTAATTTTAATTAACTCACCACTTAACTTGTAAAAAGCAGGCCTTGAGACTGCTTTTTACATGTTTAACTTCTGGAGACTTACCCTCCCGGAGAAACCTGGAAAAAAACGTAAGTTCGATGCACACGCGCTGCCTCTCCGGCGCACACGTTCCACCTCTGAACCCCTTCTTTCAGGGGAACGGGAGTGCCGGTTTCCCGTGCATGCGCAGTGCGTGCACAAAACCGGCACTTTCGTTGGGCCTATGCATGAGCACCCCGTGCCTACTCACCCGTGGAGACCCGAATTTCAAAATGTTTCACTGGTGCAAGATGTCCAAGCCCTCCACTGTGTGAGAGTGTTTGGGGCTGTAATGGCAGTCGCCCAGGTCGCCTTGCAAAACAGAACTGACGACAACTAGCTCGTGCAGCATCATTGGCCTTTCCCTTTAAGCGAGGGAAGCAGCTCTGCGATGAAAGAGTGCCGTTCACAATTCAGTCGAAATTGTTTAGCGTTCTGCCGCTACTGCCCCGCTCTCGGACTTTAGCGCCCTAAGAGAAGTGTTTAGCACTTGATTTAGCGCTCCACTTCCCTCTTGGAACGCTAAAACTGAATTTTGCGGGAGGCGAGAATGGTTAGCGCATGGTGCTAATTTTTCAACTTTGAAAGTTTTAATGCCCCAAACGGGGCTGTACCGAATTTTTCTCCCGAGGACAGGAATAGGTGGGTTTTAAGACGTGTCTTAAGGAGGACAGAAAGGTAGAGAGGCGGAGAGGATTAGGGAGGGAATTCCAGAGCTCAGGGCCGAGGCAGCTGAAGGCATGGCCGCCAATGGTGGAGCGATGAAAATCCCAGGTAGCACAATGCCTGCTGGGAGAGAGCTACACCAGCAAATTGCACATCGATGGACTGTGTGTAGGTTACTGGACCAAGGGCAGGGTGCATGGCAGCTGAGCCTGATGTCCACACATGCGCTTTCCATCAGGGGTCACTGAATAGCAATAAATCAGGAACCCAAGGCAGGATTTTCCACTTGCACACTCCTGGTGCATGGGAATTAATCTCCCATTATGTGCTCCCAGTGTTCCCTATGGAGAATCCCAACCCATATTTGAGCCCTAGAGTTGCATATTTGCACAAAGACAGAACCCAAAAACTTCATAGCAAATGAAGCACAGTTACGGCTCCTTCACACTTGTGAAACACTAACGTTCTGGCATGCCTGATGTTCTTCAAAAGCAGTTGATAATCTAATCTGTCCTTTTCCTCTACTGGATACACCCAGGCCTGGTCATGGAAGGAGAACGTTCTGGAATCAGGGACCTCAGGACGTTACACGGTGGAGACAGTGAGCATGGAGGAAGGCGTGATCTCCACACTGACCATCAGTAACATCGTACGTGCGGACTTCCAGACAATTTACAACTGCACGGCTTGGAACAGCTTTGGCTCGGACACGGAAATTATTCGCTTGAAAGAACAAGGTGGGGAACACGAGAAGACAATTAGCGCCTTCAACCTGCACCTAAATTCACCTGCCTTGTCTACTCCAAACTGTGTACCCTCCTTTCCTCCCTTAATCCTACCCTCCACATGTAATATCTCGCCCACATTTGGGACCACCTGGGATTGAATATCCATGGGGGTTCTCCCAATTGTCAGAAGCTCTGCAGAGAAAGGGCCATTTCTCCGGCGAGTCCAGGATCTTCTGCTGAAGTTATGATGGACAATCTGGAGAATCTCTGTGGACATTAATGGCAATGGTCTCAGCAACTCCAAGCTCACTATCTCCAATTGGGCCAACTGCAATCATTTCTTCATCTCATTCCCTATAGCCATTCCTATGCCTACTTCTTACCCTTTCAACCCCTTTCTGTTCCAAGACCTATCCCCTAACTCGATTACCAATGACCCCCAACTGCTTCTTCTTCAGCCCACAACCTACAGTAACATCAGCTCAATTAATTACCTTGCTTTCATCTTAAATGTCCTGCGTCCCCATCAATTACCAGATGGTCTCCCAACCCTTTGGAACAATAGACACCTCTTCAAGTTAACCAAAGACCAGAGACATATGAAAACATTTGGGCTGCATGTTCTTTACCAGATCTGACATGCCCACCTCACCCGGTACTGTCACTCCCTCAGCCAGATCCATACTGTTGGGAGATCCCTGAGAGCGAGAACAACTCCAGACTCCTTTCACCTCCTCTGACAACCCTTTGCTGCACTCTCTACCCTCATTTCTGACACTAGACGTCAGAAGATCGTGGATTTTTTTGTTTCCAAATTGAAGTCCATCCTTCTGCCTTCAATCCCCAATCTTCCACTCTTTCTAATCCAGCATCCACCTCCATACAACTCTGTAGTTTTGTGACCAGTTCCTCCAGACCCTTTCAGAGTTGGATAGTACAGTAACAGCTATGAAGTCCATCACCTGCTTCACTGATCCACTTTTAACCCAGTTCCTAACCACCCAACGTCCCTTTCTTGGTCAATGCTCATTGACAATGACAATCTCTCTCTTTGTTCAGGTTTATTCTCACTCCATTTACTGCCTCCTTAAAAAGTCCACTCTGGACCCCTCCACCACCCTACCTCGAACTTTATCTTTCTCTCAATGGTCTTGAACACAGGCTTTCTAATCGATTAATCACCCAACCCTGCCCCCCACCCCCAACCATGAGATGCCCTGCTCCAGCAACTTCTGGGCTATTGTCTCACACAATAATGGTTGAAACCCTTGTCCACGTCTTCCTCACCTCGGGCGGCAATTTCTCGAATGCTTTGCTCGCTGGCTGGCTTCCACACAACATGAGCTTCAGTTCATCCAAACCTAACATCAGTGGTAGGGAAATTATTGGAAAAAGTTCTGAGGGACAGAATTAGTCTCCACTTGGAGAGGCAAGGATTAATCAGGGATAGTCAGCATGGCTTTGTCAAGGGAAGATCATGTCTGACTAATTTGATTGAATTTTTCGAGGGGGTGACTAGGTGTGTGGATGAGGGTACACATGCAGTGCATGTGGTATACATGGATTTCAGTAAGGCTTTCGATAAAGTCCCGCATAGGAGACTGGTCAAGAAGGTAAGAGCCCATGGGATCCAGGGTGCCTTGGCACATTGGATCCAAAACTGGCTTAGTGGCAGAAGGCAGAGGGTGATGGTCGAAGGTTGTTTTTGTGACTGGAAGCCTGTGTCCAGTGGGGTACCGCAGGGATCGGTGCTGGGTCCCTTGCTGTTTGTGATCTACATTAATGATTTGGATGTGAATGTAAAAGGTATGATCAGTAAGTTCGCAGATGACACGAAAATTGGTGGGGCGGTAAATAGCGAGGAGGGTAGCCTCAGTCTGCAGGACGATATAGATGGGTTGGTCAGATGGGCGGAACAGTGGCAACTGGAATTTAACCCTGAAAAGTGTGAGGTGATGCATTTTGGAGGGACTAACAAGGCAAGGGAATACACAATGAATGGTAAGACCCTAGGAAAGACAGAGGATCAGAGGGACCTTGGTGTGCATGTACATAGATCCCTGAAGGCAGCAGAACAGGTGGATAAGGTGGTTAAAAAGGCATATGGGATACTTGCCTTCATTAGCCGAGGCATAGAATATAAGAGCAGGGAGGTTATGATGGAGCTGTACAAAACGCTGGTTAGGCCACAGCTGGAATACTGTGTGCAGTTCTGGTCGCCACACTATAGGAAGGATGTGATTGCTTTGGAGAGGGTGCAGAGGAGATTCACCAGGATGTTACCTGGGCTGGAGCGCTTCAGCTATGAAGAAAGACTGGACAGACTGGGGTTGTTTTCCTTGGAGCAGAGAAGGCTGAGGGGGGACCTGATTGAGGTGTACAAAATTATGAGGGGCATAGATAGGGTAGATAGAAAGGAACTTCTTCCCTTAGTAGAGGGGTCAATAACAAGGGGGCATAGATTCAAGGTAAGGGGCAGGAGGTTTAGAGGGGATTTGAGGAAGAACTTTTTCACCCAGAGGGTGGTTGGAATCTGGAACTCACTGCCTGAAAGGGTGGAAGAGGCAGGAACCCTCACAACATTCAAGAAACATTTGGATGAGCACTTGAAATGCCATAGCATACAAGGCTACGGACTAAATGCTGGAAAATGGGATTAGATTAGACAGGGCCTGATGGCCGGTGCGGACGCGATGGGCCGAAGGGCCTCTTTCTGTGCTGTATAACTCTATGACTCTATGACCTCTGTGCCCACACAAAACCCCCACACCCATCACCCCGTCCTCAACCCACTCCAGCTGGCACGCTGCACCTCAGCGTATAATTTCAAGGTCTTGCTCCTCATAGTCAGATACCTTGTCCCACTCTATTTAGGTAATTCACCCCAGCTGTACCTCTCCCCCTCAGTCTACACTCTCTGTTCCTCTAACTTTGGATTACTTCTAGTTACCCTCTCCATTGGCAGCCAACCTTTGAGGCCATTCAACCCCTGGAGGCCCCATGAATCTCTCGTCCAAAACCAAAACCTTACTACCTGTCTTCCTGCCTTCAAAGTATTCTCTTTTACTGTGCCTCCAGCCGCCCAATCACCTCCGATTCCTTTATGCTGCCTCTCCCCCCACCTCCTCCCATGTAATAGAAACATAGAAACATGGACGATAGGAGCAGGAGTAGGCCATTCTGCCCCTTGAGCCTGTTCCGCCATTGAATGAGATCATGGATGATCATCCAAACTCAGTACCCTGTCCCTGCTTTCTCCCCATATCCCTTGATCCCTTTAGCCTTAAGAAATATATCTAACTCCTTCTTGAATATATTTAATAAGTTGGCCTCAACTGCCTTCTGTGGTAGAGAATTCCACAGGTTCACCACTCTCTGGGTGAAGAAATTCCTCCTCATCTCGGTCTTACCCCTTATCCTTAGACTGTGACCCTTGGTTCTGAACTCTCCCGCCATCGGGAACATCCTTCCTGCATCTAGTCTGTCTAGTCCTGTTAGAATTTTATAAGTTTCAGTGAGATCCCCTCTCATTCTTCTAAACTCTAGCGAATATAAGCCTAATCGACCCAATCTCTCCTCATACGTCATTCCTGCCATCCCAGGTATCAGTTTGGTGAATCTTCGCTGCACTCCCTCCATGGCAAGAACATCCTTCCTCAGATAAGGCGACCAAAACTGCGCACAATACTCAAGGTGTGGTCTCACCAAGGCCCTGTACAACTGCAGCAAGACATCCTTGCTCCTGTACTCGAATCTTCTCACTATGAAGGCCAACATACCATTTGCCTTCTTAACCGCCTGATGCACCTGTATGCTTACCTTCAGCGACTAGTGCACAAGGACACCCAGGTCTCGTTGCACTTCCCCTTTTCCCAATCTATTGCCGTTCAGATAATAATCTGCCTTCCTGTTTTTGCCACCAAAGTGGATAACCTCGCATTTATCCACATTATACTGCATCTGCCATGCATCTGCCCAATCACCCAACCTGTCCAAATCATACTGGAGTTTCTCTGCATCCTCCTCACAGCACACACGCCCACCCAGCTTTGTGTCGTCTGCAAACTTCGAGATATTACATCTAGTTCCCTCGTCTAGATCATTAATATATATTGTGAATAGCTGGCGTCCTAGCACCGAACCCTGCGGTAACCCACTAGTCACTGCCCGCCACTCGGAAAAAGACCCGTTTATTCCAACTCTTTGCTTCCTGTCTGCCAACCAGTTCTCTATCCAAGTCAGTACCTTACCCCAATCCCATGTGCTTTAAGTTTGCACACCAATCTCTTATGCGGGACCTTATTAAAAGCCTTCTGAAAGTCCAAATACACCACATCCACTGGTTCTCCCTCATCTATTCTACCAGTTACATCCTCAAAAAATTCCAGTAGATTAGTCAAGCATGATTTACCTTTTGTAAATCCATGTTGACTTTGTCCGATCCTGTCACTGTTTTCCAAGTGCTCTGCTATTACATCTTTTATAATGGACTCTAGCATTTTCCCCATTACCGATGTCAGGCTTACCGGTCTATAATTCCCCATTTTCTCTCTACCACCTTTTTTAAATAGTGGGCTAACATTAGCTACCCTCCAATCCATGGGAACTGTGCCAGAGTCTATAGAATTTTGGAAGATGACCAGCAATGCATCTACTATTTCTAGGGCCACTTCCTTAAGTACCCTAGGATGTAGATTATCAGGCCCTGGGGATTTATCGGCCTTCAATCCCGTCAATTTCCCTAACACCATTTCCCTACAAATACTGATTTCATTCAATTCCTCCCTCTCATTAGACCCTATGTTCCCCAACATCTCTGGAAGGTTATTTGTGTCCTCCTTTGTGAAGACAGAACCAAAGTATGTATTTAATTGGTCAGCCATTTCTTTGTTCCGCATTATAATTTCCTCTGATTCTAACTGCAAGGGACCTACGCTTGACTTCACCAATCTTTTTCTCTTCACATATCTATAGAAGCTTTTACAGTCAGTTTTTATGTTCCCTGCAAGCTTACTCTCATATTCTATTTTCCCCCTCTTAATTAATCCCTTTGTCCTCCTTTGCTGAATCCTAAACTGCTCCCAATTCGCAGGTTTGCTGCTTTTTCTGGCCACTTTATATGTCCTCTCCTTGGATCGTATGCTATCCCTAATTTCCCTTGTTAGCCACGGTTGAGTCACCTTTTTTGTTTTATTTTTATGCCAACCAGGGATGTTGTAATATGCTGTGAACCGTCCTTTGATCGGGGCCAGTATTTAAATGGAAATTCACTTGTTGTCACCTTCATTCACAGCCAGTTCTGCTTCAGTGAATAAGCAGTAAATGAATATATTTGTGAACAGAAATTGAAAATCCCAAAGCTTTCCGTCCCTGAACCATTGTGCGCAATCCTGTCAGCTGGTTTACTTTAGCTGTAATCGTTTTATGCCCAGATAATAAATATTTGTTTGACTTATAGCTCGCTTACCTCTCGGTTGTGTCTCATTTATCCTTTATGGTGTTGTATCAGAGCTTTGCAGATGCCAGGCTCCACTTGCTGAGTAACTCAAGCTGTAGACTGGGTGGAAGGTTAGACACCGGCCTTTCCCCTCATGGACCTGATTTCTAATGCGTTTTAGACAAATGAGATGATGGTCTCACTGAGCCAGTACCGGCCTAAGAGTGCCAAGCTGTCCTTAAATTGGCAGCCTCATGCAGAGATGGTTGGTTTGGGAATGCGAGTGCAGTAGGGGTGCTCCTCTGAGCTCGAGTCCGCAGCTGGCTTCTGTCGATGCGGACCAGGTTGCGTGAATTGGGAACTTGTCCCACTTTCCCAGCACTGATGCCCTCTAAACATGATGAGCCCCACTCTTGGTCCAGTGGAGAATGTGCCACCTGGCTTGGCACTGAGCTACAAAGGCCGAGCAGATCGCAGCTTGGATATCTGGCCAGCTTGGTCATCTCTGCCTTGGACACTGCGTGTGGCCGTGGCATCTCTGGGCTAAGGAGCAGAAAAATCAGGCAGGGGGCCCAACCCTGATTGGCATCCAGTGACTCCAGCTAGAAAGTGGATGTCAGGTGATGACAGGATCAGATTCAGCTGCCAATGCACCCCACTGTTGAATAGGCTGTGGATGCTCACTGTCTAGGGTCACTCATGGAGAATTTATTCTGCAAGATTTCTACAACTCTTTATTGATGCCTCTTTACCGTAATCTGCCCTCTTAGCTTCTTTGATCTCCTTCTCGTTATATGCTTTGCCCCATCTCTGTTCCTTCGGTTTCTAGAAGCCTGCCATTAAGAGCTGATTTTAGGAATGTTGAGGTTAGGTGGGAAGCATTTTCCCTCCAGGAGTGAAGTCCCGGACACTCACCCTGTGATTTCCGATCCGTTTGGAAAATGTCTGGAAGCGGGTACATGATATTCTGGTGTAAGTTTTAGGGGGGCAAGGCTCCTGACTGGTGCCGACGGCCTAGATATTTAGGAGTGTCCATTTTTGGGCATTCGGTGGGGGGTGGGGAGGGCAAGTACCCTGCACCAGAGTGGTGTGATCCGAGGCTCCCCAGACATTGGGCCTCAGAGCTCATTGTCATAGAGCTGGCGTGAAGCAACGGACCGCCAGCGAAGGCCAGAGGAAGCGTGAAGGATGCCCACCACCTGCTTCAAGCGTAGGCAAAGGACGCGTCTTGTTTATCCTCACCCAATATGGCACTCACGACCAGAGTGTGCACACGCTTCCTGCCCGCCATCTTGGGGCCTTAGTAGGCCACGTAAAGCCTGAAAAACGGGATCTACGCGGCCCTATTTCTAGGCCCACATTCGTAAGGTCAGCCCCTCAGTGGAATGCACTCAGCTGTGAGGCCCGAAACCTGCACTGACTGAACTTTCACAACTGGGCAGGGCATCGATGCTTTGCTAGGCGTTAGTCGCCCCTCACTCTGCTGGCTCTGATGTGGCCTGTGCTTGTTTCCCACAGAGGCGCTCTCACTGGCTGTCGTCATCGGCGTGGCAGTTGGTGCTGGAGTGGCGTTCGTTGTTGTCTTGGCAACCATCACGGTCATCTGCTGCTCGCGCTCCCAGAGAAGTAAGTGTCTAAGTGGAATGGGAGCTTCGTATGTAAAAGAGGTAAAGCAAATCCAACCCCACAGAATAAATGTGTGGGCAAAACTGTGGCAAGATGGAGTTCAGTTTGGGCCTAAGCAAGATAAATTGTCGTATTTTCTATACAGTGCGAAACTAAGAACTGTAGAGGAGTCCAAGTACATAAAGCTAGTGCACAGGTACAACAATCAATCAAAAAGGCTAATGGAATGTTGGTCTTTCTCTCAAGCGGGCTGGAATACAATGGGGAGGAGGTTGTGCTTCAGTTTTACAGCGCCTCGGTCAGACCCCCACTGGAGTGATTGCGTTCAGTTTTGGACACCACACCTCAGGGAGGATATACTGGCCCTGGAGCGGGTGCAGCGCAGATTCACCAGAATGATACCGGGACTTAGAGGGTTAAATTACGAGGACACGTTGCATAAACTTGGCTTCTATTCCCTTGAGTGCAGGAGATTGAGGGGCGTTCTGATCGAGTTATTTAAAATGCTAAAAGGTTTCGATAGGGTGGATTCAGAGAAACGATTTCCTCTGGTGGGGGAACCAAGAAAGAGCGGACATCATCAAAATTAGAGCTGGGCCGTTCAGGAGGGAAATCAGGAAGCACGTTTTCCACACAAGTGGTAGTAGAAATCTGGAATTCTCTCCCCCAAAAGGCTGTGAATGCTGGTGGTCAATTGCAAATGCAGTTGAGGTGCAGATCAGCAATGATCTAATAGATTGGCAGAGCAGGCTCGGGGGGTGAACGGCCGACTCCTGTTCCTTATGTTCCTACGTCTCCTCCGACTCACCCATTCCCCCTCTCCCGGCCTCACCCTCCTGGCTGCACTCACCCACCCTTCCAGCTACTCACAGTCTCATAGTTCCGTCCTCTTCTTTTTCCCAGCTGCACCTCGCATCTCAGACACACCCACCCTCCCAACTACACCTACCATTCAACCGGCCCCCTCACCTACAACTAGTGTGAGACCAGTAGAAAGAGGCAGAAAGTAAGTTGTACAAAGGCGGGTGCGTACTCTCGAACCATGTATTTAACTGCTGGGGAGTGTCTGTTTGTGGAGCACTAAAGAGGATGGGTTTGGATTTGGCTGACGCCATCACAATTGAACAGCTTGCTGACACTGAACTGTCCAGGTTCACACTCGAATGGGTGACTTGGGTGAGATAACAGCGGGCTGCTGGTACCCATTCAGCCCGAACCCCAGTAAAGGCCGGCGCCTTCAGGAGACAAGCAGAAAAACTGGAAACTAAAGATTTTTCAGGTGATTAATTGGACTCCCGCTAACTTTAATATTCCAGGGTGCTTCATTACAGCTCGAAAAAAACACTCATGGTGGATAGTGAAAATCCCATCTGGTATACGCATTGACAATTGTCAGGTGAAGAGTATACTTCCATCCTTCACAAAGACTAACTGTCTGAGAGAGATTAAACCATTGAGACGACATCACTTTCCTTTCATCAACAGAAAACAAAGTTCAGGTAATGACTACCCAAACCCCACCTCTTCCTAAATACCACGTGACTGTAGAGTAGCTTCCTTCTCATCACCTGTCAATGAGACCAGATGCTGTCTCCCCTTGATTCTTCCCCTACCAAGAATCTGTACTAGGTAGACAACCCCCCCATCTACCCCACTCCACCCCACCTCACAGCCTCAACCACAAAATGTTCAGTAGAAGCTTCAAGGCTGCCAAGCAGGAGTTGTTTTTGAATTGACATTTTCAATGCTCAGAAGTCCTGTTTGCACCGCAGATTTGCCACAGTGTTCCTCTGAATGTTCCTCTATTTTTCCTCCTATGCTCTGAATTGACCATCATGCATGTCCCTCCTCCCTCTGTTGAAATCAAGAGTCATCGTACCATCTCCGACTCGAACTCATTCTTTTTCAGGAGCTCAAAACTGTGCGACTCCCTCCCCCTCTCAGTGGTTCCTCGCCCCTACAGTCTACAGGTTTTTAAAACCAGGGCTTGGCATCACTGGTGCCCCAGGGATCTGAATTTGGACCACAACAGTTGCTAATTGACATTAGTGACTTGGACTCAAGAATCTAATGCAACTTGGTCAAATTTGCTGATGATACCAAACTAATATAGGCAGTGGGAATTGGAAAAGACAGATCAGAAATTACAGGACGAATTGCACAACATAAGCAAGTGGTAGAAAAATGGCAGATGAAATTTATTACAGACAAGTGTAATATACTGCACATAGGAAGGAAAGATGGGCAACGCACATACTCCATGAATGGTGGTGAAATAACTAAGAATCAAGTCAAGAAAGACCTAGGAGTCAGAGTAAACTTGAAGCTCAACATGTCCAGCTGATGCAGAACAGCGAACAAAGCCCAGAAATTCGGGTCGGGGGCGTCCCGCGGGTGCAAGCCTCCGACCTGCACTTACCTACCGCGCCGGCCCTTGAGCTATAGAGCCCCGTGGAATTCCGATCCGGGGCCTCCTCCAACTGCCGGCGCGCAGTGCTTGCGTATCCCAGGGGCGCAGTTAGTTCGATGCGTCCCCTGGGATTACGTGGGCCATGGAGAGCCAATGGTAGCAGGGAATGCTTCATTCATAAGTTTGACAGGAAGAGCTGTCAAACCTATAAATACTATAAGCCCCAAAACATCACTAAAACTTCAAATATTTTTTTTTATATATCACATTTTTAAAATAACTGTAAATTACATGAAATAACTATTTTAAACAATAATTTAAATTTTTGAAAAAATTAATTACATTTTCTAATGGGGCTAAAAATAAACTTACCTTGCTTTAAAGTATTTAAAAATAATAAACCTGTGGAAAAAATGTTTTCATTTTAATTAATTCACCACTTAACTTGTTAAAAGCTGGCCTTGTGCCTGCTTTTTAAAAGTGTAACTCCTGGAGACTTACCCTCCCGGAGAAACCTGGAAAAAAAACGTAAGTTCGATGCGCACGCGCTGCCTCTCCGGCGCACGCGTTCCACCTGTCAACCCCTTCCTTTAAGGGAACGGAAGTTCTGGTTTCCCGCGCATGCGCAGTGCATGCATGAAACCGGCACTTTCGTTGGGCCTGCGCGTGAGTACCCCGTGCGTACTCACGTGTGGGGACCCAGATTTCTGGGCCAATTAAAGCTAATATAACGTTACCTATTGAACCAAAATAGTGGAATACAAGTCAGGGCAAATCATGATCAAACTGCATGGTGCTCTCGCTAAATCACGCCTTCAGCACGGTGTCCAGTTCAAGGCATCAAGACACAAGGCAGACATTCAGGTTTTGGGTGCAGTTCAGAAGAAGAACCACAAGATTAATCCCAAGTCTTAGATATCACAGGTTATGAGGAAAGGGGAAGAAACTTGGGCATTTCAGCCTTGAAAGGAAATGTCAGAGGTGATTCTATAGCATTGTACAAGATGATAAACAGTAGGCTCCGAGTGTAAAACAAGGGTTCACAGGTTTATACTAGTTAAAGGTAAATTTAGGACTGATATCAGGAACTACTTCTTCACAAAAGGAGGGATGAATGTATGGAACGAACTCCCAGATAGAGTAATGGAGGCAAAAATCCTGGAATTATTTAAGATCCAGTTAGATGTGTAATGGGGGCGGTGGAGGGGGGAGGGGAAATGGGACTTCAGGACCACTCTGGGCAGATGAGCTGATGGGTCGAATGACCTCTCTGATCGTAATTATCTTGCAATCCTGTGGCCCGGCTGAGCTTGCACCTGGAACTGTGAATATTATTTAAATGAGCTTAGACCAGAGAATTGAATGGTATTAGCACTTGAGCTGCAGGTGGGACTTGCATCAGTTCTGAGCAGCTTAGAACTGAATTTAGACCCACAGATGAGAATTAGACCCATTGACTGAGAAAACGGCCCTAAGTACTTAAAGAAAACCTTCCCATTCTCACTACAAACATTTCCTTATGGATAGTTAGTTAGGCTCATGTGGACCTGTTGGGTTGAATGGTTTGTTTCTGTGCTGTAAATAGCATGTAATTTCTCCATCCTATTTTTGGATACATAAAATAGACTAATATTCTATGCCCCCAATTTAATCTATCCTGCCCAGCGGGAATGGGGTGGATTAGAGTCAGATGCCCGCTTTACATCGCGCCTAATTTAAATGGAGCCTAAAAATGGGGCAGGGTGTAAAACGGGCATCCAACCTAAACCTTATCCTGCTCCTGCCAAGCTGGTTAGGTTAAAAATCGGGGCTTAACTATTATTAATTAAAACCTCTCTAACTTATCTACAAATTTCATCCTCAATTTTCTTCCAACTGTGTGCAGTCTTTAATATTCTCCCATTTATAACACCAGTTCCTTGCTGTTCCTCAGCTCAATCCCAAGCGATTTTGTTTGAATCACTTCTCTGTTCAAATCCTCATGCTCTAGTGCCATGATAATGCGGCTGATTCCACACCCCTTCCCACCTAACGCAAGTCAGGCAATGCGCTGTTGGATTGTGTCTGACTGGAACACACCTGTCGTCACCTGTTATTCCAGGTTCAGATGATTTGCATTTTGTGGGCAGGTGCCTAATGCCTGGGATGGGGGCAGACACCCAATATGAGGAGGGAATTCCAATTCCGGCCTCTTGTGCATCCCCAATTTTCTTCACTCAACCATTGGCGGCCGTGCCTTCAGCTGCCTCGACCCTAAGCTCTGGAATTCCCTCCCTAAACCTCTCTCTCCTCCTTTAAGTCGCTCCTTAAAACCGACCTCTTTGACCAAGTTTCTGATCTGTGATCACATGTCCTAATATCGCCTTATGTGGCTCGTTGGCAAAATTTGTCTGATAACGCCGTGGAACATCTTATTACATTAAAGTCACTATATCTGAGTCAGAAGGTCATGAGTTCATGTCCCACTTCAGAGACTTGAGCACAAAAATTCCAGGCTGACACTCCAGTGCAGTGCTGAGGGAATGCTGCACTGTCGGAGGTGCCGTCTTTCGGATGAGACGTTAAACCGAGGCCCCGTCTGCTCTCTCAGGTGGACGTTAAAGATCCCATGGCACTATTTCGAAGAGGAGCAGGGGAGTTATCCCCGGTGTCCTGGACAATATTTTTCCCCCATAACAACAGAAAATGCTGGAAAAACTCAGCAGGCCAGGCAACATCCGTGGAGAGAGAAATACAGTCAACGTTTCGGGTCGAAACCCTTCTACAGAACTGAGAAAAAAAGGCAGGAAATGAAAAGATTAAAAGGCAGTTTGGGGGCTGGGAAATGGGGGAGGGGATGAAAGAAGAGACATTAGGAGATAGTCAAGGTGAGACGAGATAGTAATAGGACAGGTAAAGAAACAGACAATCACAGAAACCCCACAATGCAGATAGAGGCCATTTCGGCCCATCGAGCCTGCACCGATACATATCCCACCCGATCCCCGTAACCCCTACACCAACACATATCCCACCCTATCCCCGTAACCCCATGTATTTAATCCCCCTAACACTAAGGGTCAATTTATCATGGCCAATCAACCTAACCTGCACATCTTTGGACTGTGGGAGGAAACCGGAGCACCCGGAGAAAACCCACGCAAACACAGGCAGAATATGCAAACTCCACACAGACAGTCACCCGAGGCCAGATTTGAACCTGGGTCCCTGGCGCTGTGAGGCAACAGTGCTAATCACTATGCCACCGTGCTGCCAATGGCTCTAGCTGAAGTGTGAAATGTGTTGGCAGAGTGAGAGACAGTTAATATTTTTCCCTCAATCAGCATCACTAAAAATCAGATTATCTGGTCATTATCACATTGCTGTTTGTGGGAGCTTGCTGTGCGCCAATTGGCTGCTGCGTTTCCTACATTACAACAGTGACTACACTTCAGAAATACTTCATTGACTGTAAAGTGCTTTGGGACATCCTAAAGTTGTGAAAGGCGCTAAAAGTCTTTCTTTTGCATTTACTTTCTCATATTTTCAAGAGGTACTGAATAGTGGCGTGAAGCGTGTAACTGGCCGATGGACTGTAGTGGTCTTTTCTGGTACTTTACGTCGCTATGTTCTTATGTCACTGGAACCTGGGATAGCCAGAGACAAGGGAGAGGACTGTGTCCTTAGAATATTAGAGACAAGGAAAGAAGATTGAGAATAATGAAAAGCAGAGAAGATTTTAAAAAATACTAACTATCCCTCACAGCAATAATCTGAGGACATGAGCTGGAGAATGATGGAGGTTTAGAAGAAGCAGTGTCTGAAATCTCAGGATTAGGAAACAGATTCAGAACACTAGAGCGATTCTGATTAAAGGAACACATAAAGCAATATAAGCTGCAAAGACAGGGGAACTTGAGCCAAGAGGCTTTAAAGGCAATATTATGAGGAAGCAGGTTGTGTCAATCTTCACTCGAAAACCAGCAGAAAGTAAATGAGAAAGATTAGAGAATCCGGAGCTTGGATTTATAAAGTCAGTGAAGTCATCTTGCAGAAAGAGACGGCAGCGGGGGAAAGGAAAAAAGAACTAGTAATTGGGAACAGAACAGGTTTTAGGTAAAGGTGTTAATACCAGTTGTATATGTGTGAGAGAGAGAGAGAGAGAGAGAGAGAGAGAGAGATAACAAGTGCAAGGTAAAAGACCACTTCTAGCCGCTCTTTATAATTGACCACCAATTACCATGGTGTAGCTTATAAAGGTGTCAGCCGTGGTTCAGTGGAAGCACTTTCATCTGTGAGACAGAAGGTTGTGGGTTCAAGACCCACTCCAGAGACTTGAGCACAAAATCTAGGCTGACACTCCCAGTGCAGTGCTGAGGGAGTGCTGCACTGTTGGAGGTGTTGTCTTTTGGATGAGACGTTAAACTGAGGCCCCGTCTGCCACCTCAAAAGGCACAAAAGATCCCATGGCACTATTTAAAGAAGGGCAGGGGAGTTCTCCCCGGTGTCCTGGGCCAATATTTATCCCTAAACCAACTCCTAAAACAGATATAAAAAGAAAATACTGCAGGTGCTGGAAATCTGAAATAAAAACAGAAAATGTTGGAGATACTCAGCAGGTCACTGTTTACCAAGGCCGCGTACGCCCTCTCAGATGGACGCAAAAGATCCCACGGCACTATTCGAAGAAGAGCAGGGGAGTTCTCCCCGGTGTCGTGACCAATATTTATCCCTCAAACAACATCAAAAACAGATTATCTGGTCATTTATCTCATTACTGTTTGTAGGACCTTGCTGTGCACAACTTGGCTGCCATAACAGTGACTACACTTCAAAGAGTGCTGCATTGGCTGTAAAGCACTTTAAAACCTCCAGAGATTGTGAATCGCACTTTATAAATGCAACTTCTTTGTTCAAACTGGTAGTCAGTTTTATTGAACAGTAAACAGATAAATGAACAGTACAATACAAACACAAAAAGAAAATACTGCAGATGCTGGAAATCTGAAATAAAAGCAGAAAATGCTGGAGACACTCAGCAGGTCAGGCAGCATCTGTGAAGAGAGAAACAGAGTTAAGGTCAGATGAAAGATCATCGACCTGAAACATTAACTCCTGTTTCTCTCTCTTCACAGATGCTGCCTGACCTGCTGAGTGTCTCCAGCATTTTCTGTTTTTAGTACAATACAAACAGCTGATTTACAGTAATTACACACTTCTTTATTCTCTGAATGTCAAAGGTGTTTCTCCTGTGCTAACTCTCATCATTAAAGGAAACCTGATCACTACCTACGTGGCAGCTTGGTGAGTCCCTATCACTGCCAGCTTCAGAATGACTGCTGTCAGAGAATGTCAGTCACCAAAATACAGGAAACTCTTTCTTATCCGGCACCGACGGGACCGGCGTGGTGCCGGTTGATCAAAAAGTCCGGATTACAGAGAGGTATACTTACCAAAGTACTAGAGCCCCGTACACGGCCACAGGTGCAGGAGCCCCGGTTACACGGCACCTGTGCAGGAGTCCCGGTTACACGGCCACAGATCCAGGAGTCCCTGTTGCACGGCCACAGGTGCAGGAACCCCGGTTACACGGCCACAGATCCAGGAACCCCGGTTACACAGCCACTAATATAAAGTAAAGCTTACCTGAACGTACTCCTGAATTTTGCTGGTTAAGAGAGATTTCCGGATAATTTAGGTGTCGGTTAAAAGAGAGTTTCCTGTACCCTCAAAACGCTTTGAAGATCATTTTGGAATAAAGGACATTAAAATGTATCTCTCAAACTCCATTATCTGATCAGCCATTCACAGGATTCAAAACTGTATTTGCTCACAACATACAGATGCCTATCAAACATATAGCTAAACAGGTTCGACAGGACACCTGTCTTTGAATTAAAAAAGATGAATCTGTCCCAAACTACTTAGAACAACCTATGGGGTGGAAACATAGGGGGAAAAATTCAGTTGTTTGCGCCTCCCGTTAGTGTCTTAAGAGGGCGACAATTGGGACGCAAAGCAACTAGAGGCCAGGCGCGGCGATATTTGTGCCGCTCGTGAAATTGACCAGACATTTTGCGGTGGCGCTAAACACTTCCGCCACGATCTCCTGCGCCGGCAAATTGTGACGTCATTCGAGTGCGCAACGCCCCGTTAGTGCCCCGGACCAGATATTGAGTGGCGCCACCTGCCTTACCGCCTGCCGCTAGCAACGACAGGTTGAGGGCAGCGTTATGTCGTCAGAAAGGGACTAGGGGAGCGCTATTTAAAGGCGACCACTTCCTGCCTTTTTTTGTCGGTGACATTATTGCACCACGCATTCTGAGAGAGAGAGAGAGACTTCTGGAGAGATTCAACTCTGTGTGAAGGAGTTTTGAGTATTGAGCAGCACTTTGCAGGTTTATTTTGATTTGCCCTTCCTTGCTTCGCCAGCGCTCTGAGGTAGCGCCTCACTCCTCGGCGTTTGCGCCTTAAGACAGGTGTGAAGTGCCTGATTTAGTGCTCCAAACACCTCCAGGGGCGATAAAAGCCAAGTTTGCTGTCAGAGGCGAAAATTAGCGCCAGGCACTAAACTTTGTGCACGGCCAATAACGGCGCCCCAAATGGGGCGATACCGAATTTTTCCCCCATAGAAACAGAAGATAGGAGCAGGAGTAAGCCATTCGGCCCCTCGAGCCTGTTCCGCCATTTAATGCGATCATGGCTGATCATCCAAACTCAGTACCCTGTCCCTGCCTTCTCCCCATATCCCTTGATCCCTTTAGCCTTAAGAAATATATCTAACTCCTTCTTGAATATATTTAATAAGTTGGCCTCAACTGCCTTCTGTGGTAGAGAATTCCACAGGTTCACCACTCTCTGGGTGAAGAAATTCCTCCTCATCTCTGTCCTAAATGGCTTACCACTTATCCTTAGACTGTGACCCCTGGTTCTGGACTCCCCGACCATTGGGAACATCCTTCCTGCATCTAGTCTGTCTAGTCCTGTTAGAATTTTATAAGTTTCAATAAGATCTCCTCTCATTCTTCTAAACTCCAGCGAATATAAGCCGAATCGACCCAATCTCTCCTCATACGTCATTCCTGCCATCCCAGGTATCAACCTGGTGAATCTTCGCTGCACTCTCTCCATGGCAAGAACATCCTTCCTCAGATAAGGCGACCAAAACTGCACACAATACTCAAGGTGCAGTCTCACCAAGGCCCTGTACAACTGCGGCAAGACAGCCTTGCTCCTGTACTCAAATCCTCTTGCTATGAAGGCCAACATACCAATTGCCTTCTTAACCGCGTGCTGCACCTGCATGCTTACCTTCAGCGACTGGTGCACAAGGACACCCAGGTCTCGTTGCCCTTTTCCCAATTTATTGCCGTTCAGATAATAATCTGTCTTCCTATTTTTGCCACCAAAGTGGATAACCTCGCATGTATCCACATTATACTGCATCTGCCATGCATCTGCCCAATCACCCAAACTGTCCAAATCATACTGGAGTTTCTCTGCATCCTCCTCACAGCACACATGCCCACCGAGCTTTGTGTCGTCTGCAAACTTGGAGATATCACATCTAGTTCCCTTGTCTAGATCATTAATATATATTGTGAATAGCTGGGTCCTAGCACCGATCCCTGCGGTTCCCCACTAGTCACTGCCTGCCACTCGGAAAAAGACCCGTTTATTCATAGAAACATAGAAACATAGAAGATAGGAGCAGGAGCAGGCCATTCGGCCCCTCGAGCCTGCTCCGCTATTCAATGAGATCATGGCTGATCATCCACATTCAGTACCCTGTCCCTGCCTTCTCCCCATATCCCTTGATCCCTTTAGCCTTAAGAAATATATCCAACTCCTTCTTGAATATATTTAATGAACTGGCCTCCACTGCCCTCTGTGGCAGAGAATTCCACAGGTTCACCACTCTCTGGGTGAAGAAATTCCTCCTCATCTCAGTCCTAAATGGCTTACCCCTTATCATTAGACTATGACCCCTGGTTCTGGACTCCCCGGCCATCGGGCACATCCTTCCTACATCTAGTCTGTCCAGGCCTGACAGAATTTTATAGGTTTCGATGAGATCCCCTCTCAATCTTCTAAACTCCAGTGAGTATAAGCCCAATCGACACAATCTCTCCTCATACGTCATTCCTGCCATCCCAGGTATCAGCCTGGTGAATATTCGCTGCACTCCTTCCATGGCAAGAACATCCTTCCTCAGATAAGGTGACCAAAACTGCACACAATACTCAAGGTGCGGTCTCACCAAGGCCCTGTACAACTACAGCAAGACATCCTTGTTCATGTACTCGAACCCTCTTGCTACGAAGGCCAACATACCATTTCCCGTCTTAACTGCCTGCTGCACCTGCATGCTTACCTTCAGCGACTGGTGCACAAGAACACCCAGGTCTCTTTGCACTTCCCCTTCTCCCAATCTATTGCCATTCAAATAATAATCTGCCTTCCTGTTTTTGCCACCAAAGTGGATAACCTCACATTTATCCACATTATAGTGCATTTGCCATGTTTCTGCCCAATCACCCAACCTGTCCAAATCACACTGGAGTTTCACGACATCCTCCTCACAGCATACCCTCCCACGCAGCTTTGTGTCGTCTGCAAATTTGGAGATATTACATCCAATTCCCTCGTCCAGATCATTAATATATATTGTGAACAGCTGGGGTCCTAGGACCGATCCTTGCGGTACCCCACTAGTCACTGCCTGCCACTTGGAAAAAGACCCCTTTATTCCAACTCTTTGCTTTCAGTCTGCCAACCAGTTCTCTATCCAAGTGAATACCTTGCCCCCAATCCCATGTGCCTTAATTTTGCATGCTAATCTCTTATGTGGGACCTTATCGAAAGCCCTCTGAAAGTCCAAATACACCACATCCACTGGTTCTCCCTTATCTATTTTAGCAGTTACATCCTCAAAAAATTCCAGTAGATTAGTCAAGCATGATTTACCTTTTGTAAATCCATGTTGACTTTGTCCGATCCTGTCACTGTTTTCCAAGTGCTCTGCCATTTCATCTTTTATAATGGACTCTCGCATTTTCCCCACTACCAATGTCAGGCTTACTGCTCTATAATTCCCTGTTTTCTCTCTACCACCTTATTTGAATAGTGGGGTTACATTAGCTACCCTCCAATCTATGGGAACTATTCCAGAATCTATAGAATTTTGGAAGATGACCAGCAATGCATTTGCTATTTCTAGGGCCATTTCCTTAAGTACCCTAGGATGTAGATTATCAAGCCCTGGGGATTTATCGGCCTTCAATGCCGTCAATTTCCCTAACACCATTTCCCTACAAATACTGATTTTATTCATACCTCCCTCTCATTAGACCCTATGTTCCCCGACATCTCTGGAATGTTATTTGTGTCCTCCTTTGTGAAGACAGGACCAAAGTATGTATTTAATTGGTCTGCCATGTCTTTGTTCCCCATTATAAATTCCCCTGATTCTGACTGCAAGAGACCTACGCTTGACTTCAGCAATCTTTTTCTCTTCACATATCTATAGAAGCTTTTACAATCAGTTTTTATGTTCCCTGCAACCTTACTCTCATAATCTATTTTCCCCCTCTTAATTAATCCCTTTGTCCTCCTTTTCTGAATCCTATACTGCTCCCAATCCTCAGGTTTGCTGCTTTTTCTGGCCAATTTATATGTCCTCTCCTTGGATCTTATGCTATCCCTAACTCCCCTTGTTAGCCACGGTTGAGTCACCTTTTTTGTTTTATTTTTATGCCAAACAGGGATGAACAAATTCTGTAGTTCATCCATGCAATCTTTAAATGTTTGCCATTGCCTTTCCACCATCAACCCTTTAAGTAACGTTCCCCAATCCATCCTAGCCAACTCATCCCTCATACCATCGTAGTTTCCTTTATTTCAATTCAGGACCCTAGTCTCTGAGTCAACTACTTCACTCTCCATCTTAATGAAGAATTCTATCATATTATGATCGCTCCTCCCCAAGGGGCCTTGCACAACAACATTGTTAATTAATCATTTCTCATTACATAATACCCAGTCTAAGATGGCCTGATCTGTGGTTTGTTCCTCGACATATTGGTCCAGGAAACCATCCCCTATGCACTCCAGGAATTCCTCCTCCACAGTATTGTCCCTAATTTGGTTAGCCCAATCTATATGTCGATTAAAGTCACCCATGATAACTGCTGTGCCCTTATTGCATGCGTCTCTAATTTCCCATTTAATGCCATCCCCAAACTCAGCATTACTGTTTGGGGGTCTGTATACAGCTCTCACTAACGTTTTCTGCCCCTTGGTATTTCTCAGCTTTTCCCATACAGATTCCACATCATCAGAGCTAATATCCTTCCTTACTATAGTGTTAATCTCCTCGTTAACCAGCAATGCTACCCCACCTCCTTTTCCTTTTTGCCTGTCCTTCCTGAATATTGAATACCCCTGGATGTTGAATTCCCAGCCTTGGTCACCCTGGAGCCATGTCTCTATAATTCCAATCACATCATATCCATTTACATCTATTTGCGCAGCTAATTCATCCACCTTATTACGAATGCTCCTCTCATTAAGACACAAAGCCTTCAGGGTTGTTTTTTTAGAATTATTATTTACTGTAGCCCTGTTTGATTTACACCCTTGATTTCTCTGCATTCCACTTTTGCTTTTCTCCTTCCTATCTTTTGTTTCTATCATTACTTCCCTTTCCTCTGTCTCCCTGCACAGGTTCCCAACCCATTTTAATTTAAACCCTCCCCAACAGCACTAGTAAATACTCCCCCTAGGACATCGGTCCAGGTCCCGCCCAGGTGCAAACCATCCGGTTTGTACTGGTCCCGCCTCCCCCAGAACCGGTTCCAATGTCCCAGGAATTTGAATCCCTCCCCCTTGCACCATTCCTCTAGCCACGTATTCATCTGAAATATCCTTCTATTTCTACTCTGACTAGCATGTGGCACTGGTAGCAATCCTGAGATTACTACCTTTGAGGTCCTATTTTTTAATTTACCTCCTAACTCCCTATAATCAGCCTTTTGGACCTCATCCCGTTTTTACCTATATCGTTGGTACCTATATGCACCACAACAACTGGTTGTTCACCCTCCCCCTCCAGAATGCCCTGCAGCCACCCCGAGACATCCTTGACCCTTGCACCAGGGAGACAACATACCATCCTGGAGTCTCGCTTGTGGCCGCAGAAACGCCTATCTATTCCCCTTACAATAGAATCCCCTATCACTATAGCTCTCCCCCTCTTTTTCCTCCCGTCCTGTGCAGCAGAACCACCCATGGTGCCAGGAGGTTGGCTGCTGCTGCCTTCCCCCGATAAGCCATCTCCCTCAACAATATCCAAAGTGGCATATCTGTTTGAGAGGGGGATGATCACAGGGGACCCCTGCACTACCTGCCTGCGCCTACTACTCTGCCTGGTGGTCACCCATTCCCTTCCTTCCTGTGCAGCCTTTACCTGCGGTGTGACCAACTCCATAAACGTGCTATCCACGATGTCCTCAGCATCGCAAATGCTCCAGTATGTATCCATTCACAGCTCCAGCACCGCAATGCGGTCTGTCTGTAGCTGCAGCTGGATACACTTCCTGCACACATGGTCTTCAAGGACACAGGAAGTGTCCGTGATTTCCCACATAGTGCAGGAGGAGCATGCCACGGGGCCGAGCTGTCCTGCCATGACTTAGCCTTTAATTAATTTAGTTAGATCCCTGTTCAAGACCAAAGCAGCAACCAACTGTTATAACAAAGTCTTGCTGAACTCCAGCGTGTCTCGGCCGTGCCGTGAGCCGTATCTATCACCCAGACTGGGCCAATTCTGATGGTGAATTTAATTTTAACCCCTTGTCTATTGCGTCCAAGAAGAAAGTAGCTGATACCACAATACACCCTCGATAAAGTGTTTCGTTTCTAACACCTCATCAAATCAATTTGTTCAAAACGATATGAGAATTCAGCTATTAAAATCTGTCTGCCTTTTTAGAGAAGGGGGTAATCTTGACTTTGGGCGATAGTGTAAATCAGGCGATGTCGATTCAGCTGCACCTTGTACAATCTCTCCCAATTTTCAGTTCATTGACTTCAATTGGGGGAAATGTACAACGGGCGCCTGTTTTACACTATCGCCCGCAGTCAAAATTAACCCCGTTTTTGTGTCCATTGTTATGACTATTAGAGCACTGAGGCAGCCAATAGATTTGAATATTGATTAGTGACTAGTTAGTGATCTAATGGCTCTTTGCTTTCTGACAATTCCACCCAAGCCACTACAGCACAGTAACATTAACCTGTCATGGACAGCAATTAAAACCATGTCACTCGGTTGGCAGTGCGCACTAACCGTAACCCTAACCCTAACCCTAACTCTAACTCTAACTCTAACCCTAACCGTGTCACTCGGTTGGCACTGCGCACTAACCCTAACCATAACTCTAACCATAACCCTAACGCTAACCCTAACCCTAACCCTAACTGTGTCACTCGGTTGGTACTGCGCACCAATGCTCTGCTTCTGCTTTAGGCCTCAGGCTTTGACCATAAAATTGGGGTTGGTAAAGATGGCCCTTCAGCTCAATTAAGCTTGTCTTTCCTGAATATTAATCACACCATCTCCATGTTGAAGCATCTGTCTGATTTCTTACATTAACGCAGTGTCCTGGTCGAATGCCATCTTTCCAGAGATGTTGTTCAGGAATAAGTGAAAAAATTAGCTTTTATTTTTAAAGAACTGAGGTGAAATTATTTTAGAACAGAGAACGTGTTAAACAGGAGTTTGTTTTCTTCCTGGTTTAACTCAGTATCAGGAATGTGCAAGTTTATCGCAACTAATGCTCAGCCCAACAGCCAATCACAATGCGCCTGAAGTGTCAGCCTAGATTACGTACTTGAGCCCTGGAGTAGGACATAAACCCCAAATCTTCCAACTCAGAGACGATAGCTTTAACAGCTGAGCCAAGGATGAGCAGGTGCGATAAATGTTAAAACCTCACATTGATCCTGAGTGATCACAATGCAAAGTTCACATTTTAACAATATTTTGTGTTACTACTCTCCAGCTGTACTTTCTATAGCACAGCAACATAACTAAGGACTTTGATATAATTGTTACACGTGTTCCAGGCAGCCCCCCCAGGGCAGTGTGTATGGTATATGGAACACCCAGGGCAGTGTGTGTGGGATATGGAACACCCTGGGCAGTGTGTGTGGTATATGGAACACCGAGGGCAGTGTGTGTGGTATATGGAATACCCTGGGCAGTGTGTGTGTGATATGGAACACCCAGGGCAGTGTGTGTGGGATATGGAACACCCAGGGCAGTGTGTGTGGGATATGGAACACCCTGGGCAGTGTGTGTGGTATATGGAACACCCTGGGCAGTGTGTGTGGGATATGGAACACCCAGGGCAGTGTGTGTGGTATACGGAACACCGAGGGCAGTGTGTGTGGTATATGGACCCCCCTGGGCAGTGTGTGTGGGATATGGAACACCCTGGGCAGTGTGTGTGGTATACGGAATACCGAGGGCATTGTGTGTGGGATATGGAACACCCTGGGCAGTGTGTGTGGGATATGGAACACCCAGGGCAGTGTGTGTGGTATACGGAACACCGAGGGCAGTGTGTGTGGTATATGGACCCCCGTGGGCAGTGTGTGTGGGATATGGAACACCCTCATATCAGAGCAGCTTTTGGTTTCCGCATGGTCCTTGGGTGGCTTTGAGCATCTTGCTGTTCCTCCCACTCCTCCAACAATAACTCTGAGCATCTGCCAAAAGCACCTTGTCCATTAAAAACCCGAGCCCTAGGAATTTAAGGACAACCTTTATCAAGCAAATCCACCGTAAGCGTAGGGTCTGTTTATTAACATCCATCAAAGCTTTGTTCCTTCTGTAGCAATGTTAGGGCAAATGTTAGTCAGCACTCCATTAACTTCAATGTCCCTCAAAAAGAGTGGCTCGGTAGCATCACTACTGACTGAACTGGCCGAGTCCTGAAGGGCATAAGTGCCAGTCTGGGCCTGCGACGGATGGTGAAAGATTCAACACAAGGGAAAAAACCTACTTGATCTTGCCCTCAGCAATCTACCTGTCACAGATGCATCTGTCCATGACAGTATTGGTAGCAGTGACCACCGCACAGTCATTGCAGAGACGAACTCCCATCTTCACACTAAGGACACCCTCCATCGTGTTGTGTGGCACTACCACCGTGCTAAATGGGATAGATTCAGAACAGATCTAGCAGCTCAAAACTGGGCATCCATGAGGCGCTGTGGGCCATCAGCATCAGCAGAATTGTATTCCACCACAATCTGTAACCTCATGGCCCAGCATATCCCTCACTCTACCATTACCACCAAGCCAAATGACCAACCCTGGTTCAATAAGGAGTGTAGAAGAGCATGCCGGGAACAGCACCAGGCGTACCTAAAAACGAGGTGCCAACCTGGGTAAGCTGCAACACAGGACTACATAATTGCTAAAAAGCGGAAGCAGCATGCTATAGACAGGGCTAAGCGATCCCACAATCAACGGATCAGATCAATGCTCTGTGGTCCTGCCACATCCAGTCGTGGACTATTAAACAACTAACAGGAGGAGGAGGCTGCATGAATATCCCCATCATCAATGATGGTGGAGCCCAGCACGTGAGTGCAAAAGACAAGGCTGAAGCATTTGCAACCATCTTCAGCCAGAAGTGCCGAGTCGATGATCCATATCAGCTTCCTCCTGAGGTCCCCATCATCCCAGAAGCCAGTCTTCAGCCAATTCAATTCACTCCACATGATATCATGAAACGGCTGTGCGCACTGGATACAGCAAAGGCTGTGGGCCCTGACAACATCCCGACTGTCGTGCTGAAGACTTGTGCTCCAGAACTAGCCACGCCTCTAGCCAAGCTGTTCCAGTGCAGCTACAACACTGACATCTATCTGACAATGTGGTATGTCCTGTCCTCAAAACGCAGGACAAATCCAACCCTGCCAATTACCGCCCCATCAGTCTACTCTCAATCATCAGCAAAGTGATGGAAGGTGTCATCGACAGTGCTGTCAAGCAGCACTTACCAATAACCTGCTCACCGATGCCCAGTTTGGGTTCCGCCAGGACCACTCGGCTCCCCACCTCATTATGGCCTTGGTCCAAACATGGACAAAGGAGCTGAATACCAGAAGTGAGGTGAGAGTGACTGCCCTTGACATCAAGGCAGCATTTGACCGAGTGTGGCATCAAGGAGCCCTAGTAAAACTGAAGTCAATGGGAATCGGGGGGGAAACTCTCCACTGGCTGGAGTCATACCTAGCACAAAGGAAGATGGTTGTGGTGATTGAAGGCCAATCATCACAGCCTCAGAACATCGCTGCAGGAGTGCCTCAGGGCAGTGTCCTAGGCCCAACCATCTTCAGCTGTTTCATCAATGACCATCCCTCCAACAAAAGGTCAGAAATGGGGATGTTCGCTGATGACTGCACAGTGTTCAGCGCCATTCACAACTCCTCAGATAATGAAGTAGTCCATGCCCGCATGCAACAAGACTTGGATGACGTTCAGGCTTGGGCTGATAAGTGGCAGGTAGCATTCGCGCCACAGAAGCGCCAGGCAATGATTATCTCCAACAAGCGAGAATCTAACCACCTCCTGTTGACATTCAACGGCATTACCATCACCGAATCACCCACCATCAACATCCTGGGGGTCACCATTGACCAGAAACTTAACTGGACCAGACACATAAATATTGTGGCAACAAGAGCAGGTCAGAGGCTGGGTATTCTGCGGCGAGTGTCTCACCTCCTGACTCCCCAAAGCCTTTCCACCATCTACAAGGCACAAGTAAGGAGTGTGATGGAATACTCTCCACTTGCCTGGATGAGTGCAGCTCCAACAACACTCAAGAAGCTCGACACCATCCAGGACAAAGCAGCCCGCTTGATTGGCACTCCATCCACCACCTTAAACATTAACTCCCTCCACCACTGGCGCACCGTGGCTGCAGTGTGTACCATCTACAAGATGCACGGCAGCAACTTGCCAAGGCTTCTTCGGCAGCACCTCCCAAACCCGCGACCTCTACCACCTAGAAGGACAAGGGCAGCAGGCGCATGGGAACACTACCACCTCCAAGTCTCCCTCCAAGTCACACAGCATCCTGACTTAGAAGTATATCGCCGATCCTTCATCGTCACTGGGTCAAAGTCCTGGAACTCCCTACCTAACAGCATTGTGGGAGTACCATCACCACATGGACTGCAGCGGTTCAAGAAGGTGGCTCACCACCGCCTTCTCAAGGGCAATTAGGGATGGGCAATAAATGCTGGTGCTGCCAGCGATGCCCAGATCCCATAAGCGAATAAAAAAAACAAAAAATATATATACCAGAGCACAGAATCAGCACATATTCTCCAAGTTTCCAGACAGTCTGTACAAAAATTGGAATTCCCAGGACATTCAAGCTATGAGCCACAATCAAAGTAAGTTCAGGCAGTCCCAGCCTGTCAGCATTTAACTGCATACTAACCTCTATAATGCACTGTATTAGAATTCATGAGCAGAGACACTTTAGACCATAGCTGACTGTGTGCGTGGCATTAAGGGCATCACTGAGCATTGTTAAAGCTGTGTCAGTGAATATGAAGTGTGTTTGTGAACCTGCACTTTTACCATGTGATGAGGCATGCCCCAGAACGGATTCAGTGGGGCATCCAATGGAGCACAAGGATCAATAATTACAGACAGCACTGAGCAACCCCTCAAAAAGCCCAGCCATTTGGTATACAATGGAACGTAGCAAACTAAGGCAGGGTGCAAGAAGGAAAACAAAGAATGTATGTGATGAGTGACCATCCAAACCCCCCCGCCGTCCCCCCACCCCCACCCCCCCCCCAAAGTACCTGATGTAGCAGGCACTGATTACAGGGTCAACATGCGGCCTAACTGCTGGTCCTTAAGGGCACTGCAGGAGGCTGTGTTACTTAACGGCGTGGAGTTAGGCAGAGTAGGCGTGCTCCTCCTGGCTCCACAGCACTCCCGAGAGCCGCTGCCAACTCCATTGCACTGACCGGTTCCCCTCCCCTGGACCTACCCGAGGGCGTTGGCAGCTCCATCGCCCCGCCTGATTCCCCTCCCCTGGAACTACCCGAGAGCCACTGCCAGCTCCATCGCCCCACCCGATTCCCCTCCCCTGGACCTACCCGAGAGCGTTGGCAGCCTCCTGACATTCATTCTTGACTTCACCCACGAACTGCCTAGGGACGCAAAGTAGGCTTCCGCTGCTCACCATTTCAATGCAGGGATCATTGTGTGCCAGATGAACCCATTTCTACACCACTACCTTTAGTCTTTCTACAGCTCCATGGAGGGGATGGTGTGACCCAACCAGTGTCAGCGAGCAAGCCCTTGCATTACACACGTCGGGGGTTATAGACAGGGAGGTTGAGGTGGAAGCACCGGAGGAGACAGGTTTATGGGTGAGGAGGTGCAAGTGGTGCTGACTGGTGTCAGCTGTGGCTCAGTGGGTAGCACTCTCTAGGTGGGAGGGGCTAGTGTAGGGGGGCATCTTTTAACTGGTTTATGGTAATTTACCCGGCCAGCAGCCTTTGCCTACGCTCTGACCAATTCCAACCTTTTACCTGGTTTACGGTAATTCGCCTGGTCAGGCAGCCTTTTTGCTGCTACACTATAAACCAATTTTCAAACAGCGGTTTCGAATCGCTAACCCCACCTTCCAGTTCTGACTGGAGGAACTTATAATTAATGATATTAAACGGACAAATGGTCTGGATGAGAGAAAAATCAAGCTTTATTAACTAAATAAACTATAATCAAATTTTAAACTATACCACACGAACACAGTAATTACAGTAAAATTGCTTAAATGGGGGAAGGCAGACGGCAAAAATGAGGGATTAATGGCTACAATGTTGATTAAACAATCTTAGCAATATCCCCTAAATGACCACCCCCCCTAACTCCTTACTCGGTTGCCTTGCTGAGGAATCAGAAAACCTGCTCACCTGTGGTCCAGCGAAGTAAGAGAGAGATAGCTTCTCGGGAGCTATCTTTTATATCCTGCCAACTCCTGTTTGGCGCTGAAAAAGTCTGTGTGCAAAACCCGCACCCAAAAGTTCCAATACACAAAAGAAAGGCTGTGATTGGCTGATTCAAAGTGGTTGGAGTGATTTAATGTGTCTGCCCTCTGGGGCCGAAGTGTACCCGCCCACATCCGGAGTTCACCTGGGCTAAAACAAAAGGGAATCCAACTGCCCTATTGTTCAGAATTGGGTGATTCAAAACCCAGTCATTCCTAAACTGTTGCATATCAAAAGTCCTTTCCACAGTTTCAATGTGCCTCATTGTGTGTGTAGGGGGTTTGAATGGGTTGAAACTACTGTGTAAACAGAAGCCAGTTGTGCTGAGGTTTAGTCTCAAGTGGTTGTAAGCCCTTATGTCAATAAACAACATCGCTTGCTTCTGAGAGGGAAACTCCCTTTTGATTGACAGAACCTAACTGCCACGGCTTGCCCCTCCCACTTTACACAGACACTGCGAGGTGCTTTCCTAATCCTCATTGTCCCTGGGGCAATGCTTTCTGACGGCCATTTTAAAATCTTTGTGATTGACCAAACTCCAGGGAACAATTTTATTAATAAAAATGTACTGTCATTAAGGTGTGCAAATTTTTCCACAGAACTCCTCAATTCCTGTGTTGTCCACATGCTGTCCATCTCAACGCAGCCTTTTGCGGTTCTGGGCAGATTTTAAAACATTGTAGACAATTCACATCACCCAATTCTTCGTCCACGATGTGGACCAATATTTCCAATCTTCAGGGAAAATAGGGGAATTTTGCGAACCCCTACATTCCCTCCTTTTGATACTCCCAACTTGGTTGAAGTATCCACTTGAAGGAGTGAGCAAAATTTTCTGACCCCCGACAAACAACCATCCCCTGTGTTTACCTATAGCTACCTACCACTTATCCCCCGACCCGTCTATTCCCCTAAAATTCGTGAGAAAACGTGGTGCGGTAGGCATCTTACAGATACATCATTTTACAATAAGGGGTCTCATACCCCTGCATCACTTGTTACATTACAACTTATTACAAAATGTTGCAATCTTAGTTATACAATGTAATCAAAATGATCCCAATCACGGAGAGGGTCCTATGCCTCTGCTCAACTTGGAGTTGTCACAAAATGATCCCAAGCACAGAGAGGATCCTACGCCTCTGCTCAACTTGGGGCTGTAACACAGAATACAAAAAGAATCTTGAACAACATGCTTAAACAAACCCCGACCATCACGTGCCAATGATGGGTCGCGAAATTCGAGTGGGTATTGCTCCTCCCACCCAGTCAGTAAATGTTCCTTCCACCCCCATTTTGATGGTCTTAAACCTTTAAAACATACAGAATGGATTTACAGACCAGCCTGCTCCGCCAGCCCCGAGCCGTTCCCTTGTCCCTTTGTGGAGGCGAGGTACCCCTCACGTTTAAAATTACCTTGGCACAGACCGAGACCGGGGAGTATGGGATCGCGACTCCCAGTCCCTCCCCGCCTTCCCTCGACTGGCTGCAGAAAATGATGTGTGCCTGTGTGGCGGCTCTCCCTGGCCCCACACTCAAACTTGGATCCCAGATCCGGCCACCCACTCATCCTCCCCAGCCACACTTACACTCTAACTTTGCCTGTGGGCCCCCGGGTGAGTTCCTCCCTTCCCCGAACACACCCATACGACTCTTGGGTCTCCCCCTCCCCTTTGCAATCTTTCCCGGGCCATCACCACCCACTCCCGGGGAACGCGTCCTTTTCTGACAAGGCGCCCGCGCTTCCCCACCATGACTCCTCAACAGCGAGGTCTCCCACAAGTGAACTTCGGTCAGGATAGTGCTGGATTGGGGGCCGTGCCCCACCCAGCTGGGGCCATCTCTTCCGCGTAGGAGGAGTAGGCAAGTTCCTCCGGACCCTGTCCGGTTTCTCCCGAAGGTCGCTGCGGGGTTTACCTCTGGATTTGTCCAGTGGCGAGGTTATCCCCAACATTCTGTATCCATATCTTCCTTCGATGCCCAGCTCGGGCTGGGCGAACAGGGTTGCTTCTTCCTCCACTCTCCTGCAAAAGAACTTAAAAGGACATGCAGCCAGGTCTCTGACCGACCTGCTGCCTTAGGTGAAGGCGTGGTCGGGTCCCTCGACCTCGGACCAAAAATACAAACATTTGGCACACTTGTAAACTTAAACTTTAACTACAACAGTTAATTCTAAACTTACAATTTACACCTTAAAGCAAGCTATATACACACATAGCTATAATGCAAATGCCGCCCATCTCCGGATGGCCAGGCTAATCTCTGGCACTGTCGCAGATTGCTGCTGGCTGCAGCAGAGCTGGACTGCCTCCTGCCTCTTGTCCCTTGCAGCTTATGGCCGCTGGTTGGGGACCTCTGTTCTTTGGCTTCTCCCTGGTTCGGGAGATTGCCTTACTCCACTGTAAAGTGGGTGACCATCTTGTCTCGGGCTTGCGGACCCGCTGAGACCTTCTGAGGGGCGTCTCTGTGGGGGAAATTTTGGCTGGCGGACCCTGAGCTTGGGTCACAGCCCTAGCTGGCTGGGAACCTTCTCCCCCTGGTGCAAACATCCCGGACTGTATCAGATACCTGGCAGCCTGCCGGTACTCCGGGTTTGCCTCCTTTTCCCTACCCACTCCTGTACTGGGGGCAGTTATTCCCTCACCACCCGCTGCTGGTGGCTGGAAATCTTCCTCCCCGTGTCCAAAACCTGTTACCAGCTCCCCTGCAAGAGGAATTGCTATCCCTGCCTCCCCAGGGTCTCACATCATGGGGGGGACCACTCTAGAAGCAGGCTGGGAAGTTGGTCCCTTTAAACAGGCGACTGCGCCTGCGCAAATCTCCTCCCCTGAGTCCCGCGGCAGAGGCTGTGAAGCCTCTGTCTTCAAGCAGGCGACTGCGCCTGCGCAAACCTCCTCCTCGGAGTCCTGCGGCAGAGGCTGTGAAGCCTCTGGCTTCAAACAGGCGATTGCGCCTGTGCGGGAAAACCGATGAGGAGCCGCTGGGGTCCCGCAGGCAACTGCGCCTGCGCGAACAAACTCTTTAAAGGGCTGGGGAGCTGCTAAACTCTCATAAGCAACCGTGCCTGCGTGTTCAGTTTGGCTGAAAAAGATAGGAAGAACCACTGGGTCTTCCAAGCAGGCTACTGCGCCTGCGCGTATGGATCGGGAAGCGGAGACCTTTAAACGGCCGACTGCGCCTGCGCGCTCGGGCTCACTGTGAGCAAGAGCCGCTAGGGGTTCTGAGTCCGTGACTGCACCTAGGCGAACCCGGTGAGAAACCTCTCCTCTCAGGCGCGCGGCTGCGCCTGCGCAAACCTCCTGTTGGCAAAACTCCCCCCTCAGGCGTGCGACTGCACCTGTGCGGGAAAACCGAGGAAGAGCCGCTTGGGGTACGGGCTGGGGAACCGCGCATGCGCGAGCCTAGTCTTGGGAAACCTCTCCCCTCAGGCGCGCGACTGCGCCTGCGCGAACCTGGTCTTGAGAAGCTTCTCCCTTGTTTAAAAGACTGGGGAATTCCTGCCTCCAGACCAGCGACTGCACATGCACAGGCAGTCTTTGTGAATGGATTGGCAGCAGCCTGCAGATTTCTAATCTCAGGTTGCTGTTTCTCTGGTTTTGAGCCACATAACTTGCTCAAATTTAAACTTTGGTTCGAATATAAGCTTTGGCCAAAATTTAGGTTCCACTGGGGCAGGGAAGTGTCCCAATTTGTGGGCTGGACAACTATTCCCTGGAAACAAGCCACAGCTCCTGTCTTCACAGGCTGTGAACTTGAACTGGTCTGGTCAGCAAACTCATGTTCCCTTACCCGGGTGGCTTTAAATGGGGAATTTTGGACTTGGACCTGCCTTTGGTTCTAGGGCCAAAACTGTCCCGTGTGCCTCCCTTGTCCCGGATTTCTGCTACCGGACCTGCTCTACAGGAGTCCCAGAACTCTCCTTCCCTGTTCCCCTGCTTAAGCAGCCCAGTCCTCCTTAACTCCATACCCAAACTCTCTATCTTTCTGTTACAGGGGGTATGATCTGCTCCACTAAACCTTTGGTCGCAGGCCAGCTTATAAGCTGCCTTTACCTCCCTAACCTTCTCCTGCTGCTCTGTTACTTCTGAGGTGAGGCGGGCATTCTCTTCCCGCAGTCTCATCTCGTTCCTCTTTGAACTGTAAATTTGGCACTTTAGGAACTCTATCTTGTTCCTCACGTGGCTTTTGCCCTCGCTAGCTTCTTGGGTGAGGTGTGCATTTTCCTCCTGGAGCCTCATCTCACTGTCCCTCACCTCTGTGACTTCCTGCACAAGGCGCTCTATAAATGCCTGGCATTTCGTGACCTCTAGTGTGAGGCATGCATTCGCTTACCGCACCCTCATCCCACTATCTCTGGCCTCGTTCACCTATCTTATGAGGCGTTCTACCTCTGCCTGGCATTTTTCAAGCTGGGACTCCCGATTCTTGGCCTCTTTAACCTCCTCCTGCACCCTCATCTCACCCTCCTTAACCCAGCCACCTATACCATGATAGGTCAGCCTACACGCTGCCGCTAACATCCGCAGGGCTAACCACATCCTAAAAGCAAGAAAAGCAAGAGCTGATGCTTTCTCCAGATCCAGACCACTTATCATATCAAGAACTGCCTCCCGTCCTGCCGCGGTCGCCAATTTGTAGGGGGCATCTTTTAACTGGTTTATGGTAATTTACCCGGCCAGCAGCATTTGCCTACGCAATTCCAACCTTTTACCTGGTTTACGGTAATTCACCTGGTCAGGCAGCCTTTTTGCTGCTACACTATAAACCAATTTTCAAACAGCGGTTTCGAATCGCTAACCCCACCTTCCAGTTCTGACTGGAGGAACTTATAATTAATGATATTAAACGGACAAATGGTCTGGATGAGAGAAAAATCAAGCTTTATTAACTAAATAAACTATAATCAAATTTTAAACTATACTACACGAACACAGTAATTACAGTAAAATTGCTTAAATGGGGGAAAGCAGATGGCAAAAACGAGGGATTAATGGCTACAATGTTGATTAAACAATCTTAGCAATATCCCCTAAATGACCACCCCCCCTAACTCCTTACTCGGTTGCCTTGCTGAGGAGTCAGAAAACCTGCTCAACTGTGGTCCAGCGAAGTAAGAGAGAGCTAGCTTCTCAGGAGCTATCTTTTACATCCTGCCAACTCCTGTTTGGCGCTGAAAAAGTCTGTGTGCAAAACCCGCACCCAAAAGTTCCAATACACAAAAGAAAGGCTGTGATTGGCTGATTCAAAGTGGTTGGAGTGATTTAATGTGTCTGCCCTCTGGGGCCGAAGTGTACCCGCCCACATCCGGAGTTCACCTGGGCTAAAACAAAAGGGAATCCAACTGCCCTATTGTTCAGAATTGGGTGATTCAAAACCCAGTCATTCCTAAACTGTTGCATATCAAAAGTCCTTTCCACGGTTTCAATGTGCCTCATTGTGTGTGTAGGGGGTTTGAATGGGTTGAAACTGTGTAAACAGAAGCCGATTGTTCTGCGGTTTAGTCTCAAGTGGTTGTAATCCCTTATGTCAATAAACAACATCGCTTGCTTCTGAGAGGGAAACTCCCTTTTGATTGACAGAACCTAACTGCCATGGCTTGCCCCTCCCACTTTACACAGACACTGCGAGGTGCTTTCCTAATCCCCATTGTCCCTGGGGCAATGCTTTCTGACGGCCATTTTAAAATCTTTGTGATTGACCAAACTCCAGGGAACAATTTTATTAATAAAAATGTACTGTCATTAAGGTGTGCGAATTTTTCCACAGAACTCCTTGATTCCGGTGTTGTTCACGTGCTGTCCATCTCAATGCAGCCTTTGCGGTTCTGGGCATGTTTTAAAACATTGTAGACAATTCACATCACCCAATTCTTCGTCCACGATGTGGACCAATATTTCCGATTTTCAGGGAAAATAGGGGAATTTTGCGAACACCTACACTAGGAATGAGCCAGGTGTTACTGGTTGCCTAATTGCAGCTGGGCGTTGGAGGGAGTTTTGTAAAAAGTTGGTGGTGGGTTTTGTTTTCAGGTTTTAGGGCCTTTTTGGCCCACAAAAAACAGCCAGATGGCTACTGAGGGGTCCGGAGTGCCGGGCCCCTCAGAGGACAATATTCCCAAGAGGAATTTAATTAGGGAAGAAACTGTGGTGGGAAGGGGGAAAAAAAGGCCCAAAGACTTGGGCCGGGACCTCAGGATGTTTGGTAAAGAAAATACGGTGGTGGTGCAGTGTGAAGATAAGAAGATTCGAGCCTGGGATATAATCCAGGCGGTTCATGAGGGCTGTGGTGAGGGAAGCTGCTTTGCCTGCCAACCAAAGCCGAATGTGGGATTTGAGGTGATGGTCAGTGGCCATGAGGAGGTGGAAAAACTGCTACTCAGTCTGAAAGTTGGTGAGAAATTCTTGGAGGTGGCTCTGCTTTATTCAGAGGAGGTGGTGGTTTCATTTTTGAACTTGCCAGTGTACATTGAGGATGAAGTGCTGAGCAAAAAGTTGGAGTCATGGGACATTAAAATCTGTTCTGAAATAAAGAGGAGGTACTATCCGGGAACACGGGTAGCAGACGGAACCCGGTATGTAAAGGTGCGGTTCCCAGAGGGGGTGAGGACTTTGCCGTACAGTATGAAGTTCGAGACACTGGAAGGTGTGCAGTGCTTTCATGTGCTGCACGATAACCAAGTAAAGGTGTGCTATTATTTTCTGGGACATGACCATCTCGTAAGAAACTGTCCAGATTTGTATTGTTACAATTGCAGTGAGTCGGGACCTATCGCTCAGAGCTGCAAGGCGGAGAGCTGTGGGGTGTGTCACAAAGGCCCCACCCACTGTGAGTGTGTGGCAGAAGGGAGCGATATGAGTGATGAGGAGATGGGAGAAGGAGATGAGAGTGGAACAGCCGGAGGAGCGGTGCAGTCGGAGGACACAGCCGGTAAAATGAAGGAGAAAGGAGCACAGGAAGAGGCAGAGGATGGCGGAGCAGAGGACGGGATGGAGATGGCGGAAAACACGCCGAGTGCTGTGGAGGGGAACAAAGAAAGCAGCGGGCAGCGAGGGTCGAGTGCAGACTCGAGCCTTAGTGCGGTTCGGCTCCCCCTGGGGAGTCTGGTGGCTGCGGGGGGAGAGGAGGCAGGAGCGGGGTGTGTGGTGGATGTGGGTGCTCCGGGGAGGGGCGGGGAGTCGGATATAAGAACATAAGAAGTAGGAGCAGGAGTAGGTCATATGGCCCCTCTGGCCTGCTCCGCCATTCAATAGGATCATGGCTGATCCGAATCTAGACTCACGTCCACTTCCCTGCCCTCTCCCCGTAACCCCTAATTCCCTTGTCTGCTAGGAAACTGTCTATCTCTGTTTTAAATTTATTTAATGTTGCAGCTTCCACAGCTCTCTGGGGTAGCAAATTCCACAGATCTACCACCCTCTGAGTGAAGAAGTTTCTCCTCATCTCAGTTTTGAAAGGGCAGCCCCTTATTCTAAGACTATGCCCCCTAGTTCTAGTCTCACCCATTAGTGGAAACATCCTCACCGCATCCACCCGATCAAGACCCCTCACAATCTTATATGTTTCGATAAGATCGCCTCTCATTCTTCTGAACTCCAATGAGTAGAGGCCCAACCTACTCAACCTTTCGTCATAAGTCAACCCCCTCATCTCCGGAATCAACCGAGTGAACCTTCTCTGAACCGCCTCGAGAGCAAGTATATCTTTTCTTAAATATGGAAACCAAAACTGCACGCAGTATTCCAGGCCTCACCAATACCCTGTATAACTGCAGCAAGACCTCCTTGTTTTTATACTCTATCCCCCTTGCAATAAAAGCTAAGATTCCATTGGCCTTCCTGATCACCTGCTGCACCTGCATACTAACTTTTTGTGTTTCATGCACCAGGACCCCCAGATCCCTTTGTAATGTAGCACTTTGCAGTTTCTCTCCATTTAGATAATAACTTGCTCTTTGATTTTTTCTGCCAAAGTGCATAACCTCACACTTTCCAATATTATATTCCATCTGCCAAATCTCTGCCCACTCACTTAGCCTGTCTATGTCCTTTTGCAGGTTTTTTATGTCCTCCTCACTCACTGCTTTCCCTCCCATCTTTGTATTGTCGGCAAACTTGGATACGTTGCACTTGGTCCCTTCCTCCAAATCGTTAATATAGATTGTAAAGAGTTGGGGTCCCAGCACTGACCCCTGCGGAACACCACTAGTTACTGATTGCCATCCTGAGAATGAACCATTTATCCAAACTCTTTGTTTTCTGTTAGATAGCCAATCTTCCACCTATGCCAGTATATTACCCCCAATCCTGTGATTTTTTATCTTGATCAGTAATCTTTTGTGTGGAACCTTGTCAAATGCCTTTTGGAAGTCCAAATACACTACATCCACTGGTTCCCATTTATCCACCCTGTATGTTACGTCCTCAAAGAATTCGAGCAAATTTGTCAAACATGACTTCCCCTTCATAAAACCATGCTGACTCTGTCCAATTAAATTATGTTTATCCAAATGCTCTGTTACTGTTTCCTTAATAATGGACTCCAACATTTTGCCAACCACAGATGTTAGGCTAACTGGTCTATTATTTCCAGCTTTTTGTCTACCTCCCTTCTTAAATAAGGGTGTTACATTAGCAGTTTTCCAATCTGCCGGGACCTTTCCTGAGTCCAGGGAGTTTTGGAAAATAATCACCAATGCATCCACAATCCCTACCACCACTTCTCTGAAGACCCTAGGATGTAGGCCATCAGGTCCGGGGGATTTATCCACCTTAAGTCCCATTATTTTACCGAGTACCATCTCCTTAGTGATTTTAATCGTGTTTAGCTCCTCCCCCACCCCCTTTGCCCCCTGTTTGTCCAGTGTTGGGATATTTTTAGTGTCCTCTACTGTAAAGACTGATACAACATATTTGTTCAGCGTCTTTGCCATCTCCATGTTCCCCACCACTAGTTTCCCGGTCTCATCCTCTAAGGGACCAACGTTCACTTTAGCCACCCTTTTTCTTTTTTTATAGCTGTAGAAACTCTTGCTATCTGCTTTTATATTTTTTGCTAGTTTACTTTCATAATCTATCTTCCCTTTCTTAATTAATCTTTTAGTTATTGTTTGCTGGCTTTTAAATGCTTCTCAATCTTCTATCCTCCCACTAGATTTGGCTACTTTGTATGCCCTTGTTTTCAGTCGGATACTATCCTTTTTTACTTTACTAAGCCACGGATGGCTGTCTTTTCTTTTACTCCCCTTTTTCCTCAGTGGAATATATTTATCTTGAAAGATGTGAAATATCTCCTTGAATGTAGACCACTGCTCTTGTACCGTCTTACAGTTTAATCTGTTTTCCCAGTCCACTTTAGTCAACTCTACTCTCATACCTTCATAGTCTCCTTTATTTAAGCTCAGTACGCTGGTTTGAGATCCAACTCTCTCACCCTCAAACTGAATTTGGAATTCAACCATATTATGGTTACTCATTCCAAGGGGATCCTTTACTAGGACATTTTTTATTAATCCTGTCTCATCGCACAGGACCAGATCTAAGATTGCCTGCCCCCTGGTAGGTTCAGTTACATACTGCTCAAGGAACCCGTCCCTAATACACTCTATGAACTCTTCCTCAAGGTTGCCATGCCCAATTTGATTAGTCCAGTCAATATGAAAGTTAAAATCTCCCATGATTATAGCTGTTCCCTTATTACAAGCCCCAACTATTTCCTGATTTATACTCTGACCAACAGAGTTGCAACTGTTAGGAGGCCTATAGACTACGCCCACTAGTGACTTTTTCCCCTTATTATTCCTTATCTCCACCCAAACTGTTTCACTATCCTGATCCTTTGAGCCAATATCATTTCTGACTATTGCAGTGTTTCCATCCTTGACTAACATAGCAACCCCACCTCCCTTTCCTTCCTGTCTGTCCTTCCTAATTGTTAAATACCCTTGTATGTTTAGTTCCCAGTCATGATCATCTTGCAGCCATGTTTCCGTAATGGCCACCAGATCATACCCATGTGTAGTTATTTGTACCGTCAACTCGTCTATTTTGTTACGAATGCTGCGTGCATTCAGATAAAGAACTTTCAAACATGTTTTCTGACAATTTATTCCTGCTTTTACCCCTTTTACTACTTTATCTTTATCATTATACATTCTGTCCCTTCCTGACACGCTCTGGTTTTTAATTCCCCCACTGCTACCTTGCTCTATTGCCTTCTCCGCTGTCATTTTTATTTTTCGCTCTCTTAAAACCTCCCCCCCCCCACTAATTAGTTTAAAGCCCTCTCTACAGCCCTAGTTATTCGATTCGCCAGGATTCTAGTCCCAGCACTTGCCAAGTGAAGTCCGTCCCAACGGAACAGCTCTCTCCTGTCCCAGTACTGATGCCAGTGTCCCAAGAAGCAAAACCCATTTCTCCCACACCAGTCTTTGAGCCACGCATTTAACTCTCCAATTTTATTTACCCTAGCCAAATTTGCACGTGGCTCAGGTAGTAATCCAGAGATTATTACCCTTGTGGTTCTGCTTTTTAATTTGGCCCCTAGCTGCTCAAACTCCCTCAGCAGAACCTCTTTCCTTGTCCTATCTATGTCGTTGGTACCAACATGGACCATGACAACTGGATCCTCCCCCTCCCACTCCAAGTTTCTCTCCAGCCCCGAGGAGATGTCCTTAACCCTGGCACCGGGCAGGCAACACAGCCTTCGGGACTCTCGCTCTCGGCTGCAAGGAACCCTATCTATCCCCCTAACGATACTATCCCCTACCACTACAACATTTCTTTTAACTCCCCCCACTTGAATGGCCCCCTGCTCCACAGTGCTGTGGCCAGGTTGCTCATCCTCCCCGCAGTCCCCGTTCCTATCCTCACAGGGAGCAAGAGCCTCAAACCTGTTGGACAAGAGCAAGGGCTGCGGCTCCTCCAACACTACCTCCTGGATCCCCGTACCTGCCTCACTTCTAGTCACACCATCCTGTCCCTGGCCACGGACTACATCTGAATTAATTACTCTAATTGGTGTGACTACCTCCTGAAACACAGAGTCCAGGTAACTCTCCCCCTCCCTGATGTGTCTCAGTGTTTGAAGCTCGGATTCCAGCTCATCAACATGGAGCCGGAATTCCTTGAGCAGCCAGCACTTAATGCAAATGTGATCACCGTGAGCATCAATGGTGTCCACCAGCTCCCACATATTGCAGCAGCAACACATCACCTGCTCTCCCATTCTATGTCATTAATTAAATTTATTAATATTATTTTTAAATACCCTCTGCCCCGATTTTAGATGATGAATATTACACCTTAGAAACTATAAACCATAGAATAAGTTTAAAAAGAGAGAAATACTCACCAACCAATCACTTACCTGCTTTCTGGTGATGTCACACTTCGATTATTTTTTACCTCTCTCCTTCCCTTTGAGTTCCGAGTTCGGAGATTGGTCTCGGGAGCCTTTTATAGCCCCGCTCTGCCGCTCGAGTTTCCCGCCGACGCTCTGAGGCCTTACCTGGTCTCTGGGGCCTTTTATAGCCCCGCTCTGCCGCTTGAGTTTCCCGCCGACGCTCTGAGGCCTTACCTGGTCTCGGGAGCCTTTTATAGCCCCGCTCTGCCGCTCGAGTTTCCCGCCGACGCTCTGAGGCCTTACCTGGTCTCCGGAGCCTTTTGTAGCCCCGCTCTGCCGCTCGAGTTTCCCGCCGATCTTGGTGAGCGGGAGGGGGCAGGACGGGGAGAGGGAGCAAGAGGCAGGAGGCTTAAAGGGACAGCAGGATGGGATCGGCGAGATAGAGACGTCAGAAGGGAACAATTTAGGTGCGCCATTGTCCCATGGAGAGAGGGAACAGGGTGCAAGGGTCAGAGGTGGAGATGTGGTCGAAGGGAGCGGCACAGTGGGAGAAACACTGATAGCAGGAAGACACTCTGTGGGAGATGAAGTATCTGACAGGGAGCAGGATTATGTATCGGACGAGGAGCAGGCACAGGGGGTTGCAGAAGAGCTTGAGTGTGAGGAATTAGAGGGGGACAGAGACATGGAAGTTGGGGGTGGGGTGGCATCATGTGAAAAGGGAAAGGTTAGTGAGGGGCAGAAGGAGGGAGGAAGGGCAGCTCCTGGGCCCAAACTTAATGCAAGGAAGAGGTTGAAACAGCAGGGAAAATTTAAACAGGAGGGGAAAAAGAGTCGGAGGCTGCAGGAAAAAGCAACAGCTGCCCGAGAAGTTGGGAAGGAGCATGTGAGGAGGGAAGGGTCAGAGATTAAATGATGGGGAGATTATCAGGCATACTTCCCTTCTTTGGAGCCATGATTACATTGGTCTCGATTAATGTGAACGGACTGAGGGGTGAGAAGAAATTGCAGCAGTTGTTGCAGGGTTTTAAAGGTACGGACTTGTTGTGTCTGCAAGAAACCTTTTGGGATGAGGATATCCTAGAAAGAGTTCAGAAGGTTTGGAAGGGAGAGGTGTTTGCAAGTTGTGCAAACAATAACCGTAGAGGGGTGGCTGTTTTGGTGAGTCCGTCCATAAAAGAGAACATTGCCTTGATGGACAAGGACGCTGAGGGGAGATTTTTACGGCTAAGGGTAAAAGTGGAGGGATTTAATTGCGATCTCTTTAATATCTATGCACCGAACGACCATTGCAAGCGTCGTGAGTTTTTTCGGGGGTTATTCACTGAAGCGGCAGAGGTGGAAAATCCTTGTATAATGGGGGATTTTAATGTATTTTTATCTCGGATGGACATTTCAGCCCAGATGACCTTTAAGGATGATAACTCCAGAGGGATGATTGTAAAAATGATGGCAAATTTAAATTTGAGAGACTTATGGAGGGACCGGAACCCCATAAAAAGGGAGTTCTCCAGATCAGGTTGGGTGGGTGATGTTTTAAAACAGAGCCGAATAGATTTTGTGTTAATGCGGGAAGGGTTAAGTTCTGAGGTGATGGAGATTTATTATAAAAAAGTATTTTTTAGTGATCACTTGGCTTTGGTTCTTAGAATTAGGAACAGCAGAGTTAAGATCGGTTCAGGGGTGTGGATTTTAAACAATCAATACCTGAAAGAAATTGCTTATAAAGAAGGGATTATAAATATAATAAAGAATGCTCGGAAGGAACCTTTGTTCTTGAAAGAAAGAAGAGTTTGGTGGGATAATTTCAAATATGAGGTAAAAGTTTTTTCGGTACATTATGGGAAAAAGAGGGCGGCAGCTAACCAGCATCGAGAAGAGAATATAAATAAAAGGTTTACGGATGTCTGTAAAGCAGTTGACGGAGGGGATAAGGGAGCGGAGACTAAGTTCCGGGTGCTAAAGGAAGAGTGGGAATTATTGCAAGCTGAAAAATGCAAGAGGGCCATTCTCCGTGCAAAGGCTAGAGATGCGTTGGAGGGCGAAAGATGCACTAGATATTTTCTAGAGCAAGAAAAGCTGCGACAGAGATTATCGTTAATTGAAGAGTTGAAGGTAGGGGAGAAGATCATTCATGAAAGTGGGGAGATTTTAAAGGCGGCTAGCAGCTTTTATCAAGAGTTAGATACTAAAGAAGACATTTCCAATTTGGTGATGGAGAAGGTTACTGCTTTTATTGAAGAGGGTTTAAAGGAGGATGAGAGAAGCATGTGTGACAAAGAAGTAGGATTAGCGGAAATAAAAGTAGCAATAAGTGGAATGAAGGGGGGGAAAAGCCCAGGGTCCGATGGACTAAGTGCAGAATTTTATAAAGAATTTTGCGAGATTTTAAGTCCATTGCTCTTAGAAGTTTTTAAGGAAATTAAAATTGAGGGAAGCCTGGCCCCATCTATGAGGAGAGGGATCATAAGCTTAGCTTATATAAAAATAAAGGGAATAGACGGGATCTGAAGAATTGGAGGCCCATCACATTATTAAATGTGGATTATAAGATCTTGTTGAGGGTTATGGCAAATCGTTTGAAGGAGGTGTTACCGCAGATAGTTTGGCCCTCTCAGTCCTATGGAGTCATAGGCCGGGACATCGCAGACTCTGTGGTCTCAATCCGAGATGCGATAGATCTCATGGAAGAGAGTGGGAGGTGTTGTGTATGTAATATGTGTGCTACTTTGAACCTATGGACAGGACTGCACTACTTGTAGGGCGTAGTGATACGCAGTACCACTCCTGGCCATAGGGGTATAAATAGTACTGTGGGTACTGATCTCCCCTCAGTTCCCGCCTGTGGGCATGAAGTAAAGACCTATGTGCAGTCCCTACCTCCAACCAGTAAAGACCTGTTTGAGTTATACGTTTAAGTCTTTGTGTTAATTGTTCAATACAATACACATACTTAACACTGGCAACGAGTCGGTTCGAACCCTGCGGCAGTTATTCCACGGCGGCTTCGTCCAAAGACAGGACGTTGAAGAGAGGTTTCAATCCTCAACACCCCACTCAAAACTGAAGGGCAGCAGAAATCCTGACAGCTTCCAGCGACTGGAAGCGACAGGCATAAGGACCCTGAAGCCTCCATAACCTCGTGGGTAAGCCAGAGCCCGGGAGGGAGCGAGCAAGAGCCGCGCGAGCGGGTGAGCCAGAGGCCGGGAGCCGCTTCAAGTGCGAGGCGCAGCGCGGGCCAGCGATCGGGACCAAAGATAAGGGCCGCACTCGGACTGAAAGGCGCGGCGGCTGCAGAAGCTCAAGGTGCGAGAGCCGCGGTGCACAGCGCGGGCTATCGATCGCGGTGAAGATAAGGGTCGCACTCGGGGGCTGAAGGGAGACGGCGTCGGGGGACGGGTGAAGACCGCCAAGCGCGGGAAAACCGCCATTTTGTGGGCGGAGGACGACGGCAAGAGCGGGAAGCCGCCATCTTTGATAACAAGTAAAGAAAAGAAAATCTGAGAAATTGCAAATCTACAATGCCTAAACACGGGAATATTAGCACCTTTGATAGTGACCTCGAAGATTGGGCCATATATGTTGAAAGAGTAAAAAATTATTGTAAGGCCAATAAAATTCGTGACCAAGATAAAGCTCTAACATTATTAAATTTAATGGGTGCGAAGACATACGGGCAATTGAAACACCTGTTATCACCAGATGAACCGGCGGATAAGAGGTTGGATGAGATTGTTACTGTCCTGAAAGATCATCTAAACCCCACGCCGCTGATGCTAGCGGAACGATTTAAATTTTACGACAGAAGGCAGCTACACCATGAAAGCAATGCTGAATATTTGCTGGAATTGCGTAAATTAGCGAAATATTGCCAGTTTGGAACGGGACTGACAGATGCACTACGAGACAAATTTGTGTGTGGTTTATTTAAACAGGATACACAAAAGCGACTGCTCAAGGAGAATGAGCTGACGCTTGAGAAGGCGGTCACTATGGCAGCAGCACACGAAGCCGCAGCGAGAGGCACGGCAGTAATGCAGCTACGGTCACCGGAGCTCAGTGCACACAAATTGGGTGTGAGTTCTGGCAAATGTTATCGTTGTGGAAAGACAACGCATGATCAGAACCAGTGTTGGTTTAAAAACCAAGAATGTAGAACTTGTGGTAGGCTTGGACATATAGCTAGAGTATGCAGGTCAGGGAAGAAGACCAGCAACAAGAAGTCACCGCAAGGAAAATACGCAAAGGTACACAAGGTGACCGAACAGGAGTCCGATTCAGACGCTAGCAGTAATGAACTGGCTAGCTTAAGCTGTAATGAACTGGCTAGCTTAAGAGTACTCAACGCTGGTAAGGGTGCAGACCTCCAGACAATTTGGGTCACTCTTCAGATAGAAGGAGTCCAAGTAAAACTGGAATTGGACACTGGATCGGCATTGATGGTCATAAATAAGAAAGATTACGGAAAGTTATTCCAACATATTCCCCTACAGGATACGGGGATTATATTGAAAACATACACGGGGCAAAGAGTGTACCCCATTGGGAAAATAGAGGTTGCAGTGGTCCACAAGGGCGAAGACAGTCAAATAATGGACTTATATGTGATATCTGAAGGAGGTTCTCCACTACTAGGACGGGAGTGGATTAGGAAAATGAATATGGACTGGCATTTCCTACAAACAATAACGAGTGAGAACTCGGTGAAGATAGTCGGCCCAGACTCTGGAACGGATGATGGTAAGCCCAACTCAGGTGCAAAAGACAAAGTTTCAGCACAGAATTCCACTGAGCAACAACAACATAGTTTAACTGTGGATTCTGAGTCTGGCAAGTCTACTGATGTGCCCATTTCTGAGGGACACCGGGCTCGAACTCAACTCCATTTCAAACTACAACAGCAATTAGAACAAATGCTTCGCCATTTTGAGCAAGAGTTGAATGCAACGAAAGAGTTCTTTGATATAGAGTTGGAGAATCTGGAAAGACAACAGAAGCAGCTGATGGAGAAAATGGAGCAGGAGCACACAAAACGTCTGATGTCAGAGGAGTTAACGGTCAGCCAACTCCTGCATATGCTGAAGGACGGGACTCTGAAATGGGAAAAACTTGAACACGAACTTCAATATTCAAACGAAAGGGGTTCGGAGCTCTCAAAGGTTATTGGAAGAGCTGAGGTGGCAACACAGACTGAGATGACTGCAACAGAGCAGCCCTTGGATGCCAAAAGTACGCTGACTCACGTCAACGTAGAACAACAGACCGCTGAAACAGCTGCTCCGGTAGAGGGATTGAATAGTCCGATCAATCAATCTCCAAAAGAAGTGAAGTAGTAAAATCTCAAATGAGGTCATTAGTAAACGACTTGCTGAAAGCCCAGAAAAAGCTGGATGAAGAGGTATGCATGAAGAAGTCTCTTCAGGAAAGATGTCTGGACTTGGAACAAAAGCTGGCTAACGCCCAGCTGGGTATGGAGGAAATAGAAGACCCTCTCGCTGGCCTAGATCAGGACGACACCGAATATTACTATGTCCTGTCCTGCCCAACTTGTAACTTCGACTCCCACCATACAGAAATCATGGAGGAGCACCGAAAGTCTACGGAACATCGGGAGAAGGTGGCTCTACTACGGAAAAAGGAGGAAGAGAAGGAGGAACTGCGCATGCAGCTGGCAGCTGACAGTGGAGCCCAGAGAGTCTCCAAGAAGCAGAAAAGGAAAAGTCAAAACAGAAGATGACCCATCTGAACCATTATTACCTCTACCAGATCACACACGTGGTCCCTCCGAACGGAGCCAATTCAGTTCGGAAGTTCAAACTGTTAAATCCATGGAAGGACTATTGAAGGAGTCACTCCAGCAACGTGAACCGACTACACCACAGAGATTGAATCTGTGAACTGTTTTCCGCAGAGACTGAATCTGTGATCTGTTTTGACATGAAGTTATCTATGTATCTATGTTATTCTGTTATGTAAATCTGAAGTTATATATGTATATATGTTATTACGTTATGTTAAATGGGGAGATGACTGTAAAGCTAGGAAGGGAGGAATGTTGTGTATGTAATATGTGTGCTACTTTGAACCTATGGACAGGACTGCACTACTTGTAGGGCGTAGTGATACGCAGTACCACTCCTGGCCATAGGGGTATAAATAGTGCTGTGGGTACTGATCTCCCCTCAGTTCCCGCCTGTGGGCATGAAGTAAAGACCTATGTGCAGTCCCTACCTCCAACCAGTAAAGACCTGTTTGAGTTATATGTTTAAGTCTTTGTGTTAATTGTTCAATACAATACACATACTTAACAGGAGGGAGGCTTATGTATTAAAGATAGATCAAGAGAAAGCCTTTGATAGGGTCTCTCATGAGTTTTTATTGAAGATTTTGGAAGCATTTGGTTTCAAGGAAAATTTCATTCAGTGGATAAGGATTTTTTATTCAAACATATTTAGCTGTGTTAAATGTAATGGTTTTTTATCCAAGTATTTTCCGATACAGAGATCAGTGAGACAGGGTTGTCCCCTGTCCCCATTGTTGTACACATTGGTAGCAGAACCATTAGGTTACATGATGCGAAAGTAACAAGGTGTAGTTGGGATTGTGGTCCCCAGTTCTGGGCTGGTGTCGGTGATATACCAATATGCAGATGACACAACCTTAACATTGAGAAATGGGGAGTCAGTGAGAAAAGCTATGGATGTAGTGGAGGAATATTGTAGGGCTTCAGGAGCCAGAGGGAATTATAGTAAGTCCCAATGCCTGGTTGCAGGGAGGGGTAGGGGGGAATGGTTGGGGGAATGTCCCTTTAAGGTGGTGGAGGTTTTGGAAGTTCTGGGGATGCATATGGGGTGCAAGAAAGACAGGGATGAAGTGGATCGATTAAATTGGGAACCGAAGGTTATGAAAATTAAAAAGATTTTGGGAAGATGGGAAAGAAGGTGGTTGAAAGTGCAAGGAAGAGCGACAGTGATGTCTGCCCTCCTGCTATCTAAGCTATTGTACTTATTGATATTCCTGAGTGGGTGGAAAAGTCCATCCGAGCGGCTTGTGTGAGGTTTTTATGGGAAGGGAAACCAGCCTTGGTGGCTTACAATACCATCATTGGACGGAGAAATCAGGGAGGACTCAATTTCCCAGATATTGATTTGAAGAAAAAATCCTTTAGAATCAAATGGGTGAAGAGCTTTCTTCAGAAGTCAAATACAAGTTTTTGGAAGAATTGTTTTGAGCATTTTTTTAAACGAAGTGGGATAGGAGGGCAGGGGATATTATACCGTATATGGAATACAATAATATGTTTTTGAAATCGATTAAACTTCTCCCTAGGTTTTATAAGGGGGTTGTAGAGACTTGGGCCCAATTTTTAAAAAGTGTGCAGTTTATGCCCATGGGGGCTGAGGAATTTTTAGAACAGGCCTTATTTTTGAACAGGTGGGTCAACATCGAAGGAGAGGTTTTATTTAATCAAGCTTTTATAAAAGCTGGGATTATATCTGTGAAAGATGTATTATACGAGGTGATTCCAGGTTGGTTGCCGGAAGCGATAGTGAGGGACATGGTGTGGGAGGAGGATCAGGAGGTAGAGGAAAAAGCAATAGGAATTATGTATGAGAAGATTGTGAGGGCAATGCCACAGGATTGGATGGAAGAAATAAATGCGGAAATCTCCAAAGGAAGTAAAATGCGTCCTGCTTTTCCAAGCTTTGTACTGGAGAAAGGGGGAAAGTTGGTCCAATTTGACAACTGTAATACTCGAGATTTCTATGAGGTATTTAGAGAATGGAGATTCAAGACACCTGCTGGTCAGGAGTTTTGGCAGAGTATATACCCACAGCTGGACTTCAACAGGATTTGGAAGGGAGTGTGGGCGAATTTTAAATGTCCAGAGTGGATTGAACTGGATTTCAAATTGGCTCATAACCAGATTTTTACCATGACGGTCTTGTGCAAGGTTGGGCGAGTGGAGGTGGCAACTTGCCCAGTGTGTGGGACACGGGATGAGACTCTGTCCCATTTACTGGTGTTATGTCCGCAGTTAAATGATTTTAAGTACTATGTTCGACAGTTGTGTGAAGCTTTTTTGCTGGGTGGGGACCGAAGAGCGAGAATGGGAATCCCGTGGGACTCAATTTTGAGATGGGGATTGCAGGAGAGTCTGCCCGAGTCTAGCGGAGCGGCAATTAATTTAATGTTCAGTTTGGCTAGATTCGTGATTGTGCAAAGAAGGAATGTTCTGTTTTTTAAGGGGAGGAGAATCAATCTAAAAGAGTATTTTAAATATAAGCTAAAAGATCATTATAAGGCTCTGTGGATGTTTTATTCAGAAAGGAATTTAAGGATAATATTTTACAACCAATTTTTAAAGTACAATCGATTAATATATGTTACAGGAGACAACTTAAACTTCAGGTTTTGATGTTAAAGTGTGGTGGCGGAATGGCTGTGCAGAGCGGCGGAATTGATTTGTATCATACAGTGAAATGATCAAGATGTTGTAAATGTTCTTAATGTTCAATAAAGTATATTTATTAAAAAAAAGTGGGTAGCACTCTCACCTCTGAGTCAGAAGGTCGTGGGTTCAAGCCCCACTCCAGAGACTTGAGCACAATATCTAGGTTGACACTCCAGTGCAGTGCTGAGGGAGTGCTGCACTGTCGGAGGTGCTGTCTTTCAGATGAGAGGTTAAACTGAGGCCCCATCTGCCCTCTCGGGTAGATGTAAAAGATTATTTTCAGGGTTCCAGGGCTGATGTCGCATCCAGTCCACCGAGCATTCCTGTGCCCGTAACACTGGAGGTGCCAGAACAGTACCGGACGTGGCTGCTTCAGAAACAGGGCGACTGGAGGGCACTATTCAATGAAGCAGGGGAGTTCTCCCCGGTGACCCAGCCAATATTTATCCCTCAACCAACATCACTAAAAACAGATTATCTGGCCATTATCACGTTGCTGTTTGTGGGAGCCACATTTCGTACTTTACAACAGTGACTACACTTCAAAAAGCACGTTGGCTGTGAAAAGCTTTGGGACGTTCTGAGATTGTGAAAGGTGCTATATAAATGCAAATCCTTTCTTGCTGAAATAAAAACCGAAAATGCTGGAAATACTCAGCAGGTCAGGCAGCATCTGTGGAGAGAGAAACAGAGTTAACGTTTCAGGTCGATGACCCTTTGTCAGAGTCCTTTCTTTCTGAGTCGTCCAGACTCGGCATTGATCCAACATGGGCTGAAGGCTCAGCTCAGCACCTGGGGATTCAGCCCTTGCTCTAACAGAGATAGCTGTCTCAGCAGGATCGGCCAAATGAGTCATTTGCGTCTGTGAAAATCACAATGCGATGTCTGGAGAAGAGTGTGGTGGGGTCCGCACCCAGATCCGCCCTGTATTGGAGAATGGTAGTCTGCCATGGGGAACATGGCAACTCCAATGGCTTTTGCATCAGAGCCCAGTTGCAGATCATAGGCACAGTGGGAGCATCGCTCATCAAAGCTCACATTGGTGCCCCGAGAAGCCCTGAGCTCCATTCTCACAGAAAAACTCCTTGCAGGCTTCAATGTGTACGGTAATGGGACTGGACTAGCAGCCCAGAGGTCATGAGTTCAAATCCCACCATGGCAAGTTTTTCAAATTGAATTCAATTATTCTGGTCATTTGTGGCACCAAGAAAATAATGGCCATGAAAGCTGCTGGATTGTCGTAAAAACACAACTAGTTCACTAATGTTCTTCAGGGCAGGGACCATGCCACCCCTGCCTGGTCTGACCTACTTGTGACACCAGTCTCACAATATCTAGTTGACTCTTAATGCCCTCACAGCAACTAGGTGTTACGTCCGTGTATAATCAGACACAGACTGCGGAGAACGGTACAAACGGTGTTTACTCAACGTGGCTCAGACTGCAACTGATCTGTACAGATTACTACTCAACATTATATACAGGTGTGGTCACTGCCGGTACTACAGTATACATGAGCTGTAAAAAGTAGTTCCCCCCCTTAAAGGTACATACATTACAATTCCTCCCCTTTTAGATTAACAGTACCATAACACTCATTTAACAATTAAATATCAAACTAATTACAATTAACACTTTTAACATGCAACATTAGCTGAAAATAGTCTATTTATAAATTTAGTCTTTGGGGAGGCTTCCTGATCCTTTCTGGATAGCGCCTTTCCCGAGTGTCTTGCTCTTGGTGCGGAGGCGATTCTGGCCCCCTGTCGTCGGTTGGTTCATCAGCTTCCGATGCTACTGTTTCTGGGGTAGATGCTACCTGTACGTCGGGTTCATCACCAGGTACGTATGGGCGAGGCACGGGGTTGACTTGTTCCTGTGACTCTAGGATCTGGTCAGCATGGCATCTCACGATGCTCTCCCCAATGTCCACTGTGTACATTAGTGGGCCCTGCCATGCGCATATCGTTCCTGGCTGCCATTTTTCTGTTCGGTAGTCGCGGGCCAAGACTGGTTGCCCTACATTGAAGCTCCTTGTTGGCTTCTCATGGATGTGCTGGAATTGCTTACTCTCTACATCTCTTCGTACGTTTGGTCTGAGCAAATCCAGGCGCGATCTTAACCTTCGGTTAAAGAACATCATGGCTGGGGTCTGGTTGGTAACTGCATGTGTCGCATTCCGGTAGGCGAACAGGAAATTGTCCACCTTGTGCTGCAGCGGAATGTTGTCATTGTACATAGCCTTTAATGCCTTCTTAAAGGTTTGTACGAACCTCTCAGCCAATCCATTTGTGGCTGGATGATACGGGGCGGATGTGTAATACCTTACCCCATTCTTTTTCAAGAACCTCCGGAACTCTTCGGACACAAACTGTGGTCCGTTGTCAGAGCAAATCTGTTCTGGCAAGCCATTCCTGGCAAAAATGGTCCGTAGGACTGCAATAGTTTTCTCCGTGGTGGTGGAGGACATTTTGATGACCACAGGCCATTTCGAGTGCGCATCCATGGCTATTAAAAACATTGAGTCCATGAATGGACCAGCAAAATCAATATGCACCCATTGCCATGGAGATGAGGGCCACTCCCATGGGTGTAGAGGGGCCTGTGGTGGTGCATTTTGGACTTTCTGGCATCCTGAGCAGCTCTTGGTCAGGTCCTCGATTTGTTTATTGATTCCCGGCCACCACACATAAGCCCTGGCTAGGCTTTTCATTTTTACCCCTCCCAGATGACCCTCATGAAGCTCATTGAGCACTCTATCCCTTAACTTGGGTGGAATTACCACTCGGGATCCACACATCAAGGTCCCCCAGCACACTGACAGCTGTTCTCTCCTTGTCGAAAATGCTGGCAACAGTGAGTCGCCATGTGCTGGCCATCCCTTCACCGTCAAATCATATACCCGAGACAGTGTCGGGTCACTTCGGGTTTCCTTTTCGATACAAGCGTTAGTTACCGGTAGATATTCAACTATAGTCAAATGGAATATTTCGACAGGATCCACTGCTGGTGCTTCCTCCGCAGTAGGCAGTGGCAGGCGTGATAGCTCATCAGCATTTCCATGCTGTTTCGTGCCCTTATATTCAATCTGATAGTGGTGCGCCCCTAGAAAAAGTGACCATCTTTGTAGTCGTTGCGCAGTCATCACCGGAACGCCCTTCTCTGGATTAAAAATGGAGACAAGAGGCTGGTGATCAGTCAGCAAGGTGAATTTCTGCCCGTGCAGATAGTAATTGAACTTTTTCACTTCCCACACTAGGCTGAGGGCCTCCCTGTCAATCTGGGCATAGTTACGCTCGGCTGAGGTTAGTGATCGTGACGCAAAGGCTATTGGCCTCCCTGAGCCGTCCGAGAATTTGTGCGACAGCACCGCTCCACTGCCGTAGGGTGACGCATCACATGCCAACCGAATTGGTAATGCTGGGTTGTAATGGGCCAATACCTCTTTCGATGTGATTAGTGTTTTGCTCTTCTGGAAAGCTCGTCTACATTCATCACTCCACTTCCATGGCACCCCAGTTTGCAGTAGGGTGTTCAGTGGGTGTAGTATTGTAGACAAATTTGGCAAGAACTTATGGTAGTAGTTTACCAGCCCGAGGAACGACCTCAGTTGTGACACATTTTCTGGTGCTGGAGCCTTGACTACTGCCTCTATCTTCTCTGGGGACTTATGTAACCCCTCTTTATCGATAACGTGGCCACAATACGAGATCTGTTTTCTAAAAAACTCGCATTTGGGGCGGTTAGCTCGGAGCCCATATTCCTGCAATCTAGTGAGCACCTGCTCCAGGTTGGCAAGGTGATCACTGTCATTTTCGCCCGTGACCAGGATGTCGTCCAAATAACACTGGGTCCCTGGGATCCCTTGCAGGACTTGTTCCATTGCCCTCTGCCAAATAGTCGGAGCTGATGCTACCCCGAATACCAGCCGGTTGTATTGGTAGAGACCTTTATGGGTGTTGATTGTGAGGTATTTTTTTGATGCTTCTTCTACCTCCATTTGCAGATACGCCTGGGCCAGATCAATCTTAGTGAAGTGTTTCCCTCCAGATAGCGAGGCGAAAATATCTTCAATCCGCGGAAGTGGATATTGTACGGTGTGAAGGACCGGGTTCACTGTTACCTTAAAGTCCCCACAGATGCAAACCTTCCTTGGTTCCCCAGGCGTGCTGCTCAACGACTTTTTCATCACAGGGACGATGGGTGTAGCCCACTCGCTCCAGTCTACCTTGGACAGTACACCTGAACATTCCAGACTCTCCAGCTCTGCTTCGACGGCTGGGCGGATCGCATAAGGTACCGGTCTGGCCTTAAAAAATTTTGGACTTGCGTTTTCTTCAATTTTAATCATCGCTGTCATGCCTTTTAGTGTTCCAAGTCCTTGCTGGAACACTTCTTTCGCGTCAGTTAGGATCTTTGACAGTCGCCCAGGTGTGATGTCGTCATCCTTTTTGTCAGCCACAGTCAGTGCCTGTATGGAATGCCAATCCAGTTGTATTTTCCGGATCCATTCACGTCCCAGTAATGGTGGTCCTCCATCTTGCAATACATACAGGTCTAGTTTTGGTGTTTCCTTACCGTTATATATAACGGTCACCGTTATTTTTCCTTTGGGGTAGACTTTTTGCCCCGTGTACGTCTTCAAAATAATTTTTGTGTCTCTCACGGGTATGTGTGAGAATAGCCGCTCGTAGTCCCGTCGGTTTATGACTGTTAGGGCTGATCCTGTGTCCAATTTTATGAAGGGGAAGTCATGTTTGACAAATTTGCTGGAGTTCTTTGAGGAAGTAACATATAGGGTGGATAAAGGGGAACCAGTGGACGTAGTGTATTTAGACTTCCAAAAGGCATTTGACAAGGTGCCACACAAAAGATTATTGCTTAAGATAAAAAATCACGGGATTGGGGGTAATATTCTGGCATGGATAGAGGATTGGCTATCTAACAGAAGGCAGAGAGTTGGGATAAATGGTTCATTCTCAGACTGGCAATCAGTAACTGGTGGTGTTCCGCAGGGGTCAGTGCTGGGTCCCCAACTCTTTACAATCTATATTAACGATTTGGAGGAGGGGACCGAGTGTAACATATCAAAGTTTGCAGATGATACTAAGATGGGAGGGAAAGTAGTGAGTGAGGAGGACATAAAAAACCTGCAAGGGGACATAGACAGGCTAAGTAAGTGGGCAGAGATTTGGCAGATGGAATACAACACTGGAAAGTGTGAGGTTATGCACTTTGGCAGGAAAAATCGTAGAGCAAGTTACTATCTTAATGGCAAGAAACTGGAAAGTACTGAAGTACAAAGGGATCTGGGGGTCCTGGTGCACGAAACTCAAAAGGTTAGTATGCAGGTGCAGCAAGTGATTAAGAAGGCCAATGGAATGTTGGCTTTCATTGCTAGGGGGATAGAATATAAAAATAGGGAGGTATTGCTTCAGTTCTCCAAGGTATTGGTGAGACCGCACCTGGAATACTGCGTACAGTTTTGGTGTCCATACTTAAGAAAGGACATACTTGCTCTCGAGTCAGTACAAAGAAGGTTCACTCGGTTAATCCCGGGGATGAGGGGATGGACATATGAGGAGAGGTTGAGTAGATTGGGACTCTACTCATTGGAGTTCAGAAGAATGAGAGGCGATCTTATTGAAACATATAAGATTGTGAAGGGGTTGGATCGGGTGGATGCGGGGAGGATGCTCCCGATGATGGGTGAAACTAGAACTAGGGGGCATAGTCTTAGAATAAGGGGCTGCACTTTCAAAACTGAGATGAGGAGGAACTACTTCACTCAGAGGGTGGTAGGTCCATGGAATATGCTGCCCCAAAAAGCTGTAGAAGCTACATCATTACATAAATTTAAAACAGAAATAGACAGTTTCCTAGAAGTAAAGGGAATTAAGGGTTACGGGGAGCGGGCAGGAATTTGGACATGAGTCTAGGTTCGGATCGGTCATGGCCCTGTGGGTAGCGGAGCGGGCCCAGGGGCCGTGTAGCCTGATCCTGCCCCTATTTTGTGTGTCTAATTCTGTTAGATTCAGGAGATGGTTCTGTGATAGTGGATTGGCGGTCAGGATCAGATCAGCCATGATCTTATTGAATGGCGGAGCAGGCTCGAGGGGCCGATTGGCCTACTCCTGCTCCTATTTCTTATGTTCTTATGTTCTTATTCCATCTTTACCTGGACTCCTGCTATCTTGAGAGTGACCCAAATGGTTCAGTGATCCTCTGTTGTGATCACATTATGTAGTTTCAGACAACTCAGTTCCCTGCTTTCGGAGTCGTTATCACTCTTTTGTTCGTCTGAACTATTCTCCGTTATCTTATGTACGTTCTTGTACTTTCCTTTGGTCGGTTTCTTATTGCTGGTTTTCTTTCCCGACCTGCAGACTCGTGCTATGTGTCCTACTTTTCCACACTGTCTGCACACTTTGTCTTTGAACCAGCAATCATTCTGGTCGTGTGTTCTTCTGCCGCAGCGATAGCACTTCTCTGTTCCATATGACATTTCATTTGTGCCATATTCTTGCGGTCTCTGTTGTATCTCTGCAGCGCCCCGTGTTGCTGCTTCATATGATACCGCAATGCTGAAAGCCTTTTCCAGCGTAAGGTCCTTTTCAGATAAATGCCGTTTCTGGGTTCCTTCACTTTGAAGCCCACACACAAACTTGTCCCTTAAGGTATCTGCCAGTCCCGCTCCAAACTGGCAGTGTTTCGATAGTTTGTGCAGTTCTGTTAAATAATCAGCATTGCTTTCATCCTTATGCTGGTTCCGTTTGTGAAACTTGAATCTTTCTGCTATCAGCAGCGGTGTGGGGTTTAAATGTTCCTTTAGTATCGTTACTATGTCTTCAAAACTCTTTTCCATTGGCTTCGTTGGGGTTACTAGATTTCGCAATAACCCATACGTCTTTGCACCCATTAAATTCAACAATACCGACGCTTTCTTGTCATCCGACACCTCATTTGCCTTGCAGTACACCTCTATTCGTTCGACATATGTAGTCCAATCTTCGACTTCATTGTCAAATGCGGTGATACTGCCACTCTTCGGCATTTTGGGTGTGGTTTAAAATGGCGTCTCCCAATGGCTTAAAATGGCGTCTCCCGCGCTTTCCTTCCTCCCCCGCTGCTGCCGGTTCTCGTGGCAATGGCGGCGCCCTGTAGGTTTCGCGCGCTTCTCCTGTGTTGCTGCCAACGCCGCTCTCGGCGGTCCTCGTGGCAATGGCGGCGCCTCGCGGGTTTCTGCGCGTCTCTCTCTCCCTCTCTCCGACGCTGCTCGGCCCCTGAACACTGGCTGCGCCCTGTGCGCTCTGCCCTCTCTCTCCCCCGTCGACGCTGCTCAGCCCTTTGCTGTGCCGCTCGGTCGGGCTCTAACCCACCGCTGTCCGGGAAGGGTCTGCGCACTACCTGTTGCCAGCCCGTTTCGCTGGACCACCTCGACTGGAAAGCCAAGCCTGGCTCTCGACAACCTCCCCCGCAGTTCTCGAGTCTCTGCTGGATGACTGGGCGGTTGCCCGTGGTCGATGCCCGAGTCTCTGGCCTTGACCTCCAATCCACTGATCTTCAGGAACGAATCCCCGGGAGGTGATGCAGAGTTGCAGGTAGGTTCGAACCTGCCTCGTCGCCAATGTTAAGTCCGTGTATAATCAGACACAGACTGTGGAGAACGGTACAAACGGTGTTTACTCAACGTGGCTCAGACTGCAACTGATCTGTACAGATTACTACTCAACGTTATATACAGGTGTGGTCACTGCCAGTACTACAGTATACATGAGCTGTAAAAAGTAGTTCCCCCCCTTAAAGGTACATACATTACACTAGGGATGGGCAATAAATGTGGTTTTGCCAGTGTCGCCCACATCCCGAGATCAAATGGGATTGGAGATTGGACATAGACCACCTTGAGCAAAGGATTCACAGACTTCCACCTCTGCTTAAAGTTCTGCTCTCAGACAGGTCATTGGACATGTTGAGGGAGTGGCCAGCAGTAGGAGCATGGGTACAGTAGGTCAAGGGCTGGTTCCAGGGCTGATGTCGCATCCAGTCCACCGAGCATCCCTGTGCCCGTAACACTGGAGGTGCCAGAACAGTACCGGACATGGCTGCCCCAGAAACAGGGTGACTGGAGGGCACACCACACCACGTGTACAGACACCACAACCCTAGCAGCTAGTGAGCACAAAACAGAATCACTGAGAAGTAGTAGATTAGGTGTCATGGTTCACCAACACAAAGGAAGCACTGCGGTGAATCACACTGACCGCAGCCATAAAACACACAATGGGTGGAAAAGGTGTCCTGATTCATCCACTGTGCTGTATGGCTAATTATTTGACTGTGGTAATTGGAATAAATTAGTAATGAATCCAGTTTTCTCTGTTTACTTCAGGAAACAGTGCAGCTCACCTGAGCTCCTGTGTTTAAGCGCAGGGTTGGGAGGAGGGATTGAGATCGTCTCTGCTTACTATTTCTTTTAGAACTCTATGGGGGAGAAATTCATTACAGCCCAGGAATGGGCACTAACTTCTGAAAAGTTTGAGGTTTAGTTACGAGGAAAGATCGGAGAAACCTTGGCTCTTCAGCCTTGAACGGAAGTGTCTAAGAGGGATCTCATAGAAAGAAAGAATCGTACAGCACGTCTCTCCCATGTTGCACATAGCAAGATCCCACAAGCAGCAGTGACCCTTAGAGCCGGTTCATCTGTTTTCTTTCTGGTGCCATTATTTGAGGGTGGAAAGTTGGTCAGGAAATCAGGAGAACTCCCTGCCCTTCGAATGGAACCATTAATGTCCATCCAAACCACCAGAACAGGTGGACGGGACCGCGGTGTAATGCCTCATCTGAAGGACAGAACCTCCACCAAAGCAGCACTCCTTCAATACTGCAATGGGAGTGTCGGCCTAGATTATGGGCTCAAATTCATAGAGGTATACAGGATAGCAGGTGGTCGGGAAAAGGGAATCGCAGAACATTGCTCCACAGGAAACCAAGACTGTTAGGAGAAAAGGCACAGCTTCAAAGCAGGAAAAAGCAAGTTTAGAACTGGTGCCAGGAAGTCCTTCTCCACACTAAGAATGGCCAACACAGGGAGTGGACTAATGGATTTCTAGGTGGAATTGGGGGGGGGGGGGGCGTGGGGGGTGAATCCACATGGTCGCTTAAGAAGCAGTTGGATACTGTGATGGTGGAGGGGTGTAGGGTCCTTCTGGATGGATGAGCTCGAGTTGGCCGAATGCTTATCCTTCCAAACAATAGCCTACACTCCAGGCCCATCGCAGCGTGCGACTGCTTATCGATTTGTAATGTGAATGTTCGAGGGAGGGGATGTTTGATTTCTCTGCTGTGACTGTTTTCCAGATGGTAAAGGCGATGTATCTGCCAAGAATGACATCCGGGTAGAGATTGTCCACAAGGACCACAATGGAGCCCAGCAACCGGGAGAACAGGCGGCAATTAAAAACGTGATGGTGAGCTCAGGATTTCTCACTCAAATGTTCTTCCAACTTACCCACAATCCTCGGGGAATCGGTGGGTAAATGGACCATTCAAGGTGGAACAGGCAACAAGAAGCACACGGTCCCAGGTCCCAGCCCCTTCCCGTGCTGAGCTAGCTGATCTTAATCATGGCAGTAGTGTCCTAGTGTGACAGGGCTGGAGAGCAGAACAGTCAGCCTTGGTTCCTGCTTCTGATCACTGTCATAGTGTGAGCTCACAGCCCCGCCGCACACACTCAGTGTGAGCTCACGGTCTCGCCGCACACACTCAGTGCGAACACTCAGCCGCACAGTACACACAGTGTAAGTACACAGCCCCACAGTGTGCAATCACAGTCCCGCAGTACACTATCACAGTGTGAACACACAGCCTCACAGTACATAGAACCATAGAAGCTCAAAGTGCAGAAGGAGGCAATTCAGCCCATTCTATCTGTGCTGGCTCTTTGCTATCCCACTGTCTTACCCCTGCTACTTGCCTGCCCGTGCTGCTAACTTGTCCATGTTCTCCTAGTCGTATGCATTCCCCCCTCATTGCTTGTCAAGCATAACTTTTCTAGTACACCCCCACACCCAAGTGCAAATGATCTATAAATATCAAGAACAAAGTGAAGCCAGTACTGAGCCCCTGGGAAACACCACCTCCAACCCTTTCTACTGTAACAACACCCATTTACTCTAACCCTTTGTATCCTGTCAACCAGCTTTCTGTCCATGCTGCTACATTTCCACTTACACCAGACACCTGAATTTTTCTAACAAGTCTCCTGAGAGACACCCTATCAAACAACTTCTGAAAATTCATATGCACTACACCTACATCCCCTTTTATCTATTCTTTTCTTCAAAAATCATAATTAAATTTGTCAAATACGACTTTCCTTTAACAAACCCTTGCTGGCTCTTCTTGATTATTCCATCAAACTGACAAGATGCTGATTTGTTCTTGAATTATGGATTCTAAGGGGTCGATTTTCAATGTGCCGTGGAGTCGGGATTGGAGGCGTGCGGGGGGTTAAATTCCCGAATTCGGGGGTCCCAACACCATCCCGCCCAAAACCCGCCTCCATGTAAGTTTCAAAGGAGGCGGGTACCCGCCCCGCACTGGGACCCGCCGACCCGAGGCGGGAAGGGATTAGTGCCAATTAACTGCCTGTTAACAGGTAGTTAACAGGCAGTTTTTAGCCTAATCCCTATTTTAAAGCTTGAACTGTGGGATTCCCGACGGCTCCAAACCACGCCAAGTTAGAGGATTCGGGCCGTCAGGTTGAAGGACTTGGAGGGGTTGAGATGTCAGTGTTCAGGTGAGTGATGGGTGCATGAGTGCAAAGGTAAGTGTGTTTGGTGTGTCTAAAGTGTGTAAAGAAGTTTAAATTATCTGTACTTACCTTTACAGCCTTCCTTCCTCTAAGTTTCGGAAGTCCATCATTCAGCTGGCACAGAAAGCAGAATGGCTGCAAGCTGTCAAAAGTGACAGCCTGCAGCTTTCCGTGCTGGTGAGATTTCTAACTGAGTCTGTGTAGAAGGACTCAGGTTAGAAGTAAGACTGTCAGTGTTTGACAGCTTCAAACAGCTGTGAAACACTGATATTTCATCTGTCAACGCATCTTGACAGATGAAATTTCAGTCTGTGATGTCACCTGTTGCCGGGTGGCTCTTAATTGGCCTGCTGAGCCTGCTGAGCGGGCTCAACAAGGTCAATCAAGTTAAAATCACGTGGATTGGCCGCATCTCGATGGAGGCGGGACTACAACCCCGAAAGCTGTAGTCCCGCCTCCTTCCCGACTTCTGAATGAAATTCCAGCCCTAAGAGTTTGCCCACAGCTGACACAAAAATAAATGGTCTATAGTCATCTGGTTTTATCCTTCTCTCCCTTCTTGAACTGAGGTGCTACACTGGCTACTCTCCAATCTCCGAGCACAACTTGCATAAGGAGCATAGGAATAGGGGGAGGCCATTCAGCCTCTCAAGCCTACACCGCCATTCAATCAGGTCATAGAAACATAGAGGATAGGAGCAGGAGTAGGCCATTCGGCCCCTCGAGCCCGCTCCACCATTTAATGAGATCATGGCTGATCATCCAAATTCAGTACCCTGTCCCTGCTTTCTCCCCATATCCCTTGATCCCTTTAGCCTCAAGAAATATATCCAACTCCTTCTTGAATATATTTAATGAATTCACCCCAGCTGCCCAGTGTGGCAGAGAATTCCACAGGTTCACCACTCCCTGGGTGAAGAAATTCCTTCTCATCTCAGTCCTAAATGGCTTACCCCTTATCCTTAGACTGTGACCCCTGGTTCTGGACTCCCCCGCCATCGGGAACATCCTTCCTGCATCTAGTCTGTCTAGTCCTGTTGGAATTTTATAAGTTTCAATGAGATTCCCTCTCATTCTTCTAAACTCTAGCGAATATAAGCCTAATTGACCCAATCTCTCCTCATATGTCATTCCTGCCATCCCAGGTATCAGTCTGGTGAATCTTCGCTGTACTCCCTCCATGGCAAGAACATCCTTCCTCAGATAAGGTGACCAAAACTGCACACAATACTCAAGGTGTAGTCTCACCAAGGCCCTGTACAACTGCAGCAAGACATCCTTGCTCCTGTATTCAAATCCTCTCACTATGAAGGCCAATATGCCATTTGCCTTTTCAATCGCCTGCTGCACCTGCATGCTTACCTTCAGCAACTGGTGCACAAGGACACCCAGGTCTCATTGCACTTCCCCTTTTCCCAATCTATTGCCATTCAGATAATAATCTGTCTTCCTGTTTTTGCCACCAAAGTGGATAACCTCGCATTTATCCACATTATACTGCATTTGCCATGCATCTGCCCAATCACCCAACCTGTCCAAATCATACTGGAGTTTCTCTGCATCCTCCTCACATGCCCACCCAGCTTTGTGTCGTTTGCAAACTTGGAGATATTACATCTAGTTCCCTTATCTAGATCATTAATATATATTGTGAATAGCTGGGGTCCTAGGACCGATCCCTGCGGTACCCCACTAGTCACTGCCTGCCACTCGGAAAAAGTAACGTTTATTCCAACTCTTTGCTTCCTGTCTGCCAACCAGTTCTCTATCCAAGACAGTACCTTACCCCCAATCCCATGTGCTTTAACTTTACATGCTAATCTCTTATGCGGGACCTTATCGAAAGCCTTCTGAAAGTCCAAATACACCACATCCACTGGTTCTCCCTCATCTATTCTACCAGTTAGATCCTCAAAAAATTCCAGTAGATTAGTCAAGCATGATTTACCTTTTGTAATTCCATGTTGACTTTGTCCGATCCTGTCACTGTTTTCCAAGTGCTCTGCTATTACATCTTTTATAATGGACTCTAGCATTTTCCCCACTACTGATGTCAGGCTTAGCGGTCTATAATTCCCCATTTTTTCTCTACCACCCTTTTTAAATAGTGGGGTAACATTAGCTATCCTGTAATCCATGGGAACTATTCCAGAGTCTATAGAATTTTGGCAGATGACCAGCAATCCATCTACTATTTCTAGGACCACTTCCTTAAGTACCCTAGGATGTAGATTATCAGGCCCTGGGGATTTATCGGCCTTCAATGCTATCAATTTCCCTAACACCATTTCCCTACAAATACTGATTTAATTCAATTCCTCCCTCTCATGTTCCTCGACATCTCTGGGAGGATATTTGTGTCCTCCTTTGTGAAGACAGAACCAAAGTATGTATTTAATTGGTCTGCCATTTCTTTGTTCCCCATTATAAATTCCCCTGATTCTGACTGCAAGGGACCTACGCTTGACTTCACCAATCTTTTTCTCTTCACATATCTATAGAAGCTTTTACAGTCAGTTTTTATGTTCCCTTCAACCTTACTCTTATAATCTATTTTCCCCCTCTTAATTGATCCCTTTTTGCTCCTTTGCTGAATCCTAAACTGCTCCCAATCCTCAGGTTTGCTGCTTTTTCTGGCCAAATTATATGTCCTTTCCTTGGATCTTATGCTATCCCTAATTTCCCTTGTTAGCCACGGTTGATTCACCTTTTTTGTTTTATTTTTATGCCAAAAAAGTGATGAACAAATTCTGTAGTTCATCCATGCGGTCTTTAAATGTTTGCCATTGCCTATCCACCGTCAACCCTTTAAGTAACGTTCCCCAATCCATCCTAGTTAACTCATGCCTCATACCATCGTAGTTTCCTTTATTTAAATTCAGGACCCTAGTCTTTGAGGCATCTACCTCACTTTCCATTTTAATGAAGAATTCTATCATATTATGATCGCTCCTCCCCAAGTGGCCTCGCACAACAAGATTGCTAATTAATCCTTTCTCATTACATAATACCCAGTCTAAGATGGCCTGATCTCTGGTTGGTTCCTCAACACATTGGTCCCAGTCTTGGTCACCCTGGAGCCATGTCTCCGGATTCCCGATTATATCATATCCATTTATATCTATTTGCGCAGCTAATTCATCCACCTTATTACGAATGCTCCTCGCATTAAGACACAAAGCCTTCAGGCTTGATTTTTTAACACTCTTAGTCCTTTTAGAATTCTTATTTACTGTGGCCCTGTTTGACTTACACCCTTGATTTCCCTGCCTTCCACTTTTGCTTTTCTCCTTCCTGTCTTTTGTTTCTATCCTTGCTTCTCTTTCCTCTGTCTCCTTGCACAGGTTCCCAACCCCCTGCCATTTTAGTTTAAACCTTCCCCAACAGCACAAGCAAACACTCCCCCTAAGACATCGGTTCCGGTCCCGCTCAGGTGCAAACCGTCCAGTTTGTACAGGTCCCACCTCCCCCAGAACCGGTTGCAATGTCCCTGGAATTTGAATCCCTCCCCCTTGCACCATTCCCACAGCCACGTATTCATCTGAAATATCCTTCTATTTCTACTCTGACTAGCACGTGGCACTGGTAGCAATCCTGAGATTACTACCTTTGAGGTCCTAATTTTTAATTTACCTCCTAACTCCCTATATTCAGCTTTTAGGACCTCATCCCATTTTTTACCTATATCGTTGGTACCTATATGCACCATGACAACTGGCTGTTCACCCTCCCCCTCCAGAATGCCCTGCAGCCGCCCCAAGACATCCTTGACCTTTGCACAAGGGAGGCAACATACCATCCTGGAGTCTTGTTTGCGGCCGCAGAAACGCCTATCTATTCCCCTTACAATAGAATCCCCTATCACTGTAGCTCTCCCGCTCTTTTTCCTCCCATCCTGTGCAGCAGGACCAGCCATGGTGCCAGGAAGTTGGCTGCTGCTGCCTTCCCCCGATAAGCTATCTCCCTCAACAATATCCAAAGTGGTATCTCTGTTTGTAAGGGGGATGGCCACAGGGGACCCCTGCACTACCTGCCTGCGCCTACTACTCTGCCTGGTGGTCACCCAATCCCTTCCTGCCTGTGCAGCCTTTACCTGCGGTGTGACCAACTCCCTAAACGTGCTATCCATGATGTCCTCAGCATCGCGAATGCTCCAGTATGTATCCATTCGCAGCTCCAGCGTCGCAATGCGGTCTGTCAGTAGCTGCAGCTGGATACACTTCCCGCACACATGGTCATCAGGGACACAGGAAGTGTCCCTGATTTCCCACATAGTGCAGGAGGAGCATGCCACAGGGCCGAGCTGTGCTGCCGTGATTTATCTTTTAATTAATTCAAATTAAATTAAATCAAATCAATGCCACTAATTACACTACAATTAAATGATATACTCAAGGGCCCTTGTTTACTACCACTCCCCGCTACACAACAGAGATCCTAGAAACTTTAAACCACAAAAATTAAGTTTGGAAAAAAGCGAGAAAGAGAGAAATACTCACCAACCAAACACTTACCTGCTTTCTGATGATGTCACACTTCGATTACTTTTTACTTATTGCTCTGCCGCCGGTGTGTCTGGGCCGCTCTCGCTCCCCGCTATTTAACTCCTCGGTCCCTGCGCTCAGTCTCCACCCAGGGCCGCTCTCACTGCTGCCGCCGGTGAGTCTGGGCCGCTCTCTCTCTCCCCGTTCTTTAACTCCTCGGTCTCCGCGCTCAGTCTCCACCCAGGGCCGCTCTCGCTGCTGCTACCGGTGTGTCATGGCTGGTCTGCACTTCGACTCTATTTACCTGTCTTTGATCCATATCCCTCAATACCCTTATCTAAGACAACTCTATTGATCTCAATCTTGAAAGATCCAATTAATCCACAGCCTTTTGGGTGAGAGAATTATAGATTTCCACTACCCTTTGTGTGAAAAAGTGCATCTCAAGTTGGATTGAACGTAATTTGCGCTAAAATTCCACGATCTTTTGCGTTGGTTTTGCCTGCTTCAGGCGAATTGCGCTGAAAATTAATTGAAACCGAGTGGAAACTCCAGGCCAAAATGTTCATTTAATTTCTCTAAAGGTGGCATCTGAAAGGTGACCTTATTGAGGTAGACAAGATAGCAAGTAGTATGGAAAGATAAAATTGTGAGTAAGAACAGAGGGCTCGGGTTCAAACTAGCAAAAGGTAAATTTAGGATTAATATCGTGAAGTTCTTCATTGCACACAGAGGTGATCGACACCTGGAATAGATTCCTGGATAGAATAATGGAAGGAGAAACCCTGGAATCATTCCAAAACCAATTGGATGCTGATATGGGGAGAACATAGGGTTGATCCGAATGGATGAACTAAGATGGACTTCTTCATCCATAATTATCTTGTGATCCCTGCCATACCTTTAGCTTTCTCAGCTCGATTCCCCCTTCTCTTTTACTTTTACTTTTAATACAAAATGACCCATCTCAGCAATGTCCCTGGAATAATGAAACCCAACTGAGAAAGACATCAAAGGTTAGGAGTATGAGAGAGAGCATCCATTAAACTGAAGCCATCTTGTGCAGTAGATAACACGCGATGGCTAACATTTGCCTAAGTCTTTGGCAACGCAAATTGCAGAAATTTATCCTCAAGAAATACATAAGAACGTAAGAATTAGGATCAGGAGTAGGCCATACGGCCCCTCGCCTGTTCTGCCATTCATTAAGATCATGGCTGATCTTCGACCTCAACTCTACTTTCCCACCGAGCCCCATATCCCTCGATTCCCCGAGAGTCCAAAACTCTTTCTACCTCTGTCTTGAATATACTCAATGAGGCAGCATCCACAGTCCTTTGGGGTAGAGAATTCCAAAGATTCACAACCCTCTGGGTGAAGAAATTTCTCCTCATCTCAGTTTTAAATGGCCGACCCCTTATCCTGAGACTATGCCCCTAGTTCTAGACTCTCCAGCCAGGGGGAAACAATCTCTCAGCACCTTCCCTGTCAATCCCCCTCAGAATCTTATATGTTTCAATGAAATTGCCTCTCATTCTTCTAAACTCCAGGGAGTACAGGTCCCATCTACTCAATCTCTCCTAATAGGACAACCCTCTCATCCCAGGAATTAATCTCGTGAACCTCCTTTGCACCACCTCTAAGGCAAGTGTATCCTTCCTTATATAAGGAGACCAAAACTGTGCCCAGTACTCCAGGTGTGGTCTCACCAAAGCCCTGTACAATTGTAGTAAGACTTCCTTACTCTTGCACTCCAACCCCCTTGCAATAAAGGCCAACATGCCATTTGCCTTCCAAATTGCCTGTAAGCTAACTTTCTGTGTTTCCTGTATGAGAACACGTAAATCTCCCTGAACACCAGCATTTAAGTTTCTCACCATTTAAAAAAATTCTGTTTTTCTACTCTTCTTACCTTCCTACAAATACTTGGCTGTGGATGAATGGGGTTACGGGGAGCGGGCAGGGAAGTGGACGTGAGTCTAGGTTCGGATCAGCCATGATCCTATTGAATGGCGGAGCAGGCCCGAGGGGCCGTATGGCCTACTCCTGCTCCTACTTCTTATGTTCTTATGTAATGGGGGTGGGGGAAGGTGAGAGGGAAGAGGGATGATGATGATTGTGTGTTGTTTACAGATCGACAGAGGAGAGTTTGAGCAGGATCCTGTGCTGAAGCAGCTGGAAGTCCTTAAGGAAGAAGAGAAGGAATATCAGCACATCAAGGTTCGAAGATCTTCCAATAGATTTCCTAGTGCTCAAAGTACTTTCAGTTCTCCAATATATTTTAATATAAACTCTACTGTAGTTGCCATCATAGGACCACTATCCCAGACACAAGGAAGAGGAAATGGGTGTGGAGACCTGACATGGGATTTCCAGATGTTCCAAGTGGGCGGGGCTGGGCTTGCATTATGTGAATGAGGCAGGATGGGTGTCCCTGCCCCTCCCACCTCACTTTCTTTGCAGCTGGGTGTCCAAATGAAGCGACCCCCCCCTTCCAAGGCATTGGGGCTTGGAGCAGAATTGGAGGGTTTGCGGGAGTTTTGAGAACTTCCTGAAGACATATGGAGCCAGAAGATAGGACAACTCAGGTCCACCTCCCCCTCCGCACCCCCCCCCCCCACCCCGCCGCCGCCCCAATCACAATCTTCAGGCATCGGCACCAATTGCTTCAAAGTTAATGCTTCGAATTCAAAACTCAAAAATATAATAGACATGATTGAAAACGTTTAACTTACGGGTCTTGTCTTACCAGACTCAACAAAGTCAAAGACTGAGGTGACTTGACTCTTGGTCTGTTCTTTCTGGCTGACTGTTAACTTGAGTGGAGCCGAGTGATAAGCCTCACTCCATTACACAACCTTAGCCAATTGTGTGTCCAGTACCTTTTATCAAGCAGGTGAAAGAGGGGGCAGGCTGGGGTGGGGAGGGAAAGACTTGTGTAGAACAAGGGCAGGGTGGAGGGTCTCAGCACACTTGGCACTGATGAGGTATTTCTGGCTGCTCCAGGCACACTCCTGACCCCACCCCCATAACGCCAAGTCAGCTCATTATAATATTTAAATGTTGCTCCTAGGGCACGGCTCAGGGTGCCTTGGGGGAGCACTTTGTTCACAGGGACAGGAGAACCAGTGAAGAAAGGTCCTTCTATTTTTGGTGAGTGGAGGAGTGAAAAAGAACATAGCAACAGGAGTAGGCCATTCAGCCCCTCCAACCGGTTCCGCCATTCAATTAGATCAAGGCTGATCTGTACCTCAACCCCATTTACCCACTTTAGCTCCATATCCCTTGATACCCTTACCGTTACCCAACAAAACTCTATCGATCTCAGTCTTGAAAAGAAAAAAAGGAAAAAAAAGAAAGACTTGTATTTATAGAGCGCCTTTCACGACCTCAGGACGTCCCAAAGTGCTTTACAGCCAATGAAGTACTTTTGAAGCGTAGTCACTGTTGTAATGTAGGAAAAGTAGCAGCCAATTTGCGCACAGCAAGCTCCCACAGTGACCAGATAATCTGTTTAATGATGTCACATGAGACTAGAGGAAAATCAGCCTTCTTGAGGCCCAAAGATTGAGTAGGAGATAAGCAGGGCCGCACGAGTGAAGGGGTCAGAACAACCCAAATAAAAACTTTTCTATCGGTCATCCCTTCCAGTGCCTCATGTAACAGGAACTGACAGACTAATTACAATTTTAAAAAGGGCCTTAATAAGACTAACAATTATCTTCAAGCAACAGCAACAAAAACAGATTATCTGGCCATTATCACATCGCTGTTTGTGGCACCTTGCTGTACATAAAATGGCTGCTGTATTTCCCCACATTATAATGGTGACTACACTTCAAAAGCACTTCCTTGGCTGTGAAGCACTTTGGGACGTCCTGAGATAAAAGGAGCTAGAAAAATGCAAGTTCTCAATGCGCAGATCCCCAGCATGCTCTGCACTCACCACCTGCACTGTGGAAGGCTAGATAAACTGGGCCTAGTGTAGACTTTTGGTTTCTTTGCCCAATTAACTGAAGTCTGGTAACCAATGCCCGTCAGCACAATGGACACCTGGCCTTGTATTATCAGTCCCTTTGTGCTCACCCTTGTAAAATTAGACCTTTATTTTTGCTGAAAGGATTTAATACTCCCTCAAAGGGCAACCAAACTGGCTAAAACCAGGATTTGTTCTTAACAGCACCGTTTCCCTTTCCTTGCAGGATCCCACCAATGGTTATTACAGCGTCCACACATTCCCAGACCTACGGCCAGCTGCCAACACCGTCACCGTGGGATGCCCGCCCGACCAGAGGCCCAGCGTGAAGCAGCGGGTGCCCACGGGCATGTCCTTCTCCACCCTCTACACGCAGCTGAGCGCGGCCAACCGCATGTACGAGTACGGGCAGCGCTTCGTGCTGGGCAATGGCAGCAGCTCCATCGAGCTGTGCGAGCGGGAGTACCAGCGAGGCTCCATGAGCGACAGCAACTCCTTCCTGGACAACCAGTGCAACAGCAGCGTCAGCAGCAACAGCAAGCAGGACAGCTCGGTCCAGTTCGACGAGGCCAGCAAGGCCTCGGCCTCCTCCCACTACTCCCACTCATCCTCCCAGAACTCAGATTTAACGCGACCACTGCAGAGACGGATGCAGACCCATGTCTAAACCCCCGGACTGAGGGCAACCTGGCACCATCAAGGCCCAACTCTATGGCCGACATTTCTGCTCTTGTGCTTTCCCTGAAGGCGGAGCCTTGAACAGGACACTTCCTTTTAAGGTGGAGTCATCGTAGGCCAAGTTCCCCAAGCTCCCATCAATTTGGAACTGCGCCATTGCGACGCCGAGTAGTCTGGGCGTCAGAACTATGATAGACTCCATTCTCACATATCCTTTCACCTGTGACCCCAAGTACTGGCCTGAACCCATGGCCGGTGGGACGGGGTCCTTTTGTGGCTATGTTGATCGTTTGATGAAATCTTACTGAGGTATGATAGTCAGTCAGTGACAGGCAAATCAAACGGGCCCAGTTCTACAAGGACATCACCAACATTCTCTTCAATAAAGGAAGGAGAGTACATCTGGTCAAGGATCGGCCAAGTGGTGGCCTTGAAATGTTTATACCCTCAATGCCGGACTGAACTCCTGACCCTGTCTCTCAACCCCTCCACCATTGCCAGTTTGGATCAGTTCCGTCAGGTTCAATGGCCTTCTGGTTGTTAGGGCAGGAATCTACCTCCCATCTAGCCCACTGGCAGCTGCACCTATTGGCTGCTTTTGGTGATTTCAGGGGCTTGGGGGTCACCAGATATCATCCATTGATAGGTTGGGCAGGGAACATATTGAACCGGTGACCTGCACTGATACAGGGTTTGTTCACCCGTACACCAGCCTCTGCACCGTAATCAGTGTTCACCCAGAGTGATGGGGACAGAGCTCAATGTGTGTGAGCTTCAGGCTTTCCTCAAACACACCTGGAAGGGGGCAGGGGAGCAGGGCGAGAGGAGGAGAAATGTGTTCTAGGTCTTCCTGCCTCTTATACGGCAAGTTCTAAATTGAATGTTCAGCCAAAGCCATTCTAGTTGCAAAATTCAGTTCTTTTCTTGACCCTCCCTTGCCCCCTGTTCTGTCTGCCTCCTCCTGCTGCCTTCCAGTTACAGCCTCCCTCACCTCATTGGGGCAGCACTACAGAGAAAAGCACATTTACTCTGCATCGTGACGGGCGTCAAGTGTGATGCAAATACTGGGCCACTGAATGGGAGCCCAGCCCCTGTACACTTAGATACTGGGCCCTGTGATCCCAGCCTCCTGTACACTCAGATACTGGGCCCTGTGATCCCAGCCCCCAGTACACTCAGATACTGGGCCCTGTGATCCCAGCCCCCAGTACACTCAGATACTGGGCCCTGTGATCCAAGCTCCCTGTACACTCAGATTCTGGGCCCTGTGATCCCAGCCTCCTGTACACTCAGATACTGAGCCCTGTGATCCAAGCTCCCTGTACACTCAGATACTGGGCCCTGTGATCCCAGCCCCCTGTACACTCAGATACTGGGCCCTGAGATCCCAGCCTCCTGTACACTCGGATACTGGGCTGTGATCCCAGCCCCCTGTACACTCAGATATGGGCTGTGATCCCAGCCCCCTGTGCACTCAGGTACTGGGCCCTGTGATCCCAGCCCCCTGTACACACAGATACTGGGCCCTGTGATCCCAGCCTCCTGTACACTCAGATACTGGGCCCTGTGATCCCAGCCTCCTGTACACTCAGATACTGGGCCCTGTGATCTCAGCCTCCTGTACACTCAGATACTGGGCCCTGTGATCCCAGCCCCCTGTACACACAGATACTGGGCCCTGTGATCCCAGCCCCCTGTACACTCAGATACTGGGCCCTGTGATCCCAGCCTCCTGTACACTCAGATACTGGGCCCTGTGATCTCAGCCTCCTGTACACTCAGATACTGGGCCCTGTGATCCCAGCCTCCTGTGCACTCAGATACTGAGCCCTGTGATCCCAGCCCCCTGTACACTCAGATACTGGGCCCTGTGATCCCAGCCTCCTGTACACTCAGATACTGGGCCCTGTGATCCCAGCCCCCTGTACACTCAGATACTGGGCCCTGTGATCCCAGCCTCCTGTACACTCAGATACTGGGCCCTGTGATCCCAGCCCCCTGTACACTCAGATACTGGGCCCTGTGATCCCAGCCTCCTGTACACTTAGATACTGGGCCCTGTGATCCCAGCCTCCTGTACACTCAGATGCTGGGCCCTGTGATCCCAGCCTCCTGTACACTCAGAAACTGGGCTGTGATCCCAGCCCCCTGTACACTCAGATACTGGGCCCTGTGATCCCAGCCCCCTGTACACTCAGGTACTGGGCCCTGTGATCCCAGCCTCCTGTACACTCAGATACTGGGCCCTGTGATCCCAGCCCCCTGTACACTCAGATACTGGGCCCTGTGATCCCAGCCTCCTGTACACTTAGATACTGGGCCCTGTGATCCCAGCCTCCTGTACACTCAGATACTGGGCCCTGTGATCCCAGCCTCCTGTACACTCAGAAACTGGGCTGTGATCCCAGCCCCCTGTACACTCAGATACTGGGCCCTGTGATCCCAGCCCCCTGTACACTCAGGTACTGGGCCCTGTGATCCCAGCCTCCTGTACACTCAGATACTGGGCCCTGTGATCCCAGCCTCCTGTACACTCAGATACTGGGCCCTGTGATCCCAGCCCCCTGTACACTCAGATACTGGGCCCTGTGATCCCAGCCTCCTGTACACTCAGATACTGGGCCCTGTGATCCCAGCCTCCTGTACACACAGATACTGGGCCCTGTGATCCCAGCCCCCTGTACACTCAGATACTGGGCTGTGATCCCAGCCCCCAGTACACTCAGATACTGGGCCCTGTGATCCCAGCCTCCTGTGCACTCAGATACTGAGCCCTGTGATCCCAGCCCCCTGCACACTCAGATACTGGGCTGTGATCCCAGCCTCCTGTACACTCAGATACTGGGCCCTGTGATCCCAGCCCCCTGTACACTCAGATACTGGGCCCTGTGATCCCAGCCTCCTGTACACTGAGATACTGGGCCCTGTGATCCCAGCCCCCAGTACACTCAGGTACTGGGTCCTGTGATCCCAACCTCCTGTACACTCAGATACTGGGCCCTGTGATCCCAGCCTCCTGTACACTCAGATACTGGGCCCTGTGATCCCAGCCCCCTGTACACTCAGATACTAGGCCCTGTGATCCCAGCCCCCAGTACACTCAGATACTGGGCCCTGTGATCCCAGCCCCCTGTACACTCAGATACTGGGCTGTGATCCCAGCCTCCTGTACACTCAGGTACTGGGCCCTGTGATCCCAGCCCCCTGTACACTCAGAAACTGGGCTGTGATCCCAGCCCCCTGTACACTCAGATACTGGGCCCTGTGATCCCAGCCCCCAGTACACTCAGATACTGGGCCCTGTGATCCCAGCCTCCTGTACACTTAGATACTGGGCTGTGATCCCAGCCTCCTGTACACTCAGATACTGGGCCCTGTGATCCCAGCCCCCTGTACACTCAGATACTGGGCCCTGTGATCCCAGCCCCCTGTACACTCAGATACTGGGCCCTGTGATCCCAGCCCCCAGTACACTCAGATACTGGGCCCTGTGATCGCAGCCCCCTGTACACTCAGATACTGGGCTGTGATCCCAGCCTCCTGTACACTCAGATACTGGGCCCTGTGATCCCAGCCTCCTGTACACTCAGATACTGGGCTGTGATCCCAGCCCCCTGTACACTCAGATACTGGGCCTTGTGATCCCAGCCCCCAGTACACTCAGATACTGGGCTGTTCTCTTTTACATTGTCTCCTTTTAAAAGTGAAGTTTAAATGCAGTTGGAAAGTGAAATGCTTTGCATCAGTCACAGATGTGAGCTGCTGTGACAGCACGTGACAGAACATGGGAAAATGTGTACAAAAGTTGTAAATAACTTTTTATCCTAGTTTACAGTGTTTCACAGAATTTAAGTGTTGTTTCCCCCCGCCCCTCCCCCCGCCACCCCAAGATGTTTGTTTTACATTTGTGCTTCCTAATCACCCTCAGTAGGCCACAGTGTAACATTCCAATATGGTGGAACAGTAAGGGTCTTTCACAGCACACCATATTATTCAGACTAATATGTGGGCAACTCAGCTGCCATACGTGTTCATAGATTAGGTACCACAATGCCATGAAACTTTAAGAACTTGTGAACAAAATATGTGGTGTATTGATTGCAGATAATGCATTTTTATAACAATTTTTGAAATGATTTTAAAACAGAATGGTTTGTTTTTGAGAGAGAGGAAATTGCCAGTGTGCACTCAAATATGGCCGAACAATAGGAGTCCTTGACTCTAGGCAGGAAATCCAGAGGTTGGGGCCTTCTTCAATCAGGTCCCTAGCAATTGCTCTAATTTGACAATCAGGGGGTGTACATCAGGGACACTGACGTGCTCTGACGTGCACAACACAACTCATTTCAACAAATGTAAAAAGGGGAGGAAAAGCCAAGTATCCAAAGTACTCCACCATTTCACATGCAAAAATAGTCGCCAGACTGAAGCTTTTGAAAGAATGTGAGTATTATCACTGGCATGGACAGCCTCGGGTCAGGTCCCATTCCCTGCTAGGCCTCTTCAGTGATGTCACTAATGGGGAGCATCCTTGTGCCTCCTGGATCGGCTCCATAGGGAACATCTGCATCCTCAGCCTAAGGGCCAATTTTAACCCTCCCTGAGTAATGGGAAAAGAGTGGGGGAGCAGTTAAAATACCGCGGCTCCATTTCCTGCTCCGTTCCCGCCGATTCCCCATTTTGACGCCCGCTGGTTTTGGTGGCGGTCGAGGCTCCTGTTGGACCCCCAGGTGGGAACCTCATTAGTAAATGTAAATCGGGGTCCCGCGACGCACGTGGGACCCCGGCTGGGGTTTTAGCCCAATCCTGAGGGGGGGGGAGCTGACCGTGGTCACCCCGCCAGGTAAAGCAGTCGGAAGGGCAACAAGACCCAGCTAAGGTCAGTGAAAAACCTTGCAGGATGAGCAGGGTCCCACAAGGTGAATCGTTCCTCTGCTACCCCGGGCTCGCCCCCTTCCTCGAACCTGGGAACACTCCCCCTTCCGGACATAACTTCCTGCCGACGGCCTTCTCTCGCTGCCGTCACCCAGCCTCCGTGCCGCCCGATTTTCATCCTGCCCCGCCAATCAACCAGCTGCCACTTTCTGCCCAAAACGGGCAAGCAGTTGCCCAGCGCCATTCAAACGAGGTCTGGCCGGCAAAATCATCCAGGAATACGACAAAGACTCCTGTGCAGGATTGTCGACCCTGTCAGCTGTGTCTCAGTGGGCAGCACTCTCACCTCTGAGTCAGAAGGTTGTGGGTTCAAGTCCCACTCCAGAGAGTTGAGCACAAAAATCTAGGCAGACAGTCCCAGTGCAGTACTGAGGGAGTGCTGCACTGTCGGTGGTGCCGACTTTCAGATGAAAGGTTAAACCGGTGGACGTAAAAAATTCCATGGCACGATTTCGAAGAAGAGCAGCGGATTTATCTCCGGTGTCCTGGGCCAATATTTATCCCTCAAATCAACATCACTAAAAACAGATTATCTGGTCATTATCACATTGCTGTTTGTGGGAGCTTGCTGTGCGCAAATTGGCTGCCACGTTTCCTGCATTACAACAGTACTTCATTGGCTGTAAAGCACATTGGGACGTTGTGAAAGGGGCTATATAAATGCAAGTCTTTCTTTCTCACCGGGAGTTAAAGTTGGCCTTCTAGAAACATAGAAGATAGGAGCAGGAGTAGGCCATTCGGCCCCTCGAGCCTGCTCCGCCATTCAATGAGATCATGGCTGATCATCCAAATTCAGTACCCTGTCCCTGCCTTCTCCCCATATCCCTTGATTCCTTTAGCCTTAAAAAATATATCCAACCCCTTCTTGAATATATTTAATGAATTGGCCTCAACTGCCTTCTGTGGTAGAGAATTCCACAGGTTCACCACTCTCTGGGTGAAGAAATTCCTCCTCATCTCTGTCCTAAATGACTTACCCCTTATCCTTCTAGAGTGTTGTTGTGTCTGAAAAGACACTCAAATCGGTGTGGTCGTAACCAGCTGCTTTAGATTTCCAAGGCCCTCTGGAATCTTCCTGTCCTCCTAAGGAATAATAAACGCAATTCAAGAGAAGACATCGGAGTGTAATCGCTACAAGCGCTTACTATGCAAGTACCTGACAAGGTGTGCCTCTCTCCCCGAAGTGAAGGGAGACCTGGCTCAAGAGTCTGTGTGCCAGTAATGAAACTAAACATTTCACAAAAGCTCTGCTCAAACTATTACTTCTTCCATGAAATGGGAGAGCACTTGGAACAAAAAGTGTATCCCCATACTCACCTTCCCCTTCAGAAGGGTTACGTTCTGTGCCTGTGGTCCCAGTGAGTTTAACTGCGTTTGCTTTTTGTGCACTAAATCAGTAAAGATAAAATGTGAATAAATTATGCAAATGGTGGAATGTGTGAAACATTTCTGTTGACACCCAAATGTCTAAAAAGAAACATAATACATGGCTCTGTGCTCACAAACTACATTCGACAAGAAGCAGAAGACAATCTGCCAAATTGCATCACTGTGATTACGGTTTAACTGTCCCATGGAACCATTTATCAATATGGCTTTCCCTGGTTCCCAGAATACCCTGGGAGTCCTATCAAGTTGCTGTGGAGATATGCGCTGCTGAGTTGGGCTCTTTAGTATATGCAGTTTAATGAATTTATGGCTTGCATGCCAAAATTAGCACTTTTATTCCTGAGAGGACTGTGAAACCCCCAATATGGCACAAACCAAATATGCTGCTTCTTTTGAGGGTCTGCAAAAGTTCAATTTTCTCATATTACCACCTTTAATCTGCCCATTTAGTGCACCCAGGCCTCTGCCACCTGCTTTTGTCCTCCCCCCACCACCCCATCCTCCAATTGGTACTGCCCCACAGTACTACAGACGGGATCAGAAACTCAGCATCATGGAGTCTGAACCCCATCACTCCAGGGTGCCCTGGCTCAGAGTTCCACTGTGTTGTGAAATGACACTGATTTGAGCACTTAATTAACCAAACTGAGGTCAAATTTTCTCTGCCATCTTTGATCTCTCAGACCCAGCACCTATCCCTCTTAACAGCTTGTCCTTCCCCCCTTCCCCAATGGAATGACAATCAGTTTGCTCTAACAGGATAGCCCTAACTTTCTGGCTCTGACCTCGCTTACCTCTTGCACCTTTTCTGAGGGAGAGAGAGAGGGGAGGAGGATGGTCCTGTCACTAGAAGGCCCTGTTCAGGTCACCAGATGAACTTTGAACTTAGCAACCCTCCCTGTTCCTCCTGGGGGTTATTTGAAGACCTGCTTCCAGGCCTCAACCTTAAAGAAAGAGAGGATTGTATCTCATTACTGAGGGAGAAATTTATGATTTAAAATAGTATAATGTATTATTAAAATTCAAAGACCTTCAATAATAAATATAAAGCCATATTATGCTGTAAGTTTCACTGAAAAATTTGTACCTAGAGGTTTTACAGTGTTTTCTCTGGTGATGTTTAATATTCTGATTGACAGAATACCTACTGCCATCTTAATCCAGAAATAAACAGGGAATAGAAATTTATCATAATTAAATATTAAAAAAACACAGGAATGCAAAGATTATACAGCCGGTCAGTCAGTATCTGAGAGAAAAATCAGGATATCCTTTCAGATGGGAGATTTCACATAGAATCTTACAGCACAGAAGGAGACCATTCGGCCCATCGTGTCTGTACCAGAGCTATCCAATGAGTCCCAGTCCCCTGCTCTATCCCCATAACCATGAAATGTTTTCCTTTTCAAGTATATATCCAATTCTCTTTTGAAAGTCAAGGAATGCTGTTGCTTTCTGAAGTACCTGCTCGGAAGCCCAAGTGCTCTCTAGCCAATCACAAAACCAACATTTCTAATGATGCTTCCCATTAAGAAATGTCAGGAGGAGCCCGTTCAGCCCCTTGAGTCTGCTTCACCATTCAATTAGATCATGGTTGATCTGTACCTGAACTCCATTTACCCGCTTTGCTCCATACCCTTACCCAACTAAAATCGATCAATCGCAGTCTCGAAAGCTCCAATTGACACTCAGCATGGTCAGCCTTTTGGGGGATTGAGTTCCAGATTTCTACCAGCCTTAGTGTGAAAAATACTTCACAATTTCATTACTAGATGGCCGAGCTCTAATTTGAAGATTGTGTCCCCTTGTTTTGGAATCTCAAACAGAGGAAATAGCTTCTTTGTATCTACGCCATCGAATCCCTTTATCATTTTAAATATTTCGATTAGATCTGGAATTGCCAAGCTGCCTTCATTGCAAAATCCTTTCTTCCCCCTTGATTCTTCCGGTAAGAATCCTCAGTCTTCGCCCCCTTGTTCCCCATTCACCCACCAGTGGAAGCAGTCTTTCACTGTTTACCCAGTGTGAGCTCCCCAGGTTTCACTCGCCCCTTTACTGGCTGCTCCTCCCTCTGCATCACTCCCACTCACCACCTTGTTACTGCTCCTGATCCCAGCTCTGCAGGAAATGCTGGGACCCACACCCACCCCATTCCCCAGTGTCTCCCGAGCCCCAGTCCCCAGTCTCTCTCCCCCTGAGCCCCATCTCCTGACCCCCATTCACCAGTGTCCCTCTCTTCCCCGAGCCCCAGCCCCCAGTCTCTCTCCCCCTGAGCCCCATCTCCTGACCCCCATTCACCAGTGTCCCTCTCTCCCCAAGCCCCATCTCCAGACCACCATGCACCAGTGTCCTTCTCTTCCCCGAGCCCCAGCCCCCAGTCTCCCTCTCCCTCGATGCCCAGTCTGCTGTCACTCTTTCCCCCACCCCCTGCCTTAGAGCTTAAACCCCTTGCCCCCTATCTTCCAACCCAGCCCCGCACTTCTCCCGCTCCGTCTCTCTCTTCCTCCCCTCCCCATGACTCCTGGCTGTTTCGCCATAGCCAACCCTGTTTCTGGTCACGTTAAGCGGGTGTCGGCTGTCTACGGCGGTGTGGCTGCAACTGGTGACATCACAGAGCCGGGGGTGGGGTAGGGGTAGCACCAGCGCTGCCCTAGTGAGAAATTTAAAGAGCAAAGTTCGCCCAGGCAGCTTGCAACGGTGCCCGGGAGATTCATGTCTCATCGTTGACCATGGGATGGTTCAGCACAAGTAGCTATTGAGGTAGAGACTAGACCATCATGTAAAAGGAAATGGGATCGTATTTGAAAAGAAGGAATATAAAAGGATCTGGGGGGAATGGGGTTGCGGGAGAGAGCGCCAGCCCCGGGGGTTGAGTGGTCTCCTCCTGTGCTGTTATTTCTATAATTCTATGAAAACTCTCCTTTAATGAGCCTGAGCTTTGGGAGTGGTTTAGAATTGTCGGTGCTGAGCTAAGTTTAGGACAACGTGCCCTGTGAGAAGTGCCCCAAACACCGAGCCCGCTGACCTTTGTGCGATCTCTCGGTTTGGTTCAGGTCGGTCTGTACCGCCCGGGTTTGACGTGTGAAGTCCAAGTACAGATCGGTTCTGACTGAGGCTCCCGGTTCAGAAGTGTCGCCTTCACACGGAACCGGAGTCCAAACCAGAATCCAAGTGGATCGGGAGCGAGATCGGGCCTGTTAAAGTCACATCGACCAGGGAGCCTGACCTCACCTTGTGCAGTGCAGGGGGATTCTGGCTGCAGTTATCAGTGGGTTACAGGATTACTACTAGTTACAGGTAGGATATCGGCACATTACACCTATTACTACCAGTTGCATATAGACTATCAGTGAATTATTGCATTACTGTTGGTTATGAGGTGAATCTGAGTGTTACCAGTATTACTATTAGTTATTGGTGCAACTTCAGTGAGTTATTATCAGTTACAGGAGTCCCTCCCACCTCTGGTTTGCCCTCTTCCCCTGCTCACGGGAGGCCTCCTGGTTCTCGGAACTTCTCACACAACAGCTGCTGACACGAAACCACGAACAAAGATTCTCAACAACAGGGGACCCAGCCGTTATAAAGTAAATGCAGTAACATTTGTAGACGTAACATTATCAAGTGTCACGTGATCAAACCTCCAGGAATGACTCCAACCAGAGTTGGCAACCCTAATTAGATCATCACTCACACTTTTAAACTCAAGGGAATATAAGCAAAGTTTATGCAATCTGTATTTATATTTAACCCTTTAACCCCCGGTATCATTCTGGTGAATCTGCGCTGCACCCCCTGCAAGGCCAATATATCCTTCCTGAGGGGTGGTGTCCAGAACTGAACGTAGTGCTCTGACCAAGATGGGGTTTGACCAAGGCTCTGTACAACTGAAGCATCACTTCAGCCCATTTGTATTCCAGAACCTTGAAATAAAGGCCAACATTCCCTTCGCCTTTTTGATTAGTTTTACTACCTATACTCTAGCTTTTAGTTATTAGTGTACTTGGAGATACAAATCCCTTTGCTCTCGGATAGGAAAGCTTTGCAAAGAGAAGGCCAGGCAAAGATCCAACACATGCACTACAACACAACAGCAAGGAAGAAGAGTTAGGGAAAGCAAACAAGGTAAATTAAGTTATTGATATGGAACAGCAAGTTTGGGTTTTATAAACTGTAAGAAGAGTTCAGAAACAATAATGTTGATGGAGGGAATGGCACACACACACCCGTACGTCCACATAGACTCACATACACCCCTGTAAACCCATACAGACACACATAATATAAAAAATAGGAGCACCAGTAGGCCATTCGGCCCATCGAGCCTGCTCCGCCATTCAATAAGATCATGGCTGATCTTCTACCTCATCTCCACTTTCCTGCACTATCCCCATATCCCTTGATTCCCTTAATATTCAAAAATGTATCAATCTCTGTCTTGAATATACTCAACGACTGAGCCTCCACAGCCCTCTGGGGTAGAGAATTCCAAAGATTCACCGCCCTCTGAGTGAAGAAATTTCTCCTCATCTCAGGCCTAAATGGCCGACCCCTTATTCTGAGACTGTGACCCCTGGTTCTAGACTCCCCAGCCAGGGGAAACATCCTCCCTGCATCTACCCTGTCAGGCCCTGTAAGAATTTTGTATGTTTCAATGAGATCACCTCTCATTCTTCTAAACTCTAGAGAATATAGGCCTAGTCTACTCAGTCTCTCCTCATAGGACAATCCACCCATCCCAGGAATCAGTCTGGTGAACCTTCGTTGCACTCCTTCTATGGCAAGTATATCCTTCCTTAGGTAAGGAGACCAAAACTGTACACAATACTCCAGGTGTGGTCTCACCAGGGCCCTATATAATTGCAGTAAGACGTCTTTACTCTTATACTCAAATCATCTTGTAATAAAGGCCAACATACCATTTACTTTCCAAATTGCTTGCTGTTCCTGCATGTTAACTTTCAGTGATTCATTTACAAGGACACCCGGGTCCCTCTGAACACCAACATTTCCCAATCTCTCACCATTTAAAAAATACTCTGCTTTTCCATTTTTCCTGCCAAAGTGGATAACTTCACATTTCTCCACATTATATTCCATTTGCCATGTTCTTGCCCATTCACTTAGCCTGTCTATATCCTCTTTGCATCCTCCTCACAACTTACATTCCCACCCAGCTTTGTATCATCAGCAAACTTGGATATATTACACTTGGTCCCCTCATCCAAATCATTGATGTAGATTGTGAATAACTGAGGCCCAAGCACTGATCCTTGCGACACCCCACTAGTTACAACCTGTCAACCTGAAAATGACCCGTTTATTCCTACTCTCTGTGTTCTGTCCGTTAACCAATCCTCAATCCATGTTAGTATATTACCCCCAATCCCATGAGCCCTAATTTTGTTTAAGAACCTCTTGTGTGGCACCTTATCGAATGCCTTCTGAAAATCCAAATACACCACATCCACTGGTTCCCCCTTATCTATTCTGCTAGTTACAACCTCAAAAAACTCTTAACAGATTTGTCAAACACAATTTCCCTTTCATAAATCCGTGTTGACTCTGCCCAATTCTATTATTATTTTCTAAGTGCCCTGTTACCATGTCCTTAATAATAGATTCTAACATTTTCCCTACTACTGATGTCAGACTAATTGGTCTGTAGTTCCCCGTTTTCTCTCTCCCTCCTTTCTTAAATAGTGGGGTTACATTCGCTACCTTCCAATCCACGGGAACCGTTCCAGAATCTATGGAATTTTGGAAGGTGACAACCAATGCACCCACTATCTCTGTAGCCACCTTCTTCAAAACCCTAGGATGTAGGCCATCAGGTCCAGGGGATTTATCGGCTTTCAGTCCCATTTATTTCTCCAGTATTATTTTTTACTAATACCAATTTCTTTCAGTTTCTCATTCTCGCTAGTCCCTTGGTTCTCCACTATTTCTGGGAGGTTTTTTGCGTCTTCTTCCGCAAACACCTGTAAACACATATAAACACACACCTGTAAACCCATATAGACGCACACCTTAAAACCCATATAGACACACACACCTTTAAACCCATATAGGCACACACTCCTTTAAACCCATATAGACACACACACACCTTAAAACCCATATAGACACACACACCTTTAAACCCACATAGACACACACTTGTACTCTTAGGCAGTCTCTCTTAGGCAGTCCCTTGGAACCGAGGCTGACTTGCTTCCACATTAAAAATGAGTTTGCAGGTGACTGATGAGTCCAATGCGGGACCTACAGTCTCTGTCACAGGTGGGGCAGACGGTGGTTGAAGGGGCAGGTGGGTGGGGTGCTTGGGTTGACGTGTGCTCCTTGCGCTGCCTGCGCTTGGCTTCCACTTGCTCCCAGCGAAGAGACTCGAGGTGTTCGGCGCCTTCCCGGATGCTTCTCCTCCACTTTGTGCGGTCTTGCGCCAGGGATTCCCAGGTGTTGGTGGAGATGTTACACTTTTTCAAGGAGGCATTGAGGGTGTCCTTGAAGCGTTTCCTCTGCCCAACTGGGGCTCTCTTGCCGTGGTGGAGCTCCGAATAGAGCACTTGTTTTGGGAGTCTCGTATCGGGCATGCGGACAATGTGACCCGTCCATCGGAGCTGATCGTGCGTGGTCAAAGCTTTGATGCTGGGGATGTGGGCCTGAGCAAGGACACTGACGTTGATGCGCCTATCCTGCTGATGGACTTGCAGGATCTTGTGAAGTCAGCGTTGGTGGTGCCTCTCCAGTGCTTTGAAGTGCCTGCTGTACATGGTCCATGTCTCTGAGGCATACAGCAGGGCAGGTATCACTGCTGCTCTGTAGACCATGAACTTAGTGCCGGGTTTGAGGTCCTGGTCTTCAAACACTCTCTTCCTCAGGTGACCGAAGGCTGCACTAGCACACTAAAGGCGGTGTTGGACTTCGTCGTCGATGTCTGCCCTTGTTGACAGTAGGCTCCCGAGGTTTGGAAAGTGGTCCACGTTGTCCAAGGCCTTGTCGTGGATTTTGATAATCGGGGGGCAGTACTGTGTGGCGGGGGCAGCTTGGTAGAGGACCTTTGTCTTACAGATGTCTAGTGTAAGGCCCATGCTCTCGTACACTTCGGTGAAGGTGTTGACGATGGTTTGGAGTTCGACCTCCGAGTGAGCGCAGACGCAGGCGTCATCTGCATACTGTAATTCGATGACAGGGGATGGGACGACCTTGGATCTGGACTGGAGGAGATGGAGGTTGAACAGTTTCCCGTTTGTTCTGTAAATTAGCTCCACTCCAGTGGGGAGCTTACTGAGGGTGAGATGGAGCATTGCAGCAAGGAAGATCAAGAAGAGCGTTGGTGCGATGACACAGCATTGCTTGACCCCGGTTCGTACATGAATTGGGTCTGTGGCAGAACCGTTGGTCAGGATCACGGCTTGCATGTCGTCGTGAAGCAGGCGGAGTATAGTGACAAACCTTTGAGGGCAGCCTAATTTGAGGAGGACACTCCATAATCCCTCATGGTTCGCAGTGTCGAAGGCCTTTGTGAGATCAAATGATGATTGCTGAAAACTACTTTTTAATGGTGGAGCTGCAGCTGTTAGTAAGCAATCCACTTGTGAGGCCGCCAGGATTCACTGGTGTGTTCCAGAGGAGACGTGCAGGACGTGGGAAAAGTGGTAAAATCAGAAAGGCCTCTCAAAATGGGATTATAGAGGCACTTAACTGGTTGTTAAGGGCCTTAAGGGCCTATCCCGCCTCTTGAAGGCGGGATGGAAATGGGGTCAGAAAACACACATTTGGGAAAATTGCTCGGAGACGGGATGGAGGCGGGATCACCTGTACAACCATATAGACACACACCTGTAAGCCCATTTAGTTACACACCTGTAAACCCATATAGACACACCTGTAAACCCATATAGACACACCTGTAAACCCATATAGACACACCTGTAAACCCATATAGACACACACCTGTAAACCCATATAGACACACACCTGTACATCCAAAGAGAAACACACCTGTACATCTATATAGACACACACACCTGCAGACACTGACACATAGGGCTCAATTTTGTCAGGCCTGAGGAGGCGGGATTGGAGGCGTGTGAGGTGGTAAAATAGCAAAAAATGGCGGGCGGGCTTGATTCCGCCTCCATCCCGCCTCCGAGCAATTTTCCCAAATGCGTGTTTTCTGAACCCATTTCCATCCTGCCTCCAAGAGGCGGGATAGGCCTTTAAGGCCCTTAACAACCAGTTAATTGCCTCTCTAATCCCATTTTGAGAGGCCTTTCTGATTTTACCACTTTTCCCACGTCCTGCACGCCTCCTCTGGAACACGCCAGTGAATCCTGGCGGCCTCACAAGTGGATTGCTTACTAACAGCTGCAGCTCCACCATTAAAAAGGAGTTTTCACCAATGATCATTTGCAGGTGGCAGAACTTTGTTGTCTCAGGTCTGGGGGAACTTTTAGCAGGCATACCCATTGTTGTGGAAGTTTGGAGCCTGACACCCATCTCCGGTGTGACCTCCTGGGAAACCCCTCTCCCCACCTTGACTGAACGCTTCCTCAACTGAGGCATATACCAGAAGCATGGGAACCATTTATTTCCTTTCCTCCTGGACATCAGATTCGGACAAAGACCAGCCGTGGCAGCAGCAGAACCATGAACAACAGCACCTCCAACAGCAGCAGCAACAACAGGAGCACCAAGCTGCTGCTCACCCACCTGAAGCTGCACAGGCCAGAAGACGCCAGCATGCAATTACATTGCTGCCCGGGATGCAAGGGACGCACTCATCTTGGCCAGATTTGCTTAGCCTGCACAATCAAACAATTTTGCCTCGCACCTTCTTATCAAACCATCGACAATGGCCAAGAACCTACAGATTCCTATCATTCTGACCACCATACTGACAATTGCAAGTCGCCCTAAGCCCTCAATGTGGAAGTCCCATTAGCGAAATGACACACGCCACAACTGCAACAGTTTGCCATCAGAATTTTTTATGACAATAAGCAACTGATGGCTTTTCAAAATTAAATACAACATTACACCCAAGTGACTACGATAGCCAGCCTTACCATGGAGGTAGCCATCCTTTCCAAGGAGGTTGCCATCCTTTCTGTGGCGGTGCGTTCGTGCGCCAACGCCTCCACAAAGGCTCTGCTCATGTTAGCGATGGACTCCTGCATTCGCTTCACACTCACAGCGACCCTGGAGACAAAACCTGCCAGAGACTCCTGCACCTGTTCCTGGAGTTCCAGCACTGCTCTCCTTCTGGATGGACCCGGAGGCACAGGGTCGACATGCAGCTGAGCTGAGCTGGGAGAGTCCTGCGCCCTCTGACGAGGACTCTCCACTGCTGTCCCTGTCTTCACCATCTGCTGATGCTCACTTGTGAGCTGTGATACACCAGGTGACAACGATACTCTATGTCCTGAAGGTCCCACCGAGGTGTGAGTATCTGCGCTGGTGCAGGGTGCACTTAATTCTGCTGACGCTGTGCCCTCAGATGTTGCAGCTTCCTCTGAGGAGTCTGGAAGTTCAAGTTCTTCCACCTGGACAGTGGGGACGGGGGCTCTCGATGGTCCTGTGGGGGAGTAAAGGAAAGAGTTACAGATGTGAGGTAACATAGAAACATAGAAGATAGGAGCAGGAGTAGGCCATTCGGCCCCTCGAGCCTGCTCCGCCATTCAATGCGATCATGGCTGATCATCCAAATTCAGTACCCAGTCCCTGCTTTCTCCCCATACCCCTTGATCCCTTTAGCCTTAAGAAATATATCCAACTCCTTCTTGAATATATTTAATGCCTTCTGCTGCCTTCTGTGGTAGAGAATTCCACAGGTTCACCACTCTCTGGGTGAAGAAATTCCTCCACATTTCTGTCCTAAATGCCCTACCCCTTATCCTTAGACTGTGACCCTTGGTTCTGGACTCCCCGACCATCGGGAACATCCTTCCTGCATCTAGTCTGTCCAGTCCTGTCAGAATTTTATATGAGAGCCCCTCTCATTCTACTAACCTCCAGCGAGTACAAGCCCAATCGACCCAATCTCTCCTCATACGTCATTCCTGCCATCCCAGGTATCAGCCTGGTGAATCTTCTCTGAACTCCTTCCATGGCAAGAACATCCTTCCTCAGATAAGGCGACCAAAACTGCACACAATACTCAAGATGTGGTCTCACCAAGGCCCTGTATAACTGCAGCAAGACATCCTTGTTCCTGTACTCAAACCCTCTTGCTACGAAGGCCAACATGCCATTTGCCTTCTTAACCGCCTGCTGCACCTGCATGCTTACCTTCAGCGACTGGTGCACAAGGACACCCAGGTCTCGCTGCACTTCCCCTTCTCCCAATCTATTGCCATTCAGATAATAATCTGCCTTCCTGTTTTTGCCACCAAAGTGGATAACCTCGCATTTATCCACGTTATATTGCATCTGCCATGCTTTTGCCCAATCACCCAACCTGTCCAAATCATCCTAGAGTTTCTTGGCATCCTCCTCACAGCACACACGCCCACCCAGCTTTGTGTCATCTGCAAATTTGGAGATATTACATCTAGTTCCCTTGTCTAGATCATTAATATATATTGTGAATAGCTGGGTTGCATGCACATTGAATTGTGCGGATGATCATAAGTCAATCTGTTAGAGCATCAGAATCATTATCAGTCACTCATGCAATGTCAATGAGGGAGATGCCAAACTATTCTGTCACCAGCTTGCTGTGATGCGCCTGTCTGTCCCTCCCCCACTTGGGAATCCTCCTCGATCCCGGCAATTTCCAGGGCCGCCTCCTCCGAGGTGGTGATCTGGGCTACTGAGGGTGGCCCTTCTCCTGTCCTCGCTCTTTCCCTCTTATTGTGGGCACTCTTTTCCTGCAATGAGGGACACAAGTGGAGTTTGAATGAGAATGAAGGAGTGAGTGTAGAGAATCCATAGCATAGATGCTTAGAAGGAGACAAAGGGCCCTCCCAGTGTGTTGTAAGTTGTTGTCATTGCATCACAGTGATAGGGAGTGTGAGGGTTGCATGGTTGAATAGTTAAGTGAATGTGACCATAGAGAGAGAGGGAATGGGTAAGGGTGCAGGGATGCCTGTGTTAAGTGGGATGTGGAGGAAGAGGTTGGCAAAGCAGAGTGCTGGTGAGGAGAGGCGATGGGGATGAGATTGAGGGTGATGAGAAAGTCATACTCACTTTTCCTGTGCGGAGAAGGTCATGAAGCCTCTTCCTGCACTGCAGCCAGGTTCTGCAACACATAGAGATGGCATTTACCTCCTGGGCCACTTGCAGCCACACAGCTTTAGTCTGCTGTAGTGGCATTTTTCTCCCTGAGGAAGGGAAGAGCACCTCCTTATTTGATCTTGCTCCCTGCACCAGAGCTTGGAGGGAGGGCTTATCAAATCGACGTGCACACTTTTGTTTGCTGGTGGACATGGTCAGTAAATGAAGTCCCTCATACAATGTCCAAAGCGTTTCCAGTCTCCAGAAGAAGTAAGGCTGTTTGCAGGCCTTAAATCCAGCAGCATTGATGACGTCATCGGAGGCGACTTTCAAGATGGAAAGACTCATTGGGCCATGGGTTCCCACAAGCAGGAAATCAAGTGCCCAATTAGGGGAAAATCGCACTTTGTTCCCACTTCACATCGGAGTCGGGGTCCTGACACAAGAACCACCTGACACGCCCCAGCCCGACCCCAATGGCAAAATCGATCCCATCATTAGCCACAGTCCAGAGAGTCATGATTTCCTTCATGGCAATTCCAACATTTGTCCACAGGCAGAGGAATGTCTCAATCTGTTAGTAAGAGGATTCCACTGACTTTAATGTAACCCTCTCATAAGGAGCCAATCAGAGCCCGGTGTTTCTAATTGCTCATTGGGTGGCATTCACGCTCTGCAAAGATATCCTGTGATTCATGGCAGCTGTTCTGGCACTCGGAGTATTTATTCATTGATTCCCTCCGTATCAGCATATGTTCACTGTTTAAATCCTCTGACACCACTCAGCACAGTTGGTCAGTTCGGACTGTATAATCGCCCATTACAGTTTATTTAGACTTCATTGGCCCAGAAATTAGGTTCGGGGGCTTGCCGCGCGTGCAAGCCCCCGATGTGCACTCACCCGGCGCGTCGACATCTGAAGCCTGGGCCTGCTTGGAATTCCTGTCACTGGCCCGGTTCAGATGTCGGCGCACTGTGCTTGCCTGATCCAGCGGCGTAGTTAGTGCGATGTGCCGGCTGGGATCAGGTGAGCACTGTGCAGCCAATCAGGGGAGGGGAAACTTCATTCATGAGTTTGATAGTAAGAACTGTCAAACTCATGAAAAGTACGGGCGCCCAAAAGACTAGTTTAACTTTAAATAAAATTTTAAAAAACATTCCAATCATTAAATAAACTATAAATAACTTTAAAAAACTATTTTAAACAATTAATCAAATATTTGAAAAAAATAATTTTTTAAGAAATCGGGTCTAAAAATAAACTTACCTTACTGTAAAGTCCTTAAAAACAATAAAGCTGTGGAAAAAATGTTATAATTTTAAATAATAGACCACTTACCTTCAATAATCAAGTCCTTACGCCTCCTTTTTATATGTCTAAAAAGTTCAGGCCCTTGCACACGGGCAAACCTGTCAAAAAGAAGGAAGTTCAACGCGTGTGCGCAGAGCCCTGCGCGCATGCGTTGGACCTCTGAACCTCTTGGAGGAAATGCCGGTTTCCCGCGCACGCGCTGTGCATGCTGAAATCTGGCACTTCCAACGGGCCCAAGCGTGAGTACCCCGTCCGTACTCACGCGTTGGGACCGGAATTACTGGGCCATTATATTTCTTTACCCTCAGCATATGGTCAGGAATATTCTGGAATTAGTCCCATACTCACACATGGGTACTGTGCATGCATGTTTACATGGGGTAACCATATTCTCGCACAGTGTGTACATGGGGTACAGAATCATAGAATCATAGATTGATACAGCACAGAAGGAGGCCTTTGGCCCATCGTGTCTGTTCCGGCTCTTTGACTGAGCTCTCCAATTAGTCCCTCCCCACCTGCTCTTTCCCCAGAGCTCTGCAAATTTTTCCTTTTCAAGTATTTATCCAATTCCCTTTTGAAAATTACTACTGAATCTGCTTCCACCGCCCTTTAAGGCAGCGCATTCCAGATCACAACAACTCGCTACTTAAAAATGTTTTCCTCATCTCTCCCTCTGGTTCTTTTGCCAATTATCTTAAATCTGTGTTCTCTGGTTACTGACCCTCCTGCCACTGGAAACACTTTCTTCTTATTTACTCTATCAAAACCCTTCAAAATTTGAACACCTCTATCAAATCTCCACTTTACCTTCTCTTCTCTAAGGAGAACAACCCCAGTTTCTCCAGTTTTCAGATAACTGAAGTCCCTCATCCCTGGTACCATTCTCGTAAATCTCCTCTGCACCTTCTCTAAGGGCTTGACATCCTTCCTAAGTGTGGTGCCCAGAATTGGTCACAATTCTCCAGCTGGGGCCTAACCAGTGTTTTATAAAGGCATAACTTTCTTGCTTTTGTACTCTATGGGCTGGATTTTATGAATGGAGACGTGTTGGAGGTGGGACTGCTGCTTGCCGGGTTTCAGTCCTGCCTCCAACACATCTCCATTCTGACCAACCAGTGGGCTTTTCCCCTGATTGATCTTATTAAGCCCACCCGGCGGGCTCAGCAGGCCAATTAGGGGGAAGTCAGTGACAGAGCACGTCAATGTATTATGTGTCATCTGTCAAGAATTTTTGAAAGAAGGAATGTCATCGTTTGACAGCTCTGTGAAGCTGTCAAACACTGACATTCTGTGTAGTTTGATGAGTCCTTGTGTTCAGGACTCATCAAACCTTTCTACTTTGCAGAAATCAGCTGGCTGTTGTATTCGAGGATGCAACAGCCAGTCTATGATCTCTACAATGGAGATGTCGGGGATTCCGGCTCCACAGCGGCTGAAGGCTGTAGCTAGAAACAAAAGTAAGTTAACATTTTCTAACACTTTACACTCACCTCACATACTTTCCACTCCACACTTGCACCCATCACTCACCTCTACATTGCACTTTCAGACCCCTCCGACACCCGCAGACCTCCTGCTCGCCTCCTACAGCCCGGCAGGGTTCCCCCAGGTCGGAAAGCCTGCACTTCAGGACGAAAAATGGGGATAATCCTATTTTCTGCCTGTTAACTACCTGTTAACAGGCAGTTAATAGGCTTTAATCCCTTCCCGCCTCCAAGGAGACGGGACCCGGGGCGGAACGGCTTCCCACCTCCTGGCAAGAGGGCACGGAGGTGGGTTGGGGGCAGGTTTGTCACCTGCCACCAAATTCTGCCACTTTCCCGGCAGTCCCGCCTCCTCGGGGCTGGTAAAATCCAGCCCTATTCCTCTCTTTACAAAGCCAAGGGTCCCATATGCTTTTTTAACAGCCTTCTCAACTTGTCCTGCCACCTTCAAAGACTTGTATACGTACACCCCCTCTCTCTGTTCCTGCGCCCCCTTTAAAATTGTACCTTTTACTGTAGTTTATATTGCCTCTCCTCATTCTTCCTACCAAAATGAATAATTTCACACTGATTTGTGTTAAATTTCATCTGCCATGTGTCTGCCCATTTTACCAGTCTGTCTATTTCCTCCTGAAGTCTTTTACTATCCTCCTCATTATTTACTACATTTCCGAGTTTCATGTCATGTGCAAACTTTGAAATGATGCCCTGTATACCCAAGTCCAGGTAATTAATATATATCAAAAAGAGCAGTGGTCCCAATACCGACACCTGGGGAACACCACTGCACACTTCCCTGTAGTCTGAAAAACAACCGTTCACCGCTACTCTCTGCTTTCTGTCCCTTAGCCAATTTTATATCCATGCTGCTACTGCCCCTTTAATCCCATGGGTTTTAATTGTGCTAACACGTCTATTATGTAATACTATATCAGCGCCTTTTGAAAGTCCATATATACATCAACCACACTACCCTTATCAACTCTCTCTGTTACATCATCAATAAACCCAATCAAGTTAATCAAACACGATTTACCTTTAACAAATCCACACTGGCTTTTATTTATTAACCCATATTTTTCTAAGTGCCAATTAATTTTGTCTGGGTAACCAGTCTCTCAAAGTGTGTATATGTAGTCTACAGGGTCGGTGCTGGGACCGCTGTTGTTCACATTAACGATTTGGACGCGGGAATCACAAATACAATTTCTACATTTACAGACGACACTAAATTGGGCTGTTGTTAATACAAAGTAAGATTGTGACAAAATACAAGAAATTAATATATTCTCAGAATGGGTGTTTATTTTGGCAAATGAATTTCAATATAGGTAAGGGTGAGGTGATGCATTTGGCAGGAAGAATAAGGAGGACACATACTGCTTGGGAAATAAGAGTCTAAATGGGTTAGAGCAGCAAAGGGTTCTAGGGGTACAGATACACAAATCTCTAAAAGTAGTGACACAGCTTGATAAGGCCATAAAAAAAGCAAACCAAGCACTAGGGTTTATTTCTAGAGGGCTAGAATTGAAAAGCAGGGAAGTTATGTTAAACTTGTGTAGAATACTTGGTGAGACCACACTTGGAGTACTGTGAACAGTTCTGGTCTCCATATTATAGAAAGGATATAGAGGCACTGGAGAAGGTGCAAAAAAGATTTACAAGGATGCTACCAGAACAAAGAGGTTATACCTGTCAGGAAAGATTGAACAGGCTGGGGCTCTTTTCTCCAGAAAAGACAAGGCTGAGAGGTGACCTGATACAGCTCTTTAAAATTATGATGGGATTCAATAGGGTAGAATCATAGAATCATAGAAAGTTACAGCACGGAAGGAGGCCATTTCAGCCCATCATGTCCGTGCCGGCTATCCAGCCTAATCCCACTTCCCAGCTCTTGGTCCGTAGCCCTGCAGGTTACAGCATCCCAAGTGCACATCCAAGTACTTTTTAATGTGGTTAGGGTTTCCGCCTCTATCACCCTTTCAGGCAGTGAGTTCCAGACCCCCACAACCCCCTGGGTGAAGAAAGTTCCCCTGAAATCCCCACTAAACCTTCCACCAATTACTTTAAATCTGTGCTCCCTGGTTTTTGACCCCTCTGCTAAGGGAAATAGGTCCTTTCTATCCACTTTATCTATGCTCCTCATAATTTTATACACCTCAATAAGGTCTCCCCTCAGCCTCCTCTGTTCCAAGGAAAACAAACCCAGCCTGTCCAGTCTTTCCTCATAGCTAAGATTCTCTACTCCCGGCAACATCCTTGTAAATCTCCTCTGTACCCTCTCTAGTGCAATCACATCTTTCCTATAATGTGGTGACCAGAACTGCACCCAGTACTCTAGCTGAGTCCTAACTAGTGTTTTACACAGTTGAAGCATAACCCCCCTGCTCTTGTATTCTATGCCACGGCTAATAAAGGCAAGCATTCCGTATGCCTTCTTAACCACCTTATCTACCTGGCATGCTGCCTTCAGGGATCTGTAGACATGCACTCCAAGGTCCCTTTGTTCCTCTACACTACTCAGCGTCCTACCATTTAATGTGTATTCCCTTTCCTTGTTAGCCCTCCCCAAATGCATTACCTCACACTTCTCCAGATTGAATTCCATTCACCACTGTTCTGCCCATCTGACCAATTTATTGATATCTTCCTGCAGTCTACAGCTTCCTTCTTCAGTATCAACCACACAGCCGATTTTAGTATCATTTGCAAACTTCTTATTAATAATACCCACTATAAAAACACCCATCAACCATTAACCTCTGCTTCCTGTCTCCGAGCCAGTTTTGAATCCAACTTGATACTTTGCCCTGGATCCCATGGGCTTTTAACTTAGTGACCAGTCTGTCATGTGGCACCTTATCAAAAGCCTTGCTGAAGTCCCTATACACTACATCAAACGCACTACCCTCATCTACCCTCTGTGTTACCTCCTCAAAAAATTCAATCAAGTTTGTCAGACACGACCTTTCCTTAACAAATCCGTGCTGATGATCCTTGATTAACCCGTGTCTTTCTAAATGAAGATTTATCCTGTCCTTCAGAATTATTTCCAATAATTTAAGTAGACATAGAGAAAATGTTTCCACTTGTAGGGGATTCAAATACTGGGGTCCATAAATGTAAGATAGTCACTAGTAAATCCAACAGGGATTCCAGGAGAAACTTCTTTACCCAGAGAGTGGATAGAATGTGAAACTCGCTACCACAGGGAGCAGTTGAGGCAAATAGCATAGATGCATTTAAGGGGAAGCTAGATAAGTACATGAGGGAGAAAGGAGTAGAAGGTTATGTTGATAGGGTTAGATGAAGAGGGATGGAGGAGGCTCGTGTGGAGCAGAAACACGGCAGAAACCAGTTGGGCCGAATGGCCTGTTTCTGTGCTGTAGACTCCATGTAACCCAATGTAACTTGTCCCTCACACAGCGAGTACATGGGTTTACCAGACTCTCTCACAGTATGTGTTGTCTGGGATGGGTGAGACTGTATGGAGTGGGTAAGACTGTCTTGTGTGGGTGTGACTGTCTCAGGTGGGTGGAACTGTCTGGAGTGTGAGTGAGTGTCTCGGGCAGGACTGTCTGGAATGAGTGGGATTGTCTGGCGTGAATGGGACTATCTCAGGTTGCTATGACTATCCAATCAGACATGTACAGTGTGACCGTGTGTAAGTTCTCTCGGGTTCCAACATTTTGCTTCTGAACTATTGACGTTCTCTGTTGGTCTGAAGTCTGAGCCACCACCTCTCCCCGGTGGTGCATGCCAGTAACTACACCTGTATCTGTGAATCAAAATGTCAAATCAGACTGACTTCCTTTGAACTCTACCTTATGACTGTGATGTTTCAGTAAAAAGAGAACAAAAATCTCAAGCAGTTTGAATAACATTGCATGTTTTGTGAGCATGGATTTACAATAAACAGAATATTTCTGGATTAAGATTGTCTTTGAATCTTCAATGCCAGAAAGTTTTGGAAGGGAATAGCTCTGGCTCCAAGAGTCAGGCGAGTGGATAGCCAAAGCAAAACTAATTTTAAGTTGGGAGATTGAGAAGCAAAGGGGGTCAGACGCTGACCTTTCACATTTGAGACCTGGGTTCAAATGCAGCCCGGATTATCTATTGGCTGTGAGGGGCTTAAATGAAATGAGTTTGGGGTCATGCGCATGGGTGCATAAAACAAAATGAACTCAGCAATCTCGCTCAGAGGCCGCAGGATGACTGGCGTGGCGAATGGGAAAGTGTCACCCTAGTGCAGTAGGGGACGTCTCTGCTGAGGGTGAGGCAGAGACAGTGTACACACAATGTCAAGGGAGCTGTAGCTTGCCCTTGGAGTGTATGATGGGACAATGCATTACATAAAAAGACACAGGCCGTGAAATTCAGCCTGTTTGCGCCGGCCGTTAAGGCTGGTTTGAATGAAAAAATGGTGGCCACCTCGCTCTCCACCACCTCCAGCGTGATCCTACCACCAAACACATCTTCCCCTCCCCTCCCCTTCCAGCATTCCAAAGGGACCATTCCCTTTGTGACACCCTGATCCACTCCTCAATCACCCACAACACCCCTTGCCCTTCCCACGGCACCTTCCCGTGTAAGTGCAGGCGATGCAACACCTGCCCTTTTACCTCCTCCCTTCCCATCATCCAGGGCTCCAAACACTCCTTCCAGATGAAACAGCGATTTACTTGTACTTCTTTCAAGTATTTAGTATACTGTATTTGCTACTCACGGTGAGGTCTCCTATACATTGGGGAGACCAAAGGCACATTAGGTGACCGCTTTGCGGAACACCTCTGTTCAGTCTGCAAGCGTGCCCCGAGCTTCCGGTTGCCTGTCACTTTAGTTCTCTGCTCCACTCCCACTCTGACCTCTCTGTCCTCGGCCTCCTACACTGTTCCAATGAAGCTCAACGTAACCTTGAGGAACAGCACCCCATCTTTCGATAAGGCACTTTACAGCCTTCTGAACTGAACAGCAAGTTCAGCAATTTCAGACCATAACCTCTGTCCCCATTTTTTCAGATGGCAGCTGTTGATGATTCTGCCATTCCCATTTACACCTCCTCTAGACACATTTTTTATTATTTACTTGTCCCATTACCATCTCCTTTTGCCTCGCACCATCATTCCTTTTGTCTTTAAACCTCTCCTGCCGTCCACCCTCTCACATGTAATGATCAGTAACCTGTCATTCTGGAATGGTACACCAGGTGGTGCTGTATGTATATAAGAGTGGGCTACCCACTGTGATAATAATAATAACTTCCGGGAAGTTATGTCATCACTTCCTGTGAACTGTGAACTGTGAACTATGAACTATGAACTGTGTACATACCTCACTTCCTGTCATATGTCACTTCCTGTTGGACTGGTATAAATACTGGACTGTTCAGTATTGTAAGAGGCTTCTACCAGAGGCATGGTAAAGACCTCTCTTGTATATAGTGTGTTTGTAAGTTGCTTAAAGCTTACCTTAAAGTTACTTGATGTGTAAGACTCCTTTTCTTACATCACCCACGATGCACCAGGCTACCCACAAGGCAGCAGTCAAGATGGAGGCCTCTACAGATACTGTACCTAGTCCACATGTGCTCAATAAAGTGTCTAGCAAAAGCTAGCTGTTCTTAATAAAAATGACTAGTTATTAATGAACATAACATGGTACCAGGATTGGTAAGATCTGCTGAATATTGTGCAATGCAACATGGAGAATTTGAAGCCACCAGAGCATTTGAAACTCACAGGAAATGTCGACTACAATTGGCAGACTTTTAAACAACAATTCGAACTCTACATTGCTGCCATCGGGTACGGTACGAAGCCAGACGCAAGGAAAATAGTGTTGCTGCTCACGGTTGCAGGCCCACAGGCAATAGAGGTATTTAATACATTTGTACTTAATCCAGAGGAGAACAGAGAAAAATTAGACGATGTGCCAAAGAAGTTTGATACACATTGTTCTCCCAAAAAGAATGAAACCTATGAGAGATACATCTTCCATTCTCGGACACAGCAGCAAAATGAGACTTTTGATAGCTTTTTGACTGATCTGAAACTGAAAGCACAGACATGTAATTTTTCTGAGCTGAAAGCATCAATGATTTGTGACCAGATTGTGTTTGGTATTCATGATAAAAAAGGTCAGGGAATGTCTGTTGAGAGAAACCGAACTAACATTGGAAATTGCTGTGAAAATATGCCAAGCTAGCGAGCTAGCTCAAAAGCATGCCAAGACTTTCAGTGAAATCAATGATGATGCGATTGCAGTAAGTGCTGCTGTCGGTGCTGTGTCCCACAAGGGGAAGAAACATGGGCAGAACAGAAGTGAAAAGCAATCGGAGGAAGGAATTTTTAATTGTAAATGCTGTGGTTACAAACACCAGTTTAAACAATGTCCAGCGTTTGGACAAATGTGCACAAAATGTCATGGAAAGAATCACTTTGCCAAACAATGCTTTTCAAAAGTAAAAACTAAGAAAGGGCAACGAGTTAATGTAATTGAGGACACTGATTTAAGTGAGACATGTTTTGTAGGAATGGTGTCATGTGACAATATCAAAAAGGATACAGAAAATGTGCAGCCCTCAGGAATTAACAATGCTGAACATAAAGTTAATGCAGTAAAAGAGGACAAATGGATGATCCCACTGCAGGTAAATGGAGCATTAGTTACATTGAAACTAGACACTGGGGCAAAAGCAAACTTAATCAGTATGATTGACATTAACAATATGAAAGAAAAGCCCGAAATACAGAAAAAGTCAATACTACTGAAGGACTATAATGGACAGAAAATAGATAGCTTAGGTGTATGCAGACTTAAAGTGACAGTCAAAGACAAAGTGCATCATCTCATGTTTTCTGTTGTGGCTGAAAGGCTTGATTCACTACTGGGTGACAAAGCTTGTGAGGACTTAGAACTGGTCAAGAGAGTCTACCGTATAAACTGTGCCATAAGCAGACCAGATGACTCGGTGGATTCTGTAGTGAATAATTTCCAGGATGTGTTCAAAGGATTTGGAGTCCTACCATTCACTTACAAGATCCAGCTAAAGGAGGATGCTCAGCCAGTGGTACATGCTCCACGAAGAGTTCCAGCACCCCTGCGTGACCGGCTCAAGAATGAACTGGACAGAATGACCACACTAGGAGTCATCAGGAAAGTCGAAGAGCCAACAGACTGGGTTAACTCCATGGTATGTGTAAAGAAAAAGAACCATGATCTAAGAGTATGCATGGATCCAAAGGGCTTAAATGCAAACATAAAATGGGAACACTACCAGATTCCCAAGCGAGAAGAAATCACCAGTGAAATGTCAGGTGCCAGATACTTTACAAAGCTCGATGCCTCACAAGGATTTTGGCAACTAAAACTGGATGAAGAGAGCACCAAATACTGTACCTTCAACACACCATTTGGCAGGTATTGTTTCCTCAGAATGCCTTTCGGGATAATATCTGCATCTGAAACCTTTCATAGAGCGATGGAACACATAATTGAAGGTCTGGAAGGAGTTTGGGTCTATGTTGATGACATCATCATCTGGGGCTCCACATTGAAAGAACACAATGAGAGACTGACGAAAGTGCTACAGAGCATACGCCGGAATGGACTGAAGCTCAACAAAGCCAAGTGTCAGTTTGGCGTCCAGGAAGTCACTTTCCTAGGAGATAATCTATCTGGTAAAGGAATAGAGCCAGATATGGAAAAAGTAAACGCCATACTCAAAATGCCCCGACCCACTGACAAAAAAGGAGTGCTACGCATCATGGGGATGATAAACTTCATTGGAAAGTTCATTCCTAACTTGTCAACCAAGACAGCCTGTCTGCGAGACCTGCTACGTAAAACAAATGAGTTCGCATGGACAGAAAGACATGAACAAGAGTGGATAAAGCTCAAAACAGTGCTGACAACCACACCTGTACTCACCTTCTTTGACCCAACAAAAAGAATCAAAGTGTCAACGGATGCATCAAAAGATGGCCTAGGTGCGGTCTTGCTACAAGCAGAGGGTGAAGATTGGAAGCCTGTTGCCTATGCCTCCAGGTCTATGACTGATACTGAGTGTCGATACGCCCAGATTGAAAAGGAATGTCTAGGCTTGGTAGTTGGACTAGAAAAGTTCCATGGCTACATATATGGACTTCCCACCTTCACAGTTGAGACAGACCACAGCCCACTGGTTGCCAGCATAAAAAAGAACCTGAATGAGATGTCTCCAAGGATTCAACGACTCATGATGAAGCTGCAAAGATATGACTTTGAACTGATCTACACACCAGGCAAATACATAGTGTTAGCAGATGCACTATCCCGAGCACCCACAATGAGTCATGTGAGCTCTACTGAAGAAGACGTGGATGTTCATGTGAGTATGGTCACTGCTGCGCTGCCCGTGTCAGACACAAAATCAAAGCAAATAGCAGAAGAAACAGTAAAAGATACAGTATTACAAACAGTAATAGAGAACATTCATCATGGTTGGCCAAAAGGTTCCTGTCCAAAATATTTTCACATAAGGTCAGAATTGAGTGTCGCAAGTGGACTATTACTAAAACAGAACAGAATAGTAATTCCACAGGCTCTACGTCAAGACATGCTCAAAAGGATTCATGAGGGACACCTCGGAATTGAAAAATGCAAAAGGAGAGCAAGAGACACTGTTTATTGGCCTGGCATAAATAAGGACATTGAGAACATGATAGGCAAATGTGAGACATGTCAGAAACACCAAAACAAACAAGCAAAGGAACCAATGATAGTAGCTGACATACCAACAGCACCATGGCAAAAGGTTGGTATGGACCTTTTTCATTTAAATGGTAAAGACTATCTAATAGTGATTGACTACTATTCTAACTATCCTGAGATGGCGCTGCTCTCAAGCACCACAGCAAGCAGTGTCATAAAGCATGTGAAATCCATCTTCACCAGACATGGAATTCCCAGGATTGCCGTTAGCGACAATGGTCCGTGCTTCAACTGTAAGGAGTGGCAACAGTTTGCAGCACATTATGACTTTCAACACATCACATCCAGTCCTTTGTATGCTCAGTTGAATGGTAAGGCAGAGAAAGGTGTTCAAGTTCTCAAACAGCTACTGAAGAAAGCGACAGAAAGCAAGTCTGATCCTTATCTCGCCCTGCTGAGCTACCGAGCCTCAACTTTAGACTCTGGTTCTTCACCTGCTGAACTCCTAATGGGTCGCAAGTTGCGTACCATGCTACCCTGCTGTTCAAAAGAAAAGCAGAGTAAGGAACTGAGACAGAGACTTCAACTGTTAAAGCTGAAACAGAAATCGTACTATGACAAGTCATCCAAAACTCTGAAACCATTGACAAGGGATGATGTTGTCAGGATTGAGGATCCAGATGCATGGAACAGGAAAGCTACAGTTCTTGAGGGAGTAGGACCAAGGTCATACACTGTTAGATCTGAGGAAGGACGGATTCTCAGGAGGAACCGCCATTCCCTTCTAAAAACACAAGAGACTATCGAAGAGCAAATTGATGACAATGCCGCAACTGAATCTTGTCACTCACCACCAGAACAATCTAACACAAATACACATACAGGCTCTCATGAAAACACATCAGACTTACCTGTGCTGAGAAGATCCACACATGAAGTAAAAAAAGCCTGATAGACTTAATCTTTGAGTACAAAGAAAACTACATTGAAAATGTATTGACTGTTGAAGATGTTTATGTTGTTATTGATTGATACTAATTTTGTTTAACCTCAAAGAAAGGGGGATGTAATGATCAGTAACCTGTCATTCTGGAATGGTACACTAGGTGGTGCTGTATGTATATAAGAGTGGGCTACCCACGATGCACCAGGCTACCCACAAGGCAGCAGTCAAGATGGAGGCCTCTACAGATACTGTACCTAGTCCACATGTGCTCAATAAAGTGTCTAGCAAAAGCTAGCTGTTCTTAATAAAAACGACTAGTTATTAATGAACATAACATCACAGACCTTCCCTTTTGTTCCTTCCTTCCCCCTTCCCTGCCTCTGCACTTGCTTAAAAATCTTTTATATCCAGTTCTGATGAAAGGTCATCGACCTGAATTTGTTTCTCTCTTCACAGATGCTGCCTGACCTGCTGAGCATTTCCAGCATTTTCAGTCTTATTTTAGATTTTTGCTTCTGTGCTGGTTTCTTTACATTTTATTGGAGCAGTGGCTTGGTGTAATGTAATTAAAAAGTTGTTACAGTGTGAAGGACATGCTGCTGGACTTTTGCAAGGCTTTGGCTCTTAAGCGAAGGCCTCTGAGAACACCACTTGCTCCCAGACCTGGGGGACTCCAGTTGCGGTACCTCCTTGGTCTGCAGCATGACATGGAGATGCAGCAGAGGCAGCAAAGGGGACAAGCTGCTCGCACAGGGAGGAGGAGGAGGAGGAAGAAGCAGAAAAGGAAAAATCAGAAGGAAGAATGCAACCCAGACAGCTCCTTTCTGGCTGGGATATCCGGGATCGAATCATCCGCCTGCAGTCCCAGTGACCACAATCCCAATTCCCCTTTCAGCATTAGCCCCAGACCTTCCCTTCCCTCTGTTACTGACCATCACAGCATCCTCTGAATGCTGAAATAAAAGCAAACTTTCCAATCCAACTTTACCCATATATGCATCCAATATTACATAAAAAAATCAAATAATCACTCTTATGCATTCCCTTAGTACCTGTCTTGCATGTACCTTTGCCTATCCTAGTGCTCTTATGCAATGCTACCCCAGTGGCTGCTGCGTAGCTGGTGGGAGGCTGTGGCCTTGCTGGGCGACCTTGAGGAGCTGGTGGCTGGAAGAGTCAAATCGAGTGATGGTGTTTCTTCTTCTTCAACCTCCTCTCCCTCTCAATGCACGACCTGCCCACTCCCACACTGCACCGCCCCCCCCCACTCCCCACCCACTGGCTGGGCAAGCTGGAATTCTTGGGTGTCTGAAATGAGGAAGGCACAAGGGTAGGGTTGTGGTGAGGGGAGGGGGGTTAAAGCAAGAGGTGCATGCTTACACCATGTGCAGCTTGTAAATCAGAAGGGGTTGTGCGATGAGGGGAACGTGGGATGTGAAAAGGAGGATAACGTATGAAGATAGCGGCATCATGTATTCTTTCAGCCCCGCCACTGGCCAAGGGCTCAGCCAAGAATGGCCAGCACCGTCTCCTCCAATAGGGTGAGGTGAGGCTAGGAATGGGAGGTTTGCCTCATGTTTGGACTGTCAGCAGCACGTTAGCACCCGTTTGTTCATGTTAAAATTCCCCCCATGCCTCCATTAATAAAGCCAAGGATCCTGTCGGCCTTTTTAACAGCCTTCTCAACTTGTCCTGCCACCTTCAAGGATGTGAATACAACCCCCCCGCCCCCCCAGCTCTCTCTGTTCTTGCACCACCTTTCAAATTGTCCCGTTTAGTTTATGTTGCCTCTCCTCATTCTTCCTACCAAAATGTATCACTTCACATTGTTTACTACATTTCCAAGTTTTGTGTCATCTGTAAACATTGAAATTAAGCCCTGTATACCCAAGTCCAGGTCATTAATATATATCAAAAAGAGCCGTGGTCCCCACACCGACCCCTGGGGATCACACTGTACACTTCCCTCCAGTCTGAAAACCAATTGTTCACCACTACTCCCTGCTTTCTGTCCCTTAGCCTATTTTGTATCCATGCTGCCACTGGCCCTTTAATCCCATGGGTTTTAATTTTGCTAACACGTCTATTATGTGACACTTTATCAAACATCTTTTGAAAGTCCATATACACAACATTCACCACGCCACCCTCATCAACCCTCTCTGTTACATCATCAATGAACTCAATCAAATTAGTCAAACACAATTTGCCTTTAACAAATCGGTGCTGACTTTCATTTATTAGCCTATACTTTTCCAAGTGCCAATTAGTTTTGCCCCAGATTATTGTCTCTAATCCACCTGGGCAAGATCCTTTTTCAACTCACTGAAATTAGCCCTCCTCCAGTTGAATATTTTCACATTTTATTTTTCCTTGTCCTTTTCCATAACTATTCTAAACCTAATGCATGGATATGAAATTGGCTAAGTGACAGGAAACAGAGAGTAGTGGTGAATGGTTGTTTTTCGGACTGGAGGAAGGTATACAGTGGGGTTCCCCAGGGGTCAGTACTAGGACCACTGCTTTTCTTGATATATATTAATGACTTGGATGTGGGTATACAGGACACAATTTCAAAATTTGCAGATGACACAAAACTTGGAAGTATAGTGAACAGTGAGGAGGATAGTGATAGACTTCAGGAAGACATAGACAGGTTGGTAGAATGGGCGGACACGTGGCAGATGAAATTTAATGCAGAAAATTGTGAAGTTGTAGCGGTTAAAGTAGATCGCCACTAAATAAGAGAGTTTGACTTCGACGAACTATTAACAAGTTGTTTATTTACAGGAACAGACTAATTACATCAGGTAAGATGGCAGGTAAGATGGCTGACTGTAGGAGCACCGTGGTATAGGTCTTGTCCCAGCGGGGACTCCACGAGGAATAACTAGAAGCTTCCCAGCTCAACTGCCAGCAGGTTCCGAGCTCAACTGCCAGCAGGTTCCGAGCTCAACTGCCAGCAGGTTCTGAGCTCTACTGTTGAAAGGTTCCGAGCTCTGACGTCATGACGTCAGAGTACAGGAGAGAAGCCTGAGTATAGTAACAGACACATACAGTAAGGTAAGTTAAAGGGAATTATGTATATCCATGTAAGGGACAACCGGTGGTACCGCCACATAGGCCCCCCCAGAATTCGCTTTAACGAAAGTCCAAGGATGAGATGGTCTGACGAGCTGGTGGTCTCGGCGGTCGTGCTGTCTCGGCTTAGTAGACGAGGTATAAAAATACTGCTCATAAGCGGATCCTTACGCATGTCATGGCGAATAAAACGTATCCGTCAGGCGAAGGACCATCGAGACGTGCGAAACAGCAGGCCTTATCAGAGTGACGGGCAGATTGGGCGGACGCGGGCGATGTCTCCGTTGACTGGTGAGCGAAACCTTCAGGAGGCTGGAACGCACGGAACAGTGCGTGCCATAATGCTACGACATTAACAGAACGGAGGGTGAAAAGTTGCTGTGTTGATCTGTGATCAGAGCAACTTCCACGTGTTGATCGCGGCCGCAGGATGCCCTTTGGACCCGTCCTCGATGTATACAGCTTCAATAGACATTTGCATTTGTTAAAAGGGAAAACTGGAGAAAGGGCGGCAACGGTCCAGGTTGTTGTTGCTTTCAGGAGGGGTTAACTCTGCCTGGAGGGCGGCAACACTTGTAACAGTTGTAGATTTAGGAGAAAACAGCCGGGAGGGCGGCACGCTTTTGTTCACGCCGAATCGTGTAGTAGGTAACACTACCAGCAGACTGAAGGGCTGGTGCGTCATCGGCGGAGAAGGAGTCGTCGTTTTTCACGAGGGATGAGTCCTTGTGGTTCGCGAGGGATAGGTCCTCGTGCGCGAGGAGTGGGTCCTCATGTTTTGCTGGGGTGAGTCCTCGTGGTATCCCCGCAGGGCGCGCTCCGATTTTGTGGGCCCGAACATGCTGTACCCCGCGCTTGGAGAGATGTATACTTGCTGTTGCTTTGGACGTAGAGGCGGACGATCCGTGTGGCGGTAGGAAAAACGAGTACGGGGACCGTAAGCAAGTGCGTGGTCGGCGCCGCATCGATGTTCTCGTCGAACGGGGCTTCTACCTTTATAAAGCACGAGGGAGACTGTGGCTCCCTGGATTGCGGCAGCGACAGCAAAACGGCTGGTGCTTCCATGGCGTGCTTCTTTTGTGAAAATTGCTCACAAAAAAACGGAGTCCGGTTGAGTTTTGTCCGTGTCAAACGGGATCTGCTCCAGACTGCGCTTACCTTGCGAATACATTCGCAAAGACGGGGTCGCCTTTGGAGGAATCGGTGTTAGGCGGTTGCTGTTCCGTAGTTGTTCGTCGGTTGTGCGTTGGTCGTCTTGAGTGATTTAGCGATTCGTGTTGGTCGTCGGTCGTCTTCTGTGAAGACGAGGGTCAGGCTGCGCGTTGCTTCCATGAAAATCGTTCACGGATACGGGGTCACCAATTGTAGTGTAGGAATTGATGAGCTCCCGTACTCACGTCGTTGGGTCGCCAATGTAGCGGTTAAAGTAGATCGCCACTAAATAAGAGAATTTGACTTCGACGAACTATTAACAAGTTGTTTATTTACAGGAACAGACTAATTACATCAGGTAAGATGGCAGGTAAGATGGCTGACTGTAGGAGCACCGTGGTATAGGTCTTGTCCCAGCGGGGACTCCACGAGGAATAACTAGAAGCTTCCCAGCTCAACTGCCAGCAGGTTCCGAGCTCAACTGCCAGCAGGTTCCGAGCTCAACTGCCAGCAGGTTCCGAGCTCTACTGTTGAAAGGTTCCGAGCTCTGACGTCATGATGTCAGAGTACAGGAGAGAAGCCTGAGTATAGTAACAGACACATACAGTAAGGTAAGTTAAAGGGAATTATGTATATCCATGTAAGGGACAACCGGTGGTACTGCCACAAAGTGATACATTTTGGTAGAAAGCATAAGAAGAGGCACGATAAACTAAAGGGTACAATCCTGAAGGGGGTGCATGAACAGAGAGACCTGGGGGTATATGTGCACAAATTGTTGAAGGTGGCAGGGCAGGTTGAGAAAGCGGTTAAAAAAGCATACGGGATCCTGGGCTTCATAAATAGTGGTACAGAGTACAGAAGCGTGGAAATTATGATGAACCTTTATAAAACACTGGTTCGGCCCCAATTGGAGTATTGTGTCCAATTCTGGGCACCACACATTAGGAAGGATGTGAAGGCCTTAGAGAGGGTGCAGAAAAGATTCACGAGAATGATTCCAGGAATGAGGGACTTCAGTTATGTGGATAGACTGGAGAAGCTGGGGTTGTTCTCCTTAGAGCAGAGAAGAATGAGAGGAGATTTGATGGACGGGTTCAAAATCATGAGGGGGCTGGACAAGGGAGAAACTGTTCCCATTGGCAGAAGGGTCGAGAACCAGAGGACACAGATTTAAGATGATTGGCAGAAGAACCAAAGACGAAATAAGAAAAAACTTTCTTACGCAGCGAGTGGTTAGGATCTGGAATGCACTGCCTGAAAGGGTGGTGGAGGCAGATTCAATCATGGCTTTCAAAGGGGAATTGGATAAGTACCTGAAAGAAAAACATCTGTTTTTGAATCCTCAAATACATCGGCTTAGAAATTCCTTTTGTGCGATATCACAAAACAGGCGGTATCAGATCGGCTGCCTGTTAAACGCAGCACCTGATAATCAGTTGTTACAACTGGTTAGTCAAAAGCTAACCACAATAATTAACGCTAGTCAAGGACCCACTTACAGCTGATTTACTGTTAACTGTTACTTGCTTGTGCGTGTGCGTGTGTGCGCGTGTGTGTGTGTGTGCGTGTGCATGTGTGTGCATGTCTGTGTGCAGGCATGTGTGTGTGTGTGTGTGTGTGTGTACATGTGTGTGTGTGTGTGTGTGTGTGTGTGTGTGTAAGCACAGGGTGACTCAGTACATTAGAGCTTTGTAAACTGGGAGCAGAAGAGCATTTTACCATTGACCGTCAGGCTGATCTCCCTCTCCCCGGCACCAACTCGTGGCACAACCGCCCTGCACACGTACTTTCCGGTATCCTCCTGGGCGACGGCCTTTAGAGTCATGGGCCTAGAAATTCAGTATAGCCACGTTTGGGGCGCTACAGCCGGGCGGCCGCTAAAGTTTGCGCCCGGCGCAACTTCGCGCCACCTTCGCCGATATTCAGTGGCATCGCCCCAAGAGGTTGGTGCTGCGCTAAAGCAGGCGATGCACGACTATCATTAGGTGCTAAGCCGGCGATCCGGGGCGCTAACACCGAGGACGGGCGCAGCGCAGGTGCGGCGAGTTGCTCAATGAAGGCAGACACGCTGGCGCCGGTCAGCTCTTAAAGGGGAAGGGTCGACTTGTTTGGCTGCCATGCCCTGCACACTGCAGCCCTGAAGCAAGGCCTGACCATTGCTGGTTCATCAGTTCTACGCCCTCAACCATGGGGAAGCCCGCTATTCTTCCAAATCCGATTGCACGCTCTTGCTGCTTGTCCAGGGTCATGGGGAAGGAGATGTACTGACGTCTCCTTCTGAAAAGGGCATTGTTCACCTGGCGGATGCAGCAATGTACCGCGAACTGGGAGATGTTGGCAATGTCCCCAGTAGCGGATTGGAAGGAGCCAGTGGCATCGAGATTGAGAGCCACCATCACCTTCACTGCCACTGACAGAGACGTCCTGCTCCTCAGCTGTGGCTGCAGATCTCTGCGAAGCAGGTGGCAGATCTCAGTGACCACCTCCCTTCTGAATCGCATCCTCCGAACACACTGCTCCTCAGACATGTTCAGATATGAGAACTGCTGGCGGTATACCCTGGGTGGGTAAGGCCTCCTGTGCCGACGCCTGTTGGCCAATCTCCGTCTGGCCATGACTGGCACTCTCTCATGGCGTCTCTGATCCCTTTGAATGCAATGCAGAAAGCCAACGTTTCCACCCATTGCAGCCCCCATTATATGTGGCGACTCAAGGCTATGGCACTGAAAGTGAAATCCAAGTGCAAAGCTCTGGCCTGAAGCCACAAGTACCTGTGCAAGCGCTGAGTCAAAGCAGAAAGCTCTCTGCCTTTGTCTCTCTCCAAATATCCGTCTCTCACACAGAGGGATTGGCACAAAATGGCTGCCACTTATACTGCAGGAGGAGTCCCCTTTAAATAGCGCCCCCCGCGCCCCGCAGCGACTGGGAACCGTTCCACTCTACCAGTCGCTGGGGGCGCCAGGCGCAAAGAAGGGCGGCGCCATTAAATTTCCAGTTCGGGGCGCACAAAGGGCGTTGCACCATGAAATGACGTCAGGATCTGCGCGCGCAGCTGAGCGCGCGCAAAGGCTTTGCGCCGCCGCTAAATCTTTACTGAAGTTGGGGAGAGGCGCAGATCGCGCTGCGCCCGGCCGCTAGCCGCCTAGCACCCCACATCTCCTCCTCCTAAGGCGCTAGCGGCTGGCGCAAACAACTGAATTTCTAGGCCATGATGTTATCATTGCTGAGAACCTAAAGGAAGGGGGGGGGGGAAGAGGTCAGAGTTCAATGCGGGGAGCGTTGCAGGGTATGCACCGCATTACAGGACAGTGGGAAACGCCAGCGGTAACTTTCCATTGCTCCCTCTGGGGCAGCTCCTCAGCAATGGGGTGAGGCCGAGAGCTGTGTGTGAAGTTAAAGCAGAAAATGTTGGAAAGACACAGCCGGCCCATCAGCATCTGAAAGAAATATGACAGGCCGTGACCAATGTTCCCTCAAATTTTTTAGGGGTGCGTGGCCCCTTTAACTGGCTGCGTGACTCATTCAAACTTCCATGTCTGCGCAGTTTTCTCCATTTAAGAGTCTGTGCGGGACCTCCAGAACACTGTGTGGCTGCTCAGCTTAACGGGAACATTGGCCGTGACCCTTCAGTGCCCTCAGACAGCGGTCCCACTTCCTCTTTCAGATGCCAACAGATCCATCGTCCACTTTCCAGCTTTTCTGTTTTTTATTCAGTTTTCCCGAACTCCCAGTTTTTCTTTCTAACTCCCGTGTGCCTGCGGAGGATGTTGCTGCAACATCACCACTCGCCCCTATGTGGTGCTGTTTGCTCATGTTTCAATCCATCAGTGAACCAGCAACACGAGTGAGGAAGGACAGGCGATGGTCAGCGTTCAGAGAGCGCCAAGGACCAGGTCACAGGGCGGAGGGGACTGGGGGAGGGGGGATTATGGGACTCCATCTCACACTGGCGTTAATCCTTAAATCGGGAAGAGTCACTGAGGCTGAGATTCCTGAGCTTGGAGGAGGGGGACAGGACTTTAGGGAAGAGACCGGTTCTGCTTCGGGTTGCCAACAACGTTCCCGCTAAGGTGCGTGGCCACGCCACTGTCCAAAGGTCCCGCGCAGCCTGGGACCGGCTTTTCAAATGGGAGATCTGGCCACGCAGCCCATTAAAGGGACCGAGCTCTCAAAAGAAATGAGGGGAACATTGGTTGCTAATCTTCCAGAATCGTCCTGAAGTCTCCAGGAATTGAAGATTCATCTTCAGGACGCTGCTCCGAGCAAACCCGGTGGAAAAATCATTGGGGCGTTAAAAAATTGCAATTTTTTTCTTCATTTTTCTTCAAACACTTGTTTATTAGAATCATAGAATGATACAGCACAGAAGGAGGCCATTCGACCCATCGTGCCCCTGCTGGCTCTTTGAAAGTGCTGTCCAATTAGTCGCACTCTCCCATATCTCAGCAAATTTCTCCTTTTCAAGTATTTATCCAATTCCCTTTTTAAAGTTACTCTTGAATCTGCTTCCACCGCCCTTTCAGGCAGTGCATTCCAGATCACAACAACTCGCTGCGTAATTTTTTTTTTCCTCACTTCCCCTCTGGTTCGTTTGCCCCTGCAACCGAAATTCACCGGTAGCACCACAAGAGGGAAGCGGGGTGCTACTGGAAGCGCCCCGCCTCCCTCTTGGACACTGCAAGTGAATATCGCAGCGCCATGCTCTGCGGCACATCGCGCCGCGGTACTGCAGGCCTTCCTCCCCTTCTTAAAGGGGAGGACCTTAGCGCAGCGCAACCCGGGGCCCAGCTGGGCCACCAGGGATCGGAGTGTCGGCAAAAGAGCCCAGCACGCAAGAGAAGTGCCGGGCTCACGGAGCGCAGCCGGCACTCCATGGGGGGGGCTGCAGAGGAGGCCGGGGATGACAACGGGGGCAGGTGCTGGCTGCCTGCCAACAAAATTGGCCGCCTGGCACCTCCCCTTTAATTTACGCCGCCCCGGCCGCAGGTAGGCCCCCCTGACCCTGTTGGGCATAGCGTCCGGCGGTAAGTCAGGAGGCGCTACCGAAGATCGTGGCCGGGGCACGAGCGGGGCGCTGCGCACGGTGATGACGTCATCACCGGCAGCGCAGCACTGCGGGGCGCTAACAGTTACCGCTGCTGCTAACCTCCCGCTGAATTTCGCAGAAGGCGTTGGCGCCGCCGCACCCGGGCGCTAGTTGCTTTGCGCCCTGTTAGTGCCCTCTTAGGGCGCTAACAGGAGGCGCAAAGCAACCGAATTTTTGTGTTTAGTACCTCAGCCATGCCCTCTGTCTCCAGAAGAAGATCTCCTTTTTGCTCCCTAATCGGCCCACCCTTCCTTTGACTACCCTTTTAATATTTATATTGTAGGAGTCTCTGCACTCCTAACAAAGAATCTATAACTTACTGGAAGTTAACAAACTGAATTTATTGTCTAAGAACTTTACAAAACAAGAAACTACAGGAGAAGCTCAAAACAGGTCTTTTCTCTTTCAATCCACACGAGGACTGGCTGACCCCACCCTCTACCTCTGACGTCATGACGTCATCACGTTTCCCGCCGAAGGGGACGTCACGTGACCCATGTGATGACGTCATCGCGTCAGATCGCGATGTTGTAGATCTAGCTCTGTTTAACCAGAGCCAACTTGAAAGGTAATAACATTGGTTACAGACAATTAATGCTAGAGGTAATAACATTGGTTACAGACAATTATGTAAGTCACTGTAAGAGTCTCTTAGTGGTTTTGCCACAATATGTTTATAAAAGACTTTTACATTCCCTTTTATGTTAGCCACTAATCTATTCTCATTCTCTCTCTTTGCCCCTCTTATTCCCTTTTTTAGATCTCCTCTGTACTTTCTATATTCAGCTTGGCTTCCTACAGTATTATGAACCTTACTTTTGTCATAAGCCTTGCCCTTTTCCCTCCCTGTTTTAAACCTGATGATATGTGATCACTATTTCCCAAATGCTCCCCCGCTGAAACATGCTTCACTTGCCCCACACCATTCCCCAGAACCCGATCCAGCTCTGCTTCCTTCCTCACTGGGCTGGAAACACACCGATCAAGAAAATTCTCTTGTCCACATTTCAGGTGTTCCCCTTCCTCTTTGCACTTTATACTGTTACTATCCCAGTCTATATTAGGATAATTGAAGTCCCCCATTATCGCTACTGTTGAGGTGCGGTGGCCAAAACTGAACGCAGTACTCCAGATGGGGTCTGACCAAAGCTCTGTACAACTGAAGATATATACAACTGTGATAATATTAGCTCCCATGTCAGGTGTGAGCCATGGCTCAGTGGGTAGCACTCTTGCCTTACAATCAGTGGGGGTTGTGGGTTCAATTCAAGTCCCGAATCATGAGCACAAGATCTAGGCTGACACTCCAGGGCAATATGGCAGGAGTGCTGCACTGTTGGAGGTGCCGTTTTTCAGATGAGATGCTAAACCGAGGCCCCGTCTGCCCTCTCGGGTGGGCGTTAAAGATCCCGTAGCACTATTTCAAAGAAGAGCAGAGGAGTTCTCCCGGTGTCCTAACCAATATTTATCCCTCAATCAACATAACAAATAACAGATTATCTGGTCATTATCACATTGCGGTTTGTGGGGCCTTGCTGTGCGCAAATTGGCTGCCACGTTTCCCACATTACAACAGTGACTACATTTCAAAAAAGTACTTGATTGGCTGTAAAGCACTTAATTAATAATTCAACTTTATTGTCATTGTACAATGCACAAGTACATGAACAACGAAATGTGATCTTGCAAGCTCCCATGAGTCCAGTACAAATAACATTAACATTAAACGTAAATAGCACCGTCCTGGGAGAAGCAAAGCCGCTGCGTCTGTGCGCGCCGCCATTCCATTTCCACCATTCCTCCTGTCCGACAATCTTCAGCCCAACGCCCGGGCCTGCTCACCAGCCGCCCCTCCTCGGGGCTCTTTCTGTGACCTTCTCACCAACCGCCCCTCCTCGGGGCTCCTTCCGTGACCTTCTGCACCTGGTCTTCCCTGATGGTCACCCCTCCGGGTACTAACCAGGCCTGGCTCTGCTTAGCTTCCAAGCCTTGCCAGTGACCCTGTCCCTAGTCCCAGGAATGTGCAAGGCGCTATAGAAATGCAAGTCTTTCTTTAATATGAAGACAGCTGTCCGAGTTTAAAGGATGATGGTGAGTGCCTGATAGATAAGAATGACCATCAATCACTTGCTATAAATGTAACCCAAAATGGAGAAGTGTCCTTTATGTGACAGTGCGCTCACATGGGGCATTGTGCATTTGTATTTTCTCTGAAAGGCATAACAGCAGAATATTCAGAGTGTCAATGATGCCAAGTTCTCCTCTTCAGCCTGTTAAAAACTGCATTAGAAGAGAAGCCGGTTTAAATACTCTGATTAATTGGTTAACTATTGCTTCACCGATTGTTTGACTCTGAACTATGAGGTAAGCTAGCAAAATAGCCTCTTAATTTGGTTTTATTTGCAGTTACTTCACGAATAATCAAAAATCAATCCCAATAAATGAGAGATCATCTGACAAGACATATCCTGTTGATTTAAGATCTTCATCAACTGTGGGTTATTTAAACCAGCCTGCAGTCATTGTTCCACAGTTTGTTCATCGTTTACCTGTTAGGAATGTGAATGTGGTAATATTATAGACTAAGAATACAGTACTGCACCTGTATGTCAAGGGTGAGTACAAGGCACAGTCAAACGCATGAAGGTTCATGAAAGGTTCAATGCACCAGAACATACAGGAAACTTTGGTTTATCCGGAGGTTGTATGTCCGGAATACTTGATCTAACGGCAAAAATCAAGAGCCGTTTTCTATAAGTTTTTTTAGTTCTCGTTCTTTTTTTTTCCCAGTCAGGCACTGCAAGGCCTGTAGCTATAGCAACAGCTTCAGCTAGGGATGCTTGCAGCTGCAGCCGGCTCTTTAGAAGCTGTTGCTAAGCAACAGTGTTTGTTGTCAGATACGGAGATGAAAACCTCCATATGCTTCAACATTAACTTTGTATGTCCGGCAGTTTTGATAGATCAGCAACAGCTCGGTCCCGTCGGTGCCGGATATCACAAAGTTTCCTGTACTCAGGGCCAAAATTGAGACAACATAAGAGGAGCACAACCCTCCAGGCATCTCCCTTCTTCATCTCCCCACCAATGGCTATGATCTTACCCCATTTATACTGTTTCCAGCTGCATTAATCCATAGGCATCGCCACTCTGTGACCCTTTATCCACTTTCGGTACCAGTCCCTATCAGACCCTGCTGCAACTTATGCATCGAGGTTTGGGTTAGCAAGACATAAAAACAGTCTCTTGATGAATCGAATCCAAACGTAAACAATGTGTGACCTGGCCCAATAGCAGGCTCCGCACGACCTCTATACAAACACATCTTCAACCTGTTTGCAGCCTTTCAATTTTAGGGACTTTTTAACTGCAAAAATAATCTAAAATGGAATATAGTATAAAAATATAAGTAATTGTTTTGTGTGAAGTGGATTTCGTAAATGTTTCTCAATCTTAATCTCTGACACATCCAGCCAACTAACTCAAACAGCAGAAACAATAGAACATAAAGTTCAATAAAGTGGAACTATCTACAGTGATAGAGTTATTCAAGCTTCATTGCTTGAAGGGTGATGTATTGGACTGGCCTTGGCACCGTGATTGACTGGTACCGTCTGAAGCCCAGAAACAGCCAAAGGGCTGGCATGAAGGTTGTATTTACACTTTGAGTATAAGGTCAGTGCAACGTGCTCTTCAATTTATGTTGATGCTGCCGTTATAGTGTAAGTGCAGCTTGAATCTGGTGTCAAGACACAAGCTGACACTGGAACAAAGTGTAGTGAAAACCCCCTGGAGAAGAGAGTATGCTTCACTTCAGAGTCAGGCCAGGCTACAAATTCGTACTGAATCTGCGCTTCAAGTTTAACGTTGGTGCGAAATAGTTTCACCTTTTGCTACACTTGTGAATGTGCAGTAACTCGCCACCTCCAGCAGAAACTAGCAATAAGCAGGTACGCTACATAACCAGTAGATTAAAGCGGTGTTTACATAGGATTACATGGGACAGAAACAAGCCATTCGGCCCAACCAGTCCATGCCGGCGTTTATGCTCCACACGAGCCTCCTCCCATCCTTCCTCATCTAAATCTATCAGCGAAACCCTCTAGTCCCTTCTCTCTCATATACTTATCTAGCTTCCCCTTAAATGCACCACTCCCTGTGGCAGCGAGTTCCACATCCTCACCACTCTTTGAGTAAAGAAGTTTCTTCTGAATTCACTATTTGATGTTTTGGTGACTACCTTATATTGATGGCCTCTAGTATTGTTCTTCTCCACAAGTGGAAACATTCTCTCTGTGTCCACTCTATCAAAACCTTTCATAATTTCAAAGACTTCTATTAGGTCACCTCTCAGCCTTCTTCTTTCAAGAGAAAAGAATCCCAGCCTGTTCATCCTTTCACACTCCTGGCATCATAGAATCATAGAAATTTACAGCACGGAAGGAGGCCATTTGGCCCATCGTGTCTGCGCCAGTCGACAAAGAGCTACCCAGCCTAATCCCACCTGCCAGCTCTTGTCCGTAGCTTTGTAGGCCATGGCACCTCAAGTGCACATCCAATTTCTATTTGAATGTGGTGAGAGTTTCTGCCTCTACCACCCCTTCAGGCAGTGAGGTCCAGACTCCCACCACCCTCTGGGTGAAAACATTTCCCCTTAAATCTCCTCTAAATCATCAACCATTTACTTTAAATCTATGCCCCCTGGTTGTTGGCCACTTTGCCAAGGGAAACATTTCCTTCCTATCCACTCTATCAAGGCCCCTCATAATTTTATACACCTCAATAAGGTCTCCCCTCAGCCTCCTCTGTTCCAAAGAAAACAACCCCAGCCGATCCAATCTTTCCTCATAACTAAAATTCCCCAGTCCAGGCAACATCCTCATGAATCTCCTCTGTACCCTCTCTAGTGTGATCGCATCCTTCCTGTAATGTGGTGACCAGAACTGCATGCAGTACTCTAGCTGAGGCCTAACTAGTGTTTTATACAGTTCAAGCACAGCCTCCCTGCTCTTGTATTCTATGCCTGAGCTAATAAAGGCAAGCATCCCGTATGCCTTCTTAACCACCTTCAGCGATCTGTGGACCTGCACTCCAAGGTCCCTTTGTTCCTCTGCACTTCTCAGTATCCTACCATTTATTGTGTATTCTCTTCCCTTGTTAGCCCTCCCCAAATGCATTACCTCGCACGTGTCCAGATTGAATTCCATTTGCCACTGTTCTGCCCACCTGACCAGTCCATTGATATCTGCCTGTAGTCTTCAGCTTTCTTCTTCATTATCTACCCCACGGCCAATTTTTGTAATCCTCTTTATAAATCTTTTTTGCACCCTCTCCAGTGCCTTTATATCCTTTTTATAACATGGCGGCCAGAACTGTGCACAGTATTCCAAGTGTGGTCTAACCAGTGTTCGATACAAGTTTAGCATAACCTCTCCATGTATCAAGTGAGCTGGCGGGATTCCACAATGCTAGGACTCTTAAAACAAATGTCTGTAACACCAAATGGTTAACGTCCTTTAGGCATTCTTCGAAGTGAACCCACTGTTGAAACCCGAGCTCTACTTTCAAGCCATCAGTCGGAGGCTCTGAGGGTTTCTTTACTAACACCGATTGTCATTTGTTTTTGGAGTCCTTGCTTTGTGGAATCCCAGCAGCTCAATTGATACTGAAGCCCATAAGATTCAAGAACCGAATCTTTATAGGCAAATAAAAAAGGGAATAAGAAAAATGTGAGAAATGCGAAACTGTGTCAGGGAATTGGAAAACTGTTAACTACATGCTGGTAATAAAAAAAGACTTACATTTACAGGAAACTTTGGTTTATCCAGAGGTTAACTGTCCGGAATGCTCGAGCCACCGGCAAAAATCAGGAGCCGTTTCATGAGATTTTTTATCTTTTTGATGCTTTTTTTTCACCAGCCAGGCTCTGCAAGGTCTCGCTGAAGCTGTTGCTAAGCTACAGAGACGCTTGCAAGGTACGGCCGACTGTTTAGAAGCTGTTGCTAAGCAACAGGGTTTGTTGCCAGATATGGAGCTCAAAATCTCCGTATGTTTTAACATTAGCGCTGGTTTGTCCGGCAGTTTTGATGGGACAGCAACAGCTCGGTCCCGTCGGTGCCGGATAGCACAAAGTTTCCTGTAGATAGAGCCTTTCCCAAAGCTAATTTGCACAGAACAAGGTACCATGAACAGCAGTGTGATAATCTGGTAATCTATTATTTGGTAATGTTGTTTGATGGATGAGTATTGGCCAGGACACTGGGTAGAACTCCACTGCTCTTCTTCGAAGTAGTGCCATGGGATATTTTAAGATATTTGCCTAACAGAGCAGACGGGGCCTCAGTTTAACGTCTCATTCGAAAGACGGCATCTCCGACAGTGCAGCAGCGCTCCCTCAGTACTGCACTGGAGTGTCAGCCTGAATTATGTGCTCATGTCTCTGGAATGCCAGTTGAATCGACAGCCTTCTGACTCCGAGGCGAGAGTGCTCCCACAGCTAATGTCTCTGAATCGGGTGGAAAATTCTAACGCAATCCTCTGGAATGTAGCCATGAGGCCATCGCTGTGCACACCGTATGGAGGTCTGGTGGCACCACGATGCCAGCAGGGAAAGCCGAGTGCCACTTACAATACACTTACACTTACAATACGGAATCACCGAGGAGAGGCAGTAGGGAAGGTGTCGCACACTGCAAACAAAACGCAAACACAAAATAGGAAGCACTGTGGTCGCATCACTGACAGAAACGACGAGGAATTCAGTAAATGTTCTGTGCTTGATTTGAACTTGATGCCAAGTGTTTCCATCCATTGGCGTGAATATGGTGGTGCCATGGTTACTGGACTAGTAATCAGAGGTTTGGACTAATAATCCACAGAATGTGAGTTCCAATCCCATCGTTGCAGTTTGCAAATTTTTTTAAAATTCCGTTTTAAAATACCTGGAAATTAAAAAGCTGGTGTCAGTAAAAGTGACCAAGGAGCTGTCGGATTGTCGTAAAAACCCAACTGATTCACTAATGTCCTTTAGAGAAAGAAACCTGCCGTCCTTACCCGGTCTTGGGCCTGGATGTGACTCCAGTCCCGCACTAACATGGTTGACTCTTAACTGCCCTCCAAAGTGGCCGAGCCAGCCCCTCAATTGTATCAGGGCCAGGAGGGTTGGGCAATAAATGCCGGCCTTGCCAGCACTTCCCACATCCCGAGAATGAATTAAAAAAAGCAGGAACCCAGCAAAGGAAGGCAATAGATGGGATCTGAGGAACTGGGCAGGAGTGTGTAGGATGGGCTGGTTAATGGGTGTATTTACTTATAAGTTTATCAGTTAATACACAAGATAATAGGGTTCAAAGGCATTTATTGACTAACATAGGAAATTATCATACTGTGGCAAAACCACTAAGAGACTCTTACAGTGACTTACATAATTGTCTGTAACAAACTTGTAACCAACCTTTCAAGTTGGCTCTGGTTAAACAGAGCTAGATCGACAACATCGCGATCTGACGCGATGACGTCATCACGTGGGTCACGTGACGTCCCCTTCGGCGGGAAACGTGATGACGTCATGACGTCAGAGGTAGAGGGCGGGGCCAGCCAGTCCTCGTGTGGATTGAAAGAGAAAAGACCTGTTTTGAGCTTCTCCTGTAGTTTCTTGTTTTGTAAAGTTCTTAGACAATAAATTCAGTTTGTTAACTTCCAGTAAGTTATAGATTCTTTGTTAGGAGTGCAGAGACTCCTACAATACAATGATAACTATTATTAATAATAATTACATATATACTTAAAAACACAATTTCACCGGAGAATTCACCACGTTAGTTTTCGAGCACAAAATTGAGTTTTGGCCATACCCTGCGGAATTCTGAAGTATCTGTTCTAACCCCCTTGTATTACAGATTTCTTTCACTCTGTCTACGCGAGGATCTGAATGTTTCAAAGTATTACCTCATCAGTTAGCTGGACCTCAGTTCTAACTAGAATGATGCCCATTCACTTTATCATGGCTTTACCTTGCCTGAGCTGTCCATTAGTTCATTGAACTGGAGACAGTTGCAGGGACCAAGGCCCTCCTGCAGACGAGTTCTCACTTGCCATGCTCAGATGGAGGAGTTAGTCCCGAGGAGGACAGCTGAAAAATACATGGGGTTCGGCCAAAGAAAGCTTGCAGCTGAACGCTTATCAGCTAACCGCCTCTGTCCGGTAACTTTTAAATCCCGCTGAACATTGAAACTCACTTAACAGGCAAAAGCTAAAAGTTAATACAACGAATCAACCTCTCCTTTACGCATGGGCACTTTGTTGAGATTGCGCAGATATGAAATGGGATGCCTTGGGCAGGAAAGAAAGAACAGAAAGTATTTGTTCAACAAAGTGGAACTGTCGGCACTATTGTGAGATAGTTATTCTGTTCCTGACTGGAGGCCCTCCTGAATTAGTGCTTAACACAGCAATCTAACTGGGTTGGCAGTTCATTCCTCATTGTCTCTTTCATCTTCCTGCTCTGCCTGGCTTTGGCAGTCTGCTCTTTGACCTCCAAGGCAAAGCTATGGAGCATACAGCAGACAACTGTGAGACACCTGGAGGAGGGGAGGAGGGAGCTGGACTGTGGCCCTCGTCAATCAGAACAATGCTAAGTTCCGGTTAAAGCAGGAGCCTCTTTGGTACAGGTACACTGGCCTAGAAATTCAGTTGGCTGCGCCAGCCGTTAGCGCCTTAGGAGGAGTCGATCTCGAGCGCTAGGCGCTTAGCGCCCGGGCGCAGCGCGATCTGCGCCTCGCCCCAACTTCAGTAGACATTTAGCGCCGGCGCAAAGTCATTGCGCGCGCTCATCTGCGCGCGCAGATCATGACGTCATTTTGTCGTGCAACGCCCTTTGTGCGCCCGGAACCGGAATTTCACTCGCGCCGCCCCATTGTGCGCCTGGCGGCCCTAGCGACTGTTGAGTCGAACGGTGCTCAGCCGATGCGGGCCGCGGGGAGCGCAAATTAAAGGGCACTCCTGTAGTAGAAAAGGCAGCCGTTTTGCAACACTCCTTCTTGAGGAGGAGGAGGAGGAGGAGGAGGAGGAGGAACCGGTACCACATAACAAATTGATGGAGAGAAGCCCTCCACAAATACACTAGTCTCGGCCTTTCAAAAAAACAAATCCACCCTCCCCCTTTAAGAGCTCGCCGTCTGCCGGCAATCAGCAGCTCGCCGCACCTGCCCTGCGCCCAACTTCCGGTGCTAGCGCCCCGGGCTGCCGGCTTAGCGCCTAATGATAGTCGTGCATCGCCTGTTTTAGCGCAGCAGCAACCTCTTAGGGTGATGCAACTGAATATCGGCGAAGGGGGCTCGACTTTGCGCCGGACGCAAACTTTAGCGGCCACCCGACTTTACCGCCCCAAAAGTGGCTATACTGAATTTCTAGGCCACTATCCCTTATCCGAAAGCCTTGGGACCAGCTGAGTTTCGGTTTTCGGAATTTTTCGGATTTCAGAAGGTATTATTATAAGACTGGGAAATTTGTATTTAATATAAATTGTAAAAGTTCAGGCTACCTCTTGCGACTGTTCCGTGTCTCATTCCCCTTCCTGCTTCTCTGGAAAGCCGGATATCGGCTGACTCCTACTAAGCTGGCCCGCAAATCAGGTCGGGTGGGGGGGGGAGAAAAGAATATCGGACGGGCCGCGGTTCAGGTCGGGGTCGGGGGGGTCCGGGGGGGTGGTCGGGGGGGTCCGGGGGGGTCGGGGTCAGGGGGGGTCGGGGTCGGGGGGGGGCTCCGGGATCGGGGGGGTCGGGGGGGGGTCTGGGATCAGGGGGGGTCCGGGGGGGTCGGGGTCGGGGGGGGTCAGGGGGAAGAAAAGAATATCGTACGGGCCGCGGTTCGGGTCGGGTCGGGAGAAAAGAATATTGGACGGGTCGGGGGTCAGGTCGGGTCGGGTCGGTGGGGGGGGGGGAAAGAATATCGGACGGGCCGCGGGTCGGGTCGGGGGGGAAAAGAATATCGGACGGGCTGCTGCAGCTATCGGACCGGCCGCTGTATTGTTGGGTTCACTCTCCCGGTACCTCCTTCACACTGCCCGGCTCGGCCTGCAATCTCCTACCCAGGAGGGAACTCTGTGACCCTCTGCCCTGCTCAGCGTAAGTCGTGCGCCACTCTGGTCATGTCGTGCGCACGACTTACGCTGAACGAAAAAACTTTCGGTTTTTAGAGGTTTTCGGTTTTCGGAAGTTCGGATAAAGGATAGTCTACCTGTACTGCAATCTGCTTCTTGCATTTGTGTCCCAGGTTCTCATCACATTTAAAGTACAGTCTTGGTTTTTGTAGGCAGATGCAGCAGTCAATGAATTGAAGTCTGTGGAAAAGAAAATCGTGCGGAATGTACAGTAAAACAGGCTGTCGATTCGCCATTGCCTGCTTTGTGCTACCGCCCAAGATGGGTTTGGCCCCCAGGGTAGCTAGATGTGTATGTGTACAGTGCCAGCCACTGTGACACGAGAGAGCAGTGCATGAGCCAGCAAGCAGTGAAGCTGTAAAGTGTTCTTAATTGAAGTGGAGCCTGATCTCTGCACACTTAAAGAACCGGACAGCATGGCACTCTGATATCCAGGACTTTATGTTCGTCATGCAAAAGGAGAGCAGCTTCCCACAGGGAGTGAAGGAAAAATGGGAAAGGTTCCCCGGGGTGTGCAATCCCAACGAGGTCTAAGAGATGCAAAAAATAATAATATATACAAGACCTCGAGGGTCAGCCTTGGCTTGGGTTATAGGACTCTTACCTCCGAGCAGTGTGCTCAGCGGGAGTTCTGCCCTAAGCTCTGGCATTCCCTCTCCGCCTCTCTAACTTGAGGGGAAGAAAGGAGTTAATATTTATCCCTAGGACATTGTGCCTTTAACTCGCTGGGACATTGTGAATGAAATCGCTGCAAAAGCCCCCAAAACAACCGATAAAAACACAACACCACAACTGAAAACTAAGTTATTAAAGGCTGCTGAGGCCATTAGGAATCGTTGGGAAGGACAGGACATGTCTGTGTGAAGCAAGGCTAGAAGAACCTATTTCCCTTAGCAGAAGGGTCAATAACCAGGGGGCATAGATTTAAAGTAATTGGTAGAAGGATTAGAGAGGAGTTGAGGAGAACTTTTTTCACCCAGAGGGTGGTGGGGGTCTGGAACTCACTGCCTGAAAGGGTGGTAGAGGCAGAGACCCTCATCACATTTAAAAAGTACTTGGATATGTACTTGAAGTGACATAACCCACAGGGCTACGGACCAAGTGCTGGAAAGTGGGATTAGGGTGGAGAGCTCTATGTCAGCCGGCACGGACAAGATGGGCCGAATGGCCTCCTTCTGTGCTGTAAATTTCTATGATTCTATGATTCGAGAGAGTTTGGACACTGATAAGAGAGGCCTAGGTATTCTGCAGTCTGGAACAAGTGAGATCGAAGGACAGGCTGTGGGTGAAAGGTGCGTCTGGTTTAACTTCTAAGGAAGTTGAGTGACATTCACCATAGAGCCAACCGTCCATCATTATTGCCTAGCAACGGTGGGTGATTGGACAAAATGGATCTTCCCCTCACTTTTACTTATGCCCCAACTGACAGAAACCACATAAGAAGAAGGCATTGTGGCATTGTCTGCTGTCGAGGAGAGCCTAGCAAAGCTCCACCTACAGGAAGACCATGATTTAGGCGTCCAGTGCTCTTGCCAGAAACAGGTGGGGGACTTACAATTGTATGCAAATCAGGGTCAACTGAAAGTATTAGGACCCCCAAAGCCATTTTGGTATCAATCAGCCCCACCACCGCTGCTTTCTCAACATGCCCACAAGCCATGGACAGTGGCGGTCAGGAGGCAGCCATTACAGCGCTTCTTACACCAGTGCAGTACTGAGGGAGTGCCGCACTGTCGGAGGTGCTGTCTTTTGGATGCGACATTAAAGCGAGGCCCCATCTGCTCTCTCAGGTGGATGTAAAAGATCCCATGGCACTATTTGAAGAAGAGCAGGGGAGGTATCCGCAGTGTCCTGGCCAAAACTTATTCCTCAACATCACTAAAACACTAAAACAGATTATCTGGTCATTATCTCATTGCTGCTTGTGGGACCTTGCTGTGCGCAAATTGGCTGCCTTGTTTCCTACATTACAACAGTGATTTCACTTCAAAAGCATTTCATTGGCTGAGGTCATGAAAGGCAAGTCTCTCTTTTTTAAAGGGACCCTGAGCTGCAGTCTGGGCAAGCTGGAAGCAGGTCTGCCGCTCAATCTTATCTTCAGTCTCTTGTGCGTCCGGAGTCTCTTGTCCATCAGTTCATCTCCTGGTGCTGCTGGCGCTCATCAAATGACTCTGCTGCTGAAATCAGCTGCTCTGTTAAACCCCCGATGTTTCCGTCCCACCCCTTTAAGGTGCGGCGGCTGACCCGTGGTGACCCTCAGTCCCACCCATGGTCTACTTGAATGAGGCCCAGCTACCAAAAATCACTTGAGCCTCCTGCTGACATCACCAGACCCCCCCCCACCCTTACCCACACCCCCAACCACTCCCCCCACCCCCCGACTCCCCCCACCCCCCCAACTTCCCCACACCCCCCGACTCCACCACACCCCCCGACTCCCCCCACCCCCCGACCCCCCCACATCCCCCGACTCCCTACACCACCGACTCCCGCCCACCCCCCGACTCACCCCCACCCCAACTCCCCCACACACTCACCCACTCCCCCTCCACCCACTCCCCCACACCACAACCCACTCCCTCCACACCCCCACTCTCCAACATCCCCACCCCCCACTCCCCCCACCGCCACACCACCCACCCCCTGACTCACCCCACCAACCACCCCCCTGACTCCCCCCACTCCCCCACCCCCCACACCCCCACTCCCCAACATCCCCACCCCCCACTCCCCCACCCCTACACCCCCCTGACCCCCCCACCCCCCACTCCCCCACCCCTACACCCCCACACCCCCCTGACTCCCCCCCACCCCCCCATTCCCTCCACACCCCCACACCCCACCCCCCCACTCCCCCTACACCCCCACCCACTCCCCCCACCCCCCTGACTCCCCCCACTCCCCCAACCCCCACTCCCCAACATCCCCACCCCCCACTCCCCCACCCCTACACCCCCCTGACTACCCCCACCCCCCATTCCCCCCACACCCCCAGAACCCCACCCCCCCACTTCCCCTACACCCCCACCCACTCCCCCCACCCCCCTGACTCCCCCCAACCCCCACACCCCCACTCCCCAACATCCCCACCCCCCACTCCCACCCACCCCCCTGACTCCCCCCCACCCCCCCACTCCCCCCACACCCCCACCCCCCCACTCCCCCCTGACTCCCCCCACACCCCCACCCCCTCAGCTGCATAAACAGAAAACAAGCCTGGAATCTGATAAGAAATTCTTTAGTGTTATAATTGGAAATCCACCTAAATATGGTATGAAGGCCGGCAGCAGATTTTGAAGGAAAGATATATAAAACAGCTCATTCTATAGGGTTTTCAGGAGAACCACACGTGTCAGAACAAGAAGGCGTAGGAGAGGATCCTTCATGTTCTCCCAAGAACAAAGGACTTGATCAATCTTCTGTCTTGACTTGTACTCGCTAGAAAAAGATTGTATTCGAAGCTACTTATTTTATGCTAGTATAAACTGCCGTGTCTGTATGCCACATTAAATTCTTTCAAGTTTGAAAGTAACGACAGTGCCTCGCTTGATCCGTGGCCTTTACATTCTAAACAAGAAAGAGGAGAAATCCTACCGTGTGCATAAGGAGGCTTTCACTTCACGTTAAAAACTGAACGTGGTGATATTGTCAATGACAATGAGGAAATGGCAGACATGTTGAATAATTACTTTGCGTCAGTATTTACTGTAGAGGAAGATGATAGCATGCCGGAAATCCCAAAGAAACTAATATTGAATCGGTGACATGGACTCAATAAAATTAACGTAAGTAAATTAACAGTAATGAAGAAAATAATGGCACTAAAAAGTGACAAATCCCCAGGGCCAGATGGTTTCCATCCCAGGGATTTAAAGGAAGTCGGTGAGCACATTACAGATGCCCGAACTATAATCTTCCAAAATTCTCTAGATTCAAGAACCATCCCTTTAGATTGGAAAATTGCATGTTACTCTGCTTTTTAAGAATGGCGAGAGAGGGAAACCAAGGAATTATAGACCAGTTAGCCTAACATCTGTTGTCGGGAAATTGCTAGAGTCTATAATTAAGGATAGGATGACTGAACACCTTGAAAATGTACAGTTGATCAGAGAGAGCCAGCATGGATTTGTGAAAGGTAGGTCATGTCTGACAAACCTGACTGAATTTTTTGAAGAGGTGTCTAAAGTAGTGGACAGGGGAATGTCTGTGGATTTTATTTATATGGACTTCCAGAAGGCATTTGATAAAGTCCCACATAAGAGACTGTTATCTAAGGTGGAAGCCCACGGAATTGAGGGCAAATTATTGACCTGGTTAGGAAATTGGCTGAGCGGCAGGAGACAGAGGCCGCGATTTTACCATTGGCAGCGGGTTGGAATCGGGTTGGCTTGTCAGTGGGATCCAGTTCCGCTGCCGGTTTCAGCCGCTCTGAATGAACTATTTTCCCTTAACTAGGCTTATTAAGCCCGTCGTATGCGCTACCCGGCCCAATCAGTGGGCTTGGGTCTGTTGACGTCTTCCTTTCAGCTGCATTTAAGGGGCCCATGCAGCCTTGTGCTTTTTCATTCGTATTCTGATGCTTCTCAGTGTGGCAGATAGCAAGATGACTGCTTCAAGAGCAAAGGCCTCTCCAAGATTCGATGATGACTCCCTCCATGCTCTTGCGGAGGGAGTGAGAGGGCGCCAAGAGGTACTGTTCCCTCAAATGGATGGAGGAAGCCTCCTCAGCAAACCAAGGCAGCCTGGCTGCAAATTGTTGAGGAGGTTAGCGCCAGGTCTTTGTACTCATACACCTGGGTTCAGTGCCGCAAAAGGTTCAATGATCTGTTACGCTCAGCAAAAGTGAGCATAACATCACACTTACCTTCAAACTGCTCCCCATCTCCTCTCATCACCAGCATTCTGCATTGTCAACCTCCTCCTGCACATCCCACTTTACCCTTACATCCCTTGCACCCTTAACCATCCCTCTCTCTCTATGTACAGAATCACTCCACCATTCTACTATGCACCCCTCACACTCGCTATCACTGTTATGCAATGACAACAACTAACAACGCACAGGGAGGGCCCTTGGTATTGGCACCTCACTCCACTTTTGTCTCTCTCTAAGCATCTATGCTATGGATTCTCTACACTCACTCCAACATTCTCATTTAAACTCCACTTGTGTCCCTCATTGCAGGAAAAGAGAGCCCACAATAAGAGGGAAAGAGGCAGGACAGGAGGAGGGCCACCGCTGAGGAGGCTGCTCTGGACATCATCAGAGGTGCTGAGGAGCTGGAAGTGGGGGACGGAGAGATAGGCGCAGTAGAGCAAGCTGGTGACAGAATAGATTTGCAACCCTCTCATTTAGATTGCATGAGTGACTGATATGACATCTTATGTTCATACAGACTGAGTTCTGATCATCTGCACAATTCAATGTGTCTGCTATATTAATATCACATGTCTAACTCATGTCTTTACTCCCCCACAGGACCATCGAGAGCCCCCCTCCCCACTGTCCAGGAGAAAGTGCCTGAAGACTCCTCAGAGGAAGCTGCAGCCTCTGAGGGAGCAGTGTCAGCAGAATTAAGCACACCCAGCACCAGCGCAGAGACGCGCACCTCGATGGGTCATTCGCGAGATAGATTAGTGTTGTCACCTGGTGTATCCCAGCTCACAAGTGAGCATCAGCAGATGGTGGAGACAGGGACAGCAGTGGAGAGTCCTCGTCAGAGGCCGCAGGGCGCTCCTAGCTCTGCTCAACTGCATGTGGACCCTCTGTCTCTGGGGCCATCCAGAAAGCGAGTAGTGCTGGAACTTCAGGAACAAGTGCAGGAGTCTCTGACAGGGTTTGCAACCACTGTAACTGCAAGTGTGCAGAGAATGGAGGAGTCCATCTCAAACATGAGCAAAGCTGTGGTGCATGCAATGGCGAATGTAGGTGCTGCTGTGGAAAGGATAGCAACCTCCATGGAGGACATAAATCGCCAGAAGCAAATGAACATGGTGACTCTTATAAATAGGTGTGCTGCTTTGGAGGATAGATGGGCATCTATTGAGAAGAGGAATCAGAGGTACATTGACGTCCCCATTATGAGGACTGTCAGTACAGAGACGGGTCCTCATGGCCCCACTGATTTGCAGCAAGGTGCTATCCAGCTACTTGCTAGCAGTGAAGTGCGGGCAACCCATGAGAGGGATGTTGGTGGTCGACAACAAGGAAGTATGGGCTCCTCTCCAAGCGCTCACACTCCCATGCTACTGCAGAGCCCTCAGTCAGAGCCCCAGATTCCTCACCCAAATGAGATGGCCGTCTCAGCCCCTGCACAGCCGCAGGAGGAGCAGACTGTTGCCGAGCCCTCCCAGGCTCCCAAACCCAGAGGACGCCCGCCAAAGGTGTCGAAGTAGGAGCAGCATGAAAGTGAGCAAGGTGCGTCAACATCTGCTGAAGCCACAGGGGAAGCACCACGCAGAAGCATGCGTAAGAGAAAGTTAACACACAAATAGTCACAAGGGTAGTCACTTGGGTGTTTTGATGTAATACAAAGTGAAGATTATCATCGTTATTTCAATTGTAATAAAGAAATGCGATAGTAAAGATTCAAAGAGTTGGCCTATGTGTGCCCAGAAATGGAAGTGTCACAGTGAGGTGTCAGGGGCATCTTTCCTCTGTAATGATGTTGGTGAGAGTGATAGAAACCCACAGTTTATTGTGCAGATGGTGTATGGTGTGTTAAGAAGATCGGCCAGACTCTCATTTCCATGTGGCAGCCACATGTGTTTGCTTCGTAAACTTAAGCGATTCTGGCATGGATTAGTGTATCCCTTGCCTCATGGCCAGCAACATGCTCGCGTGCTGGTGGAACTGGCATATCTGCCTCCGCAAGGTCTTCTTCCTCCTCCTCCTCCCCCTCCTCCTCCTCTGAGGAGGCTGTGCACTGAGCCATTTGTTCCTCAGGCAGCGCTAAGCCACGCTGCTATGCGATGTTGTGCAGCGCACAGCAGACCACGATGATTCTCGAGACCCTGGCTGGTGAGTACTGTAGGCTCCACCTGATCTGTCGAGGCATCTGAATTGCATTTTGAGCTAGCCGATGGTTTGCTCGATGATGCTTCTGGTGGAAATGTGGCATTTGTAGCGCTCCTCAGCTTCGTTTGATGGGCACTTCATCAGTGTCATTAGCCATGTTTTCAGGGGATAGCCCTTGTCTCCAAGTAATCATCCGGCAAGTTGTCTTGGCAGATTGAAGAGTGGAGGCACAGTAGACTGCCGCAGGATGAACTAGTCATGGCAACTGCCAGGGTACTTTGAGCAAACATGCATAATGTTCTTCCTGTGGTTACACACCAGCTGAACGTTAAGAGAGTGGAAGCCCTTGCGGTTGACAAATACAGCTGGGTTGCGATGGGTTGCCCTAATAGCCACATGTGTGCAGTCTACAACACCCTGCCCCTTTGGGAAGCCTACCATATTTGCAAAGCCAACGGCACGCGCAGTTACACTTGTTTCATCTGTGGAGAAGTGGATGTAATTGTGCGTCTTTGCAAAGAGGGCATCGGTAACCTGCGTGATGCAAGTGTGTGCAGCCGACTGGGAGATGCCGCTGATGTCTGCTGATGAGCCCTGGAAGGATCATGAAGCAAAAAAGTTGAATGCGGTGGTGACTTTGACAGCCACTGGTAAGGGGTGTCCACCTGCTCCTCTGGGCTCCAGGTGTTGGTGCAGCATTGAGCAGATGTCAGCGACTACCTCTCGCGAAAGTCTCAGCCTCCTTTGGCACTGCTGCTCAGTCATGTTGAGGAAGCTCATCCTCGGCCTGTAAACCCTGTGTTGGGGGTATCTCTTGTGGCGAGGTGCAGCCCTGCGCTGATGCCCTCTGCCCTGTGCAGCATCAGGTGGGTGAGGAGAAGGTTGGCACTCCTGTTGCTGCTGCTGTTGTGCCTGGTGCTGCTGCTGCCACGGCTGCTCTTCCTCCGATTCTGAGGACCAGGATGAGAGAATATAAATGGTTCCCATTCCACTGGTATATATCTCAGTTGAGGAATAGATGTTATAAGCGCTCAGACAATGTGGGGAGAGGGCTTTCCAAGGAGGTCACAGTGCATATGGATCTCAGCTTAAACACTTACAAGCTCAACAGACCTGCAAAATGTGTTCCAAAACCTCAAAACACAAAGTTCTGCAATTTGAAAGTCAGCCATGTTACAGGTCCACTTTTATGCAGCAGGTGCAGCTGTCAAGAATTCAGTTGTTGCTGAACCCGACACAATCAGCTGGCGTGTTTGGCGCACGACGTGGAACACGCTGAAAATGTCCTAAAATGGGAAGAGCCTGGCAAAATGGGATTATGTAGGCAATTAACAAGCTGTTAACTGCCTTAAGTGCCTCTCCCGTCGCTTGGTGTCAGGTCTGATTGGGACTCACAGACCCGACACTTTGCAAAGTAGCGCGGAGGCAGGTTAGCAGCGGGTTCGCAACCCGCCGTCAATCATTTAGATTTTCACTCCTGACCCACCTCCAAACCAGCCCTCTGAGCGCCGGCAAAATCGCGACCAGAGAGTAGGGATAATGGGTAGGTACTCAAATTGGCAGGATGTGAATAGTGGTGTCCCGCAGGGATCTGTGTTGGGGCCTTAACTAGTCACAATATTTATTAATGACTTACATGATGGCATAGAAAGTCATATATCCAAATTTGCTGATGACACAAAGATAGGCAGCACAGTAGGCAGTGTAGATGAAAGCATAAAATTACAAAGGAATATCGATAGATTAAGTGAATGGGCAAAACTGTGGCAAATGTGAGGTCATCCACTTTGGATCTAAAAAGGAAAGAACAGGGTAATTTCTAAATGGTGAAAAACTAAAAACAGTGGATGTCCAAAGAGACTTGGGGGTTCAGGTTGTGAAGGAATATACTATATAAGGAACTCTACCTTATAAATTCTTTAAAACATGATAAACTGTGTTTGGAAATTTAGAAACCTAGCTATGAAATAGCTATGAAAGAATTCTGGCTATTGAGATAAGACAGTTGGTGACCCTGGATAAATAACCTTATTGAAACAGAAGGTGTATGACTCCTACAGGCTGACCTTTTGGGAACAACACAATGGTCCACCCTGGATAAGGTGTTTTAATTTAAACCTCGTAAAGATGACATAAAATAAGAGACACCTGCCCTTCACACCATTTTATATGGTGAACCCAGAACACCTGGAGATGAAACAAGATTCTGCAATATTACAAGCTGATGTAAGCAGTAAGAATTGCAGAGGTCAGCGTAAAAATGAATAGGGATAATTGACTTGCATCAGCAGAAACTTTAAAGGAAATTCAACTGAAAAGGGTATAAATATTTAAGTCTCAAATGGGATATCAGGGTCGCTTTAATCGGGCAAAGCAATTCTCGGCTACAGAGGCAGCTCTGTGGTCTCCAACTCTTTGTACCTCAGGGATCAAAGGTATTTGATGTTGATGGATATCCTGCCTAGAAATTCGGTATAGCCGCGTTTGGGGCGCTAGTCCTGGCGATGCGCAAAGTTTAGCACCAGGCGCAATTTAGCGCCACCTAGCGCGATATTGGGTTGCAGCGCCCCTAAAGGTGATTGCGGCGCTAAATCAGGCACTGCATGCTACTCTTAAGGCGCTAACCCGATGGCGCAACCCAATTTTGTGGCGGCGTGGCGCAGCGAGGGTGCTGTCAATAATCACTTTCCCTGAGACACAGTGGCGCCGGCCAGCTCTTAAAGGTGCAGGTCAATTGGCATCACCAGACACACTCACTGCCTTGTAGACCTTCAAAGCGGTGGGAGCCTACCTGTGGCGCACCAGCCTAGCAAGACATGGAAAGGGTGAGGCAGAGGGCGGAACGCCTCACTGATGGGGCATTGGATGCTTTGGTTGGCGCAGTGGAATCAAGGCCAAGGAAGATGGTCGGAATGTGATTTATGTTTTGGACAGTCTCCCGGGTGTGAGAGGCAGTTATGTGTCAGGGTATTAGTTTTGATCTCTGTTGCCATAGCTTTCTCATGTTTGAAGGAACCACATTTTGTGTAATGAAACACTTTCTTCATTTACAATGGCCATGCCTGCTATTTACATGCATCTTGCCCTTCACAGGCTTGGGGGTATCAGACCGGTTCCATTCCTGTTCTTGGAATGGCAGCAAGCATTCCGTGAGAGGGGCCTAGAAGCTACTTCTGATCAGCCTCTGACGCGCAGCCTGAGAAGAGCCGCTCGCGTAGAAGTTCAGGCCAGCAGCCATCTTCTCAGCCGCCGACAGAGATGTCCTGCACCTTATCTGAGGCTGCAGATCTGGCTGAAGCAGCTGGCACAGCTCAGTCACCACCTCCTTTCTAAATTTGCAGCCTTCTGACACACTGCTCCTCCGGCATGTTCATGTAGGAAAACTGCTGTCGGATAACCCTGCCAGCGTAAGGTCTGCTGTGGCGACGCCTGTTGGCCCTCCTCCGTCTGGCCATGCCCGCCCCCCTCTCCCTGCGTCTCAGTGCCCTTTCCAGATGATTCAGCAGCAGGACGTTCCCCTCCAATGCAGCCCCCATAATAAGTGCCCACAAGAAGGTTCCCCGTTGTCAAGGCTCACCAACAGCAAGGTGATGGTCAGAAGGCTGAAGATCGTCTGCCTGCGCTGGCTCAGTGGTCAAATGGCTCTCAGTGTGCAGCTCAGCAACTCTTTGTAGCTCTCGAGGAAGTTGTGATCCAAAAATGGCTGCCGCTTTTAAACCACACCAGTCCCCTTTAAATAACGCTCCTCCAGCCCAAGAGCGACTTGGTAAAGCCCAGGTAAGCTGTCACTATTAGCGCCAGGCGCTACGGAGGGGGGCGCCACTGAATTTCCGGTCCGGGGCACCCAAAATGCGTTGCACACTCAAATGACGTCATAATCAGCCTGCGCCCATGAGCGGGCGCTAAGATTTAGCGCCGGCACTAAATGCATGCTCAATATGGGGTGAAGCGCTAGGCACCTTGCGCCCACCTGGAAATTGGCTAGCGCCCCACTTCTCGGCCTCTTTAGGCATTAATCAGTGGCGCTATCAACCGAATTTCTCCCCCTAAGAACTGCAATACTGTAGTGAAGTTAAGATTTAAAAGTAAGATTCTCTGTTAATAATAAAATTGTGGCAGAGTCACTGAGGGACTCTGAACAACTGTACATAATTCCCTTTAACGATGTGTTAGCTACAGACTAAATCTGTACCATTGTATATGCTGTTTGCATGTACAGTGCGCGGTCCCTTTAAGAGCGCGGGCAAACACGATGACGTCATGCCGCTAATCACGTGATCACCCAAACACAGGAAAAACATGATGACATCATGACGCCATCCACGGGACCACCCAGGCAGTCCTCCTGGAGCCTCCGACCTGTTAAGACCTGTATTCATAGTTCTCTTGCATCAATCTGTTTAAACTCGTTAGTTTGACATTAAAAACCTTTTTGATTGATTGCCTGCGTTGAACTCAATCTCTAGATAGGAATTTGACCATTCCTACATTGGTGACCCCGACTTTTGTGAACGGATTTCGCAAAAGGAACACAGCATGGAGGCAAACGCCGTTTCGTTGAAGCTGCCGCAGTTCTGGGAGCAACAGGCGACCTCGTGGTTCATCCAAGTTGAAGCCCAGTTTGCCCTGAGAGACATCGTTGAGGATCAGACCCGATACTTATACGTGGTCTCCGCACTCGATGGCTCTACCACCTCGCAGATCATCAGTCTTCTCGAGAACCCCCCGACGGACCGCAAGTATGAGACCCTCAAGGCGCGGTGGCTACAGGTTTTCGGGCGCACGAGATCAGAGCGCGCCCGTTGGCTGCTCGCTAAGCCCAGGACCGGGGACTCCAAACCTTCCGAGCTGATGAGCCAATTGCTCACACTCCTCGGCTCCGAACCGGAATGCTTTCTCTTCAGAGAATTATTCCTCAGCCAATTACTGGAGCAAGTGCAAGCGGCCTTGGCGAGATCCGAGGTCGAAGACTGTGCAGCGCTCGCTGCCGAGGCAGACAAAATATTCGCAGTTACGCAACAGTACTGCGCTGCCACAAGGTGCCCATCCCCCACAGATGCCGCCCCAGCTCCTCAGCCCGTGGGGCTGTGCTTCTACCACGCGCGGTTTGGCGCGAAGGCGAGATGTTGCCGCCCTCCCTGCAGCTTCTCTCAAAAAAAAACAACAACTCCGTCCAATGAAAAATGGGTCTAACGGGTGTCCCGCGGCCGCGATGGCAATCGGCAATGCAGGCAAGCTGCTCTTCATCACAGATACCCTCTCCGGTCGTCGGTTCCTGTGCGACACCGGAGTGCAGTGCAGCATTCTACCCGCGTCAGCTCTTGATGTACAGCCGGGCAGGCACGGCCTCCCCCTCGAAGCGGCTAATGGCGGAGCTATTCAGACCTTCGGCAGACGACGGGTCCAGGTGTGCTTCGGCGGCCAGCGGTTTTTCTGGGAATTCGTTACGGCCAAGGTTTCGCAAGCCATTCTCGGTGCAGATTTCCTGTGCGTCAACGGCCTCCTGGTCGATGTAAGGCACCGGCAGCTGATCAGCGCTGCCACGTTTCACTCTATCCCTTGCCACTGTAGTAACACCATGTCGTGCACCGTCTCCTGCGCTTTCCCGACTCCGAATGAGTTCGCTCGCCTGCTAGGCGAATTTCCAGACCTGACCAGGCCCACATTCTTCTCCACGGCCACGAAACATGGTGTGGAACACCACATCACCACCACCGGCCCCCCGGTCCACGCGCGGGCCCGGCTCCTCGAACCTGGCAAGCTAGCGGTCGCGAAGGCGGAGTTCGCAACAATGGAACGCTTAGGGATTATTCACAGGTTGAATAGTCCCTGGTCTTCGCCTCTTCACATCGTTCCGAAATTGGCGGCGGATGGCGGCCCTGCGGCGACTATCGGCGCCTAAACGATGCCACCACTCCTGATCGATACCCGATCCCCCACAAACAGGATTTCTCTGCCCATTTGGCAGGAAACACCGTGTTTTCCAAGGTTGACCTTGTCCGAGGCTACCACCAGGTCCCGGTGCACCCGCAAGACGGCCAGAAGACCGCAGTCATCACCCCTTTCAGTCTCTTCGAATTTTTAAGGATGCCGTTTGGGCTGAAGAACGCCGCCCAGGCTTTCCAGCGCCTCATGGACTCCGTGCTGCGGGACCTCAAGTTCCTTTTCTTCTACTTAGACAATATCCTCATTGCCTGTCCTAATAAGGAGGAACACATCTCTCACCTCCGCACCCTCTTTCGACGCCTCAGCCAACATGGCCTGATTATCAACCCAGCCAAGTGTCAGTTTGGTCTGCACCAAATTGATTTCCTGGGACATCGCATTACCTCAGAGGGAGCGGTTCCTTTGCAAACGAAGGTAGAGGCGGTGACATCCTTTCCACACCCGCAGAACATAAAGGCCCTGCAGGAGTTCCTCGGCATGGTAAACTTTTACCACCATTTCGTGCCTAAGGCAGCACTGCTCATGCATCCCCTGTACGAGGCCCTCAAGGGCAAGTCTGGCAAGGATCCGGTAGGCTGGACGGTTGACATGGACCAGGCATTCACCGACACCAAGAGCGCCTTAGCCAACGCGACTATGCTGGCGCACCCGCTACCAGGAGTCACCATCGCCCTCACCACCGACGCGTCAGATTACGCAATCGGCACCGTTCAGGAGCAGTGGGTGAATGGGACGTGGCAGCCGTTGGCATTCTTCAGCCGTCAACTGCGGCGTAACGAGCAGGCGTACAGTACTTTCGACAGGGAGTTGCTAGCCCTTTTTCTGGCCATTTCCCATTTCCGGTTCTTGTTGGAAGGACGTCCTTTCACCGCTTTCGTCAACCATAAGCCATTGACTTTTGCCATGGCCAAGACCGCCGAACTGTGGTCATCTCGACAACAACGTCAGCTGACATACATCTCCGAATTTACCACAGATATCCAGCACGTGGCCGGTAAAGACAACCTGGTGGCAGATTGCCTCTCCCGCGCGACCGTGCATGCGGTCCAGCTGGGCATCGACTACGCCCTCATGGCAGCAGACCAAGTCTCAGACCCAGAAGCGCAGGCTTACCGCACCAACACCACTAGCCTCCAGTTGGTCAACGTCAGGTTCCATTCGGCTGGTACCACGTTGCTGTGTGACGTCTCCGTTCGGGACCCTCGCCCTATTGTGCCGGTCGCCTGGCGCCGCAAGGTGTTTGACGCCATACATGGGTTGTCACACCCAGGAATGAAGGCTTCTCAGAAGCTAATGTCATCTAAGTTCGTTTGGTGGGGCATGCATAAAGATGTCCGCGACTGGGCCAACACCTGCGTGGTCTGCCAAAAGACCAAGGTACAGCGCCACATCAAGGCTCCATTGGCCACCTTTGCAGTTCCTGAGCGACAGTTTGACCACGTTAATGTGGACCTGGTAGGACCACTTCCACCTTCCATGGTTTTACGCATATCCTGACCATAGTAGATCGCACCACCAGATGGCCGGAGGCGGTTCCCCTGTCATCTACTACTTCGGCGGACGTGGCCAGGGCATTCATCACTTCATGGGTCGCCCGTTTTGGAGTGCCTGCTGACATCTCTTCAGACCGGGGACCGCAATTTTCCTCTGAACTCTGGAATGCAGTGGCTCAAAGACTCGGTGTCAAGTTACACCGCACCACAGCCTACCACCCACAAGCGAACGGTCTGTGCGAACGTTTTCACAGATTGCTTAAGGCTGCACTGAGGGCCAGCCTCCAAGGTGCTGGATGGGCAGACAAGCTGCCGTGGGTCATGTTGGACCTTCACACGGCCCCCAAGGAAGATCTTCACTCTTCCGCGGCAGAGCTCATTTATGGTCAGCTGCTGCGAGTGCCAGGGGTTTTCCTGCCAACACCAACGGAGCCATGGTCCGCCTCACGCCAGCTTATCAGTCACCAAGAAGCAGCTAGATGTTTCGCGCCGGTTCCCACATCGCATCACGGGTTTCAGGGCTCTCACTTTCCAGCGGAGCTGAAACAAGCCGACTACGTGTTCATCCGCCACGATGCTCACCGGGATCCGCTCAAGGCCCCATACACTGGTCCTTTCCGCGTGTTAGAGGCAGAAGACAAAACCTTCAAGGTGGGTATCGGTGGTAAACCGGACCACATTTCGGTCGACCGTTTGAAGCCAGCACACCTGGACCTTGACCGTCCCGTCGAGACCGCACAGCCACCGAGACGAGGTCGGCCGCCCACCATCGTCACGCCAGAACAAGTGCAACCACCCGCCAGACCGCATGCCGTCCAACAGCTTCCGCTTCGGGAATACAGGAGTCGTTCTGACAGGCTTGTCAGACCCCCTCACCATTTGACTTTTTCCGTTAAAGACAATTCTGGGGGTGGCGCATGTGGCAGAGCCACTGAGGGACTCTGAACAACTGTACATAATTCCCTTTAACGATGTGTTAGCTACAGACTAAATCTGTACCATTGTATATACTGTTTGCATGTACAGTGCGCGGTCCCTTTAAGAGCGCGGGCAAATGCGTTGACGTCATGCCGCTAATCACGTGATCACCCAAACGCGGGAAAAATGTGATGACTTCATGACGCCATCCACGGGACCACCCAGGCAGTCCTTGTGGAGCCTCCGACCTGTTAAGACCTGTATTCATAGTTCTCTTGCATCAATCTGTTTAAACTCGTTAGTTTGACATTAAAAACATTTTTGATTGATTGCCTGCGTCGAACTCAATCTCTAGATAGGAATTTGACCATTCCTACAAGATTGTATTTTTTCTCTTTTTAGAACTGTTAACGTTGCGATTGACTGATTCACCAACTGTAAATTGCATGTCGGTTCTTTTAATAAATCTCTATATATTTTTAGAATTGTCTCACATAAGTCTTCTGTATCAATAACTCGCAAACTCAATTTCTGTACACTCTTTGGTGAGGAGTTGCAGAATTCTGGGGGAGTTTTCCAGACCCTCATAATATCCGGAAGGTTACAGTCTAGTTAAACTTATTAAAAGTGCTACCTGGAGGACGGTAACATCTTCAAGTTGTTCCTTTCCTTTAGGGAGAGATAGTCCGGACCTTTAGACCCAATTAAGCATCTTATAGGATTCGGCTACCTCTAACTTTAGTTGAAGGTGAACGTCTGAGGAATACGCCTGATCCGGGGTAGCCCAAAAGGGGCTAGGACTTGTAAATATCCCTTCAGTTGGTGCCCTACGTGTGTGTTAATGAATTGATACAGAACCTATACTTATATATTTATATATCTATAATATATCCATCTTGTAGATTGTTAAGTGTAGAAGGAGTGTTTTACTGACAGTGGTTCTAAGACCCAGATTTAAGTCTCTAGAGACGACAAGTCCTGGATCATAAGAACATAAGAAATAAGAGCAGGAGTAGGCCAATCGGCCCCTCGAGCCTGCTCCACCATTCAATAAGATCATGGCTGATCTGATCCTAACTGCCAATCCACTATCACAGAACCATCTCCTGAATCTAACAGAATTAGACACACGAAATAGGAGCAGGATCAGGCTACACGGCCCCTGGGCCCGCTCCGCTACCCACAGGGCCATGACCGATCCGAACCTAGACTCATGTCCAAATTCCTGCCCGCTCCCCGTAACCCTTAATTCCCTTTACTTCTAGGAAACTGTCTATTTCTGTTTTAAATTTATGTAATGATGTAGCTTCTACAGCTTTTTGGGGCAGCATATTCCATGGACCTACCACCCTCTGAGTGAAGTAGCTCCTCCTCATCTCAGTTTTGAAAGAGCAGCCCCTTATTCTAAGACTATGCCCCCTAGTTCTAGTTTCACCCATCATCGGGAACATCTTCCCCGCATCCACCCGATCCAACCCCTTCACAATCTTATATGTTTCAATAAGATCGCCTCTCATTCTTCTGAACTCCAATGAGTAGAGTCCCAATCTACTCAACCTCTCCTCATATGTCCATCCCCTCATCCCCGGGATTAACCGAGTGAACCTTCTTTGTACTGACTCGAGAGCAAGTATGTCCTTTCTTAAGTATGGACACCAAAACTGTATGCAGTATTCCAGGTGCGGTCTCACCAATACCTTGTACAACTGAAGCAATACCTCCCTATTTTTATATTCTATCCCCCTAGCAATGAAAGCCAACATTCCATTGGCCTTCTTAATCACTTGCTGCACCTGCATACTAACCTTTTGAGTTTCGTGCACCAGGACCCCCAGATCCCTTTGTACTTCAGTACTTTCCAGTTTCTTGCCATTAAGATAATAACTTGCTCTACGATTTTTCCTGCCAAAGTGCATAACCTCACACTTTCCAGTATTGTATTCCATCTGCCAAATCTCTGCCCACTTACTTAGCCTGTCGATGTCCCCTTGCAGGTTTTTTATGTCCTCCTCACTCACTACTTTCCCTCCCATCTTAGTATCATCTGCAAACTTTGATACGTTACACTCGGTCCCCTCCTCCAAATCGTTAATATAGATTGTAAAGAGTTGGGGACCCAGCACTGACCCCTGCGGAACACCACTAGTTACTGATTGCCAGTCTGAGAATGAACCATTTATCCCAACTCTCTGCCTTCTGTTAGATAGCCAATCCTCTATCCATGCCAGAATATTACCCCCAATCCCATGATTTTTTATCTTAAGCAATAATCTTTTGTGTGGCACCTTGTCAAATGCCTTTTGGAAGTCTAAATACACTACGTCCACTGGTTGCCCTTTATCCACCCTGTATGTTACTTCCTCAAAGAACTCCAGCAAATTTGTCAAACATGACTTCCCCTTCATAAAACCATGCTGACTTTGTCCTATTAAATTATGATTATCCAAATGAAGAAGGGTTCGACCCGAAACGTCAACTCAAATTTCTCTCCACGGATGTTGCCTGACCTGCTGAGTTTTTCCAGCATTTTCTGTTGTTATTTTTATTTACAATCTATATTGGATTGGATGAAGGAACTGAGTGTAATGTAGCCAAATTTGCTGATGATACAAGGATAGGTGGGAAAGCAAATTGTGTGGAGGATGCAAAGAATCTCCAAAGGGATATAGATCGGCTAAGTGAGTGGGCAAAAACCTGGCAGATGGAGTTTAATGTGGGAAAATGCGAGGTTAGCCACTTTGGTAGGAAAAAGAAAAAAGAAAATTATTATTTAAATGGGGAGAAATAATTGTGGGATGAATATTGACAAAATGCTGAGGTACAGAGGGATCTGGGGGTCCTTGTATATGAATCACAAAAAGTTAGCATGCAGGTACAGCAAATAATTAGGAAGGCAAATGGGATGTTGTTCTTTATTGCAAAGGGAATGGAGTATAAAAGCAGGGAAGTCCTGTTACAACTGTACAGGGCGTTGGTGAGACCACACCTGGAGTACTGTGTACAGTTTTGGTCTCCTTATTTGAGGAAGGCTATACTTGTATTGGGGACAGTTCAGAGAAGGTTCACGAGGTTGATTCCGGAGATGAAGGGGTTGTCTTATGAGGAAAGGTTGAGCAGGTTGGGCCTATACTCATTGGAGTTTAGAAGAATGAGAGGGGATCTTATTGAAGCATATAAGATTTTGAGGGGGCTCGACAAGGTAGATGCAGAGAGGATGTTTCCCCTCATGGGGGAATGTAGAACTAGGGGACATAATTTCAGGATAAGGGGTCGCCCTTTTAAATCGGAAATGAGGAGGAATTTCTTCTCTCAGAGGGTCGTGAATCTTTAGAATTCTCTTCCCCAGAGAGCAGTGGAGGCTGGGTCAGTGAATATATTTAAGGTGGAGATAGACAGATTTTTGAAAGGTAAGGGAGTCAAGGGTTATGGGGAGCGGGCAGGGAAGTGGAGTTGAGGCCAAGATCAGATCAGCCATGATCTTATTGAATGGCGGAGCAGGCTCGAGGGGCCAAATGACCTACTCCTGCTCCTACGTCTTATGTTCTTATGTTCTTATGTATGTTTGCTCTCTCTGTTCCTCGGTTTATTGAGAATTTTACCATTGACGTTACATTTCCATTCTCTGTTTTTCCCAAAATGTACTACTTCACCTTTATATAGACTGAACTGCATTTGTTGCACATTCACCCATTCTCCTAACCCGCAAATCCCCCTGGAGTATCTCGCAATCTTTCTCATAGTTTGCTATACCTTCAATTCAGGCCTCTTGAGCATCCCCGATTTTAATCGCTCCACCAATGGCGGCCGTGCCTTCAGCTGCCTACGCCCTAAGCTCTGGAATTCCCTCCCTAAACCTCTCCGCCTCTCTCTCCTCCTAAACTCGCTCCTTAAAACCGACCTCTTTGACCAAGCTCTTGGTCACCTGCCTTAATACCTCCTGATGTGGCTCTGTGTCGAATTTTATTTGATAATCGCTCCTGTGAAGCGCCTTGGTACGTTTTTCTATGTTAAAGGTGCTATATAAATGCAGGTTGTTGTTAATGCTGTCACTCGGTATTGGCAAGGTCCAGGTAGAAGCCACAGTTGGTTCTTTCCCTGAAGAAGTGATTAAGATCCTTGTTTTCTGGGTAGGCTTAGAATGAAACTTGGCAACCTGGGTAGATGTCACAGGAGAGGCATTAGAACAAAGACAAATAAACTTGTAAGGGCTCATTTTTCATACTGCCAGTGAGGAACGTCATCCACCAGAGGCACGGATCGAAAAATTCAGGTGGGTGTGATATACAATTGTTCTGATTGTTAATTTATGCGATCGAGCCCCGCTTGTTAGTTTTTTAGTTTCTCCATTTCAAGCCTGAAAATGAACCTGATCTCTTCTCTCCACAGATGCTGCCTGACCTGCTGAGAGGTTCCAGCATTTTCTGTTTTTGTTTCAGATTTCCAGCCTCCGCAGTTTTCTGCTTTTTATTTACTCATCGGCCCTAAAAATCCATCGATCGAGAAATGTTCTGAAAGCGTTCATCATTACTTTGCTCAGTGTGCACCATACATGTTTGTTTAATCGCTATCATTTATTCAGGGTTCACCTGAAGCTATGAGTGTAACATCCCCTGACATTGATCAATAAACAAATGTCAAGTTAACAGGTCATTCCAGAATCAATCATTCTGACTTGGCATTGATGCAGACTAGTTTTAATTATCTTGTGTTATAGTGGCCTGCTGTTAATGAGCTACAAAACATTTGGGCTGTGGCCTTTCTATTTTCTACCCATCATTTCCTTGCATTCAATACATTGCTCTTTACCACCTGTAAAGTACGTTCCCCTTCATTGCTCTTCAGTTTTCAAATATTACCTATTAACTTCCATCACTAACCTAATGCAGGGTCATTTAGCATGTAACTCCAATAATAGAGCTGGCACTCTCCACTCGCCTTTCTTGATCAGTATGTTTCCGGCCCAATGATGAAGGAAGAATTGCTGGATCTGGTTCTGGGGAATGAGGTGGGCCAAGTGCAGCAAGTGTCAGTAGGGAACAGTGATCATAGTATCATAAGGGTTAGATTAGCTATTTAAAAGTATAGGGAGCAATCTAGGGTAAAAATACTTAATTGGAGGAGGGTCAATTTCAGTGGGTTGAAAACAGATCTGGCCTGAGTAAATTGGAATAAAAGACTGGCAGGCAAAACTGTAATCAAACAAAGGGCTGCCTTTAAAGAAGGGATGGTATGGGTACAGTTGAGGTACATTCCCACGAGGGGGAAAGGTAGGGCAACTAAAGCCAGAGCTCCCTAGATGACGAAAGAGATAGAGAGTAAGATGAAGCAGAGAAAGGGGGCGTATGACAGATGTCAGGTTGAGAATACAAACGAGAACCAGGCTGAATATAGAAAGTTCAGAGGGGAAGTGATAAAGGAAATTCGAGGGGCAAAGAGAGAGTATGTGAATAGACTGGCAGCTAACATAAAAGGGAATCCAAAAGTCTTCTATAGGCATAGAAATAATAAACTGGTAGCAAGAAGAGGGGTGGGGCCGATTAGAGATAAAAATGGAGACCTATGCATGGAGGCAGAGGGCATGGCTGAGGAACGAAATGAATACTTTGCATCTGTCTTTACCAAGGAAGAGGATGCTGCCAAAGTCATAGTGAAAGAGGAGGCAGTTGAGATACTGGATGGGATAAAAATTGATAGAGGGGTTACTAGAACGGCTGGCTGTACTTAAAATAGGTAAGTCAGCAGGACCAGATGGGATGCATCCTAGGATGCTGAGGGAAGTAAAGGTGGAATTTGCGGAGGTACTGGCCATAATCTGCTAATCCTCCTTAGATACAGGGGTGTTGCCAGAGGACTGGAGAAATACAAGTGTTACACCCTTGTTCAAAAAAGGGTGTAAGGATAAACCCAGCAACTACAGACCAGTCAGTTTAACCTCGGTGGTGGGGAAGCTTTTAGAAACGATAATCCAGGACAAAATTAACAGTTACTTGGACAAGTGTGGATTAATTAAGGAAAGCCAGCACAGATTTGTTAAAGGCAAATCGTGTTCAACTAACTTGATTGAGTTTTTGGATGAGGTAACAGAGAGGGTTGATGAGGGCAATGCGGTTGATGTGCTAGACATGGACTAACAAAAGGTGTTTGATAAAGTGCCACATAATAGGCTTGCCAGCAAAGTTGAAGCCCATGGAATAAAATGGACAGTGGCAACATGGATACGAAATTAGCTAAATGGCAGGAAACAGAGAGTAGTGGTGAACAGATGTTTTTCGGAGTGGAGGAAGGTAAACAGTGGTGTTCCCCAGGGGTCAGTACTAGGACCACTGTTTTTCTTGATATATATTAATCACTTGGACTTGGGTGTACAGGGCACAATTTCAAAATTTGCAGATGACACAAAACTGTGAGGAGGACAGTGAACAGTGAGGAGGTTAGTGATAGACTTCAAGTGGACATAGACAGGCTGGTGGAATGGGCGGACATGCGACAGATGAAATTTAATGCAGAAAATTGCAAAGTGATACATTTTGGTAGGAAGAATGAGGAGAGGCAATATAAACTAAAGGGTACTATTCTAAAGGGGGTGCAGCAACAGAATATAGGTGTACAAGTAGTTGAAGGTGGCTGGCGAGGTTGAGAAAGCAGTTAAAAGCGCATACGAGATCCTGGGATTCATAAAGAGAGGCATCGAGTCCAAAAGCAAGGAAGTTTTGAGGAACCTTTATAAACACTGGTTCAGCCTCAACTGGAGTATTGTGTCCAATTATGTGCACCGCACTTTAGGAAGGATGTGAAGACCTTAGAGAGGGTGCAGAAAAGGTTTACAAGCATGGTTCCAGGGATGAGGGTTTTCAGTTACGTGGATAGACTGGAGAAGCTGGGGTTGTTCTACTTAGAGCAGAGAAGGTTGAGAGGAGATTTGATAGAGGTGTTCAAAATCATGAGGGGTCTTGACAGTGTAGATAGAGAGAAATTGTTTCATTGGTGGAAGGGTTGAGAACCAGCAGACACAGATTTAAGGGTTTTTTTATTCGATCATGGGATGTGGGCATCACTGGCAAGGGCAGCATTTATTGCCCATTTTAATTGCCCTTGAGAAGGTGGTGATGAGCCGCCTTTTTGAACTGCTGCAGTCCGTGTGGTGAAGTTACTCCCACAGTGCCGTTAGGGAGGGAGTTCCAGGATATTGACCCAGTGACTATGAAGGAACGGCGATATATTTCTAAGTCAGGATAGTGTGTGACTTGGAGGGGAACTTGGAGGTGATGGTGTTCCCTTGCACCTACTGCCCTTGTCCTTCTAGATGGTAGAGGTCATGGGTTTGGGGGTGCTGTCGAAGAAGCCTTGGTAAGTTGCTGCAGTATATCTTGTAGGTGGTACACACTGCAGCCACAGTGTGCCTGTGGTGGAGGGAGTAAATGTTTAAGGTGATTGATGAGGTGCCAATCAAGTGGGCTGCTTTGTCCTGGATGGTGTCGAGCTTCTTGAGTGTTGTTGGAGTTGCACTCATCCAGACAAGTGGAGAGTTTTCCATAACTCTCCTGGTGGAAAGGCTTTGGGGAGTCAGGAGGTGAGACACTCATTGCAGAATACCCAGCCTCTGACCTGCTCTTGTAGCCACAGTATTTATGTGGCTGGTCCAGTTAAGTTTCTGGTCAATGGTGACCCCCCCAGCATGTTGATGTTGGGGGATTCGGCGATGGTAATGCCGTTGAATGTCAAGGGGCGGTGGTTAGAAGCTCTATTGTTGGAGATAGTCATTGCCTGGCACTTCTGTGGCATGAATGTTAACCAGCCCAAGCCAGAATGTCAATCAGGTCTTGCTGCATGCAGGCATAGACTGCTTCATTATCTGAGGAGTTGCGAATGGAACTGAACACTGTGCAATCATCAGCAAACATCTCCACTTCTGATCTTATGATGGAGGGAAGGTCATTGATGCAGCAGCTGAAGATGGTTGGGCCTAGTATACTGCCTTGAGGAACTCCTGCAGCAATGTCCTGGGGCTGAGCTGATTGGCCTGATTCCTACTGACTTCACTTTTACTAGGGCTCCTTGATGCCACACTCGGTCAAATGCTGCCTTGATGTTAAGGGCAGTCACTCTCACTTCACCTCTAGAATTTAGATTTGTCGTCCATGTTTGGACCAAGGCTGTAATGAGGTCAGGAGCCGAGAGTCCTGGCGGAACCCAAACTGAGCATCGGTGAGCAGGTTATTGGTGAGTAAGTGCCACTTGATAGCACTGTCGACAACACCTTCCATCACTTTGCTGATGATTGAAAGTAGACTGATGGGATGTAATTGACTGGATTGCATTTGCCCTGATTTTTTCTGGACAGGACATACCTGGGCAGTTTTCCACATTGTCGGGTAGATGCCAGTTTTGTAGCTGTACTGGAACAGCTTGGCTAGAAGCGCGACTAGATCTGGAACACAAGTCTTCAACACGACAGCCGAGTTGTTTCAGGGCCCATAGCCTTTGCTGTATCCAATGCACACAGCCATTTCTTGATATCATGTGGAGTGAATTGAATTGGCTGAAGACTGGTTTCTGTGATGGTGGGAACCTCAGGAGGAGGCCGATATGAATCATCTACTCAGCACTTCTGGCTGAAGATGGTTGCAAATGCTTCAGCCTTGTCTTTTGCACTCACGTGCTGGGCTCCACCATCATTGAGGATGGGGCTGGGGATTGGCAGAAGAACCAAAGGCGACAGAAGGCTTAAGGACAGAAAACAGCGAGTTGTGGTAAATGGCTGTTTTTCAGACTGGAGGATGGTAGACAGTGATGTTCCCTAAGGGTCAGTGCTGGGGCCACTGCTTTATTTGATATATATATAAATGACCTGGATATTGGAATACAGAGTAGATATTCTAAATTTGCCGATGACACCAAACTTGGGGGTGTGGCAAACAGTGAGAATGACACCAATCGACTGCAATGGGACATAGAAAGGCTAGCAGGATGGGCAGACAAGTGGCAGATGGAAGTTAATACAGAGAAGTGTGAGGTGATGCATTTTGGCAGAGGGAACAGGAGAGGCAATATACACTTAATGGCACAGTTTTAAAGAGTGTGCAGGGACAGAGGGACCTGGGAGTTAATGTGCATAGGTCCCTGAAGGTGGCAGGACATATTGAGAGAGTAGTTAACAAAGCATATGGGATCTTGGGCTTCATAAATAGAGGTATTGAGTACAAAAGTAGAGAAGTTTACTGATCCTTTATAAAGCACTGGTTAGGCCACAACTGGAGTATTGCGTCCAGTCCTGGTCACCACACTTTAGGAAGGATGTGAAGGCCCTTGAGAGGGTGCAGAGGAGATTTACCAGATGGTTCTGGGGATGGGGGAACTTAGCAACAAGGACAGGTTGGAGAAGCTGGATTTGTTTTCATTAGAACAAAGGAGTTTGAGGGGTGATTTGATAGAGGTGTACAAGATTATGATGAGATTGGATAGGCTAGACGGGGAAAGGCTGTTCCCACTAGTTGATGGTACAAGGACTAGGGGATACAGATTTAAGGTTTTGGGCAAGAGAACAGGGGGGATGTGAGGAAAAGCTTTTTTACGCAGCGAGTGGTGAGGACCTGGAACTTGCTGCTGACGGAAGTGGTGGAAGCGGAGACACTCAATGTTTTCAAGGGGAGACTGGCTAGGCACTTGAGGGAAATAAACTTGCAGGGCTACGGGGATAGAGCGGGGCAATGGGACTGACTGGGTTGCTCTATAAAGAGCCGGCATGGACTCAATGGGCCGAATGGCCTCCTTCTGTGCCGTTATGACTCTATGGGGGAAAAATTTGGTTGCTTTGCGCCTCCCGTTAGTGCCCTCTTAGCGCCATGATATTCCCTCGCAGCGCCCAAGAGGGAGGCGGGGCGTTTCCAGTAGAGCTTCCAGTAGACCCCCGCCTCCCTTGTGGGGCGCTACCAATGACTTTCAGCCGCGGGGTTGCTAATTCTTTCAGGGCGCTAAAAGGAGCGTCCCCGGTGAAGGTCGCGCCCCAAAGGGGGAGCGACTCAATTTTTCCCCCTGTGACTCTATGAAATAAGGAAAGACTTTTTTTTATGCAGCGAGTGGTTAGGATCTGGAATGCACTGCCTGAAAGGGCGGTGGAGCCAGATTCAATCGTGGCTTTCAAAAGGGAATTGAATGAGTACCTGAAGGAAAAAAGTTTGCAGGGCTACGGGGAAAGGGCGGGGGAGTGGGACTTGCAGAGAGCCGGTGCGGGTTCGACGGGCCGATTGGCCTTCTTCTGTGCTGTAACCATTCTATGATTCTATGATTCTAACACATCAGGTTACACAGACAAGACAGTAACCTCCATCTCCCCCCTCATAGAGGCTTCTAAGTCATTTTTTCATTTAAAGAAAGCCTATATAAACTGACAAGAGTGATGCAACGGGATAAACACTAGACTGCCAGCTCTGCGATCTAGGCTCTTTATTTAGTATTCATTCTTAGTATATGACAAGGCCAACATTTATTGCCCATCCTTGAGAAGGTGGTGGTGGGCCTGCTTCTTGAACCGCTGCAGTCCATGCAGTCTCACAATGCTGCTGGTTCGAGAGTTCCAGCAGTTTGGCTCGGTGATGATGAAGCCTCAGTGATATATGTCCAAGTCAGGATGGTGTGGGACTTGGAGGGGAACTTGGGGTGATGCCGTTTCCATAGTGCCTTCAAACCTGGATGGTCGTCTCCTCCATCTGCTGGCTGCACAGGTCTGTTTGGGGAAGGGTTGCCAACTCTGGTTGGATGTATTCCCGCAGGTTTTAACATATGACCTCCCATCTCTAACCACCCCGCCCAGACAAACATCCTTTTTTTCCCGGTCTCCAAAACTTTAGTAACTAATAAACAAAAGCGTTCAAAGCGAATGAGAGAAGATGTTATAATGTCCCCTTGATGTTTCTCCTGGGTGACTCGCAGCAGTGTCCAGGACATTAATCTTTCATTTCTGGAGAATCCAGGTTAATCCTGGAAGGTTGGGACTGTCTCAGTCGGGTTGCGAGAGGGCAGGGGCCCCACTGCACAAAAAATGGCACTAATTAGCATTCTTACTTGGGGAGGTCAGAGGGTGGACGATATGGGATCCAGAACAAAGAGTTCACACTGGTGAGTCTGCATCACACCAGCCCTCAGCCCTCAGCCTGGGGAAGGGCTTGATCCCGGCATCACCATTCCTGACATGGTTAATGTAAGGGAGGAAGAGTAAATAACAAGGCTCATAAAATCTTCTGCAGTGTAACAATAACGTTGAAATGTTGCTGTAAAAGCACCAATGAATTCCAATGCTAAGTCACAGCCAGAAGAGTACATGAGATTACAATTGTTTCTCGAGATTACAATTGTTTCCCAGCAAACAAAGTCAATAAATTACTGCTTGGGATTTTCTTCTCATCAGCCTTTACATGCCTGGATGACGAACACTGTATGATTACACTACAAGTAACCCATTCGCTACTGAATAACTAGCAACTCTATGCACAGACCATAAAAATGATCAGGGACCAGAAAGGTCCACAATTCATTGAATCCCATCCCTCTAGTACGTTAACTCTCCCATTGAACCCCATCCCTCTAGTACCCTAACTCTCTCATCAAACCCCATTTCCCTAAAACCCTAACTCTCCCATTGAAGCCTGTTCTGTGGTACCCTAACTCTCCCATCGAAACCCATTGCTCTAGAACTCTAACCCTCCCATAGAAGCCCATCTCTCTACCCTAACTCTTGCATAGAAGCCCATCCCTCTAGTACCCTAACTCTCCCATCAAAGCCTATCCCTCTAGTAACCTAACACTCCCATCGAAGCTCATCCCACTAGTACCCTAACTCTCCCATCAAAGCCCATCCCTCTAGTACCCTAACTCTCCCATCAAAGCCCATCTCTCTAGTAACCTAACACTCCCATCGAAGCCCATCCCACTAGTACCCTAACTCTCCCATCAAAGCCCATCCCTCTAGTACCCTAACTCTCCCATTAAAGCCCACCCCTCTAGTACCCTAACTCTCCCATTAAAGCCCATCCCTCTAGTACCCTAACTCTCCCATCAAAGCCCATCTCTCTAGTAACCTAACACTCCCATCGAAGCCCATCCCACTAGTACCCTAACTCTCCCATCAAAGCCCATCCCTCTAGTAACCTAACACTCCCATCGAAGCCCATCCCTCTAGTACCCTAACACTCCCATCGAAGCCTAGAAATCATTTGATCACATTCCATAGATGAGACTTATCAGGAAGATTAAGGCTTATTGAACCAATAGAAAATCAGTAACTGGGATGAAAACAATGGAAAGCAGAAGAAGGAATATATGGAAAAAGCTCTGAGGTGTGCAGTGGCAGTAGACTCCTGGAGACTTCTGTCTGGCTTCACTGCCTTTTGCATCCTGGGTAAATAATAGAGGAGGGGACTTCTTGTAATCTTGCAAAATTTGCTAATAACACGAAGCTATCGGGTCAGTTGATGAGTATGAGAGAAATTGTTAGAGTTTCAAAGGGATCTGGACAAATATACAAAATTGACGGGCAGGAAAGACTACCTGGTCCATCAAGCCTGTTAACTGGGCTTGGCAAAGAGTGACAGGGAATGATGATGACAATGTTACAACAACAACTGGAACAACTATTTGCACTTATACTGAGCCTTATCATAACGTAGAAGAAAGTCCCAAGGCACTTCTTGGAGGTGTAATCAGACACAAATGAATGGTGTGCCAAAGGGGAGATGATACAAAGCGTGCCCAAAAGCTTTGTCAAAGAGGTGGGTTTTAAAGAGGACCTAAAAGGAGGAGTGGGAGGTGGACATAGAAAACATATGTCCAGATATGTGCAGACATATTTGCAAATGATGAAATTATGTCATACAGTGTAAATTCCAACCATTATGTCTGAGCAACGCATAGCACAAGGAATGTCTATGCGCTCTTGTGTAAATCATGCTATGAATAGCAAAGAGGGCACAAGTATGGCGTGTGATGGAATACTCTCCACTTGCCTGGATGAGTGCAGCTCCAACAACACTCAAGAAGCTCGATACCATCCAGGACAAAGCAACCCGATTGATTGGCACCTCATCCACCACCTTAAACATTCACTCCCTCCACCACTGGCGCACCATGGCTGCAGTGTGTACCACCTACCAGATGCACTGCAGCCACTCACCAAAGCTTCTTTGGCAGCACCTCCCAAACCCACAACCTCTACCACCTAGAAGGGCAAGGGCAGCAGGCGCATGGGAACGCCACCACCTCCAAATTCCCCTACAAGTCACACACCATCCTGACTTGGAAATATATCGCCGTTCCTTCATCATCACTGGGTCAAAATCCTGGAACTCCCTCCCTAGCAGCACTGTGGGAGTACCCTCACCACACGGACTGCAGCAGTTCAAGAAGGCGGCTCACCACCACCTTCTCAAGGGCAACTAGGGATGGGCAATAAATGCGGGCCTTGCAAGCGATGCCCACATCCCAAGAATGAATTTTAAAAAGCCTATGCCGTCGATTGCAGTGTGATCATTTGCATATGCATAAATCAAGGTGCTTTCTTAAGAAAAATGACATGTAAACTTTTGCCCTGCTCAGGAAGCCCCCAGCTGTGTAACGCTGGGCCAGATCTCGTGAGCCTGATGCAGCCAATCTCTGACCCTGCTCACGCTGCACTAGTTAGCTGGGTCAGAGGTTATCGTTATGGCAGCAAAAGACCCACCCCTCAACCATAAGTGGCACTAGAGCATCAGTGCACTTCACTTACAGATTGCTAACTTGAAAATAGGACAACTTGTACTTATCGAGCTCCGAGGGGTCTTGTTTATAGACATGCTTCACGTGAATGTGTTCCTGTGGCGGAGCCACTGAATGACTCTGGGCAACTGTACATAATTCCCTTTAACGATGTTCTAACACCAGCCTAAGCCTGTACCATTGTGTTAGACATTACTGTGTTTTATATATAGTGTTTGTATGCACGGGGCGTGGCCCCTTTAAGAGCGCGGGAAAACGCGGGCAAATGCGATGACGTCACGTCGCAAACCACGTGACTGCCCAGGCAGTCCTCGTGGAATCTCCATCTTGTTAAGACCTGTTTTCGTGGCTCTCCTGTATCGACCTCATCAAACAGTTTGAACTCGTTTAGTTTTACATTAAAGACCTGTTTGATTGATCTCCTGAGTCGACCTCAGTTATTAGTTAGGAATTCATCAATTCCTACATTCCAATCCATAACTTCAATATCTAATCAGTTCTCTTTTGCTCTGTCATTAGATTTTATAAAGTAGCACTCCTGTTGCAAACTTCACACAGGGCAGTGTCTATCAGGATATGATATCCTCATAGAGGTTACGGTGGAGTAGTGGTTATGTAGCTGGAACTAGTAATCTCAGAGGGCCGGAATAATAATCCAAAGATCGTGAGTTCAAATCCCACCATGATAGTTTGAGATATTTGAATTCAGTTCAAAACAATCTGGCAATAAAAAGCTGGTATTAGTAAAAGTATGGAGATGTCAAATTGTCGTAAAAACCCAACTAGCTCATTAGTATTCTTTGCAGAAAGAAACCTACTTGGTCTGGCCTGCATGGGCCCTCTGAAGTGCCCAGCAAACTCAGTTGTATAAACCTGCCAGCAGTTCAAGGAGGTCCACTGCCACCTTCTCAGGGCAATAACTGGTGGCCTTCCCAGTGACGCTCACATCACAAGAATGATTAACAAAAAAGGAATCTGGACACAAAGGTCAGTGAGCTTTGAACTCTGGGAAAACTATGTTGGGTACACCTGTTACGCAAAAGTTACCTTCTTAAAATCTGATATATTGATTTAAACCAGACCAACCAACCTTCAACTTTAGATAGCTGGTTTTTCACAATGAGCACGGCAAGAAACAATTAACACACCTCACCTAAAACCACAACGTCACTACGTCAACCCAATAAATCATTTCATAATCTTAAAGATAGCCTCAGTCTTCTCTTTTCTAGAGAAAAGCAAACAATCTTTCAACAGAACTGGAATTGGTTTACACACTGTAAGCAGCAACTCACTCACCTGGCTTCTCTCAGACCAATCCGCCAAATACCCAACCCCCGCACCAGTGTAGAACATGTAACCTAAATGTGTAGCACTTGTTCATGGTGACTTACACCATCCAAGCACATTGTGGAGTTAACATAGAAACATAGAAACATAGAAACTAGGAGCAGGAGTAGGCCATTCGGCCCTTCGAGCCTGCTCCGCCATTCAACGAGATCATGGCTGATCATCCAAACCCTAGCACCCGGTCCCTACACCGACAGCCATCCCACCCAAGCCCTATCCCCGTAACCCCATAACCCCACGTATTTAATCCCCCCCTAACACTAAGGGCCAATTAAAAATTTTTTTTTTTTTATCATGGCCAATCAACCTAACCCGCACATCTTTGGACTGTGGGAGGAAACCGGAGCACCCGGAGGAAACCCACGCAAACACGGGGAGAATGTGCAAACTCCACACAGACAGTCACCCGAGGCCGGATTTGAACCCGGGTCCCTGGCGCTGTGAGGCAACAGTGCTAACCACTATGCCACCGTGCTGCCCGTGTAGTCAAACACATGTGTAGTAAAGCTTCCCTGATTCTGTATTCCAATATCCAGGTCATTTATATATATCAAAAAAAGCAGTGGCCCCAGCACTGACCCTTGGGGAACACCACTGTCTACCATCCTCCAGTCTGAAAAACAGCCATTTACCACAACTCGCTGTTTTCTGTCCTTAAGCCAATTCCTTATCCAAGCTGTCACTGACCCACCTATTCCATGAGCCTAAATTTTGTTAACCAGCCTTCTATGTGGTATTTTGTCAAACGCCGTCCAAAAATCCATGTAGACAACATCCATTGCATTCCCTTTATCAATCCTCCCAGTTACTTCATCAAAAAATTCAATTAGCTTAGTCAAACACGATCTTCCTTTTACAAATCCATGTTGGCTCTCCTTAATTAGCTTAAACCTCCCCAAGTGTTCGTTAATTTTTTCCTTGATTATTGTTTCTAAAACTTTACCCACCACTGATGTTAAACTGACCGGCCGGTAGTTACTAGGATTGTCCTTACACCCTTTCTTGAACAATGGTGTCACATTTGCCACTTTCCAATCCTCAGGCACCTCCCCCGCATCTAGGGAAGATTGGAAAATTATGGCAAGCCCTTCCACTATCTCCTTCCCCAATTCCCTTAGCAACCTGGGGTGTAAGCCATCTGGACCAGATGACTTGTCCACTCTAAACATACCCAGCCTTTCTAGTACATCCTGTCTATCAATTTTCATCCCTTCCATTGCTTCTACCTTTTCCACTTCTACCGATATTTTGTCAGCATCCACCTCCTTAGTAAACACCGATACAAAGTACTCATTGAGTATTCTAGCCTTGCCCTGCACCTTTAAGCACATATCACCTTCTTTATCTCTAATAGGCCCCACCCCACCTCTTACTACCCGCTTACAGTTTACATGCCGGTAGAAGATTTTTGGGTTCCCTTTTATGTTAACCGCCATTCTACCCTCATATCCTCTCTTTGCCAATCTTATTTTCATCTTCACATCCCCTCTCAACTTATTGTATTTGGCCTGGTTCTCCCTTGAAGAATTCACCTGACATGCATCATACACCCTCTTTTTTTGTTTCATCATCTTCTCTATCTTCCTCGTCATCCAAGGAGCCCTTGCTTTGGTTCCCTTACCCTTCCCTCTTGTTGGAATGTACCTAACCTGTACAGGAAACTTTCGATTAACCGGCCACTAAATAACCAGAAATGTCGGTTAACCGGCAAAATTCAGGAGTCGGTTCAGATAACTTTTTTTACTTTTAGTTACTTTTTTTTACTCATTTCTGGCTGTGCAAGCATCTAACTGAAGCTGTTGCTAAGCTACAGAGACGCTTGCAAGCTGTGCTGATTGTTTTGAAGCTGTTGCTAAGCAACAGGGTTTGTTGCTAGATACGGAGCTCAGAAGCTCCGTATGTTTTAACTATAGCGCTTGATTCTCCGGCAATGTTGATAGACCGGCACCAGCTCGGTCCTGTCCGTGCTGGATACCAGAAAGTTTCCTGTACTTGGAACATCTCCTCCTTAAAGATCACCCATTGTTCCGTTACAGTTTTTCCTGTCAGTCTTTGCTTACATTTTACCCTGGCCAGATCCTTTCGCATCCCATTGAAGTTAGCCCTATTCCAGTTTAGAAGTTCCACTCTAGATTGTTCCTTGCTCCTCTCCATTGCTAATCTAAATCTTATGATACGATGGTCACTCATACCCAAGACACTTGGTCGACCTGGCCCATCTCATTCCCCAGTACCAGATCCAGCAATACCGCTTTCCTAGTTGGGCCAAAAACATAGTCGTCAAGGAAATTCTTCTAAATACATTTCAGAAATTCCTCCCCCTCCTTTCCCTTTCCCCAAGCATTATCCCAATCGATATTTGGGTAATTAAAGTCCCCCAATATCACCACTCTATAGTTCTTGCATAACTCTGCGATTTCCCTGCAGATTTGCTCCTCTACCTCCCTCTCACCAATTTAGAGGCCTATTGTGCTGCCTTCCTTTAGGAATTTATGTTAGTTTTCAAGTTAATTCAGGGGTTTGAGTAATTTGGGTCGATTCCCATTGTGTGCCGCCACCTAGTGGATATTTGGTACTTAGCAAGTGCAGTAAAGTGCAGTAAAGTAAAATTGCTGTAAAGTAAAATTGCTGTATATCACAAGACCTGCAGCTCGACACATGGTGTTGCAGTTATTTTCTTGTTACGCTTCGGCCTTGGACACTATTTGTCTGTAAGTACTTGAGAATGTTATAGATGATTAGTGTACACTATATTTTGCAGAAAATGTTTAGTTTGTAACCTTTCTCTGTAAGCAAACCTACACAGCTAGCCGTGAATTGCTCGCTCTCTGTATCTAGCTGGTTAACTTGTAGCTGTATTTTGATGCACTATGTACAGGGCTAATTTAAAGTGAATGTAAGAGAATGCCTTTCAGTTTGCTAAATGTATATTCACAGTAAGCTGTGTTTTCACGTGTTTTGGTAAGTTACATGCCAAATGTACTGTGTTGCTCACGCTTACCTAAGTTTGTGTATGCATATCAGTTATGTGCTTGTATACTAATGTATGCTTCCACTTCTGTATTGTATTTCAGTTTCACAATAAGAATCTTTCAGTAAAGTTTACAAGAAAAGTCAAGCCTTGTGATTTTTATGGGAAGATATCAAGTTGTTAGCTACCTGTCTAGCTCTGCATAGGAACGCGCTGCAAGGGCAGAATACCTATAGAATATCCCCAATAGCGTGATCATACCCTTTTTGCTCCTCAACTCTAACCAAATGGATTCTGTCCTTGTCCCCTCAAGAACATCCTCCCTTTCCAACACTACACTTCCTTAATCAGCACTGCCACCCCACCTCCCTTTTTTCCTTCCCTATCTTTTCTGAACACCTTATACCCTTGAATATTAAGTGCCCAGTCCTCGCCGTTTTTAAGCCACATTTCCATTATTGCCACATCATACTGCCACACGGCTAATTGTGCTTGTAGCTCACCAACCTTATTCACCACACTTTGTGTGTTTATGTACATGCATTCTAAACCCATTTTTGAATTTTTCATAGTCTTTCTTAGTCTGCTCCTATCTAATATGGTACTACTTCTGCCTCTAGTACTTTCTTCTCTAGTACTATCCAACACAATCACTCTTTTATGCACCTTATTCCTCTTTTCTACTCCTATATGCTGGTGCCCACCCCCGTGCCAAGCTAGTTTAAACCCTCCCCAACAACACTAGCAAAAATCTCCGTGAGAATATTTATCGTTAACAAATCCGTGCTGGCTTTCCTTAATTAATCCACACTTGTCCAAGTGACTGTTAATTTTGTCCCGGATTATCGTTTCTAAAAGCTTCCCCACTACGGGCGGGAAAGTGAAGTTGAGGCCAAGTTCAGATCAGCCATGATCTTATTGAATGGCGGAGCAGGCTCAAGGGGCCAAATGGCCTACTTCTGCTCCTATTTCTTATGTTCTTATTTCCTTATGTACCAAGGTTAAACTGACTGGCCTGTCGTTGCTGGGTTTATCCTTACACCCTTTTTTGAACAAGGGTGTAACATTTGCGATCCTCCAGTCCTCTGGCACCAGCCCCGTATCTAAGGAGGATTGGAAGATTATGACCAGCACCTCCGCAATTTCCTCCTTTACTTCCCTCAGTGTCCTAGAATGTATCCCATCTGGTCCTGGTGACTTATCTACTTTAAGTCTTTCTAGTACCTCCTCCTTAGCAATTTTTATCCCATCCAGTATCTCAACTACCTCCTCTTTCACTATGACTTTGGCAACATCTTCTTCCTTGGTGAAGACAGATGCAAATATTCATTTAGTACCTCAGTCATGCCCTTTGCCTCCATGCGTAGGTCTCCATTTTGGTCCCTAATTGACCCCACCCCTCCTCTTACTACCTGTTTACTATTTATATGCCTACAGAAGACTTTTGGATTCCCTTTTATGGTAGCTGCCAATCTATTCTCATACTCGCTCTTTGTCCCTCTTTACTTTTTCACTTCCCCTCTGAACTTTTTATATGTAGCCTGGTTCTCGCTTGTATTCTCAACCTGACATCTATCATACACCCCCTTTTTCTGCTTCATCTTACTATCTATCTCTTTCATCATCCAGGGAGCACTGAATTTGGGTGCCCTTCCTTTCCCCCTCGTGGGAATGTACTTCGACTGTACCCGAACCACCTCCTCTTTAAAGGCAGTCTATTGTTCAATTACAGTTTTGCCTGCCAGTCTTTTATTCCAATTTACCCGGGCCAGATCCGTTCTCAACCCTCTGAAATTAGCCTTCCTCCAATTAAGTACTTTTACTCTAGATTGCTCCCTGTCCTTTTCCATAGCTAATCTAAACCTTATGATACTGTGATCACTGTTCCCTAAATGTTCCCCTACTGACACTTGCTCTACTTGACCCACCTCATTCCCCAGAACCAGATCCAGCAATTCCCCCTTCCTATTTGGGCCAGAAATGTACTGATCAAGAAAGTTCTCCTGAACATACTTCAGAAATTCTTCCCCCTCTTTGTCTTTTACACTATTACTATCCCAGTCTATATTAGGATAGTTGAAGTCGCCTATTATCACTACTCTATAGTTCTTGCACCTCTCTGTAATTACCCTGTAAATTTGCTCCTCTATATCCTTCCCACTATTTGGTGGCCTATAGAATACACCCAGTAGTTTAATAGCACCTCTATTATTTCTTAACTCTAATCAAATCGATTCTGTCCTTGACCCCTCCAGGACATCCTCTCTCTCCAGCACTGTAATATTCTCCTTCATCAACACTGCCATCCCAGCAGCAGAGCAGCACTCTGTGTATATATTACAGGGGGAACAATGAAAATTCTACTCCTACATTACAACAGTGAGTATATTTCAAAAGTACATCATTGGCTATAAAGCACTTTGTGATGTCTTGAGGTTGTGAAAAGCGCTGTATAAATGCAAATCTTTCAATCTTTCTCTTTACTCCTGCTATGTGTGATGCTCCATTAGCATTGATTCAAGTTACGTGTGCAGTGAAACTGCTTTGACCAGCAGGGCTTCCATTTGTCATCCACAAAGTGTGATTCTCACTCACAGTGGCCGTGTGTCACTCACACAGTGTGTTTTGGGCTGGTGGAAATACAGAGGGTTTCTACAAATTTCTCACCTCCAACATGCAGCGCTCTGGATTAAGCATCATCTGCACACGCACTGGTCCAGTACCAGCAAGTGTCTGCATGAAGCCATAAAGCAGGGCAAGTAGCTCTTTGAAGATGATGGCTTATTGGAGTCTTCCAAATCAAACTGTAAGCTGAACAAACTCATCACGGGAATAAGTGCTCTGGGCCGGAATTTTCTTTACCTGGGCAAGTCGGGTGTGGTCAGTCGCCGTGGCGGGTCGCGACCCCATTGTTGATTCCATCCAACTCCTGAAATCGACTTTGCATTAATGGGGCCTATTAAGCCCGCCCTGCGTGTTTCCTGGCCCTATTAAATGGTGCAGGTCTGATGACATCATCGATGATGCGTTTTCAGCCAGAATATTTAAAGGAGCCATGGCCACATTGCATTTCAAGGTTCATCTAGGAGTGTGCAGGCAGCACAATGCACAATTGGACTGCTGCAAAAATTTCCAGAGATGACTGCACTGAGACAGAGGGCTGCATCCAGGTTCTCCGATGACTCCCTCCATATGTTTATGGAGGGAGTCAGAGCACGCAGAGCGGTCCTCTTCCCTTCCGATGGGCAGAAGAGACCTTCCCTGGAGACCAAAAGAGCCTGGCTGCAAATAGCAGAGGAGGTCAGCAGCAGGGAGTTGTGAGGAGGATCTGGGTGTGGTGCCAGAAATGTTTTAATTATCTCATTAGATCAGGAACAGTGAGTACTAAACCACACTCAACTTCATCCTGCGGTGCCTCTCATCACATCCCCATCACTCTGCCTTCCCAAACCTACTGCTGCACATCCTTACTCACACCAACATACCTTGCATGTCCACCCATCCCTCGCTATCTACAATATCACATCCCCATCTGACTAGCCACCCCTCACACTCACCCTCATCCTAAAGAAATCATATCAACTAACAACACACAAGGAGGCCACTTGGCTTTGGCACCCCACTCCATCATATTCACCCTCTAAAGATGTAACCCATCCATTCCCTACACTCATTCCATCACTCTCACTCAACTGTCTCTTCTTTCCCTCCTTGCAGGAAAAGAGAGCCCACAATAACAGAGAGAGCGAGCGAAGTGGAGGTGGAACGCCATCATTGGTGACCCTAACAACAGCAGAGGAAGTTGCCTTAGAAGTTTCGGGAGTCGCCGAGCAGCTGGAGGTGAGAGAGGGGGACATCTCAGCAACCTGGTGACAGTATTATATATCATACAGCCACATGACATACATCAGTCACACATATGGGGACTGATGTCAGTAGCCAATGAATTGTCATCATGTGCATAATGGTATCTGTACCCATTCATCATATGACTTATCTAACTCATCTCTTTACTCTCCCACAGGTCAATCAAGAGCTGCCACCCCCCGCTCCCCACTGTGCAGGAGGAAGAGGATGACGACTCCTCGGAGGAGCCTCCAGTCTCTGAGGGTGCACCATCACCAGACATAAGCGCACCCAGCAACAGCGCAGATACGCACACCTCGGTGGGTCCTATGCGAGATTGAGTAGTGTTGTTACCTGGTGTCTCACACTTCACAATTGAGCAAGAGGAGATGGTGTTGACAGGGACAGCAGTGGAGACTCCTCGCCGGAGGGCGCAGGATGCTCCCAGCTCTGCTCAGCTGCATGCAGACACTGAGCCTCGGGGGCCTTCGAGAAAGAGGGCAATCCTGGAAGAGCAGCAAGAAGTGCAGGAGGCTCTGACTGGTTTTGCGAGCGCGATACCTACAAATGTGCAGAGAATGGAGGAGTCCATCCAGCATGAGCACCACCGTGTCGCAGGCGATGGCAACTGTAGGCTCTTCCATGGAAAGGATGGCCATCTACATGGAGCAGCTAATGCGTCACTCACAGGAGCACATGGTCTCTATGGAGAATAAATGGCAGAGGCTCATAGACCTCCTCTTTAGGAGGGATGTCAACGTAGATGTGGCTCCTCATGGCCCCACTGATATGCAGCAAGCTGCTCTCCAGCTCCTTGCTAGCAGGGAACTGCAGATGGCCCATGAGAGTGATGACGATGAGAGGGCACATGGAAGTGGGGGCTCCTCTCAAAGTGTTCGCACTTCTCCCCCATTACCACACCCTCAGTCAGAGCCTCCGAGGCCTCCTCAGACAACGATGGCAGAGCCTGCCCCCACACAGCCGCAGGGTGAGCAGACTTTGGCGGGGCCATCAGAGGCTCCAACACCCAGAGGACGTCTGCTTAGAGTGTTTAAGCAGTCGCAGCAGGGAAATGAGCAGGCTGCCTCTACCTCTGCTGAAGCCACAGGGGTAGCACCTCATAGAAGCACGCGTAAAAGATGGCACACAAGTGGATTCACAAGAGTAGCCACTTGGGTGTTTTATTCAATATTTCTGTAAAGTTTTCGTTAGTGTGATGTCACACATAAAAATCTTTATTTTCACCACTTTCCAGTCATGGACAAATTTGTGCGCACCTTTGGAAGTAGCTTAGTGAGTTGGAGTGATTGGTTAGACATAACGTTACCTCCAGCAATGGTGGTCAGTGTAAAAGGAATGGCTTGGTCATTGTAGGGATGCTTTATGGTGTTGCTGTGGAGTGGTGCCAACCTGGCACAGCATGTGGCAGCCATGTGGGTGTACTGCGTAAAGTGACGTAAATCTGGCCATGATGAGTCCATCCCTGGCCTCCCAGGCAGCAATGAGCTTGGGTGCTGGTGGGATCTGGACTGCAGCTTCCTCCTGCTCCTCCTCCTCCTCGTCTTCCAGCTGATGCTCCTCCTGCTCCTCCTCCTCCTCTCCTCCTCCTCCCCTGAAGAGACTGTGCACTCATGTTGTGCAGGGTGCAACAGACCACGACAATTCTGGAGACCCTGGCTGGTGCGGACTGAAGGGCTCCTCGTCAAGACATCTGAAGTGCATTTTGAGCATGCCTATTGTCTGCTCTACGACACATCTGGTGGAAATGTGGCTTTCATTATATCTCTCCTGGGCCTCAGTGCGTGTCATGAGCCACATCTTCAGTGGATAGCCCTTGTCTCCAAGCAGCCAGCTGGAAAGTCTGTTTGGAGAAGCGAAGAGCTGAGGATGGGTGGACTGGCGCAGGACAAAAGAGTCATGGCAGCTGCCAGGGAATTTGGCACACGCATGTATGATGATCTTCCTATGATTGCAGATGAGCTGCACATTGAGGGAGTGGAAGCTCTTGCGGTTGACAAAGACTCCTGGGTGACGATAGGGTGCCCTGATGGCCACAAATGTGCAGTCGATGATGCCGTGCACCCGTGGGAAGCCAGCCAGAGCGGCAAAGCCGAGCGCCTGCTCACTAACACTGGCTTCATCAGTGGCAAAGTTGATATAATTGGCTGACTTATCAAACAGGGCATCGGTGACCTGTGTGATGCATCTGTGGGTGGCCGACTGCGAGATGCTGCCAATGTCTGCTGCAGATCCCTGGAATGAGCCTGAGGCGAAGAAGTTGAGGGCAGTGGTGACTTCGACAGCCATTGGTAAGGCATGTCCACCCGTTTCTCTCGGCTGCAGGTCTTGCTCCAGCAATGTGCAAATTTCTATGATGACCTGGCGTGACTCGCATCAAGTTCCATTCACCCTTCGCCCCTGTGCTCGCTGATCTACATTGGCTCCTGTTCCAGCAACACCTCCAGTTTAAAATTCTCATCCTTATGTTCAAATCCCTCCATGGCCATGCCCCTCCCTATCTCTGTAACCTTCTCCAGCCCTAGGACCTTACAAAATCTCTGCGCTCTTCCACTTCTGGCCTCTTGTACATTCCCGACTTTATTCACCACACTATTGGCAGCCATGCCTTCAGCAGCCTGGGCCCTAAGCTCTGGAATTCCCCTCCCACCACCCCCATAAATCTCTCCGCCTCTCTACTTCTCTTTCTTCCTTTAAGATGCTCATTAAAACCTACCTCTGTGACCAGCTCTTAATGTGACTTGGTGTCAAATGTTGTCTAATTACGCTCCTTGCTGCTGTTGATCACCTGTGACATTGTGCATGGGTTAGTTTGGAGCCTGGAGCACAACTGCAATGTTTAGCCGCTAAGATGAAAGTACGTTTTCCCTGATCTGTCTCTTTAAGGTCACCACTCAGTTACTCCTTGTGGGGAAGCAGTCTTAAGGGGCACATCCTGAGATCAATTGAAGGCTAACTGTTGAAGGAGGTTTCTGTAGATTCTAAATCCCTGGCCCAGATCTTAAGGAGAGGCCAGGTTATCAAGCTCAGGAAAACTAGCAAGAAATGACTGGCTTTCTGTCTTTTTTTATATATTGAGCAACAACCTCAACTTGTATTTATATAGCACCTTTAACGTAGTAAAACATCCCAAGGTGCTTCACATGAGCGATTATCAAACAAAATTTGACAGCAAGCCACCCAAGCAGATCTAGTCAATTCTAGATGTAAAATAGGCATGGATGAGGGTTTCAGCAGCAGATGAGCTGAGGCAGGGACAGAGGCGGGCGATGTTATGGAGGTGGAAGTAGGCGGTCTTCGTGATATGTGGTCGGAAGCTCATCTCGGGGTCAAATATGTCACCAAGGTTGCGAAAAGTCTGGTTCAGCCTCAGACAGTCGCCAGGGAGAGGGATGGAGTCGGTGGCGAGGGGACGGAGTTTGCGGCAGGGTCCGAAGACAATGGCTTCAGTCTTCCCGATTTTGAGTAGGAGGAAATTTCTGCTCATCCAATAATGGATGTCGGACAAGCAGTCTGACTACTTAGAGACAGTGGAGGGGTCGAGAGAGGCGCATACTTCATTCTTCACACTTTGAAGTGTGACAAGCACTTGTTAAATAAATACAAATGTAAATCATATCTCAGATCAGTGGTGGCATAGTGGTTAGCACTGTTGCCTCATAGCGCCAGGGACCCGGGTTCGAATCCGGCCTCGGGCGACTGTGTGGAGTTTGCACATTCTCCGCGTGGGTTTCCTCCGGGTGCTCCGGTTTCCTCCCACAGTCCAAAGATGTGTGGGTTAGGTTGATTGGCTATGATAAATTGATCCTTAGTGTTAGGGGGATTAAATACATGGGGTTACGGGGATAGGGTGGGATATGTGTCGGTGCAGGCTCGATGGGCCGAAATGGCCTCTATCTGCACTGTGGGGTTTCTGTGATTTCTGTGAGATCAATACACAAAGCTTAACAGTGACATTTTAGAAAATAACCTTTCTATAAGTGATGTACTTCAGCATACTTAGTGAGGATGGAGCTGGGTCTGGGTCAGTATTCACACACACTAGAATAGATCATTTGAAAAAGTATTTTGTGCTCACTTGACTGCAGAGCTCCCAGTAATGGAGCATCACCACTGACTACGACCGATAAAGCACCAGGCTGTGCTCCTGTTCCCATTCGCAGTGTCAGCCATGGCTCAGTGGTAACACTCTCTGGCCTAGAAATTCAGTAAGGCCCCGCCAGGTCTTTAGCGCCCGAAATTTAGCGCTCGCCCGGATTCCCGTAGCGCCCGCCTGAAATTCAGTTGCGGCGCCCCAAGACGGAGGCGGGCGCTATTGCAGGGTTTGGCCGCCTCGCTTGGGGCGATGAAAGTCAATTGCAGGCGTCCAGCTGCCGCTGCGGCACCCGATGCGGTGCGGCAGACTGGGGTACTGCAGGCCTCCTCCTTCTCTTAAGGAGGAGCTGCCTGCAGCCGTGAGATCGCCGCTGGATTCCCCCGGCAAATGAGCCCGGCACCACGGAGAAGTGCCGGGCTCGCGGGAGTCAGACACCAATGCCGCGGGGGGGCAGTGCAGGAGTCCGGGGAGGGAGGTGCGGCCAGGCGGCCACCGGGAAAGCGGCCGACCGCCCATCCACCTTTATGCGCCGGCCTCTCGGAGCTGCAAGGCACCGTTTTTCAAACGCTGTTTGCGGCTGCCACGGGCGAGGCGGCCGCAACTGAATTTGGCGGTCTGCACGGAATCGCATTGGAGCCGGGGCGCTGCGCACACCGATGACGTCATCGGTGCCGGCGCAGCGCTACCGGCTAACGCTGATGTTAGGGACCAACTGAATTTCGGGCGCTAAAAAACTTCCGGCGCAAACCACTCTTTAGCCAATAAGTGGGCGCAAACGCGACTGAATTTCTAGGCCTCTGTCTCTGAGTCAAAAGGTTTGTGGGTTCAGGGCCCTCTCCAAGCGACCTGAACAAAAAATCTAGACTGAAGCTCCCAGTGCTGGACTGTCGGAGGTGCAGTCTTATGGATGAGCTGTTAAAGCAAGACCCTGTCTGCCCTCACAGATGGATGTAAAAGATCCCATGTAACATTTGAAGAGCAGGGGAGCTGTGCACAAATTGGCTGCTGCGTTTCCTACATTACAACAGTGACTACACTTCAAAAAGTACTTCACTGGCTGTAAAGCACTTTGGGATTCTCTGAGGTCATGAAAGGTGCTATATAAATACAAGACTTTCCTTCTTTCTTATTTGGGGTTTGTTTAACTTCCTGACCAATAGAACACTGCTCCTCATACACTTGCTGTCAGTTTAATTACCCTTTTTACAAAGACCCCAATTGACAATTGAGACCACGAAACATAGAAACATAGAAGATAGGAGCAGGAGTAGGCCATTCGGCCCCTCGAGCCTGCTCTGCCATTCAATGAGATCATGGCTGATCATCCAAATTCAGTACCCTGTCCCTGCCTTCTCCCCATATCCCTTGATCCCTTTAACTTTAAGAAATATATCTAACTCCTTCTTGAATATATTTAATGAATTAGCCTCAACTGCCTTGTGTGGTAGAGAATTCCACAGGTTCACCACTCTCTGGGTGAAGACATTCCTCCTCATCTCTGTCCTAAATGGATTACCCCTTATCCTTAGACTGTGACCCCTGGTTCTGGACTCCCCCGCCATCGGAAACATCCTTCCTGCATCTAGTCTGTCTAGTCCTGTTAGAATTTTATAAGTTTCAATGAGATCCCCTCTCATTCTTCTAAACTCCAGCGAATATAAGCCCAATCGACCCAATCTCTCCTCATACATCATTCCTGCCATCCCAGGTATCAGTCTGTTGAATCTTCGCCGCACTCCCTCCATGGCAAAAACATCCTTCCTCAGATAAGGCGACCAAAACTGCACACAATACTCAAGGTGTGGTCTCACCAAGGCCCTGTACAACTGCAGCAAGACATCCTTGTTCCTGTACTCAAACCCTCTCGCTACAAAGGCCAACATACCATTTGCCTTCTTAACCGCCTGCTGCACCTGCATGCTTACCTTCAACGACTGGTGTACAAGGACACCCAGGTCTCGTTGTACTTCCCCTTCTCCCAATCTAATGCCGTTCAGATAATAATCTGTCTTCCTGTTTTTGCCACCAAAGTGGATAACCTCGCATTTATCCACATTATACTGCATCTGCCAGGCATCTGCCCAATCACCCAACCTGTCCAAATCATACTGGAGTTTCTCGGCATCCTCCTCACAGCACACACGCCCACCCAGCTTTGTGTCGTCTGCAAACTTGGAGATATTACATCTAGTCCCCTCGTCTAGATCATTAATATATATTGTGAATAGCTGGGGTCCTAGGACCGATCCCTGCGGTACCCCGCTAGTCACTGCCTGCCACTCGGAAAAAGAGGCAGAAATAGTGAAAAGTGATTGTGGGATTACACAAGAGCAGGGTCCAGTCCGAATAACAGTCACATGTCAATTAGCTGGCCCTAGTTGGACACACCAGTTTACTTTGCAGTCATCTAACCCCAGGAATTGGAAAGTGCAACTTTAAAAAAAAAAATCATTTATGGGATCAGGGCGTCGCTGGCAATGCCAGCATTTATTGCCCATCCCTAGATACCCTTGAGAAGGTGGTGGTAAGCCACCTTCTTGAACCGCTGCAGTCCGTGTGGTGAAGGTGCTCCCACAGTGCTGTTAGGGAGGTGTTGTGTATGTACCTTTAAGAGAATAACTGGTCTCAGACTGCAATACCGGCAGTGACCACCCCTGTATAAAAGGCGCTAGAGAGCCTCTGTTGGTTAGTTTCGTTTATGCCTTTCACCAGTAAAGACTTGTTTGTTTCTCTCCTGCTAGTCCGTGTCTCAATCATTCATGGACTTAACACTGGCGACGAGTTAGAAAGAACTTACCTGCAACTCAGCAGCAGCTCCGACGACATTGAAGGTCGGAAGAAGAAGAAAAAAAGAGTCCATTGAAACTCGAGGAACGGGCGTCGACCGTCAATCATCGGGTTCAAGGCTTTGCAGGAGCGACTTTCCAGAGCCAGGCTGGGTTCCTCGGTCCGTGGTTTCCCAGCTAATCGGGCTGGTGGCAGGTAGTGCTCTGATCCTTCCTGGGCTGCAACGGGGCCGGGCAGCGAGTCGGGAAGCAAGGAGAGAGAGAGAGGGTGGAGCATACAGGGCGCGGCTGGTGTTTCGAAGCTGGGCAGCGTTCGGACCTCAGAAGAGGGAGGGAAGTGTTCCAGAGGGTCCGCTCCATGACGGGAAAATAATAAAAGAAAAAGAATACACGCAAGAAACCGTGGAAAGCAGCGCTAAAAACAGCGGGGAAGAAGGAAAAGCGCAGGAGGCGCCATTTTGTTAAATCAGAGAAGAAGGCAAAGCGCGGGAGGCGCCATTTTAGATTTGCAAGATGCCGAAGACTGGCTGTATCACTGCTTTTGATAATACATTAGAGGACTGGACCACGTATGTGGAAAGAGTCGAGGTATATTTCGAGGCAAATGAAATAGCGGAGGGGAAAAAGGCATCAATATTGCGAAACGTAATGGGCGCTAGAACGTACGGCCTATTGCGGGATCTGATTACTCCAGCCAAACCGAAGGCGAAGAGTTTTAACGAAATTGTTGCTGTTCTACAGGAGCACTTAAACCCTGCACCGCTGTTGATAGCAGAAAGATTTAAATGCCACAGGAGAACTCAGCACAAAGATGAGAGCAATGCTGAGTATCTTACGGAACTACGCAAGCTATCAAAGCACTGCCAGTTCGGAGCAGGACTGGCAGATACCCTACGGGACAAATTTGTCTGTGGACTCCTGAGTGAAGGAACACAGATGAAGTTACTCGCAGAAAAAGAGCTGACGCTAGATAAGGCTTTCAGCGTGGCAGTATCGTATGAAGCAGCAGCCAGGGGAGCTGCAGAAATTCAACAAAAACCACAGGAATACAGCACACGAAATGACACGGGGATTTGCAAAATGTTATCGCTGCGGCAGAACTAACCATGACCAGAAGGACTGCTGGTCCAAAGACAAAATATGCAGACAATGCAGGAAGATTGGACACATTGCACGAGTTTGTAGGTCTGGGAAGAAGACCAGCGACAACAAAAAGGCTACTAAGGAACCGTACAAGAAAGTACAAAAGATGACGGACAGTAGTTCCGAAGACCAGATGAGCGATAGTGAATCCGAGAACAGGAGATTAAGCTGTCTCAAACTTTACAATGTAATCGCAAAAGAGGATCACCGAACCATTTGGGTCACCCTCACGATAGCAGCGCCCCAAGTTAAAGTGGAATTGGATACAGGATCAGCGCTAACCGTCATGAATCGACGAGACTATGAGCGGCTATTTTCACACATACCCTTGAGGGAGACATCCATCGTCTTGACGATGTATACGGGGCAAAAAGTATACCCCAGAGGAAAAATAAGGGTGCCTGTCGAATACAATGGCAAGAAAATACGGAAATTGTATCTCTACATACTGCCAAATGGTGGACCACCGTTATTGGGACAGGAATGGATCAGGAAGATAAACTTAGATTGGCATTCCATTCATGCAATGACAGTGGACGGTAAAAAAGATGAAGACGTCACTCCTGGACGATTGTCAACAATCTTAGCTAACGCCAAAGAGGTATTTCAACAAGAACTGGGCACGCTTAAAGGCGTAACCGCCTCGTTAAAAATAGAAGAGAATGCAGTTCCCAAGTTTTTCAAAGCGAGACCGGTACCATATGCAATTCGTCCAGCCGTCGAGGCAGACCTGGAGAATCTGGAGAAGGTCGACTGGAGCGAGTGGGCGACACCCATCGTTCCTGTCATGAAAAAAACGTTAAGCAATAAGTCCGGAGAGCCAAGGAAGATTCGCATCTGTGGGGATTTCAAGGTGACGGTGAACCCTGTCCTTCACACAGTACAATATCCTCTTCCAAGGATAGAAGACACCTTTGCCTCACTGTCTGGAAGGAAGCGTTTTACAAAAATTGACCTAGCACAAGCATATTTGCAGATGGAGGTTGAAGAGTCCTCTAGGAAGTATCTCACGATAAACACTCACAAAGGTCTTTACCAATATCATCGATTGGTATTCGGAGTAGCATCGGCTCCGGCGATATGACAAAGAGCGATGGAACAAGTCCTGCAAGGGATTCCGGGGACTCAGTGTTACTTGGACAACATCCTTGTAACAGGTGAAGATGACAGTGAACACCTTAACAACCTAGAACAGGTGCTCACTAGACTACGGGATCATGGGCTGCGAGCAAACCGCCCCAAGTGCGAATTTTTTAAGAAACAGATATCGTATTGTGGCCACGTGATTGATGAAGAGGGGTTACATAAGTCCCCTGACAAAATTGAAGCGGTTGTTAAGGCCCCAGCACCTGAAAATGTGTCCCAACTGAGGTCATTCCTCGGGTTGGTGAATTGCTATCATAAGTTTTTGCCGAATTTGTCGACAATTCTGCATCCACTGAACGCCCTGCTACGAACGGGGGTAGCATGGAAATGGAGCGATGATTGCAAACGTGCTTTTCAGAAGAGTAAGGACTTAATCACTTCGAAGGAAGTATTGGCTCACTACAACCCAGCACTGCCAATCAGGCTGGCGTGTGATGCGTCTCCCTACGGCATTGGGGCGGTACTGTCACATAAATTCCTTAATGGTTTGGAGAGGCCGATAGCTTTTGCGTCACGCTCGTTAACTTCTGCCGAGTGTAACTACGCCCAGATTGACAGAGAGGCCCTCAGCCTAGTGTGGGGGGTGAAGAAGTTCAATCACTATCTGCACGGTCAAAAATTTACTCTACTAACCGATCATCAACCTCTTATCTCCATTTTCAACCCTCAGAAGGGCGTACCGATAATGACAGCACAACAGCTGCAGAGATGGTCCCTTTTCCTAGGGGCACACCAATATGACATCTAGTACAGGGGAACTAAACAGCATGGAAATGCTGATGGATTGTCACGTCTACCGTTGCCGACGGTGGAAGAAGAAGACCTTGCAGTGGATCCAATGGAGTTATTCCACTCGACCATAGTCGAATGTCTCCCTGTGACGAATGCAAACATAGAAAAGGAAACACGGAATGACCCAACACTATCACGGGTCTATGATTTAACGGTGAAGGGATGGCCAGCACATGGCGAACCACTGCTGCCAGCATTCTCGCCGAGAAGAGAACAGCTGTCAGTGTGCAGAGGAACCTTGATGTGTGGATCCAGAGTAGTAATTCCACCTAAGTTGACGGATAGAGTGCTCAATGAGCTTCATGAGGGTCATCTGGGTGGGGTAAAAATGAAGAGCTTAGCCAGAGCGTTTGTGTGGTGGCCGGGAATCGATAGAGAAATCGAAGAGATGACCAAGAGCTGTGCAGGATGCCAGAAGGTCCAAAACGCCCCACCACAAGCTCCTCTGCATCCATGGGCGTGGCCCTCATCTCCATGGCAAAGGGTGCACATTGATTTTGCTGGTCCCTTCATGGACTCGATGTTTTTAATTGCGGTGGATGCACATTCAAAGTGGCCAGAGGTAATAAAAATGTCCTCAACCACCACGGAAAAAACTATCGCAGTTTTACGAACCATATTCGCCAGGAATGGGCTGCCTGAACAGATTTGCTCTGACAATGGACCACAGTTTGTGTCTGAAGAGTTCCGGAGGTTCTTAAAGAACAATGGTGTTAAGCATTACACATCTGCCCCATATCATCCAGCCACTAATGGATTGGCTGAGAGGTTTGTCCAAACATTCAAGAAGGCTATCAAGGCAATGTGTAATGAAGATATACCCCAACACAAGGTGGACAACTTCTTGTTTGCCTACTGGAATGCGACACATGCGGTTACCAACCAAACTCCAGCCATGATGTTCTTCAATCGAAGACTACGATGCCGCTTGGATTTGGTTAAGCCAAACGTCCGAAGAGATGTGGAGAACAGGCAGTTTCAGAATATGAATGAAAGGCCGACCAGGAGTTTTAAGATAGGTCAACCAGTTTTGGCCCGGGACTACCGCACTGAGAAATGGCAGCCAAGAACGATTTGTACACGACAAGGACCTCTCATGTAAACCGTGGAAGTTGGGGAGAGCATTGTAAGACACCATGCTAACCAGATTCTAGAGTCACTGGAAAACGTCAACTCCACACCACGATCTGATACACCTGGTAATGAAATCGACGTTCCAATTGCAGCTACCGCAGAACCGGTAATATTGGAAGCAGATGAACCAAACGACGACATTGATTTCGACTCAACATTGCCAGAAGAACCTGATACTCCAAAGAGGCGTTATCCAGACAGAATCAGGAAGCCTCCTCAAAGACTGAACTTATAATTGCTTAAACTTAACCAATGTATCTAGCAACAGTAATTGTGATTGTAATTCGTTATCATTAGTGTTAAATGAATGTTATGTACTGTTTATCTAAAAGGGGAGGAATTGTTGTGTACGTACCTTTAAGAGAATAACTGGTCTCAGACTGCAATACCGGCAGTGACCACCCCTGTATAAAAGGCGCTAGAGAGCCTCTGTTGGTTAGTTTCGTTTATGCCTTTCACCAGTAAAGACTTGTTTGTTTCTCTCCTGCTAGTCCGTGTCTCAATCATTCACGGACTTAACAGGAGGGTGTTCCAGGATTTTGACCCAGCGATGATGAAGGAACGGCGATATACTTCCAAGTCAGGATGGTGTTTGACTTGGAGGGGAACTTGGAGGTGGTGGTGTTACCATGCGCCTGCTGCCCTTGTCCTTCTAGGTGGTAGAGGTCGTGAGTTTGGGAGGTGCTGTCGAAGTAGCCTTGGCGAGTTGCTGCAGTGCCTCTTGTAGATGGTACACACTGCAGAGTGAATGTTTAAGGTGGTGGATGGGGTGCCAATCAAGCGGGCTGCTTTGTCCTGGATGGTGTCGGCAAAGCAGCCCGCTTGATTGGCACCCATGAAGGGGACTTTCTACTCCCCTGCAAAGCAAGCGGAGCATGTGGCTGGGAGAGAAGAGACCAAAAGTGGGAACATTTCTTTAGAATGTGAAACACCTTTTCTGAACTATTTAAGCCCTCTTGCCTCAGATGGTGGCCTGATCTGCATCTGCAGGTCCTCGTATACACACTAGGCAAAAACAATGGGCAAGTGGTTCAACAAGTATTGAGTCAGCACACAGCTAGTGGCAGATGTGTGGCACCTGTGCTACAACAACAACAACAACAACAACTTGTATTTATATAGTGCCTTTAATGTAGTAAAACATCCCAAGGCGCTGCACAGGAGTATTTTAAGACAAAAAAAATTGACACCGATCCACATAAGTATAAATTAGGGCAGGTGACCAAAAGCTTGGTCAAAGAGGTAGGTTTTAAGGAGCATCTTCAAGTAAGAAAGTGAGGTAGCGAGGTGGAGAGGTTTAGCCAGGGAATTCCAGAGCTTAGGGCCTAGGCAACAGAAGGCACGGGCACCAAAGGTTGAGCAATAATCAGGGATCCTCAAGGGGGCAGAATTAGAGGAGCGCAGATATCTCGGGGGGGTTGTGAGGCCGAAGGAGATTACAGAGATAGGGCGGGGCGAGGCCATGGAGGGACTGGAAAACAAGGATGAGAATTTTGAAATCGAGGCGCTGCTTAACCGGGAGCCAATGTAGGTCAGCAAGCACAGGGGTGATTGGTGAACGGGACTTCGTACAAGTTAGGACACGGGCAGCCGAGTTTTGGATGACCTCAACTTTACGTAGGGTGGAATGTGGGAGGCCAGCCAGGAGTGCGTTGGAATAGTCAAGTCTAGAGGTAACAAGGGCATGGATGAGGGCTTCAGCAGCGGATGAGCTGAGACAAGGGCGGAGACGGGCGATGTTACGGAGGTGGAAGTAGGCAGTCTTTGTTATGCTGCGGATATGTGGTCGGAAGCTCATTTCAGGGTCAAATATGACACCAAGGTTGCGAACAGTGTGGTTCAGCCTCAGACAGATGTTAGGGAGAGGGATGGAGTCAGTGGCTAGGGAACGGAGTTTGTGGCGGGGACCGAAAACAACGGCTTCGGTTTTCCCAATATTTAATTGAAGAAAATTTTTGCTCATCCAGAACTGGATGTCGGACTAGCAGTCTGACAATTTAGACACCGTGGAGGGGGCGAGAGAAGTGGTGCTGAGGTAGAGCTGGGTGTCGTCAGCGTACATGTTGAAACTGATGCTGTGTTTTCGGATGATGTCGCCAAGGGACAACATGTAGATGAGAACTAGGAGGAGGCCAAGGATAGATCCTTGGGGGGACACCAGAGGTAATGATGTGGGAGCGGGAAGAGAAGCCGTTGCAGGTGACTCTCTGGTAACGATTAGATAGATAAGAATGGAACCAGGCGAGTGCAGTCCCACCCAGCTGGACGAGGGTGGGGTGGCATTGGAGAAGGATGGAGTGGTCAACCGTGTCAATGGCTGCAAACAAGTTAAGAAAGACGAGGAGGGACAGTTTACCTTTGTTACAATCACAGAGGATGTCATTTGTGACTGTGATGAGAGCCGTTTCGGTACTGTGGCAAGGGCGGAAACCTGATTGGAGGAATTCAAACATGGAATTGCGGGAAAGATGGGCATGGATTTGGGAGGCGACAACACGTTCAAGGACTTTGGAGAGGAAAGGGAGGTTAGAGATGGGGCAGTAGTTTACTCTAGTGGTAGATGTGTGCCACCTGCTGCCAGGGTAACAGCAGCCAATCTGCGCTGTAGCAATGGCACTGCCAGTGAAAGTTAAGGTCACCTTCCCTTAACTTTTCACCACTGACTCCTGTCGTCCTCTGGGAAGGATGCCCTGGCATGACTCACATTTCCTGTAGCAGCACCTCCACTTGGTCAGCTACCAAATACTAGTCTACAAACTCCGTTTCTGGGCCTCCACACCTGTTGAGACAGGCAGTGGATTTAACCAGCCATTCCCTCCACCACATGGCTGCAGTGTGAACTATCTACAGGATACTCAGCAGCAGTGCGCCAAGGCTTCTTCGACAGCACCTCACAAACCCACAACCTCCACCACCTATAAGGACAAATGCAGCATGGGAACACCATCACCTCCAAGTTCCCCTCCAAGTCACACACCATCCTGACTTGGAAATATATCGCCGTTCCTTCATCGTCGCTGGGTCAAAAAAGGGGATCTCCCTACCTAGCAGCACTGTGGGAGCACCTTCGCCACACAGACTGCAGCGGTTCAGAAAGGCGGCTCACCACCACCTTCTCAAGGGCAATTAGAGATGGACAATAAATGCCGGCCTTGCCAGTGCATTCTTCAACGCATCCAAGAGATGTGCTTTTTCCTTCTCAAAGCCAGAATGGAGGGGTTTTGCATTGCTGGCTTACCTCTGTTTCCTCAAATCAGCAAAGTCCTGATTTCCACCCAAACTGTTTCTTCCACGGAGGTGTTGAGAATATAAGATCTGAGCTATGTGAAGCATCAATCAAAGTGCACAATCGCGACCTGGTCAAGCTTTTTTTAATTTGTATGTAAATACTACATTCAAGTCATATTAAAGATCCCAGATTCAACCCATGTACACAAAAGCAACTCTAACAACAATAACTTGTATTTATATAGCGCCTTTAACATAGTAAAATGTCCCAAGGCGCTTCACAGAAGTGTAATCAGACAACAATTGACACCGAACCACATAAGGAGACATTCGGACAGGCGGCTGAAATCTTGGTCAAAGTGTTAAGTTTTAAGGGGGGACTTAATGGAGGAGAAAGAGGGAGGGAATTCCATAGCTTAGGGTCTAGACAGCTCAAGGCACGGCTGCCAATTGTGGGGTGAAGGGAGTGGGGGATGGACGAGGTCAGAAACATAGGGCTGGAGGAGGTTACAGATAGGGAGGCAGAGACAGAGCAAAGCCCTTTCGACTCATGCCCCAAATATTTCCTTATCCAAATGTCAGAAGAGCGCCCTCTAATGCGCCATTGTGACATTTTCCCCATTTCCCACATCAGCCGTCCTGTGGCCTGTCTAAGAGAAATGGCCAATTAGTATCAAACGCAGGACAGGTTTGTGCTGTAGGCCATTGCTCCAGTGCCAGGGTGAAAGACGACCCACTGCTCCATCCACCAATAGAACCCCTTTAAAAATATACTTTTTAAAATATAATATATTGTGGCGGTACCACCGGTTGTACCTTACATAAAGACACATAATTCCCTTTAACTTACCTTTTGGGACCGTTGCCCTTTTAACTTACCTGTTGGGGCCATTGCCCCTTTAAGATTCACCCTAACGTGATGACGTCACGTCACGTACGACGTGACGCGCGTGCGGCGGCCACCTGCCCGACTCGGCCTTCTAGGACGGCCGCCGGCACAGCCCGGCCTAGCGTCTTCGGCCTCAACGGCCAGCCGACGGGAGCGACGCGATCTTCCGCTCCCGCGGCAAGCACCGGCACAGCCCGGCCTCGCGACCTCGGCCTCAACGGCCAGCGACGCAATGACGCGCATCACATGATGCCCTAAGCACGGGAAACGCGAACAACGTGATGACATCACAACACAAACGCGATGACATCATCACGCTCTCCACAGGACTGCGAACTCAGTCCTCGTGGAGTCCCCGCTGGGACAAGACCTATACCACAGTGCTCCTACAGTCAGCCATCTTACCTGCCATCTTACCTGATGTAATTAGTCTGTTCCTGTAAATAAACAACTTGTTGATAGCTCGTCAAAGTCAAACTCTCTTATTTAGTGGCGATCTACACAAACCGTTACATTGGTGACCCAACGACGTGAGTACGGGAGCTCATCAATTCCTACACTACAATTGGTGAACCCGTATCCGTGAACGATTTTCACGGAAGCAACGCGCAGCCTGACCCTCGTCTTCACAGAAGACGACCGACGAACACCAATCGCTACATTGGTAACCCAACAATGTGAGTACGGGAGCTCATCAATTCCTACACTACAATTGGTGACCCCGTATCCGTGAACGATTTTCACGGTAGCAATGCGCGCCTGAAACTCGTCTTTCCACAAGACGACCGACGCACAACCGACGAACAACCACGGAACAGCAACCGCCTCACTCCGCCAAAGGCGACCCCGTCTTTGCAAACGTATTCGCAAGGTAAGCGCAGTCTGGAGCAGATCCCGTTTGACACGGACAAAACTCAACCAGACCCCGTTTTTTTTTGTGAGCAATTTTCACAAAAGCACACCATGGAAGCACCAGCTGTTTTGCTGTCGCTACCGCAATCCAGGGAGCCACAGTCTCCCTCGTGCTTTATACCGGTAGAAGCCCCATTCGATGAGAACATCAATGCGGCGCCGACCACGCACTTGCTCACGGTCCCCGTACTCGTCTTTCCTACCGCCACACGGATCGTCCGCCTCTATGTCCACAGCGACAGCAAGTATAAATCTCTCCAAGCGCGGGGTACAGCATGTTCGGGCCCACAAAATCGGAGCACGCCCTACGGGGATACCACGAGGACTCACCCCTGCGAAACACGAGGACCCACTCCTCGCGCACGAGGACCCATCCCTCGCGACCCACGAGGACCCATCCCTCGTGAAAAACGATGACTCCTTCTCCGCCGACGACGCACCAGCCCTTCAGCCTGCTGGTTGTATTACCTACTACACAATTCGGCGTGAACAAAAGCGTGCCGCCCTCCTGGCTGTTTTCTCCTAAATCTACAACTGTTACAAGTGTTGCCGCCCTCCAGGCAGAGTTAACCCCTCCTGCAAGCAACAATAACCTGGACCGTTGCCGCCCTTTCTCCAGTTTTCCCTTTAACAAACGCAAACGTCTACTGAAGCTGCACATATTGAGGATGGGTCCAACGGGCATCCTGCGGCCGCGATCAGCCACGTGAAAGTTGCTAGCCTCACCGATCACTGGTTAACGCAGTAACTCTTCACCCTCTGTTGTGTTAATGTCGTAGCACTATGGCACACACCGTTCCGTGTGTTCCAGCCTCCTGAAGGTTTCGCTCACCTGTCGGCGAGTTCACTCACCTCGCCTGTCAAGACCTTCTGGAACATTCGTTTGGCGTTCCTGCAGAGTTCGTTATAATAAGGACTAGTTCCAACATCAACAGAGTCATCGCCCGTGTCTGCCCAACCTGCCCGTCACTCTGACAAGGCCTGCTGTTTCGCACGTCTCCACGGTCCTTCACCTGACGGATACACTTTATTCGCCACGACGCGCGTACGGATCCCCTCACGAGCAGCATCTTCGGAACTCGCTCGCCAAGCCGAGACAGCACGACCGCCGAGACCACCAGCGCCAGACCATCTCATCCTTGGACTTTCGTTAAAGCGAATTCTGGGGGGGCCCATGTGGCGGTACCACCGGTTGTACCTTACATAAAGACACATAATTCCCTTTAACTTACCTTTTGGGGCCGTTGCCCTTTTAACTTACCTGTTGGGGCCGTTGCCCCTTTAAGATTCACCCTAATGTGATGACGTCACGTCACGTATGACGTGACATGCGTGCGGCGGCTGCCGGCCCGACTCGGCCTTCTAGGACGGCCGCCGGCACAGCCCGGCCTAGCATCTTCGGCCTCAATGGCCAGCCGACGGGAGAGACGCGATCTTCCGCTCCCGCGACAAGCACCGGCACAGCCAGGCCTCGCGACCTCAGCCTCAACGGCCAGCGACGCAACAACGCGCATCACGTGACGCCCTAAGCGCGGGAAACGCGAACGTGACGACATCACAACACAAACGCGATGACGTCATCACGCTCTCCACAGGACTGCGAACTCAGTCCTCGTGGAGTCCCCGCTGGGACAAGACCTATACCACCGTGCTCCTACAGTCAGCCATCTTACCTGATGTGGGTTTCCTCCGGGTGCTCCGGTTTCCTCCCACAGTCCAAAAATGTGCGGGTTAGGTTGATTGGCTATGATAAATTGACCCTTAGTGTTAGGGGGATTAAATACGTGGGGTTACAGGGATAGGGTGGGATATGTGTTGGTGTGGGGGTTACGGGGATCAGGTGGGATTTGCGTCGGTGCAGGCTCGATGGGTCGAAATGGCCTCTATCTGCACTGTGGGTTTTCTGTGATTTCTGTGATAATTAGTCTGTTCCTGTAAATAAACAACTTGTTGATAGTTCGTCGAAGTCAAACTCTCTTATTTAGTGGCGATCTACACGAACCGCTACAATATTATATTTAATAACTCTTAACTCTTCTTATAACTATTCTTTATCTCTGATTTACTACTTAAAATTCAAAGAGCTAGTGCAATTTGCTATGTGCCTGTAATGCTATTGATGTGGCCATTCTCCAGAGCACTGGCTTCAAGGCGAGGGAACTTCCTTGCACCCAAATCCAGCCGTCTTTCCTATTCCCATTTCAAACAGGGCTCCAGAGAACAATGTTCAACAATCAACGGCTTCATAAAAACCTGGATGGAAATCTTTAGGGGTTTGGTGGTAAAGCAAGATATCTGGAGAAAGTACCTCTGCAAGGGACTCTAAGACATCTCCTTGCACCCTGTCAGATTCACTCCTGGAGGAGCGATCCCAGCAATAGAGCCATGTAGAAGAAGCAATGACCCTTAAAACGGATCTCTCCCTTATCACAAGTTGCTTGGAGAAACATCTTATTGATAGAAAAAGTTCAACATTTTTACTACAAATGCCTTTGGAAGAAATTAACTTTTTGGCTGAGGATCAAAAGATAGTGTTATGTTCATTAATAAATAAACATTCTTATTATGAACACAGCTAGCTTTTGCTAGACACTTTTATTGAGCACATGTGAACTAGGTACTGTATCTGTGGAGGCTTCCATCTTGACTGCTGCCTTGTGGGTAGCCTAGTGCCTCATGGGTAATGTAGTCTTAATATATATACAGCTGGGTAGTGTAGTCTTATATACAGCTCTACGGCTCCACCTAGTGTCCACTATAGAATGACATGTTATTGATCATTACATCCCCCTTTCTTTGAGGTTTAACAAAATCGATATCAATCAACTTTCAAGAAAACAATAAAGATAATATCAGTAACACTTTTGTTAGTGCTCTATAAACATAAACATTTTCAAAACAGTCAACACATTTTCAAAGCTTTACATTGTACTCAAAGATTAAGTCTATCAGGCTCTTTTACTTTACGTGTGGATCTTCTCAACACGGATAAGTCTGATGTGTCTTCATGAGATTGTTCTGGCGGTGAATGACAAGATGCAGTTGCGGCATTGTCATCAATCTGGTCTTGAATAGATCGAGGTCTCCTTGAGATCTTTGCTTGGAGAGGGTTTCAGTGTTTCCTTCACTCTTCATGCCATAACTCTCAATGTAGTCAATGCGCTCTCGAAAAACTGCTGGGAGCTGGATCCCATCATACAGCATAGTCCTCTCAGCAGCCTCGGCTAATCGAACACCAAAGATTGGCCTGAGGGAAGGAGTATCCACCGGAACTGCTTCCTGCTCTGGCGCAGGCTTCTTCTTTTTCTTTTTCTCTTTCCACTGCTTAACAACATCTGCTGCGGTTATATCTTTGGACTTTTTCTCCTTGTGTTTTTCCTCTTTGTGCTTTTCTTCCTTTGGCTTCTCTTTGACCTTAAAGCCTTTTTCTTTCTTCTTGGAGAAACTAGGATTTTTGAAGACATGGATACCCTTTGGCCTTTTCATCCTTGATGGGCTCTCTGCTTCATCACCTGAGTCATCTGGTCTGCTTATGGCACAGTTTATACGGTAGACTCTCTTGACCAGTTCTAAGTCTTCACAAGCTTTGTCACCTAGTATCGAATCAAGTCTTGCAGCCACAACAGAAAACATGAGATGATGCACTTTGTCTTTGACTGTCACTTTAAGTCTGCATACACCTAAGCTATCTATTTTCTGTCCATTATAGCTCTTCAGTAGTACTGACTTTTTCTGTATTTTGGGCTTTTCTTTCATATTTTTTATGTCACTCATACTGATTAAGTTTGCTTTTGCCCCAGTGTCCAGTTTCAATGTAACTAATGCTCCATTTATCTGCAGTGGGATCATCCATTTGTCCACTTTTACTGCATTGACTTTATGTTCAGCATTGTCCATTTCTGAGGGCTGCACATTTTCTGTATCTTTTTTGATATTGTCACATGACACCATTCCTACAAAAAATGTCTCACTTAAATCAGTGTCCTCAATCACATTAACTTGTTGCCCTTTAGTTGTTTTTACTTTTGAAAAGCATTGTTTGGCAAAGTGATTCTTTCCATTACACTTTGTGCACATTTTTTCAAACGCTGGGCATTGTCTTAACTGGTGTTTGTAACCACAGCGTTTACAATTAAAAATTTCATCCTCCGATTGCTTTTCATTTCTGTTCTGCCCACGTTTCTTCCCCTTGTAGGACACAGCACCGACAGTAGCATTATCACTCATTACAATCGCATCATTATTGATTTCACTGAAAGTCTTCGCGTGCTTTCGAGCTAGCTCGCTGGCTTGGCATATTTTCACCGCATTTTCCAAATTTAGTTCGGTTTCTCTCAACAGGCGTTCCCTGACTTTTTTTATCATGAATACCAAACACAATCTGGTCACGAATCATGGATGATTTCAGCTCAGAGAAATTACATTTCTGTGCTTTCAGTTTCAGATCAGTTATAAAGCTATCAAAAGTCTCATTTTGTTGCTGTGTCCGAGAACGGAAGATGTATCTTTCATACGTCTCATTCTTTTTGGGAGAGCAATGTGCATCAAATTTTTTTAGCACATCTTCTAATTTTTCCTCTGTTCTCCGCTGGATTAAATGCAAATGTATTAAATACCTCTATCGCCTGTGGGCCTGCAACCGTGAGCAGCAACGCTATCTTCCTTGCGTCTGGCTTCGTACCGATCTGATGGCTGCAATGTAGAGTTCGAATTGCTGTTTAAAAGTCTGCCAATTGTAGTCGATTTTTTCTGTGAGATTCAAACGCTCTGGTGGCTTCAAATTCTCCATGTCGCTTTTCACAATTTTCAGCAGACCTTCACCATCCTGGTACCATGTTATGTTCATTAATAAATAGACATTCTTATTATGAACACAGCTAGCTTTTGCTAGACACTTTTATTGAGCACGTGAACTAGGTACTGTATCTGTAGAGGCTTCCATCTTGACTGCTGCCTTGTGGGTAGCCTTGTGCCTCATGGGTAATGTAGTCTTAATATATATACAGCTGGGTAGTGTAGTCTTATGCATACAGCTATATACAGCTCTACGGCTCCACCTAGTGTCCACTATAGAATGACATGTTATTGATCATTACAGATAGAGCCTACACTTTCGCACAAGACTTGTCTCTTTTCATATTCTCAGTTCCAGCAATTCCTTCCTTCATTTGTTGCTGGAGAAATCCGTCTGTGACTGATCCGTCAGGAAAAATGCAAAACTGCAGGCACTTCTCACAATCCACAAATCACCGAGTTTAAAAGAAATGCCTTAATCTGAGAAGGAGGCACTGCAAGCTGCTCTCATCTGCTGGAATACAGTCATGTATATTGCTCATCTATGAGTTACAAAGTGTTTTTAACACAGGAGCATAGGAGTAGGCCATTTAGCCCCTCGAACCTGGTCCAACTAAGAAACCTTCAATTTAAAGGCACAGTGATCCTGTACATAAGACAATAAACTGCCCCTGGAGTAGGGATCAATTGCGCAAACATCAGCTCAATTTCCACTGTTCTCCTGGGAGATAGAATCAATGGCCTTTCCATTCATTCGTCACTTCCACGTTGAAGGGCGCTTTACTTTACTGGGAATTTTTCTGAACAATGCTGATCTATTTTTGGTGACACATTGGGCCAGAAATTCAGGTCCCCATGGGTGAGTACGCGCCGTATATCACCAGTAAGGCCAATGGAAGTGCCGGTTTCGCGCATGCACTGGGAACCGGAACTTCCGTTCCCTTGAAGAAAGGGGTTCACACGGAGAGGCAGCACGTAGACCTGGAAATTCCGATTTTTTCACAGGTTTCTCCGTGCGGGTAAGTCCCCAGCAGCTGCGCGTAAATAAAGCAGTCGTAAGGCCTGCTTTTAACAAGGTAAGAGGTTAATTAAGTAAAATTTAAAAAAAATTTCCACAGGTTTATCATTTTAAAATACTTTAAAGAAAAGTAAGTTTATTTTTAGCCCTGTTAAAAACTTTAATTAATTTTTTCAAAAATTTAAATTTTTGTTTAAAATAGTTAATTTATGTAATTTATAGTTATTTTAAAAATGTGATTTTTAAAAAATGTATTTGAAGTTTTACTTAGGTTTTGGGGCCGATCTCTATTCATAGAGTCAAACCTATGAATGGAGATTCCCTGCTCCGATTGGCTCACCATGGCCCACGTGATCCCAGGGGACGCTGCGAACTAACTGCGCCGCTGAGATACGCAAGCACTGCGCACCGGCAGCTGGAGGAGGCCCAGGATCGGAATCCCACGCGGGCCCACAGCACAACGGCCGGTGTGCTATGTAAGTGCAGGTTGGGGGCTTGCGCCCGCGAGAAACCTCCAACCCAAATTTCTGGGCCAAACTAAACACAAAATCTGCAGCAGCTCGGCCAATCTGTGACCTTCTCACTGCTGGGCTACACAAGGTCACTAGATTTCCATCAGTTTCTTTCTTTTCATTTCTACTACCTGTCACTTCTTTCCCAATTTAAATGAGTACGGACATCTCCGGACACCCGCGAGTCAAGAATGATTCCTTCATGTTGGTAACAAAAAGATTAGGGTAGAGCTTCTAATCAGCAGAGTTCAATTGTTTAACATGCTCGCCCTTATTTCCTGTGCTCGCTGTTTAACACTGTTGTTAACCCATTTATTTAGCAGTATGAGCACATTAAGTGTTGTTCCATGAACTTTGACAAAAGGACGTTCTACCCTGTAATTGTCCCCTCTCCTTGCAAAACAGTTTTTAATTGCACATATGTTGCTCTTTGCGTTTGCATTTTCAGAGCTTAATGACTAAGAAATCTCCTAATTACTCAAGTCATTGTTGTGAGAATGGCACCTGATTTTTTTTGTTTAGACCTGTACAGTTATTTTGCCATTTTGTGGCCCGCTCTGGGCCGGAACACAAGAGTCCACAGTCCTGATTAAATGCCCATCACCATCGAGAGAATCCATCAGCAGTTTGAAAAGAAAGGAAAAAAAAATCTGCCAAGTTTTTGGAAAGTAAAATCAGGAGGAGGCATGTCAACAATAGTGAGGGGGCAACCCACCCTCCCTCCACCTACCGTGTCCTAATCCCCATTCTCGTGTGCCCAATTCCAACTTCCCCACAACCTTCATCACCCATTGTCACTTCCCCAGCCCATTCACCTCTCTCCCAGTCTCCTCTCTCCCATTCTCCTCTCTCCCATTCTCCTCTCTCCCAGTCTCCTCTCTCCCAGTCTCCTCTCTCCCAGTCTCCTCACTCCCAGTCTCCTCTCTCCCAGTCTCCTCTCTCCCAGTCTCCTCTCTCCCATTCTCCTCTCTCCCATTCCCCTCTCCCCCAGTCCCCTCTCTCCCATTCTCCTCTCTCCCATTCTCCTCTCCCAGTCCCCTCTCTCCCATTTCCCTCTCCCATTCCCCTCTCTCCCATTCTCCTCTCTCCCAGTCTCCTCTCTCCCATTCATCTCTCTCCCATTCCCCTCTCTCCCATTCTCCTCTCTCCCATTCTCCTCTCTCCCATTCCCCTCTCTCCCATTCCCCTCTCTCCCATTCCCCTCTCTCCCATTCTCCTCTCTCCCATTCCCCTCTCTCCCATTCTCCTCTCTCCCATTCTCCTCTCTCCCATTCCCCTCTCTCCCATTCCCCTCTCTCCCAGTCTCCTCTCTCCCATTCATCTCTCTCCCATTCCCCTCTCTCCCATTCTCCTCTCTCCCATTCTCCTCTCTCCCATTCCCCTCTCTCCCATTCCCCTCTCTCCCATTCTCCTCTCTCCCATTCTCCTCTCTCCCATTCTCCTCTCTCCCATTCCCCTCTCTCCCATTCCCCTCTCTCCCATTCTCCTCTCTCCCATTCTCCTCTCTCCCATTCCCCTCTCTCCCATTCCCCTCTCTCCCATTCTCCTCTCTCCCATTCTCCTCTCTCCCATTCCCCTCTCTCCCATTCCCCTCTCTCCCATTCCCCTCTCTCCCATTCTCCTCTCTCCCATTCCCCTCTCTCCCATTCTCCTCTCTCCCATTCTCCTCTCTCCCATTCCCCTCTCTCCCATTCCCCTCTCTCCCAGTCTCCTCTCTCCCATTCATCTCTCTCCCATTCCCCTCTCTCCCATTCTCCTCTCTCCCATTCTCCTCTCTCCCATTCCCCTCTCTCCCATTCCCCTCTCTCCCATTCTCCTCTCTCCCATTCTCCTCTCTCCCATTCTCCTCTCTCCCATTCCCCTCTCTCCCATTCCCCTCTCTCCCATTCCCCTCTCTCCCATTCTCCTCTCTCCCATTCTCCTCTCTCCCATTCCCCTCTCTCCCATTCCCCTCTCTCCCATTCCCCTCTCTCCCATTCTCCTCTCTCCCATTCTCCTCTCTCCCATTCCCCTCTCTCCCATTCCCCTCTCTCCCATTCCCCTCTCTCCCATTCTCCTCTCTCCTAGCCCTATGCATCTGCTTCCCATACCAGACCCTGTCACCTTGCTCTCCAACCAATTTGGTCGCAGCTGTCAAGAGTCAGTGGTGATGTTCAGTGTCACTTCTCACAATGCCCAGAGGGCTGTGGAGGCTCAGTCGTTGAGTATATTCAAGACAGAGATCGATAGACTTTTGGATATTAGGGGAATAAAGGGATATGGGGATAGTGCAGGAAAGTGGAGTTGAGGTAGAAGATCAGCCATGATGTTTTTGAATGGCGGAGCAGGCTCGAGGGGCCGTATGGCCGACTCCTGCTCCTATTTCTTATGTTCTTAGTAATGCAAGAGAAAGCGATGAATCCTATTAAGAGCAAAAGGTCTACCAGGTTCCATTGTGTGAGGAGGCTCCCTTAACACTATAGTCCAATCACGGTAGCACAGCCTCTTCATTCACACTATGAAAGTTGGCACAGTCCCATCTCCCACTGGAGAGAGTAGCACTGAATCCTGACACCCTCAGCCAGACAAAGGGAGGAACAAAGCAGTGACCTTGAGTGTTGGCTGAGTAGGATGGGAAAGAAAGACACACAGTGGTGGGATTCAGAGAATGTTGGAGGGGAGGAAATACATTCAAGTAAAGTCTAAGTTACTGGCAGATTTGTTGAAAAAAGATCCTCTCAAAAATGTATAGATGAACATTATGGTTAAGTGAGACATTTGATAAGTCCAGCGTCCCTTAGCTTCTTCAAATACAGGTGTTCATGGGTGATATTGTGCACAGGGTTCTGAAAAAGCAAAATAATCAGAATGATTAAATAGGCTACCACTCCAAAGCGCAAGCTAATTATTACCAATATACAAAGACTGAGGAGAAACAAACACAACAGGGTCAGGATACCAACAAGAATCAGAAGAGTACATTTTTGTGTCCCTGGATGCAGCATATAGGGCAAATAGAGCATAGAGTGGGAAAAAACACCTGAGATATGCTAAACCTTTATAAAACACTGGTTAGGCCTCAGCTGGAGTACTGAGGCCAATTCTGGGCACCTGCACTTTAGGAAGGATGTCAAGATCTTGGAGAAGGTGCGGAGGAGGTTTACCAGAATGATACCAGGGATGAGGGACTTCAGTTATGTGGAGAGACTGGAGAAGCTGGTATTGTGCACCTTTAGAGCAGAGAAGTTTGAGGGGACATTTAATAATGGTGTTCAAAATTATGAGGGGCTTTGATTGTAAATAAGGCGAAACTGTTTCCACTGCTGGGTGGGTTGGTAACCAAAGGGCACAGATTTAATATAATTGGCAAAAGAACCAAAGAGATTTTTTTACACAGCGAGTTGTTATGACCTGGAATGCACTGCCTGAAAGGGTGGTGGAAGCAGATTCAAGAGGAAATATTTCAAAAGGGAATTGGATATATACTTGAGAAGGAAAGGTTTGCAGGGCTGTGGGGAAAGAGTGGGGGAGTGGGACTAATTGGAGAGCTCTTTTATAGCGATGGCACAGGCACGGTGGGCCGTATGGTCTACTTCACTGCTGTAAGGTTCTATAAAACCGAGCAGGGAAAAGCCTGCCCAGTTTTCCGTCTGCCCCTGTTAACCAGGCCCAAACTTTTACCTGCTTTTAAGCTAAATAAGCTGACAACAGGAACATTGTAAAACTGCTATTAAACATTCAGGTATTGAGCACAGTCACGTAAAGGACCAGTGTTATGTGGTAAAGTGTTTAGTAACCAGATTTAGTCTCCTGCAATAGAGAGTTTCAATGGCATCGTTGGTGATACATCATAAAATCTGTTGTTTCGCTAAACCAATGCAGTTCAAAAGTTCACATTCCAAAAACTATTACTATTATACCCAGGTGTACATAGCAGTCTGTGCACGTGAAAAGATCTAAGATAAATATTTGATCTGGCTTTAAAAGGTTGGCATGGAGGAATAACATAAGACACAGGAAACTGAAGTGTGTAAAAAATAACTTTTTTTATGATGTTGACTAGCAGAGTTTTACAGTTAAGCAAAGCACGCTATAACACGCGTGCAGCTATAGTCCTCCAGTTAAGTTACCACCTCTTTATGTACTCATCCACGCAGATTTCTGCCACACCCACAGCACTGAACCAGATTGAACCAAAGTCATGAATGGCATTCTTTGTGGCTGAGACCATAGTGTATTATCCTTTCTCCGTCCTTCTCGACCTCTCTGCTGCTTTTAATGTGGATCAACCAGCTCACCCTCCCCTATTACCTTTCCTTTGTTGTCCAGCTCCATGGGACTGCCCTTACCTGCTTCCACTCTTACTGATCTGATCGTAGCCAGAGCGTCTCCAGCTATTGCTTCTTTCCACACGCCACACCATCACCTCTGAAGTCCCCCAAGGATCCATCCTTGCAACGCCTTTCACGATCTAAATGCTGCCCTTTTGGCATCATCTGTAGGCATGGGCTCAGCTTCCACATGTACGTTGATAACACCCAACTGTACCTATCCACCATCTCTCTTGAACCCTCCACTTCCTCTGCGATGCCAGACTGTTTGTCCAATATCCAGTTTTGGATGAGCCATTATTTCCTCCAGCTGAACATTGGGGGGGGACCTTCTGCCTCCATCCTCGACACTGACTCCACCTCCCACTCCAGCCGCTGTCTCAGGCTGAAACAGACGGCTCGTAACCTCAGCATCCTGTTTGATCCTGAGCCAAGCTTACGACCCCATACCCTCTCCATCACAAAATCCGTCTACTTCCATTTCTGCCCTTACTTCAGCCCAACTGCCACTGAAACCCTCATCTACGTCTTTATAATCTCCAGACTCAACTATTCCCTTTCATGTCTACTGGCCAACTGGAGATTAGAATCCCTGTACCATACACATTCCCTGGAGTTTCAGTCAGTAGGTGTTGGGTTGGTATGCTATTGGCCCAGTAATTCCGGGCCCAACGCGTGAGTAAGGATGGGGTACTCACGTGTGTGCCCGGAGGAATTGCCGGTTTTCAGCATGCACAGCGCATGCACTGAAAACCGGCATTTCCTGTCCTCTGACCCCAGGGGTTAAGAGGCTGAACGCGTGCGCGGTATCGGGCAGCGCGTGCGACTTGGATTTCCTCTATTTTTAGAGAGTTGCGCGTGTGTAAAGACCTCCAGTATTTACGCATTGAAAAACCACACGTAAGTACTTAGTTTTTCAGGTAAGTGGTCTATTAATACAATTGAGAATTTTTTTTCCACAGGTTTGTTATTTTTTAAAAATTTACAGTAAGGAAAGTTTAGTTTTAGCCCCGATTTTTTATATAAATTTTTTTTTCAAATTTTAAAATTATTGTTTAAAATAGTTTTTTAGAGTTCTTTATGGTTCATTTAAGTAGTGCAATGTTTTTTAAAATTTTCTTTCAAGTTTAAGTAGTGTTTTGGGGCAGGAGTTTTCATGAGTTTGGCAGCTCTTACTGTCAAACTCATGAATGAACTTTTGCAACCTCCCATTGGTTGCCCTGTGCTCACGTGATCCCAGCCAGCTCATCGCACTAAGTACGCCGCTGGGTCACGCACGCACAGCGCGGCAGGACCTCAAGCAGGCCAGTCAGAGGAAATGCAATGCGGGCCAGAATTAAAATGTCAGCGCGCTGGGTAAGTGAACATCGGGGGCTTGCACGCGCGGCAAGCTCCCGATCCTAATTTCAGGGCCATTGACTTTGCAAGAGCCAGAGGTCAGCAGCAGGTCAATTCCAAGTGTGTCCACAATTACATTTCCTAAAACAAACTCCTTCATTGTGTAAGTTTGATATTTCTTGTTGTAGCGTGCATTACCTTATACCTATAAACATTAAAATCCATCTGTAGGTCTCAGAAGTGAAGTAAGAAGAATTAAAATTCCACCACATGTTTAGTTCTTCTTTCACAATACATCTCAGATAGATTGTATCTACAATTGATACCAACATTGAATCATCTTGATGGTCAGCTGCCTTGCAATTACTTTACTGCCAATTAGAGCACTGGGAAGTAATAGGTTTAAAACTGAAAGCAATTTTGTATAAGAAAGTTTAGATGATACTGTTGCGTTTGCAAAGATAATCCAGAGGCCGTATACAGAGCTCAGTTCATGTTGCTTTTAATGGCTGATCCAAACACACTCTTCCAGGCAAAAGCAATCGAATACCTATATCCAATGTCAGACACAATACAACAATAACAGCACTATCAAACTCCATGTGCTCAGGCCAAGGCAATCGAGTACCTGTCACCAATGTCAGACATAACATTTCCGCCCCCCTCACAGAATTTCAAACATGAAATGTAGTGACAAAGTCCTGTAGGTAGCCAGGGCGAGAACGTGTACGAACAGGCCGAGGTGCGGACTGGTGAAGAGCAGGCCGAAGTGGGGACTGGTGAGGAGCAGGCTGAGGCACAATATCTGCTTGAGGGTTGGCTGGCTGAGCCACATGTGCATCCCGCCACTCTGGGGGTAAGGCTTGGGGATTAGGTCTGTATAATCCCGCATCAGAGGGTGCTGGCACCTTCCGAAGGCGGCTGGCATGCCACCGAGAGCCGTCAGTGAGGCAGAAAGTGGCTGGTCCAAGTTAGCGGCTGATTTGGAGAGGGGAGGACCAGAATGAGGCTATCTTATTGTTGCGGTGAGGCCTGCGGACTCTGACCCAATCGGAGACTGAGATGTTGGGCGCCTTGGCCCTCTTCGACTGGTCGAAGCAGAGTTTCATCTTCTCCTGCTGTCTAGTGACTGTGGCTTGAGCCCGTGGAGCAGGGCTCTGAGCTAGCAAGGGGCGGAGGCTGCCAAGGGGCAGCATGAGCTCACGGCCCAGCATGAGGGATGTGGGTGAGACCCCTGTAGTGGAATGCTGGGAGGCTCTGTAGTGCAGCAGTGTGTGGAGGAGGGCCTTGTCAAATGCACACCCCTGGGATAGGTGTGCTCTGAGGCCATTTTTCAGTGTCTGGTTAAAACACTCCACCCCCCCATTTGACTTGGGGTGGTAGTACGCTGTGACGGATGCCCTTGCTCTCAAGGTAAGAGGAGAGTTCCGAAGAGACCATTTGGGGGCCATTGTCTGTGGTGATGGCCTTTGGATGCCCCCAGCAGGAGAAGAGGGACTCAAGGATATCAATGATGACCCGAGAGGTGACGGAGCCCATGGCAGTGACCTCTGGCCATTTTGAGTGCAGGTCATAGGTCACCACTAGGAACCGTTGATGGTGGGGGACACCATGGATCTCCCCGCAGACGTCCAGCTGCAGGTGCTCCCAGGGCTGAGAGGGCCAGGCAAGGGGTTGCAGGGGTGGAGGAGCTTGGTGGCCAGTCTTGCCACTTACAAGGCAGGCTGCACAGTCCTTGACCAGGGCCTCGATTTCCCTGTCGATACCCGGCCACCACACTAGGTCTCGGCATCGTTGTTTGAGCTTCACTATGCCCAAGTGGCCCTCGTGCGCCATGGATAAAACACGCGCACGAAGGGCACTTGGGACCACAGTGCAGAGCCCACGTGCAACACAGGAGTCATTCCAGCAGGAGAGCTCCTCTTTAACTCTGGAGTAGGCAGACAGTTCCTCAGGCACCTTGCGAGGCCAGCCATCTCTGATGAAGGTGCACAGCTGGGAGAGGACCGGATCCTGTTCAGAGGCCTCTTTGAGCTCCTGGAGAGAGACTGTGGTTTGGAGAGGCGTGTGCAGCATCTGGACGATATCCTGTTCCACATGTTCAGACCCAACGAGTGGGGCTGGGGCAGAGACAGTGCGGGAGAGCAGATCTGCAACAACATTGTCACGTCCTGGTGTGAACTGGAGACTGAAATTGTATTGGCGGAGGCGGTCAGACCAGCGGTGTAGACGCAGTGGTCTGTGGCCCGTGCCGGATGTCGACAGCAGGGCAGTGAGAGCCTGGTGATCGGTTCGCAGGGTGAAGGCACGGCCATACGTGTACAGGTGCCACCGCTCACATGTCCAGACGCACACCAGCGCCTCACGCTCGCCTACTGAGTACTTCTGTTCAGTGGAGCTAAGGGCTCGGGAGGCAAAGGCGATTGGTTTCTCCACTCCATTCTGTATCTGCGATAACACCGCCCCCACAGCTGCAGCAGACGCGTCGCAGGTGACGAGGGTGGGGCTGGCGACGTCAAAGTGAGCCAACACTGGAGGCGACGTGAGCTGCGATTTGAGGAGGCGAACAGCTTCCGTACAGGCTTGTGACCACACCCAGGGCTCATCCTTTCGCAGGAGCTGGCGCAGTGGGGCTGTGGTGGCTGAGTACTGGAGCAAAAACTTCAGGTAGTACCCAGTCATGCCAAGGAAGGAGGCAACCTGTGCTGCAGAGCTGGGTTCTGGGATGCTGTGAATGGCATCCACGTTTGACTGGAGTGGGAATATACCGTCAGCCAACAACCGAAACCCCACAAATTCGATCCCTGAAACATCAAAGACACACTTTTTGCCATTCAGTGTGAGCTTGTGTTTTGCTAGAGCCGTGAAAACCCTGTGAAGGCGTTCATCGTGAGTGGAGGTCGAGGGCCCATGCACGACGATGTCATCCAGGTAGATGGCCACCCCAGGAATGCCCGCGAGCACAGAGGACATCACCTTTTGGAAGCAGCTGGGTGCAGAGCTAAGTCAAAATGGCATCCTGGTGTACCGAAAGACGCCAGCATGTGTCACAAAAGCAGTGAGGTCCCTGCTGCTGGGGTGGAGGGGAACCTGTAGATAGCCCTGTCGAAGGTCCAGTTTCGAGAACAGGATGGAACCATAGAACTGCGCTGTGAGTTCCTTTGACGTGGGCAGTGGATATTTGTCAGGGATTACGGCCTTATTCACTGCTCGAAGATTGACACAGACGCGTAGACCACCTGACTTTTTCGTTGCGACCACCAGGTTGGAGACCCATGGGGAGGCATCAACTGGTTCGATGATGCCAGCTTCCAGTAGCTGCTTTAGTTCAGCTGTGACCCCGTCACGGAGAGCAAGCGGGATGCGGCACAGTGGCTGAATGACAGGGGTAACGGTGGAGTCAACCATGGGCTGGTGGGTGAAGGCAGTCAGCCAGCCCAGACCCTCGAAGAGTGCTGGCCATGTTTGGCGCCACGATGAGGCGACGTGCAGAATCGCAGACCCGCCGGTGTCCAAGAGAGAAAAACCCAGGTCAGTGAAAAGTTCCAGTCCCATCAGGTTAGTTCCTTGACGTGCCACATGAAAACAAAAATCTGGCAAAACTTTTGTTCCATAGCATACAGTGAGGTTGACTGAGCCCACTAGTCCAATTTTCGAATTACCATACCCGCAAAGGGCAGTGGAGGGCGCAGAGAGTGGCAGGGAGCTGAAAAAGCGTTTGAATGTGTCCACATTCAGCAGTGAGACGCTGGCACCGGTATCCAACAACAGAGGGATGCACACATCATTCAGGTTAATTGTGCATGACTTGAAAGCCACTACTGGCCCAGAGCTCATGTTCTGAATTATAGGCCAACTGCTTGAGGACTGAGAGTGTTCATTTGTAGCAACAGGGGCAGAGCGGCAGACATTGGCAAAGTGATTTTGTTTTCCACAATTGTGACAGGCTTGGCCGCGCGCGGGGCAATTCTGCACTCTGGTAGCATGTGAACGAGATCCGCAGTTTCCACACTGTTGCCGCGGTAGCGCGTGTTGCTGCCGTCGCGCGAGCATTACCGTGCCAGAGCTGTCGGGGCCGAGGGCGATGTCACTGGGTGTATGTGCTAGTTTCACTGCACATTCGGCTGCAGACTCCACTTGAAAGGCAATGTTGACTGCCTGTGACAACGACAGATCGTCGGACTCGAGTAACAGTCTTTCACGCACTCTCACGTTGTTTGTCTGCTCTATTAGTTGATCACGCACCATCTCATCTTGTAGTGCACCGAACTTGCACGAGCTAGCTAACCCCCTCAAATTAGCCATGTATTGATGCACCGACTCGCCGGGGAGTAGGTGACGCTGTCTAAAAATGAATCGCCGCAGCAGGGTACTTTGTGGGGCAGAGAAGTGTGTGCTTAACAGAGCCACAGCCACATCATACGTTTGAATTGAGTCTGCTGCGCATAATGTCCCAAGAACACGCTGGCCCTCCACTCCCAAGCAATGGGATAACAGTGCCTTTTTCCGTGCTGTACTCACATTTTCTAGTCCAAGAGCAATGAGGTAGGTTTCAAAGGACTGTAACCAGCGAACCCATGGGATCGGGGGCTCACCGGGTAGTGCAAGGAAGGGAGGAGGTGGTGGAAGAGAGATTTCAGCCATCCTCGTCGCCAAATGTTGCATTTGCAAAGATAATCCAGAGGCTGTATGCAGAGCTCAGTTCATGTTGCTTTTAATGGCTGATCCAAACACACTCTTCCAGGCAAAAGCAATCGAATACCTATATTCAATGTCAGACACAATACAACGATAACAGCACTATCAAACTCCATGTGCTCAGGCCAAGGCAATCGAGTACCTATCACCAACGTCAGACATAACAGATACATCCTAGATTTCAATATCTAACTTGCACTTCGTCTATTCATAATATTGGCCCAGAAATTCAGGTCTCCACGGGTGAGTACGCATGGGGTACTCACCCGTAAGCCCAATGGAAGTGCCGGTTTCCTGCATGCACTGCGCATGCGCGGGAAACCGGCACTTCCGTTCCCCTGAAAGAAGGGGTTCAGAAGTCGAACGCGTGCGCCGGAGAGGCAGCGCGTGCGCGTCGAACTTACGTTTTTTTTGCAGATTTTCCCGGGAGGGTAAGTCTCTAGAAGTCGCAAGGCCTGCTTTTTACAAGGTAAGTGGTGAATTAATTAAAATTAAAACATTTTTTCCACAGGTTTATTATTTTTAAATACTTTAAAGCAAGGTAAGTTTATTTTTAGCCCCGTTAGAAAATAAAATTATTTTTTCAAAAATTTAAATTATTGTTTAAAATAGTTATTTCATGCAATTTATAGTTTATTTAAAAAATGTGATTTTTTAAAAAATTTATTTGAAGATTTAGTGATGTTTTGTAAGAAGAAGGGGCTTGTAGTATTTCTAAGTTTGAAAGCACTTCCTGTCAGACTTATGAATGGAGCATTCCCTGCTCCGATTGGCTCTCCATGGCCCACGTGATCCCAGGGGACGCATAGGACTAACTGCGCCCCTGGGATACGCAAGCACTGCGCGCCAGCAGCTGGAGCAGGACCAGGATCGGAATTGCACGCAGGCCCACAGCTCAATGGCCGGCACGCAAGGTAAGTGCAGGTCGGGGGCTTGCACCCGCGGGAAGCCCCTGACCTGAATTTCTGGGCCATTGACTACTCACGCATAGCAGCCCCTCCACCACACGGACTACAGCGGTTCAAGAAGAAGGCCCACCACCTTCTCAAGGGGCAATTAGGGACGGGCAATAAATGCTGGCCTTGCCCGAGAATGATTAAAAAATAAAGCTGTTTCCTTGAAGTAAGCTTGTTATAAATCGATAACAAAACGGAGAAAAAAAGATACAAATAGATGGGTATGTTTTTGAAATGAATGCAAGATTACTCCTACACTAGAAGGACATTTAGTTGGACACAACCCATATTATTTATTCATTTTTCCATAGAGCTAGGCAAGATTCTCTGTGCCAGTGATAGCACAGTGCATGCAGCTGTCTCAGGTATGAGCACCCATGGGAGTCACCCGAACCCACAAGCGATAAAAGGTGCCAGTTTCAGCTCCATCGCCAACATCTACCTCCATCCTAAAGCCAATCTTAGGCTCCACGGGATCTCTCTGTGGACGGACCCACCTCTTTCACTACAGTGATTGATCGACTAAAATGGCTGACATCGATTCTGAAGACAGTCGTTAAAAAGATGGAGGCAAAGTAGATTAACAGTCTGGGACATTGTTTTACTTAGGTTCTGCATTATTATGAACATTATTCCTACCAGAAAACTAACATTTGAGCAACAAGGAGAATCGCTAGTGTGCAGGAGGAGAATCTGTGCCCATCTCTAGCCTGCAAGACCTGTCTGGGTGGGTGGGTGTCCTCTTAGTTGAGCTAATGAAAAGGAATGGACAAGCCCCTTTACAGCCTCAGAGCGTCCCAAAGTGCTTTAGAGCCAATTAAGTACTTTTGAAGTGTAGTAACTGTTGTAATGTAGAAAACGTGGCACCCAAATTTGCGCGCAAGCTCCCACCAGATCTGGCAAAGGGTCTTCGACCTGAAGCGTTGGCTCTGTTTCTCCCTCCACGGATGCTGCCTGGCCTACTGAGTTTTTCCAGCGTTTTCTGTTGTTATTTCCCACCAGATCATCTGTTTTTTAATCATGTTGCTTGAGGAGTAAGTATTGGTCAGGACAGTGAGGAGAACACCCCTGCTCTTCTTCAAAATAGTGCATCCACCTGAGAGGGCAGACGGGACCTCGGTTTAACGTCTCATCCAAAAGACGGCACCTCCGACAGTGTAGCACTCCCTCAGTACTGCACTGAAGTATCAGCTGGATTATGTGCTCAAGTCTCTGGAGTGGGACTCAAACCCACAGCCTTCTGACTCAGAGGTGAGCGTGCTACCCACTGGGACAAGGCTCATATCGAGCTAGGTCTAGGCTGGTATGCCCTTGAGCAAGGCTGTTAAATCTGACAGCAACACTGCACTGTGCTGCTGATCACTGGGAGCTGGATTGAGAGTGGATGAACTGACATTACTGAGGACCCTCTTCAATCATGGCCTGATGTTTCTCACCCTTTCTGACAGAAACTAAAGCCCGGAGCATTTTATAAACAGATGTTTAGATGAGGCCAGGTTAGAAAAATGTTTTGGACAAAAGAAGCATCCACATTTTTGGATTTTTTGACCATTTTTCCACAGGAAGGAGGTGGATTATTAAAAGCAATGGGGGGAATTCCTCGATTCCCCGCCCAAAACTCAACGGAAGATCGGCAGCAGAGAAATGCCGTAAATGTCTGCTTATGCTGTTTCTCCAGGGTTTCTGTCAATCTACCGTTGAAGTTACGTTGGGAGACCAGAAGTAACCCAATACAAATTCCAGGTGAATGTTATATTTTGACGAGTGTAAAAAAGGAGGCAATTAGATGAAAGGTGGTTAATATGATAATCGGCAGTTGCTACTCCCAGACACCAAGCAATAAACAATTCATTAGTTTGTCAGGGTACTTGGAAAGACAGCTCTCGCCATCATTTTGGAAAACGTTTTGATCTCTGTCAGTCTGTGAGATGGGCACAGAGTGAGAACCTTTTTAAGAATGGAACATAGACACCAAGGCAGGCTGATAGCAAAAGTCTGCCAAAGACAGGGAGAGAGGTGCTGCCCTGAGCTGTAGGACAGGATGCAGAGGGATTATTTAAATTGAGCAAAATGATCCAGTGAAGTGGAGGTAGAATTGCATATTTTTTATTTTGGATCATTTCATGAATATAAGTTGTACTGATTGAATTAAGTTTATTTCACCGTACTGTGGAATAAAGCAGCTTACAAGTCAAAGCAAAGTTCACCTCACCTAGTGTTAATCCAGGAGATCCTGAAGACCTGGATATCCAGGGGTTCTACTGTTACTGCCCCCAAGGTCTTGTTACCGTACAAGTAGACCCTGAGCAGTTTGAGTCAACTCCCATAAAACTAAGATGTTCAGATGACTTATGGTGCCACTAAACAGGAGAAGGTAACTACAGCAGACCAGAATTCAGAACAGAAACCTTAAGGCAGAATATAAAACCATCCACAGGAATTGTTTCCATCTGATACTTACAACTGACATCAATTTCATATTTAGCCGATCGAAATAATGAATCAATCCGTCTTTTTGATTTAATGGATAACCAAATCCAGCAACATGAACTTCATCACAATAGTTCAGGGCCACCGTGACAGCTAAAAACCCAGTGGTTGGATGAGATCGCCTCTGTGGATGCAGAAAGAAATTTATATTGAAATATGCAACAAAGCTAAAGGCATAACAGAGTGAGAATATGATATGGGAAAGAGTGTATGAGGGAGAGAGAGAGGGGGAACAGAGGAGACCAAAAGAGAATGAGGGAAGGTTTAAGTTAAGGTTAAGAAGGCAAATGGTATGCTGGCCTTCGTAGCAAGAGGGTTCGAGTACAGGAACAAGGATGTCTTGCTACAGTTGTACAGGGCCTTGGTGAGACCGCACCTTGAGTATTGTGTGCAGTTTTGGTCACCTTACCTGAGGAAGGACGTTCTTGCCATGGAAGGAGTGCAGCGAAGATTCACCAGGCTGATACCTGGGATGGCAGGAATGACGTATGAGGAGAGATTGTGTCGATTGGGCTTATACTCACTGGAGTTTAGAAGATTGAGAGGGGATCTCATCGAAACCTATAAAATTCTGTCAAGTCTGGACAGACTAGATGCAGGAAGGATGTTTCGGATGGCCGGGGAGTCCAGAACCAGGGGTCATAGTCTAAGGATAAGGGGTAAGCCATTTAGGACTGAAATGAGGAGGAACTTCTTCACCCAGAGAGTGGTGAACCTGTGGAATTCTCTGCCACAGAGGGCGGTGGAGGCCAGTTCATTAAATATATTCAAGAAAGAGTTGGATATATTTCTTGAGGCTAAAGGGATCAAGGGATATGGGGAGAAGGCAGGGACAGGGTACTGAATTTGGATGATCAGCCATGATCTCATTGAATGGCGAAGCAGGCTCGAAGGGCCGAATGGCCTACTCCTGCTCCTATCTTCTATGTTTCTATGTTTCAAAGTGAGTACGAGAGGCATGATATGAGGAGTGTGGGGGACACGAAGGGATGAAAAGCGAGACTTTTGAAATGAAGAAACTCTAGTATAGAACAAAGGCCTGTAAATGCAGAGCGCTGGGAAAGAACAGGTTTCAAAAGGTCAAGCATTAAGCGATGAATAGGTGACTGGGTTTGCGAGTTTCTGAGTTGAATGAGGAAAAACGGGATTAAGCAAGGTTTCCTAGTTTTGAGGTCCTGGGGAAGGACAAGCAGCAAACAATGAGATTGAGTTTTGGCTTCAAGACAATATGGATGTAGGGAGGAAGAAGACAAATGTAGGAGGGCAAATTTGGAGCATAGGAGGAAAGTTCAGATGAGCAATCCTCATAATAGTATAGATAAAACAAAGAGAGACAAGGCCATTGCAATGGAGAGAAGTTGCCTCCCAATGTATGGGAGTAGCACTGAAGTCTTGGGCACATTTCTGTTTCATTTTATTTGTGCTAGGATGTGGGCAACACTGGCAAGGCAGTATTTATTGCCCATCCCTAGTTGCCATGAGGGCATTAAGAGTCAACCACATAGTGTGTGACTGGAGTCATGTGTAAGCCACACGAGGTAGGAGTGGTGGGTTCCCTTCTCTGAAGGACATTAGTGAAGCAGTAGGTTTTTATGACAATCCATCAGCTTTCATGGTCATTTATTCTGGGGCCAGCCATAAATTACCAGATTTATTTAACTCAATTTTACTATTTGTCATGGCGAGATTTGAATGCATGACCGCAACACAACAGCAACTTAACTGGATTGCTAGTCCGGTCCTATAACTGCGAGGTTACCATATCCTATTTGTAGCAAGCTAAGAGTCATTAATGGACAATAATTATTTAATATGAAAGAGGAATCCAGGCATTCTGGAGGCAACTTTAGTAATGGAGGAGATAATGGGAGCTTCTTTGAGATGAAATTAAATTTAATATGCACATGTGTAAAGAGCTGCACACAGGAAGGACTAAAATGGGCAACACACGTACTCCATGAATGGTGGCGAAATAGCTAAGGATAAAGTTGAAAGAGACCTAGGTACCCTAGTAGACCTGAAGCTCAGCGTGCCCAACCAGCGCCAGAGCATCAATCAACTAAGCCAACAGAGTCCTGCGCCCTTTGGTCCTCTCACTCTACAGGTTTGTGCACCCTCCTCTTCCCTTCATCCCACCTTTGTGAGCAGGGCCTTCAGCTGCCTTGGCCCCTCTCCTGGCATTCCCCACATAACCTTCACTTAAAAACCTTCTGACAGCTCATTTTCGTCCAAGCTTTGGGTCACCTCTCCAAACTCTCCCACCAAGCCTCAGAAGGGCAAGGGCAGCAGGTGCATGGAAACACCGTCACCTCCAAGTTTCCCCCCGTCACGCACCATCCCGGCTTGGACATATATCACCATTCCTTCATCGTCGTCGTGTCAAAATCCTGGAACTCCCTCCCTAACAAAACTGTGGGAGCACCTTCACCACACGGACTGCAGCGGTTCAAGAAGGTGGCTCAGTTTGTGGCATGCTCACATGAGTCGAGGAATTGAACTCAAATGGGCGACACATGGCAAATGAAATTTAACGCAGTGACGTGATACATTTTCGTAGGAAGAATGAGGAGGGGCAATATAAGCTCTCTCGCCCTGCCTCGCACTGTTCATGGGGAAGGAGATGCAAGTGTTCCTCCTGATGTTAAACTGACGCCCTGTCTCTCAGCTGGATGTAAAAGATCCCACGGCACTATTTTCAACAAGACCAGGGGAGTTCTCCCAGTGTTCTGGTCAATATTTGTCCCTCGACCAACAGATTATCTGGTCATTATCACATTTGCTGTTTGTGGGACATTGCTGTTCACAAATTGGCAGCTGTGCTTTCAGCCATCTAGGCTCTGAACTCTGGAATTCCTTTCCTAAACCTCTCTGCCTCTCTCTCCCCCTTTAAGCCGCTCCTTAATACCTACTTCTTTGATCAAGCTTTAGGTTACCTGTTCTGCTACCTCAGTGTCAAGTTTTACATAGAATAGAATTACATAGAATTTACAGCACAGAAACAGGTCACTTGGCCCACATGGTTATGCTGGAGTTTATGCTCCACATAAGTCTCCTCCCAACCTACTTCATCTAAATCTATCTGTATATACTTCTACTCCTTTCTCCCTCATGTATTTATCTAGCTTCCCCATAAAGGCATCTGTCATAAATCTCATCCTCATAAAGAAACTACTCATGAAATAACACTGGACGGCCAGCTGGTGGCGCCGTCCAAGGAGTATAAATACTTGGGCGTGGGACCAGCTTTCGTGGGACCAGCTTTCCAGGGACATTTTGTAAGACAGGAACTAGTGAAATACAACTAGACCTCCATGTTCTGAAACAAGTTGATTAAAGCCTTGCTTTATACTCAAACCAAGTGGGTAGTGAGTTTTATTACGTCAGCATCTATGTCATTCAGCTCACCTATTCCATGTGGTTGCAAGTTCCACATTCCCTGGGTAAAGCAGTTTCTCCTGAAATCTTTATTGTTTTGTCTGAATACGCTCCTGTGAAGCACCTTATTCCGTTAAAGATGTTATAGAATTGCAAGTTGTTGTTGAAAGGTGGAGAAAAATCTACACCAACCTTTCCTGTGCTGTTAATAACCTTTCCCTTTTGTGGGAGACTAGGGTTTCTCTGGCAGTACCTTCCCAACAGACTTAACAACAATCTTTATAGATCAAAACAGAAACATACCTTTACCAGCTTAAACATGTTTGGTTGTTCCAGTAATTTTGTCGCAGCTTGATACATATAAAAGGGGTTGAGCACTCGCACCTTAGAAGGGTCCAATTTCTTTACCGCGGCCGGATTTTTCCAGAATCCTTTCATTACCTAGTGTGGAAAATAATTCTAGTTGAGGGGAACATATTGAAAAGAAACAGTAACGTTTGGATGCACAGACAGTCCTGATCTGGCATTACCTCCCATCGAAATATGTGGTTGCATGATTAAGAGTGAGTTTGTCAAATGGAACTTTTCAAAACCCTTTTCTCACATTCCCTCATGCGTTCCTTCAAATGTCAAGCCACCTGGAAAGAAGTGTCTGTCTGCCTACTGTGATGAAGTGTGCAACCCTCCCGATATTATTGGGCACTAGGACTGTGGTAAGTGGATGATGGCGGCCACCTGGGCTCCAGATAAGTGGTCTCAGGAGTCCTCGAATAAGCAAACAATTTGCTTCCTGTCCAAGGCACTTGAATCAACACTCGATTACCCACCTTAAAGTGTCAGAGCTGGGCGCCCTGGTTACAATGCAGCTATTGGCTCTCTTGCAGTTGGGGTCATAATTTCTTTCCACATGTGAGCCATTCTTTCATTTACTATTTACTGGCCAATATTTATCCCTCAATCAACATTACTGAAACAGATAATCTCGTCATTATCACATTGCTGTTTGTGGGAGCTTGCTGTGCGCAAATTGGCTGCCGCGTTTCCTACATTACAACAGTGACTAAACTTCAAAAGTGCTTCATTGGCTGTAATGCGCTGTGGGACATCCTGAGGTCGTGAAAGGTGCTGTATAAATGCAAGTCTTTCTTTCTTTCATTCTCAAAACATGATCCACAATGTTTATCCTCTTGGAAGCCTGCTCTTCCCAGCTTTCTCTGACCATGTCCGAGGTACCACGAGCTGTGTCCCGTACAGGAGGGAGAATGAGAAAAACCCCGTTGGTGACTGAGGAACCTCCCGAATTGCAGGCATTACAGAGGGGAGTGGACAATCCCAATCTTTACCATCCTCCCGGTTGACCCCACCATCCTCCTCCAACGCCACTCCACCGTCATCCAACTGGGTGGGATTCACTCGCCCGGCTCCATTCTTGTCCATCATTTCGTAGTCAGCGAAACACCTGCAATGGCTTCTCTTCCTGCTCCCGCACCGTTACCTCTGGAGTCCCCCAAGGATTTATCCTTGGACCCTCCTATTTCTCATCTACATGCTGCCAACTAGGGATCAGGCCATCTTAGACTGGGTATTATGCAGAGAAAGGATTAATTAGTAATCTTGTTGTGCGAGGCCCCTTGGGTCGGAGCGATCATAATATGATAGAATTTTTCATTAAGATGGAGAGAAAAGTAGTTGACTCAGAGACTAAGGTCCTGAATTTAAATAAAGGGAACTATGATGGTATGAGATGCGAGTTGGGTAGGATTGATTGGGTAATGTCACTCAAAGGGTTGACGGTGGATAGGCAATGGCAAACATTCAAAGATCGCATGGATGAACTACAGAATTTGTTTATCCCAGTTTGGCATAAAAATAAATCAAAAAAGGTGACTCAACCGTGGCTAACAAGGGAAATTAGGGATAACATAAGATCCAAAGAGAGGACGTATAAATTGGATTGGGAGCAGTTTAGGATTCAGCAAAGGAGGACAAAGGGATTAATTAAGAGGGGGAAAATAGATTATGAAAGTAAGCTTGCAGGGAACATAAAAACTGACTGTAAAAGCTTTTATAGATATGTGAAGAGAAAAAGATTGGTGAAGTCAAGCATAAGTCCCTTACAGTCAGAATCAGGGGAATTTATAATGGGGAACAAAGAAATGGCTGACCAATTAAATACATATTTTGGTTCTGTCTTCACAAAGGAGGATACAAATAACCTCCCAGAGATGTCGGGGAACATAGGGACTAATGAGAGGGAGGAACTGAAAGAAATCAGTATTTGTAGGGAAATGGTGTTGGGGAAGTTGACGGGATTGAAGGCCGATAAATCCCCAGGGCCTGATAATCTACATCCCAGGGTACTTAAGGAAGTGGCCCTGGAGATAGTAGATGCATTGCTGGTCATCTTCCAGAACTCGATAGACTCTGGAACAGTACCCATGGATTGGAGGGTAGCTAATGTTACCCCACTATTCAAAGAAGGTGGTAGAGAAAAAGCAGGGAATTATAGACCGGTAAGCCTGACATCGGTAGTGGGGAAAATGCTAGAGTCCATTATAAAAGATGTAATAGCAGAGCACTTGGAAAGCAGTGACAGGATCGGACAAAGTCAACATGGATTTACAAAAAGTAAATCGTGCTTGACTAATCTACTGGAATTTTTTGAGGATGTAACTGGTAAAATAGATAAGGGAGAACCAGTGGATGTGGTGTATTTGGACTTTCAGAAGGCTTTCGATAAGGTCCCGCATAAGAGATTAGCGTGCAAAATTGAGGCACATGGGATTGGGGGCAAGGTATTGACTTGGATAGAGAACTGGTTGACAGATAGAAAGCAAAGAGTTGGAATAAACGGGTCATTTTCCGAGTGGCAGGCAGTGACTAGTGGGGTACCGCAAGAATTGGTCCTAGGACCCCAGCTGTTCACAATATATATTAATGATCTGGACGAGGGAATTGGATGTAATATCTCCAAATTTGCAGACGACACAAAGCTGGATGGGAGGGTATGCTGTGAGGAGGATGTCATGAAACTCCAGTACGATTTGGACAGGTTGGGTGATTGGGCAGAAACATGGCAAATACACTATAATGTGGATAAATGTGAGGTTATCCACTTTGGTGGCAAAAACAGGAAGGCAGGCTATTATTTGAATGGCAATAGATTGGGAGAAGGGGAAGTGCAAAGAGACCTGGGTGTTCTTGTGCACCAGTCGCTGAAGGTAAGCATGCTGGTGCAGCAGGCGGTTAAGAAGGCAAATGGTATGTTGGCCTTCGTAGCAAGAGGGTTTGAGTACAGGAACAAAGATGTCTTGTTGTAGTTGTACAGGGCCTTGGTGAGACCGCACCTTGAGTATTGTGTGCAGTTTTGGTTGCCTTATCTGAGGAAGGATGTTCTTGCCATGGAAGGAGTTCAGTGAAGATTCACCAGGCTGATACCTGGGATGGCAGGAATGAAGTATGAGGAGAGATTGTGTCAATTGGGCTTATACTCACTGGTGTTTAGAAGATTGAGAGGGGATCTCATCGAAACCTATAAAATTCTGTCAGGCCTGGACAGACTAGATGCAGGAAGGATGTTCCCGATGGCCGGGGATTCCAGAACCAGGGGTCATAGTCTAAGGATAAGGGGTAAGCCATTTAGGACTGAGATGAGGAGGGATTTCTTCACCCAGAGAGTGGTGAACCTGTGGAATTCTCTGCCACAGAGGGCGGCGGAGGCCAGTTCATTGAATATATTCAAGAAGGAGTTGGATATATTTCTTAAGGCTAAAGGGATCAAGGGATATGGGGAGAAGGCAGGGACAGGGTACTGAATTTGGATGATCAGCCATGATCTCATTGAATGGCGGCGCAGGCTCGAGGGGCCGAATGGCCTACTCCTGCTCCTATCTTCTATGTTTCTATGTTTCTATGACCCTCAGCGACATCATCCAAAAACAAATGTCAGTTTCCACAATGAAGTTGACGAGACCCAGCTTTATCTCACCACCGCTTCTCTCGACCCCTACGCTGTCTTTAAATTGTCAGACTGCTTGTCCGGCATCCAGTGCTGGATGAACAGAAATTTCCCCCAACTAAATAGTGGGAAGATGGAAGTTATTGTCTTCAGTCCCCACCACAAACTCCGTTCCCTAGCCACCGACTCCATCCCTCTCCATGGCATCTGTCTGAGGCTGAACCAGTCTGTTTGTAACCTTGGTGTCATATTTGACCCTGAGATGAGCTTCCGACCACATATCCGTGCCATCACTAAGGCCGCCTATTTCAACCTCCGTAACATCGCCCCTCTCCGCCCCTGCCTCAGTTCATCAGCTGCTGAAACCCTCATCCATGCCTTTGTTACCTCTAGACTTGACTATTCCAATGCACTCCTGGCCGGCCTCCCACGTTCTTCCCTCCATAAACTTGACATTATCCAAAACTCGGCTGCCCGTGTCCTAACTTGCACCAAGTCCCGTTCATCCATCACCCCTGTGCTCGCTGACCTACATTGGCTCCCGGTTAAGCAATATTTTTAAAATTCTCATCTTTCTTTACAAATCACTCCACAGTCTTGCCCCTCCCTATCTCTGCAACCTCCTCCAGCTCCACAACCCTCCAAGATATCTGCGCTCCTCTAATTCTGGCCTCATCAAACCTCCACTCGCTTCGCTCCACCATTGGCGGCCGTGCCTTCAGCTGCCGAAGCCCTAATCTCTGGAATTCCCTCCCTAAACCTCTCCGCCTCTCTCTCCTCCTTTAGGATGCTCCTTAAGAACTACCTCTTTGACCAAGCTTTTGATCATCTGCCCTAATATCTCCTTATGTGGCTCGATGTCAAATTTTGTTTGATAATCGTTCCTGTGAAGCACCTTGGGATGTTTAACTATGTTAAAGATGATATATAAATACGAGTTATTGTTGTTGTACAAACGTTCTACTCATTTATTTAGTAGAATTGCTCCACCAAACTGTCTGTCTGTAGAAGTCCACAATCTTTCCACCTTAAGTAATTTTTACAAATCCCTCGTACGTTCAATGTAAATGGCTGCCGTGATCTGTAAGGATTTCTTTTGACTGCCCAACTCCAGAAAATACACCCACTAAAGCTACTTAGAAGCAGTATTATGCAACGGACTGGCCTCGGGATATCTGCTTGCGTAATCCAATATTATAGAGATGTATTAGTAACCTCCAGCTGATTTCTCTAAAGGACCCACCAAATCCAGAGCCACTCGTTCAAAAGGCGCCTCAATCAGTGGCATGGCCACGAAGGAAGCTTTCAAGCTGGGACAAGGGGCTACTAGCTGAAAGTCGGGACAGGTGTCGCAGTGAGGCTCAATATCCTTATAAACACCTGGGCAATAAAATCTTTGCAAAGCCTTGTTTTTTTCTGTTGCTAAATGTCCACGAGCCAAACTCTTGACTATATAAAGCGAAAAGGTTGTGGAACCATGAAGTGTGATCTGTCGGTAATTGCTTTTATAGGAGTATGAAATAAGGAAACTGTATCACTCAGAACTTCACCGTTAGCGGACAGCAGTAACAAACTTCAACAATGGATCACTCCTTCATTCCATACAAAAGTCTAACCTGCAGCTCCATTGATGTAGCTGCTGTATCAGCCATGGCTCAGTTGCCAGCACTCTAGACAGAAGGTTGTGGGTTTAAGTCCCACTCCAGTGATTTGAGCACAACATCTAGGCTGACATTCCAGTGCAGTACTGAGGGAGTGCTCCACTGTCACAGATGATGGGCTCGATTTTGCCAGGCCCGAGGAGGCGGGATTGGAGGCGTGTGAGGTGTTAAAATCGCAAAAAATGGCGGGCGGCTCCGATCCCGCCTCCAAGCAATTTTCCCAGAATCGGGGTTTCAGACCCCGTTTCCATCCCACCTCCAAGAGGCGGGATAGACCCTTAAGGCCCTTAACAAACAGTTAAGTGCCTCTATAATCCCATTTTGAGAGGCCTTTCTGATTTTAACACTTTTTCCCCCGTGCTGCACGTCTCCTCTGGAACACGCCAGTTAATCCTGGCGGCCTCACAAGTGGATTGCTTACTAACAGCTGCAGCTCCACCATTAAAAAGGAGTTTTCACCAATGATCATTTGCAGGTGGCAAAACTTTGCTGTCTCAGGTCTGGGGGAACTTTTAGCAGGCATACTCATTGTTGTGGAAGTTTGGAGCCTGACACCCATCTCCAGTGTGACCTCCTGGGAAACCCCTCTCGCCACCTTGACTGAGCGCTTCCTCAACTGAGGCAGATACCAGAAGCATGGGAATAATTTATTTACTTTCCTCCTGGACATCAGACGAAGACCAGCCATGGCAGCAGCAGAACCATGAACAACAGCAGCACCAACAGCAGCAGCAACAGGAGCGCCAAGCTACTGCTCACCCACCTGAAGCTGCACAGGCCAGAAGGCGCCAGCGCGCGACCACATTGCTGCCCGGGATGCAAGGGACGCACTCATCTTGGCCAATTTGCTTAGCCTGCACAATCAAACACTTTTGCCTCGCACCTTCTTACCAGAGCATCAACAATGGACAAGAATCTGCGGATTCCTATCACTCTGACCACCATACTGACAATTGCAAGTCGCCCTCAATGTGGAAGTCCCATTTGCAAAATGACACAGGCCACACATTCAACAGTTTGCCATCAGAATTTTTTATCACAACAAGCAACTGATGGCATTTCAAAAATAAACACAACATAACACCCAAGTGACTACTTGTGCATTATCTTCCTCTTACACGTGCTCCTATGTGGTGTTTCCCCAGTGGCTTCAGCAGATGTGGAGGCCCCTTGCTCACTTTCTTGCTGCTCCTGTCTCGACACCTTTGGTGGCTGTTCTCTGGGGTTGTGAACCTGTGAGGGCTCGGCAACAGTCTGCTGCTCCTGCAGCTGTGCAAGGGATGAGACGCCCATCTCAGTTGGGTGAGGACTCTAGTGGGGCTCTGACCGAGGGCTTTGCAGTGGCATGGTCGTGTGAGCGCTTGGAGAGGAGTCCCCACTTCCTTGTTGTCTGCCACCAACATCCCTCTCATGGGTCAGCTCCACTTCAGAGCTAGTAACTGGCTTGACAGCCCCTTTCTGCACCTCAGGGGTCCATGAGTACCTGTTTCTGCACTGAAAGTCCGACTCCAGAGGACTTCCATGAAGGCCTGGTTTCTATGCTCAATAGTTGACTATCGCTTCTCAAGAGATGCCAGTCTATTCTGAACAATGACCATGTTTTCAACACTCTGGCGACTTAGCTCCTCCATGGGTGTAGCCATCCTCTCCTCTAGCATAGCCATCCTTTCCACGGAGGTTGCAATCCTTTCCGTGGTGATGTGTTCATGCGCCAATGACTCCACAAAGGCTCTGCTCATGTTCGCGATTGATTCCTCCATTCGCTCCACACTCGCAGCGACCCTGGAGACAAAACCTGCCAGAGACTCCTGCACCTGTTCCTGGAGTTCCAGCACCGCTCTCCTTCTGGATGGACCCGGAGGCACAGGGTCGACATGCAGCTGAGCCGAGCTGGGAGAGTCCTGCGCCCTCCGACGAGGACTCTTCACTGCTGCCCCTGTCTCCACCATCTGCTGATGCTCACTTGTGAGCTGTGATACACCAGGTGACAACACTACTCTATCTCACGAAGGTCCCACCGAGTTGTGAGTGTCTGCGCTGGTGCTGGGTGCACTGAATTCTGCTGACACTGCGCCCTCAGAGGTTGCAGCTTCCTCTGAAGAGTCTTGAAGCTCAGGCTGTTCCTCCTGGACAGTGGGGATGGGGGCTGTCTATGGTCCTGTGGGGGAGTAAAGGAAAGTTAGAGATGTGAGGAAAAGGTTGCATGCACATTGAATTGTGCAGATGATCGTAAGTCAATCTGTTAGAGCATCAGAATCATTATCAGTCACTCATGCAATGTCAATGAGAGAGATGCCAAACTATTCTGTCACCAGCTTGCTGTGATGTGCCCGTCTGTCCGTCCCCCACTTGCGAATCTTCCTCGCCACCGGCAATTTCCAGGGCCGCCTCCTCCAAGGTGGTGAGCTGGACTACTGAGGGTGGCCTTCCTCCTGTCCTCGCTCTTTCCCTCTTATTGTGGGCACTCTTTTCCTGCAATGAGGGACACAAGTGGAGTTTGAGTGAGAATGAAGGAGTGAGTGTAGAGAATCCATAGCATAGATGCTTAGAAGGAGACAAAGGGCCCTCCCTGTGTGTTGTAAGTTGTTGTCATTGCATCACAGTGATAGAGAGTGTGAGGACTGCATGGTCAAATAGTTAAGTGAATGTGAGCATAGAGAGAGAGGGAATGGGTAAGGGTGCAGGGATGTCAGTGTCAAGTGGGATGTGGAGGAAGAGGTTGGCAAAGCAGAGTGCTGGTGAGGAGAGGCGATGGGGATCAGATTGAGGGTGATGGGAAAGTCATACTCACTTTTCCTGTGCGAAGAAGGTCATGAAACCTCTTCCTGCACTGCAGCCAGGTTCTGCAGCACATAGAGATGGAGTTGACCTCCTGGGCCAATTGCATCCACACAGCTTTAGTCTGCTGGGGAGGTTTTTCCTCCCTGAGGAAGGGAAGAGCACCTCCTTACTTGCTGAATGAAGCGATCACAACAATGGGCATAAAGTTTAAAGTCTCTAGAAGAAGCAAGACTGCTTTGCAGGTCTTAAATCCAGCAGCACTGATGACGCCATCGGAGGCGACTTTCAGTATGAAAAGGCTCATTGGGCCGGGGGTTCCCACACGCTGGAAATCAAGTGCCCAATTAGAGCAAAATCGCACTTTTTTCCCACTTCACATCGCAGTCGGGGTCCTGACACGAAAACCACCTGACACACCCCAGCCCGACCCCAATGGCAAAATCCAGCACGCTGTCTTTTAGATGTGATGTTAAACCAAGGACACGTCTGCTCTCTCAGGTGGACATAAAAGATCCCATGGCACTTTTTTCAACAAAACCCGGAGTTCTCCCCGGTGTCCTGGTCAATATTTATCCCTGGACCAACATCACTAAAAACAGATTATCTGGTCATTATCACATTGCTGTTTGTGGGACATTACAGTGCACAAATTGGCTGCTGTATTTCCTAGTCTACAACAGTGACTACACTTCAAAAGTACTTCATTGGCTGTAAAGCGTTTTGGGACATCCTTAAATCGTGATGGGCGCTGTATAAATGCAAGTCTTTATTTATCTCATTGTAGCTGCTGTTGTAGCTTTACAACCCTCCAAGATATCTGCGCTCCTCCAATTCTGGCCTCTTGAGCATCCCCGATTTTAATCACTCCACCACTGGCGGCCATTCCTTCATCTGCCAAGGCCCTCAAACTCTCCCCCTCTCTTTCCTCCTTTAAGACGCTCCTTAAAACCTACCACTTCGACCAAGCTTTTGATCATCTGCCCTAATATCTCTTTATGCAGCTCAGTATCAAACGTTGTCTGATAACGCTCCTGTGTAGCACCTTGAGATGCTTTACTACATTAAAGGCACTCTATAAATGCAAGATCTCATTGTTGTTGTAACTCCTGCTGTGTTTTTTAAAATTCATTCATGGGATGTGGGCGTCGCTGGCCAGGCCAGCATTTATTGCCCATCTCCAATTGCCTTGCTGGTGAGCCACCTTCTTGAACTGCTGCAGTCCATGTGGTGAAGGTACTTCCACAATACTGTTAGGGAGGGAGTTCCAGGATTTTGACCCAGCGACGATGAAGGAACGGCGATATATTTCCAAGTCAGGATGGTGTGTGATTTGGAGGGGATATTTGCAGGTGGTGGTGTTCCCATACACCAGTTGCCCTTGTCCTTCTAGGCAGTTGAGATCACGGTTTTGAGAGGTGCTGTCGAAGAAGCCTTGGCGAGTTGCTGCAGTGCATCTTGTAGATGGTACACACTGCAGCCACGGTACGCCGGTGGTGGAGGGAGGGAATGTTTAAGGTGGTAGAGGGGGTGCCAATCAAGCGGGCTGCTTTGTCCTGGATGGTGTCGAACTTCTTGAGTGTTTTTGGAGCTGCACTCAGCCAGGCAAGTGGAACACATTCCATCGCACTCCTAACTTGCGCCTTGTATCTGATGGAAAGGCTTTGGGGAGTCAGGAGGTGAGTCATTCGCTGCAAAATACCCATCCTCTGACCTGATCTTGTAGCCTGCTCCTGTAGCTGGTCCAGATAAGTTTCTGGTCAATGGTGACCCGCAAGATGTTGATAGCGGAAGATATGGCAATGCTAATCCCGTTGAATGTCAAAGGGAGGTGGCTAGACTCTCTCTTGTTGGAGATGTTCATTATCTGGCACTTGTGTGGCGCAAATGTTACTTGCCACTTATCAGCCCAAGACTGAATGTTGTCCAGGTCTTGTTGCATGTGGGCATGGACTGCTTCATTATCTGAGGAGTTGCAAATGGCACTGAACACTGTGCAGTCATCAGCAAACATCCCCTTATGATGGAGGGAAGGTCATTGATGAAGCAGCTGAAGATGGTTAGGCCTAGGACATTGCCCTGAGGAACTCCTGCAGTGATGTCCTTTGGCTGAGATGATCAGACTCCAACCACCACAACCATCTTCCTTTGTGCTAGGCATGACTCCACCAAGTGGAGAGTTTTCGTCCTGACTTCAATTTTACTAGGGCTCCTTGATGCCACACTTGGTCAAATGCTGCCTTGATGTCAAGGGCAGTCACTCTCACCTCGCCGCTGGAATTTGCTCTTATGTCCGTGTTTGGACCAAGGCTGTAATATGGTCTGGAGCGGAGTGGTCCTGGAGGAACCCAAACTGAGCATTGGTGAGCAGTTTATTGGTGAGTAAGTGCCATTTGATAGCACTGTTGATGACACCTTCGGTGCTTAATGGTAATGGTAGAGTGAGGGATATGCCGGGCCACGAGGTTACAGATTGTGGTGGTATACAATTCTGCTGCTGTTGATGAACCACAGCGCCTCATCGATGGGTAGTTTTGAGCTTCTAGACCTGTTCTGAATCTATCCCATTTAGCTCGGTGGTCGTGCCACACAACACGACGGAGGGTGTCCTCAGTGTGAAACGTTTGCCGCCACAAGGACTGCGGTGGTCACTCCTACCAATACTGTCATCAACAGATGCATCTGCGACAGCTAGATTGGTGAGGATGAGGTCAAGTAGATTTTTCCCTTGTGTTGGTTCTCTTACCATCTGCAGCAGGGCCAGGCTGGCAGTTATGTTCTTCAGGACATGGCCAGCTCGGTGAGTAGTGGTTCTACCGAGCTACTCATGGTGATGGACATTGTAGTGCCCCACCCAGAGTATGTTCTGTGCTCTTGCTACCCTCAGTGCTTCTTCCACGTGGTGTTCAACATGGCGGAGTGCTGATTCATCAGCTGAGGGAGGGCAGTTAGTGGCAATCAGAAGGAGGTTTCCTTGCCCATGTTTGACTTGATGCCATAAAACTTCATGGGGTCTGAAATCAATGTTGAGGACTCCCAGGGCCACTCCTTCCTGACTGTATACCACTGTGCCACCACCCCTGGTGGGTCTGTCCTGCCGGTGGGACGTAACATACCCATGTTGTTGTTGTACCTGCTGCTGTTGTTATTGTTGTTGCACCTGCTGCTGTTGCTATTGTTGTTGTACCTGCTGTTGTTATAGCTGCTGTTGTTGTTGTAACTATTGTTGTTGCACTTGTTGTTGTAGCTGTTGTTCTTGTACCTATTGTTGTTGTTGTAGTTGTTGTTGTTGCTGACATTGCCTGTTCCCTTAATCCAGGACACCTGTGACCACTTATTTGGACATCAGATGTCCGTCACCATCCACAAGCCATGGTCCTGCAGCTCTATAACATCGGGTGTGTACTGGAAGTGTCTGTGTGTCTATATAACCGAGGCCACATCTCCCCTCTCAGGTGGATGTCAAAGATCCCGTCCTGCACATATGATAGGCACCATATAAATGCAACTCCCTCTTTCTACAGTGGAATTGGCTATATATCTACATAACATAGCATGAATTGCAACAGTTATACATTCCTTTCTGGCGCAAAAACACAAAAGGAAAAGTGGCCCAACCATGGCTAACAAAAGAAATTAAGGATAGTATTAGACCCAAAGAGGAGTCATAGAACATTGCCAGAAAAAGTAGCAAGCCTGAGGATTGGGAGCAGTTTAGAGTTCAGCAAAAAAGGACCAAGAGATTGATTAAGAGGGGAAGAATAGAGTATGAGAGTAAACTTGCAAGGAACATAAAAGCGGATTTTAAAAGTTTCTACAAGTATGTAAAAAGAAAAAGATTAGTGAAGACAAATGTAGGTCCCTTACAGTCAGAAACAGGAGAATTTCTAATGGGGAACAAGGAAATGGCTGAGCAATTAAACAAATACTTTGGTTCTGTCTTCACAGAAGACGACACAAATAACATCCCAGAAATGCTAGGGAATCAAGTGAGAAGGAGGAATTAAAGGAAATTAGTATTCGTAAAAAAATAGTGCTGGAGAAATTAATGGGACTGAAAGCCGATAAATCCCCAGGGCCTGATAATCTGCATCCCAGAGTACTAAAAGAGGTAGCCATGGAAATAGTGGATGCATTGCTTGTCATCTTCCAAAATTCTATAGATTATGGAACAGTTCCTGCAGATTGGAGGGTGGCAAATGTAACCCCACTATTTAAAAAAAGAGGGAGAGAGAAAACAACGAACTACAGACCGGTTAGCCTAACATCAGTAGTAGGGAAAATGCTAGAATCTATTATAAAGGATGTGATAACAGGACACTTAGAAAATATAAACAGGATTAGACAAAGTCAACATGGATTTATGAAAGGGAAATCGTGTTTGACAAACCTACTGGAGTATTTTTGAGGATGTAACTGGTAGAATAGATAAGGGAGAACCAGTGGATGTGGTTTATTTGGATTTTCAGAAGGTCTTTGATAAAATCCCACATAAGAGGTTAGTGTGTAAAATTAAAGCACATGGGATTGGGGGTAATATACTGGCATGGATTGAAAATTGTTAACAGACAGGAAACAGAGAGTAGGAATAAATGGGTCTTCTTCAGGGTGGCAGGCGGTGACTAGTGGGGTACCGCAGGGATCAGTGCTTGGGCCCCAGCTATTCACAATATATCAATGATTTGGATGAGGGAACCAAATGTAATATTTCCAAGTTTGCTGATGACATGAAACTAGGTGGGATTGTAAGTTGTGAGGAGGATGCAAAGAGGCTTCAAGGTGATTTAGACAAGTTGAGTGAGTGGGCAAATACATGGCAAATGCAGTATAACATGGATAAATGTGAAGTTATCCACTTCGGTAGGAAAAACAGAAAGGTAGAGTACTATTTAAGTGGAGCTAGATTGGGAAATTTTGATGTAAAAAGGGACCTGGGTGTCCTCGTATACCAGTCACGGAAAGCAAACATGCAGGTGCAGCAAGCAGTTAGGAAGGCAAATGGTATGTTGGCCTTCATCGCAAGAGGATTTGAGTACAGGAGCAAGAATGTCTTACTACAGTTGTAAAGGGACTTGGTGAGACCACACATGGAGTACTGTGTGCAGTTTTGGTCTCTTTACCGAAGAAAGGATATACTTGCCATAGAGGGAGTGCAGCGAAGGTTCACCAGACTGATTCCTGGGATGACAGGACTGTCGTATGAGGAGAGATTGGGTCGACTAGGCCTGTATTCACTAGAATTTAGAAGAATGAGAGAGGATCTCATTGAAACGTATAAAATTCTGACAGGGCTAGACACACTGGATGCAGGGAGGGTGTTTCCCCTGGCTGGGGGGTCGAGAACGAGGGGTCACAGTCTTGGGATACGAGGTAGGACATTTAGGACTGAGATGAGGAGAAATGTCTTCACTCAGTGTGTGGTGAACCTGTGGAATTCTCTACCACAGAAGGCTGTGGAGGCCAAGTCACTGAATATATTTAAGAAGGAGATAGATAGATTTCTAGACACAAAAGGCATCAAGGGGTATGGGGAGAGAGCGGGAATGTGGTATTGAGATAGAGGATCAGCCATGATCATATTGAATGGCGGAGCAGGCTCGAAGGGCCTACTCCTGCTCCTATTTTTCTATGTTTCTAATAGACATGTCTCTGTTTATATCATGGCAGTTGCCTCCCACCCTATCACTGACCTTCCCTTTAGTTCTTTCCTCCCCTCCCCCTCTCCCTGCCTCTGCACTTGCTTAAAACCGCTTACATCTCTAACTTTTTTCAGTTCTGATGAAAGGTCATCGACCTGAAACTTTGGCCGAAATTTCGGCGACCGAGGTGGGTCCGAGGAGGCCAGGGTCGATGTCGTCGTCCCAGCCCGCTGCCTACTGCAGCCCGCACTCTCCAAGCGATTTTATGTTGATTGGGCCCTGCGAGGTTCCAGACCAATTCAAAGGAAGTGGGTCTGATGATGTCATTTGATGACACGTCATCAGCCAATTTCCTTAAAGGGGCCATGTCCAAATTGATTTTGACAGTTGTGCTGTCAGTGTTCTACAGCATTGAGGTGCTGCAAACACTGACAAGCACTGCACAAAGGTGCATGGCTGCACCCAGGCTCTCCCATAACTCAGGGAGTCACAGCATGCAGGGAGATTCTCTTCCCTTCCCATGGGCGGAAGAGACCTCCCCAGTAGATCAACGCAGCCTGGTTGCACATTGCACAGGAGGGCACAAGTAGGGATGTCATCAGGAGGACCAGGCTGCAGTGGCGCAAGACTTTCAATGATCTCAGTAGATCACAAAACGTTACTGCCAAGCCACTCAACCCCATCCTGCTGTGTCACTCATCACATCCCCATCACTCTGCCTTCCCTACCCTACTCCTGCACATCCTTACTCACACCAACTTACCTTGCACCTCCACCCATCCCTCTGTATCTACATTATCACTTCCCCACTTCACTAGCCACCTCTCGCACTCACCCTCATCCTACTGCAAGCATACCAACTAACAACACACAAGGGTAAGCACTTGGGTGGTTTAGCCAATGTTCATGTGAAGTTTCTGGTAATGTGCTGTCAAACATTGAAACATTTCTTTTCAGCATTTTGCGTTCTTGGACAGATTTGTATGCAAGTGGCTTAGTGAGTTGTAGTGAATGGTGAGCCATAATGGTAGCCCCCCACCCCCGCACTGCATTGGTGATGAGTGTGAAAGGAATGGCTTGGGCATTTAGGGCTAGGGTTAGAGATGCTTTATGGTGTTGGTGTGGGGTGGTGCCAACCTGGTGCATCATGTGGCAGCCACGGTGTGCAGCATCAAGTGAAGTAAATCTGGCCATGGTGAGGCCATCCCTGGCATCCCGGGCAGCAATGTGGTCGGGTGCTGATACCCTCTGTCCTGTGCAGCATCAGTTGATTGCAGAGAAGGCTGGTGTTGTTGTTGTTGCTGCTGGTGTTGTTGTTGCTGCTGGTGTTGTTGTTGTTGCTGCTGGTGTACCTGATGATTCTGGTGTTGGGGCTGATCGTGGTGGGATTCTGAGGACCAAGGTAAGATATTTTCAAGGGCAACGATGCTGATGGAATAGATGGCAGGTGAGGTTGAGATGACAGAAGCGATCTGTCAATGGTGAGAGAGGTTGTTCCAATGAGGTGGCACTGGATAGAGAGTTTACTCTAAACACTTGCAAGCTGCAGAAAGCTCAATATGTTTTCCAAATGCAGTAAACAACAGTTTCTGAGCTTTGAAAGTGAACAGCTGTAACATGGGATCTTTTATACAACTTTGGCAGCTGTCGGGTCATGAGATAATTCAATGCTGAATCCACTCACGACATGCTGAGCTGACATGTTCCCCGAGCAGCAGTAACCCGTGGAAGAGCACATAAAACTGAAATGTGGGCTTCAAATAACAGTTAATTGGATGTTAACAACCCATTTCATGATGTGAATTGCCTCCCCCGCTGCTTGGTGTCGGGTCTGTTCAGCGCTGACAGACCCGACACCTGGGAGACTCGCGTGGAGGCGGGTTGGACAGCGGGGGTCCCGACCTTGCTTTTTTGACAGCTGACCCACCTCCGAACCTGCCCACTGGGCGCTGACAAAATTCAGCCCGTTAACTCTGGCTCTCTCTCCACAGATACTGCCTGACCTGCTGAGCATTTCCAGCATTTTCTGTTTTTATTAATAATGAAAGCATCTGTGTGTCTAATGGGAATATCTGTGTCTATACAATGGAAATTTCTGTGAGTCTGTATAATGGAAGTGTCTCTGGGCGAGAAATTAGGGTCCGTAGCATCTGGCTTTTCGGCGCTATGGGTGATGTATTGTGTCCAAAATTGCGTCCGTGCCGTGCGTGCACTTCTGGTGCAGGCCCTGCCGGACACAATCTAGGTAATAACCAAACAAGAGGCGTCCTTTACCCACATCTGAAGCAAGTGTTAGGGCCCTTATTTGCATATGTAATTAGCCTAACACCTGCTTCTGCTCCCTCTTGCAGCTTTGGTTTGCGCCTGAGGCAGCCAGTGCCAGCGATGTTTACCCCTTGGGAAAACCAACGCTACACAGCACAGAATTTAAAAAAGGTATGTATTTACCATAATCACCACCGCTCCCGGTCCCAAGATCTCAGGCCTCATTCCCGACTCCAACTTCCAGGCCCTTTGATCTTCCCCCGGCCCCAGCCTCCTGGGCCCCCCGACAGCACTCCTGACCCACCAACACTACTACAGTCCGCCGCGATCTTCTTACCCGAGTCCTGACAACCCTCCGATCAGACTCCAAGGCCCAGCCGTTCCTCCCCATCTTCTTCCCTGACCCACGACAGCCCTCTGATCACACTCCGAGCCCAGCTGTTCCTCCTCCAGAGCCCCCACGATCCAACCCAATCACTTACCTGAAAATTGGCGCACAAACCTGTAGGGGCTCCTACTACTGCGCCATCTACAGGAAACTCTCTTTTAACCGGCACCTAAATATCCAGTAACCTCTCTTAACCGGCAAAATTCGGGTGTAGGTTCAGGTAAGTTTTACTATATATTAGTGGCCATGTAACCGGGGTTCCTGGATCTGTGGCCGTATAACCGGGGTTCCTGGATCTGTGGCTTTGTAACCAAGGTTCCTGCACCTGTAGCCGTGCAACAGGGACTCCTGGATCTGTGGCCGTGTAACCGGGACTCCTGCACAAGTGCTGTGTAACCGGGGCTCCTGCACCTGTGGCCGTGTATGGGGCTCTCGTACCTTGGTAAGTATACCTCTCTGTAATCCAGACTTTTTGATCAACCGGCACCACGCCGGTCCCATCGGTGCCGGATAAAAAAGAGTTTCCTGTATATGATAATGAGGTCCGTGACCCAAAATCCAACGCTCCTCAGACCTCCCCATTTGACCGCAGGCTGTTAGCACTCGTCAGGTGAGGCTCCCAAAAATGGCGCTCCCGACTTTCTACACCCTTGTGCCTCTCTAACAGAAATGTCTGTGTGTGTCTATAATATCTGTGTGTTTACATAATGAAAGTGCCTGTGCAATAAAAATTGAATTAAACCGGAAAACAGGCGTGGGGATCGCGATGCGCAATCGCCCCACGCCCGTTGAAAGGAATGTAGGCAGTATGCAACCTTCATACTGCCTGCTAATTATAATGATTGTAGCATTCAGCCCAGAGCTGAATGCACTGCTGAGTGGCTGAACTCCAATTAAAGCTAGCCTCCACTTCTTAAAGGCAGTCTGCATCTCTTAAAGGGGAGGTGCATTCTGCCTGCAGCAGCTGCTGGAACTGGTTGTTGAGGCAAGTGTGAGAAAATATAAGACTGAATAATGGCTCAACAGGCCAGAGAAAGCTCTCCAAGGTTCTGGATGCAGCATTAGAGGCCTTAATGCAGGAGATGGAAAGGAGGATCTCCTGATTATTGCCCGAGCCACATGCAAATTGGCATAGAAACAGATCAGGAGAATTAACACGTGGCTACAGGGCTGGTGTGGGAAAGAGGGGTTTCTTTTCATGGGACACTGGCACCAGTACTATGACAGGAAGGAGCTGTACCGATGGGGCGGCTCCACCTGAACCAGAATGGGACCCGTGTCCTAGCGGAAAGGGTAAATAGGGAGGTAGCAAAGGCTTTAAACTAGTAAGAAGGGGGAGGGATATACAAGAAATGAAACCAGCCTAAATATAAACAAAACAGGAAAGGAGAGCATAAGCCAAACTAAACTAAGGGAGGACATAGAAGGCCAGGAAATAAATAGAGTTATAGAAAAGGAGTGTAAAAAGATGGTTAAAAATATAGTGAGGGGAACTGCTATTAAAAATGAGTTAAACTGTCTGTACAGCAATGCATACAGTGTCTGTTGTAAAACAGGGGAACTGGAGGCAATAATACATTGCGAGGAACCAGATATAGTAGGGATTACTGAGACATGGCTACAGAAAAATCAGGGCTGGGAATTAAACATTGCAGGGTATAACATATTTAGAAAAGATAGAGTGGGAAAAAAGGGAGTTTGAGTAGCTATACTTATTAGGGATAACATAATGGCAGTAGAAAAAAGTGATACAGCTATCAGCAAGACAGAAATAGAATCCATGTGGATAGAAATAAAAGATAATAAAGGATCAATCACACTAATAGGGGTAGTGGAATGGAGGTGGAGGAAGAAATATGCAAACAAATTAGGGAAATGAGTAAAAATGCATTGGGCTGAATTTTCTGTGGTGGTAGCAGACGCGATCAGTGGTAGGTCATGTGGGAAAGTTGTTTTTTTTGACAGCGGGTTGAGAACCCGCTCTATTCTCGCTCCCATGTGCCTTTCCCACAGGCGTGTCTGTCACCATGGAGCCAATCCAACCTGCAGCGGCGGGGAACCCAATTGAAATCATTATGAGGTACTTTGCAGGCACTTAAGAGCCTTTCCCCCCCTACTTTTTAAATTTCCCCGCATGGCCACAGGATTCACACAGCTCGGGAACCACATCTGTCAACCTGAGGCAGGAGTTCTGTGCCATTGCTCCAGCTGATTACTTGACAGCATGAAAAACAAACCAAAATAAAAACATGTTGATTACATCAGCTAACTGATTGATGGAGATTCTGTTCTACTTGAAAAGCTACTGGTAAATGTTAATTCAGAAATTCCTGAAGAGATGTAAATGGTGAGGGAAATACATTTTTCACCGGCCATTCTCGGCTGTTGCCTTCCAACTGAACAGTAATTGCAGTGAATTGATCTGCACTATAAAAAATGACATATACCATTTAAATAAATGTTTGTGTTGTTTCTGGTCAGGTTTTTCTCACAGTATACTGCGATTGTCCAGTTACACATTAAATCAAGTCATCAACCATAACAACTTCATTCTCATCATTCATTCCACAGGTTCAATTTGCTTTCAGTCCATAAATATGACTAACTTCGTTTTTCAGTCTGAGACTTTAGGGTGAATTTCTGCAGAGGTTCTCTCACTTGTCCAGTGGTAACTTCAATGGAAGAGCTGCAGGAATCCTATAAACACATTGTAAGCACCACATACACTGTTTGTCAGGGATTCCACAGCTCTTCTGCTGAACTTGCATAAGATTGTAAATCTACCCCCTTACAATTGCCTTTAAAATCTGCTTAATTTTATGTTTTACCTATACATACACATCTTTTATTTGTACCAGTTACTGATACAAAAGTCTACAGATTTGTGAATAAAGCACCAATAACTTCCCAATGAATGTACTTTTTAAATTGTGTTCTGGATCATAATTGTAGATAACAACATATTACTTAATGATAATATTATTTAAATATTTCTTTGTTACTCATATATAACTTTTATTATATTATTGTACAGTAATTGTTCAACACTCACTATGTTAGATTAAACTTACAATTTAATATGGCCAGGGTCCCTTTAAGGATCCCAGCTTAAAACCTGTCATCAATCTGTTTTTAGTCGGATACTATCCTTTATTACTTTGCTTAGCCATGGATGGCTGTCTTTTCTTTTACACCCTTTTTCCTCAGTGGAAAAAAATATATTCCACTGAGGAAAAAAGGGTGTAAAAGAAAAGACAGCCATCCGTGGCTAAGCAAAGTAATAAAGGATAGTATCCGACTAAAAACAAGGGCATATAAGGTAGCCAAATCTAGTGGGAGGATAGAAGATTGGGAAGTCTTTAAAAGACAGCAAAAAATAACTAAAAGGCTGATTAAGAAAGGGAAGATAGATTATAAAAGTACATTAGCAAAAAATATAAAAACAGATAGCAAGAGTTTCTATAGTTATATAAAAAGAAAAAGGGTGGCTAAAGTAAATGTTGGTCCCTTAGAGGATGAGACCGGGAAATTAATGGTGGGAAACATGGAGATGGCAAAAAAGCTGAACAAATATTTTGTATCAGTCTTTACAGTAGAGGACACTAAGAATATCCCAACACTGGGCAAACAGGGGGCTCTAGGGGGGGGGAGGAGCTAAATACGATTAAAATCACTAAGGAAGTGGTACTCGGTAAAATAATGGGACTTAAGGCGGATAAATCCCCTGGACCTGATGGCTTACATCCTAGGGTCTTGAGGGAAGTGGCGGTAGGGATTGTGGATGCATTGGTAATAATTTTCCAAAACTCCCTGGACTCAGCAAAGGTCCCGGCAGATTGGAAAACTGCTAATGTAACACCCTTATTTAAAAAGGGTAGTAGACAGAAGGCTGGAAACTATAGACCAGTTAGCCTAACATCTGTGGTTGGTAAAATTTTAGAGTCTATTATTAAGGAGACAGTAACGGGACATTTGGATAAACATAATTTAATAGGACAAAGTCAGCATGGTTTTATGAAGGGGAAGTCATGTTTGACAAATTTGCTTGAGTTCTTTGAGGATGTAACATACAGGGTGGAATAAGGGGAACCAGTGGACGTAGTGTATTTAGACTTCCAAAAGGCATTTGACAAGGTGCCACACAAAAGATTATTGCTCAAGATTAAAAATCACAGGATTGGGGGTAATATTCTGGCATGGGTGGAGGATTGGCTATCTAACAGAAAGCAGAGAGTTGGGATAAATGGTTCATTCTCAGACTGGCAATCAGTAACTTGTGGTGTTCTGCAGGGGTCAGTGCTGGGACCCCAACTCTTTACAATCTATATTAACGATTTGGAGGAAGGGACCAAGTGTAACATATCAAAGTTTGCAGATGATACAAAGATGGGAGGGAAAGTAGTGAGTGAGGAGGACATAAAAAATCTGCAAAGGGATATAGACAGGCTAAGTAAATGGGCAGAGATTTGGCAGATGGAATATAATACTGGAAAGTGTGAGGTTATGCACTTTGGCAGGAAAAATCATAGAGCAAGTTATTATCTTAATGGCAAGAAACTGGAAAGTACTGCAGTACAAAGGGGTCTGGGGGTCCTGGTGCATGAAACACAAAAAGTTAGTATGCAGGTACAGCAGGTGATCAAGAAGGCCAATGGAATGTTGGCTTTTATTGCTAGGGGGATGGAATATAAAAACAGGGAGGTATTGCTGCAGTTGTACAAGGTATTGGTGAGACCACACCTGAAATACTGCATACAGTTTTGGTGTCCATACTTAAGAAAAGGCATACTTGCTCTCGAGGCAGTACAAAGAGGGTTCACTCGGTTAATCCCAGGGATGAGGGGGTTGACATATGAGGAGAGGTTGAGTAGATTGGGACTCTACTCATTGGAGTTCAGAAGAATGAGAGGTGATCTTATTGAAACATATAAGATTGTGACGGGGCTTGATCGGGTGGATGCGGTGAGGATGTTCCCAATGATGGGTGAAACTAGAACTAGGGGCTACTCTTTCAAAACTGAGATGAGGAGAAACTTCTTCACTCAGAGGATGGTAGGTCTGTGGAATTTGCTGCCCCAGAGAGCTGTGGAAGCTACATCATTAAATACATTTAAAACAGAAATAGACAGTTTCCTAAAAGTAAGGGGAATAAGGGGTTACGGGGAGCGGGCAGGAAATCGGACATGAGGCTAGGTTCGGATCGGTCATGGCCCTGTGGGTGGCGGAGCGGGCCCAGGGGCCGTGTAGCCTGGTCCTGCTTCTACTTCTTGTGTTCTAATTCTGTGTTAGATTTCAGGGGATGGTTCTATTCACAGGGATTAGTGGAGACCTCGGGAACAGGCTGCCAGCTAGGAGTCCTTCAAGAGTAAATTGGGCCTGTTCCTGGCTGGGGTGGAGATCACCTCTTACAGAAGGTAAGTACTGTAGGAAATATAGGGACAGAGTGATCTCCTGGACGAGTTTCGATCGCCTAGAGGGGTCGGAGAGGAATTTCCCAGATTTTTTCTCCCAAATTGGCCATTGGGTTTTTTATCTGGTTTTTCGCCTCTCCCGGGAGATCACATGGGTTCGGGTGGGATGGAGAGTGAAAGTAGATTTGAGGTTAGGATCAGATCAGCCATGATCTTATTGAATGGCGGAGCAGGCTCGAGGGGCCGATTGGCCTACTCCTGCTCCTATTTCTTATGTTCTTATGTTCTTATGAATGACGTCACCAGACCCACTCCATCTCATTGGGCTGGGTATGCACTGGGCGGGCTTAATAGGCCCCATTAAAGTAAGTTCATTTTCTACAGTGGGATGGAACCAACAATGGGGTCAGGACCTGCCATGGACACCGGCCGCACCAGACCCGCTAAGGTAAGGAAAATTCTGGCCATAGAATAATAATCATGGGGGATTTCAACTATTCTGATATTAATTGGCCAGAAGAGGTCGATAAAGGGGATAAGGGAACGGAGTTCCTACATTGTGTACAGGATTCCTTTCTGACCCAATATGTAAGAAGGCCAACAAGGGAGGACTCGCTACTGGATTGAGTACTAGGAAATGAACCAGAGCAGATAAGAGAAGTAAAAGTAGGGGAACATCTAGGTAATAGTGACCATAATATAATACGCTTTAAGATAATAATTGAGAAGGACGTAAGTATGATGAAGACTAAGGTAATAGATTGGAGAAAAGACAATTTTGATGGACTGAGAATAAAATTTGGAAAAATAAAAGGGGCAACAATGGGAAACATTTCAAAAGTTGTTCAAGAGATTCCAGGAAAAATATATTCTGCTACAAAACAAGAACAAGATCAACACTAGTGAGACACCATGGATGAATAAAGACATAAGGGAAAAATTGAGAGTAAGAAAAGAGGCATACACAAAGTACATGGACAGCAGGGGAAGGCATGACAAGAGAGAATACAAAGAGATTAGGAGAGAAGTAAAAAAAAACAATTAGGAAGGCAAAGCAGAACTATGAAATTAAGTTATTAAGGAACATAAAATAAAATAGTAAAATATTTTATCGGCACATCAATAAAAAAAGGAAAGTCGGGATGGGAATAGGGCCACAAAGGGATGGACAGCCTAAAATCACAGGCAGCGATAGAGCAATGGCAGAAATATTAAATAATTACTTTGCTTCAGTATTTACCAGGGAGAAAGATCAGGTGGACATGACATCGGATGATAAGATTAGAAATGAGATAACCGCATTTAAAATAAAAAGAGGAGAAATATAAAATTGGGATGGGCGCCACTTAAACCGGGCTAGAACCAGTGTCCGGGTGAATCAAATAACTAGGGCAGTAGACAGGGCTTTAAACTAATGAAGGGGGTGGGAGTAAATTTAAAAGCAGCAAGGGAAATGTAAAGGCTCTAGAGCAGAACCGAGTTTGGGGTAAAAATAAGCAGAGTGGGTCAGAAAGGGACAGAGTTAAAAGGGCATCAGTGACTAAGGTGACATCAGGGAAAAATAGAAAAATGTCAAAGCTAAAGGCACTATATATGAATGTGCGAAGCATTCACAACAAAATAGATGAATTAATAGCACAAATAGAAATTAACAGGTTTGATCTGATAGACATTATGGAGACATGGTTGCAAAGTGGCCAAGGTTGGGAACTAAATATTCCAGGATACTTAACTTTTAGAAGAGATAGGCAAGATGGAAAAGGAGGAGGGGGTAGCCCTGATAATAAAGGATGGGATAAAGACAGAAGAGAGAAAGGATCTTGGCTCCGAAAATCAAAAAGTAGAATCAGTTTGGTTGGAGCTAAGAAACAGCAAGGGGCAGAAAAGTTGTTTATAGGCCCCCAAACAGTCGTTGCAATGTAGGGTATAAATCAGAAAATTAGAGGCGCATGTAACAAGGCTAATACAGTAATTATGGGGGAACTTTAATCTACATATAGACTGGGCAAACCAAATTTGCAGTAATAGTGTAGAGGGTGAGTTCATGGACTGTATACAAGATAGTTTTCTAGATCAGTATGCTGAGGAACCAAATAGGGAACAGGTTATTTTAGATCTAGTATTAACAAAGGGTTAATGAATAATCTTGTAGTAAAGGGTCCTTTAGGGAAGAGTGACCATAATGTGAAAGAATTTTATATTGAGTTTGAAAGTGATTTAGTTAAGTCCGAAGCTAGGGTCTTAAATCGAAACAAAGCAAACTAAGTAGGAATGAGGAGCGAGTTGGCTAAAGTACATTTGGAAACTACATTAAAAGGTATGACGGTAGACAAGCAATGGCTAGTATTTAAAGAATACATAATTTACAACACATTCCTTTAAGGCACAAAAGTCACACAGGAAAAATGGTCCAACCGAGGCTAACAAGAGAAGATAAAGATAGTATTAGATCAAAGGAAGAGGCTCATAATTTTGTCAAAAAAGGTAGTAAGCCTGAGGATTGGGAAGATTTTAGAATTCAATAAAGGAGGGCCAAGAAATTGACATGGAAAGAGAAAAAAGAATACAAGAGTAAATTAGCAAGAGACATAAAAAGATTGTAAACGTTTCTATAGAAATGTAAAGAGGAAGAGATTAGTGAAGTTAATGTGGGTCCATTAGAGGCAGAGACAGGAGAAATTATAATGGGCAATAAGGCAATGGCAGAGACATTAAACAAATACTTTGTATCTGTCTTCACAGTAGAAGACACAAAAAACATTCCAAAATAATGGGGGACCAAGAGTCTAAAGAGAATGAGGAACTTAAAGAAATCAGTGTAAGTAAAGACAGAGTACTGGAGAAATTAATGGGACTAAGTGGTGCCAAATCCCCTGGATCTGACGACCTGCATCCTAGGTAGCTGCAGAGATAGTGGATGTACTTGCATTCATCTTCCAGAATTCCCTAGATTCTAGAACAGTCCCCAAGGATTGGAAGGTTGCAAACATAACCCCGCTATTTAAGAAACGAGGAAGAAAAAAAATGGGGAACTATAGGCCAGTTAGCCTGACATCAGTAGTAGGCAAAATGTTAGAATCTATTATTAGGGACGTGGTAACAGGGCACTGAGAAAATCATAATATGATTAGTCAGAGTCAACATGGTTTTATGAAAGGGAAATCATGTTTGACAAATCTGTAAGAGTTTTTTGAAGATGTAACTAGTAGGATGGATAAGGGGGAACTAGTGGATGTAGAGTATTTGGATTTTCAAAAAAGCATTCGATAAGGTGCCACTCAAGAGTTTATTACACAAAATTAGGACTCATGAGATTGGGGGTAATATATTAGCATGGATTGAGGATTGGTTAATGGACAGAAAACAGAGAGTAGGAATAAACGGGACTTTTTCGGTTGACAGGCTGTAATTAGTGGGGTACCACAAGGATTAGTGCTTGAGCCTCAGTTATTTACAATCTATATTAATGACTTAGATGAAGGGACTGAGTGTAACGTATCCAAGTTTGCTGATGATACAAAGTTAGGTGGGAAAGTAAGCTGTGAGGAGGATGCAAAGAGGCTGCAGAGAGATATAGACAGGTTGCCTGAGTGGGCAAGAACATGGCAAATGGAATACAATGTGGGGAAGTGTGAAGTTATCCACTTTGGTAGGAAAAACAAAAAAGCTGAATATTTTTTGAATGGTGAGAGACTGGGAAATGTTTGCATTCAGAGGGATCTGGGTGTTCTTGTACATGAATCACAGAAAGTTAGCATGCAGGTACAGAAAGCAATTAGGAAAGCAAATGGTATGTTAGTTTTTGTTACAAGGGGGTTAGAGTTTAAGAGTAAAGAAGTCTTACTACAATTATACAGAGCATTGGTGAGGCCACACCTGGAGTACTGTGTACAGTTCTGGTCTCCTTACCTAAGGAAGGACATACTTGCCTTAGAGGGAGTGCAACGAAGGTTCACTAGACTGGTTCCTGGGATGAAGGGATTGCCTTATGAGGAGAGATTGAGTAGACTAGGCCTAAATTCCCTAGAGTTTAGAAAAATGAGAGGTGATCTAATTGAAACATATAAAATTCTAAAGGGTCTTGACAGGGTTAATGCTGAGAAATGTTTCCCCTGGCTGGGGAATCTAGAACACGGGGTCACAGTCTCAGAATAAGGGGTTGGCCATTTAGGACTGAGACGAGGAGAAATTTCTTCACTCAAAGGGTTGCGAATCTTTGGAATTCTCTACCCCAGAGAGCTGTGGATGCTCAGTTGTTGATGATATTCAAGACAGAGGTCGATAAATTTTTGGGAACTATGGGAATTAAGGGATATGGGGATAGTGCGGGAAGGTGGAGTTGAGGTAGAAGATCAGCCATGGTCTTGTTGAATGGCGGAGCAGGCTCGAAGGGTCAAATGACCGACTCCAGCTCCTATTTCTTATGTTCTTATGTAAATAAACTAATCAAACTCAAAGAGGATAAAACCCCTGGTCCAGACGGATTACATTAGCACATTTAAAAAGAACCTAGGGAAGAGATAGCAGAGGCACTACTAATGATATTTAATAATTCATTAGAAAAGGTATAGTGCCAGAGGACTGGTGGATAGCTAACATAATATCTATATTTAAGAAGGGAGACAGAACATGTCCAAGGAACTATAGACCAGTCAGCTTAACATCGGAGGTAGGAAAAATAATGGAATCCCTGCCAAAGGAGAAAATAGAAGAACATCTAGAAACCAAAAATATAATAATGAATAGTCAGCATGGATTTCAAAAAGGAAAGTCTTACTTGTCAACCTCATTGAATTTTTTAAAAAAAGGTAACAGAGAGTAGACAAGGGTAAGGTAGTAGATGTAATTTATCTAGATTTTCAAAAGGTCTTCAATAAGGTACCACATAATAGACTAATAATATAAGGTCAGAGCATACAGAGTCAGTGGACAAGTAGCAGAATGGATAACTAGCTGGCTTCAAGACAGAAAGCAGAGAGTAATGTTCCACAAGGATCAGTGTTGGGACCAAAGTTGTTCACAATTCATATTAATGATTTAGACTTTGGAATCAAAAACGCAGGGAGAAATTTGGTTACGCCCCGTTTGGGATGGTAACCGAATTAGCGCCAGACATTTAGCGCCCGGCGTGGGAGTACCGCCCCGGCCGCTAAATTGGGCTTACCGCCACAGTGAGAAAGCAGAGCGCTATCTCGGGCACTCCACTTCCTCTCGGGGCAGTGTCTGTGGCGCAAAGTGCGATAGCGTCGGAGCGCTACGTGGCCACTCCATGTAGCGCTGACGTGGTTCACCGCCCCTCCCCTTGAGTTAAAGGGGAGGGACGCTGCGAGCTCTCCACGTCATTTGATGGTCTCTACTAGCCTACCAGAGCGGCATGGTGCCATGGCCGCTGCCCGGCAATGAGACGCGGTGCCAGATGGCGCGATGGTGACCATGCCAAGGGCCATCAAGAAGGGCCAACCTGGAGGTTGGCCAGAAGAAAAAATGCTGGCGCAGGGCACAGCCAGACCGTCCCTTTAATTACCGTTCTGCCAGCAGTGTGCAGCCCGGTTCCCAGCCCGCAAGGCTGTCGCTGACATCACCTGCGGCAGCCTCGCAGGGCACAGCAGAATTTCTGCCACAGAGCGGTAAGGGGCCATAGTGGGATACTAAGGGGTTGTGTCGCTCGGGGCGATACCGGCAGGGCACGGCACTATCGGCTAGTGCCTCAGCAGCGCCCTGCCGAATTGCTCGGGAATCACTATTATCAGCCCCCCCCAACCGGGCAATAACTCCTTTGTGCCCCGTTAACGCCCCCCGGAGGCGCAAACGGCAGGCACAAAGGAAGCAAATTTCGCCCCCGTTATTTCTAAATTTGCGGATGACACCAAATTGGGTGGAATAGTCAATACTGAGGAGGAATGCAACAAATTACAAGAAGACATTAATAAACTTGCAGAATGGGCATATAATTGGCAAATGAATTTCAACACAGATAAATGTAAGGTATTACATTTTGGTAAGAAAAATAGGGAGGTCTCATATTACTTGGAAAAGAAGAATCTAAATGGGGTAGAAGAGCAAAGGGATCTCAGGGTACCAATACACAAATCACTGACAGTAGCGGCACAGGTTAACAAGGCCATAAAAAAGCAAACCAAGCTCTAGGGTTTATTTCTCATGGGATAGAAATGAAAAGTAGTGAAGTTATGCTAAACCTGTAATGAACCTTGGTTAGACCACACTTAGAGTACTACGTACAATTCTGGTCGCCATATTATAAAAAGGATACAGAGGCTCTGGAGAGGGTGCAAAAACGACATATAAGTATGATGATACCAGAACTGTGAGGGTATACCTATCAGGGAAGGATGAACAGGCTGGGTGTCTTTTCAAGAGAAAAGAGAAGGCTGAGGGGTGATCTAATAGAGGTCTTTAAAATTATGAAATGTTTTGATAGAGTGGACACAGAGAGAATGTTTCCACTTGTGGGGAAGAGCATAACTAGAGGCCATCAATATATAAGATAGTCACCAAGAAATCAAATCGGGAATTCAGAAGAAACTTCTTTATCCAGAGAGTGGTGAGAATGTGGAACTCGCTACCACAGGGAGTGGTTGAAGCGAATAGTATCGATGCATTTAGGGGGAGGCTAGATAAGCATACGAGGGAGAAGGGAATAGAGGGTTATGCTGATAGAGTTAGATGAGGAAAGACGGGAGGAGGCGCGAGTGGAGCATAAACGCCGGCATGGACTGGTTGGGCTGAATGGCCTGTTTCTGTGCCGTATATTCTATGTAATCCTATGTAATCCAATGTAATCCTACGAAGAGACAGGTCCTCTGTCCACAGGGTTCAGGAGGCCATACAGATACACACTGCAATGGCAGTGGGAGCAGATAGCCAATGTGGTCAATGCCAGCAGTGTTGCCCCGAGCACATGCATGTAGTGCCGAAAGAAGTTCAATCAGCTCACACGAGTGGGCAGGGTCAGTGAATGCATCTTCAAATGCCATCTCCCACCAGTGGCACCACTAGCCTCAGCCACTGCTCAATGCGTCACACCCCTTTCACTCACCTACCAACAATCTCTATCAATCACAGCTCGTACCTAACATTCATAGCTTCACCTTACCTTCACACCCTTCAGATACCCAAGAACTCCAGCCTGGCTGGCCAGTGCAGGAAGATGAGTGATGGAGAAGAAGAGACACTGTCACTTAATCTCACACTCACAGGCACCAGCTCAGGAGGCTTGAGTGGAGCATATTGGCCGGCCTGGGTCGAATGGCCTGTTTCTGTGCTGCCTATCCTATGCAATCCAATGTAATCCTGTGAGGGGACAGGTCCTCTATCTGCAGGGTAGTACAGGGGCGGGATCTGCAAGTGATGAGCCAGCAGGCATGAGTGGCCTGCAGCCAGGGCAGGGGGAAATGGTAGCGCAGTGTCAGCTCCCTGGAGGGCAAGGTTGCACACGAGTTCTGCTGCACAGGACTCAGATGAGGACTTCGATGGGGTGGCCTACAGAAGAAGGCTGATGGGCATGCTCATAGAAATGCTTAGTGCATTAACAGACCTGCCAGAGAGCCTGTTGTCAAGGAGAATACGTGGATAGCACGTTTCGGGAGGTGGTCACCCCGCAGCTTAAGAGTGTGCAGGCAGAGAGGTAATGGGTGACCGTCAGACAGAAGAGGACCAGGCAGGTAGTGCAGGAGTCCCCTGAGCCCATCTTGCTCACCAACCAGTATTCGGTGCTGAGTACTGGTGAGGGCGGTGGTTCCTCTGGAGAGTGCAGCCAGAGCCAAATCCACAGCACCATGGAAGGCTCAGCTGCATGAGGGGGGAGGGGCAGAAGAGTAGAGGGAGAGCAATAGTGATAGGGGATTCAATAGTTAGGGGAGCAGACAGGTGTTTCTGCAGCCGCAGACGTGACTCCAGGATGGTATGTTGCCTCCCTGGTTCCAGGGTCAAGGATGTCACTGAACAGCTGCAGGGCATTCTGAGGGGGGAGGGTGAACAGCCAGAGGTTGTGGTCCATATCGGTACCAAGAGGGAAGAGGAATGAGGTCCTGCAGACAGAGTTTAGGGAGCTAGGAAAGAGGTTAAAAAGCAAGACCTCAAAGGCAGTAATCTCCAGATTACTACCAGTGCCACGTGCTAGTGAGTACAGAAATAGAAAGATAGAGCAGATGAATACATGGCTGGGGAGATGGTGTAGGAGGGAGGACTTCTGATTCCTGAGGAATTGGAACCATTTCTGGGGGAGATGGAACCTCTACCAGCCAGACGGGTTCCACCTCAATGGGAACAGGACCAAAATCCTCGCGGGAGGGTTTGCTAGTGCTGTTGGGGGGGGTTAAACTAGCTTGGCAAGGGGATGGGAACCTAAGAATAGAGTCAGTAGGGAGGGAAGAAAAACTGGAATTGGAAAACAAAAACGTAAAAAGTAAATTGGAAGGACAGAAGAACCAAAGGCTAGATAGTAGTCAACAAGGAGGTTTGCCTGTACTAAATGGTATATACTTCAATGCAAGGAGTATAGTGAACAAGGCAGATGAGTTGAGGGCACATACTTGGGACTATGATATTATAGCTATTACAGAGACGTGGCTGAAAGAGGGGCAGGTATGGCAGCTCAACGTTCCTGGTTACAGGATTTTCAGACGGGATAGAGAGGGGGGTAAAAAGGGAGGGGGGTCGCGGTATTGATTAAAGAAACGATTACAGCTGTGAGGAGGGATGATATGTTGGAGGGATCATCAAACGAGGCCATATGCGGCGAATTGAAAAACAAAAAAGGGGCGATCACACTGCTGGGAGTGTACTACAGACCCCCAAACAGTGAGAGGGAGATAGAAGAACAAATATGTAGACAAATTTCTGCACAGTGCAAAAACTATAGGGCAGTAATAGTAGGGGATTTCAACTGCCCCAATATTAACTGGGATAAAATTAGTGTGAAGGGTATAGAGGGTGCAGAATTCCTAAAACACACCCAGGAGAAATTTTTCGGCCAGTATGTAGCAAGCCCAACAAAGGAGGGGGCGGTTCTGGACTTAGTTTTAGGGAATGAAGCTGGTCAGGTAAAAGGCATATCAGTGGGGGAGCATTTTGGTGCTAGTGACCATAATTCAGTTAGAATTAAGGTAGTTATGGAAAAGGACAAGGATAGACCAGGAATAAAAATTCTAAATTGGGGAAAATCAAATTTTGCTAAGCTCAGAGGGGATTTAGCCATAATGGACTGGAAACAGCTACTTGAAGTTAAATCAGTGTCAGAGCAGTGGGAGGCATTCAAGGAGGATATCCGGAGGTTTAGACCAAACATGTGCCTTTAAACAAAAAAGGTGGGACTAACAAATCTAGAGCCCCCTGGATGTCTAGAGACATGCAGGGTAGTATAAAGAAAAAAAGGGAGACGTACGACAGATACCAAGGGCTAAATACTCCAGAATCTTTAGAGGAGTACAGAACGTGCAGGGGTGCAATTAAAAATGATATTAGGAAAGCAAAGAGAGAGCAGGAAAAATACTTGGCAAGTAAAATCAAGGAAAACCCAAAGATATTTTATAAATATATTAAGAGTAAGAGGACAATCAAAGAAAGGGTAGGGCCTATTAGAGATCATGAGGATAATCTGTGTGTGGAGGCGGGAGACGTCGGTAGGGTTCTTAATGAATACTTTGCGTCTGTTTTCACAAAGGAGGGGCGAAGTGGACATTGCTATCAGGGGGGGGAGGAGTGTGAAATATTAGATGAAATAAACATAGTGAGAGAGGAAGTATTAAAGGGTTTAGCAGCTTTAAAATTGGATAAATCCCCAGGCCCGGATGAAATGTATCCCAGGCTGTTAAGCGAAGCAAAAGAGGAAATAGCAGAGGCCCTGACCATCATTTTCCAATCCTCTCTGGCTTCAGGTGTGGTGCCAGAGGACTGGAGGACTGCTAATGTAGTACCCTTGTTTAAAAAGGGAGAAAAGGATAGACCAAGTAATTACAGGCCAGTCAGCCTAACCTCGATGGTGGGAAAATTATTGGAAAGAATTCTGAAGGACAGGATAAGTCTTCATTTAGAAAGACACGGATTAATCAAGGATAGTTAGCACGGATTTGTTAAAGGAAGATCGCGTCTGACAAATTTGATTGAATTTTTTGAGGAGGTAACAAGAAGGGTAGATGAGGGTAGTGCATTTGATGTAGTGTAGATGGATTCAGCAAGGCTTTTGATAAGGTTCCACATGGCAGACTGGTCACGAAGTTAAAAGCCCATGGGATCCAGGGCAACGTGTCAAGTTGGATTCAAAACTGGCTCGGAGACAGGAAGCAGAGGGTAATGGTTGATGGGTGTTTTTGTGACTGGAAGGCTGTTTCCAGTGGGGTTCCGCAGGGCTCAGTACTGGGTCCCTTGCTTTTTGTGGTATATATCAATGATCTAGACTTGAATATAGATGATATGATTAAGAAGTTTGCAGATGATAATAAAATCGGCTGTGTGGTTGATACTGAAGATGGAAGCTGTAGACTGCAGGAAGATATCAATAAATTGGTCAGGTGGGCAGAACAGTGGCAAATGGAATTCAATCCGAAGAAGTGTGAGGTAATGCATTTGGGGAGGGCTAACAAGGAAAGAGAATACACATTAAATGGTAGGACACTGAGTAGCGTAGAGGAACAAAGGGACCTTGGAGTGCATGTCCACAGATCCCTGAAGGTAGCAGGGCAAGTAGATAAGGTGGTTAAGAAGGCATACGGAATGCTTGCCTTTATTAGCCACGGCATAGAATACAAGAGCAGTGGGGTTATGCTTCAACTGTATAAAACACTAGTTAGGCCTCAGCTAGAGTACTGCGTGCAGTTCTGGTCACCACATTCCAGGAAAGATGTGATTGCACTAGAGAGGGTACAGAGGAGATTTACAAGGATGTTGCTGGGAGTAGAGAATCTTAGCTATGAGGAAAGACTGGACAGGCTGGGTTTGTTTTCCTTGTAACAGAGGAGGCTGAGGGGAGACCTTATTGAGGTGTATAAAATTATATGAGGCCTAAATAAAGTGGATAGGAAGGACCTATTTCCCTTAGCAGAGAGGACAAAAGCCAGGGGGCACAGATTTAAAGTAATTGGTGGAAGGATTAGAGGGGATCTGAGGGGAAATTTCTTCACCCAGAGGGTTGTGGGGGTCTGAAACTCACTGCCTGAAAGGGTGGTAGAGGCAGAAACCCTCATCACATTTAAAAAGTACTTGGATGTGCACTTGGGATGCTGTAACCTGCAGGGCTACGGACCAAGAGCTGGGAAGTGGGATTAGGCTGGATAGCTCTTTGTTGGCCGGCGCGGACACGATGGGCCAAAATGGCCTCCTTCCGTGCTGTAACTTTCTATGATTCTATGAGAATGGAGGAGTCCAGCACCAATCTTGCAAAGGGCCTTGTGCAGAGCTTGGAGCCCATGATTTCCAGGATGGAAGTTATGGTCAACTGCATTAGTGCACATGTGGACCCAACCGTGATGCCGGGTCTGATGGCCGATGTCCCAGCTTCCATTGCAGCAAAAGTGGAAGTGACCCAACGTCTGAGTGCTGCCATGGAAGCTCAGACTGCTGCCATGGTGGCTGCGTTTAGCAGTGTTGAAAGGGGCTTGTAGGGTGTCAAAGCAGTCCAGCAATCTGTTCGCCAACAGATTACTAGGATTTCTGAGGCGCCGCCCCGGGGAAGTGGCAGTGACCCTGTGGAGCACAAACCTGCTGTCCTCTCTCAGGATGACCTCCCACCACTGCCAGTCTGCCAATGCCCTTGCCTGTCAGCCAGCCAGCCCAGACTGCTGCCGCCCATGCCGAGATGGTGCAGTCCACAGCTGGGCCTTCTAGGCTCACAGCTGCTCAAGGACGTCCTGTAAGGCCGTTTGCAGTCCCCCCCACTGAAAGTCAGCAGCCTTCCGTCAGCCATGCTGCAACCACTGAGGTATCACTAGGACAGGCAAAGGCACCCACAAGAAAGGCACTAAGGGAATGCACAAGGGTAATTAGTTGAGGATTGTATGGAGTATTAGATGTGTTATTGGATCAAGTTGTTATGGAATGGTTGTTTTGTGGTGTCATTTATTTCAGCATTGTGGCCAAGAGGACGCTGGGATGTCCTGTGACAGAGGGATGGTAAGACGGGGAAGAGTTGAGGAATGGGGATCTGGGGTTTCATTCAGGGGAACCAGAATCTGGTAATGCACTCACGGACAACCCGACCGGAATGTGAATGTGCAGGCTGCCTCCTCCCTTCCTCCTCCTCCTCCTGCAGTGGTCGCCAAACCTGTGGTGGCAAGGGCTGCCCCCTCATGATGGCCAAGTTGTGGAGGATGTAGCTGACCACCTCAAATTGGGACACTCGCTCCGGCGAATACAGGAGGGATCCTCCCGAGCAGTCAAGGCAGCGGAACCGTTGCTTCAGCACCGCGATGGTCTGTCTCATGACATTCCTCATAGCGGCATGGCTCTCATTATAATAGTGCTGGCCACAGGTGGTGGGGTTGCGGAGGGGAGTCATCAACCAGGTGGAGAGCGGATAGCCCTTGTCACCAAGCAGCCACCCTCGGGTTCGACGTGGTGGCTGGAAGATTACTGGCACAGCGGACTGGCGCAGGATGAAGGCATCATGACTACTGCCAGGATACTGGGCATTCACCATCATGATGTACTGGTCATACACCAACTGCACATTAAGTGAGTGGTACCCTTTGCGGTTACGGTACATCTCACCATTGAGATGCGGCGCCTGCAAATCCACGTGTGTGCAGTCGATGGTACCCTGCACCATGGGGAAGCCCGCTATTCTGGCAAAGCCAAGTGCGTGTTCCTCTTGCTTCTCTCTGTTTATAGAGAGGACAATGAAGTCCCTTCTCCTAGAGTACAGAGCCTCTGTGACCTCCCGGATGCAGCGATGGATGGCGAACTGCAGAGGTTTGCTCTGTCGCCTGTTACAGCCTGGAAGGATTCGCTGGTGAAAAAATTCAGGGCCACAGTCACATTGAGGGCCACTGGCAGTGCCGTCGTCGCTCTGCTCTGAGGCTGCAGGTCTGGTTCCAAGAGGTGGCAGAGATCTGTGACCACCTCCCTGTGTTAACCTCGCACAGCTGAAGATGCATTCAGCAGCTGCAAGGACCCGCTGCCAGTGATATTTAAAGAGATCATTAACCACTCTCAGGTGAGTTGTTGATTAATTTCTACTGGCTCTATGTAAGTTTGTGGACGTGTTTGGAGCTTTCTAGATTTATTTAAAGTTGGTGAGGTGACAGGAGTGGTGCTGCAAGTGGAGAAGACCTTGATTCTGACTTCAAGGGTTCTGGTCAGACCACTTGCTCCCAGTCGTGGGTTCTCTAGTTGTCATTCCCCCTTGGCCTGCAGCATGACAGGGAGATGAAGCAGAGGCAGTGAAGAAGAGGACAAGCTGCTCGCAGAGGGAGGAGGAGGAGGGGGAGAAGGGCTCTCAGTAGGAGGTCTTACCCACATAGGGTCTTCCGAGAGTAATTCTCTTACCTCAGCCTGAGCCAGGAGCAGAGTGTAAGGCGTCTGCGTTGTACGAAGGAGGTGCTCACAGAACTCTGCCACCTCTTGCAACCAGACCATCAGCCTCACACTAGGGTAAGGACAGCACTACCAGTGGCTGTGAAGGTGACCGTGGCCCTGAATTTCTTCGCATCGGGATCCTTCCAGGCTGGAACAGGAGATACCTATAACATCGCCCACTTCGCTGTCCACTGCTGCATAAGAGAGGTGACAGACGCTCTTTATGCCAGGAGAGGGGAGTTCATTGTCTTCTCTCTGACCAGAGAGAAGCAGGCGGAGTGCGCACATGGCTTTGCTAGGATAGTGGTCTTCCCCATGGTGTAAGGTGTCATCAACAGCATGCATGGGCACCGCATCTAAATGCTGTGATGTACCACAACCGCAAAGGTTACCATTCACTGAATGTGCAGTTGGTGTGCGACCATGCTCAGCAGGTCTTGTGATGTATGTCCGGTATCCTAGCAGCAGTCATGATGCTTTCATTCTGCGCCAGTCCTCTGTTCTCTCAGTCTTTGAGCCACCAAGACAAAGCAGACAGTGGTGACTGGGCGACAAGGGCTATCCACTGACCACTTGGCAACCCAACCACACATGGGCACCACGCGTACAATGAGAGCCAAGCTGCCACATGGAATCTGTCTCGCCCTGTCCTCCCGCTCTCAGCCTCGCCCTGTCCTCCCACTCTCGGCCTCGCCCTGTCCTCCCACTCTCGGCCTCGCCCTGTCCTCCCGCTCTCGGCCTCGCCCTGTCCTCCCGCTCTGCTCTCGGCCTCGCCCTGTCCTCTCGCTCTCGGCCTCGCCCTGTCCTCCCGCTCTGCTCTCGGCCTCGCCCTGTCCTCCCGCTCTGCTCTCGGCCTCGCCCTGTCCTCCCGCTCTCGGCCTCGCCCTGTCCTCCCGCTCTCGGCCTCGCCCTGTCCTCCCGCTCTCGGCCTCGCCCTGTCCTCCCGCTCTCGGCCTCGCCCTGTCCTCCCGCTCTCGGCCTCGCCCTGTCCTCCCGCTCCACTCTCGGCCTCGCCCTTTTCTCCCGCTCCACTCTCGGCCTCGCCCTTTTCTACTGCTCCGCTCTCAGCAGTATTTAGCAAACTGAAAACTGCAACTTTTCATTTTTCTATGAAAACTATAAATGAGTGGCCTTCATCTTGTATGTACTCTTTTACCAATATGGTTGCTTTTTAACCATGTGAAGTTGAGCGTGCTGCACTGTCTGCCGTCAGCTGACAAAGTCAATGTCCTCGGCAAAAATATCTGGAACGGCCGAGAGAAGGTGTGGATGTGGGCCCGCATGCTGGTATCAACCCCACCTCCCAATAATTCACCCATTTTTAGAAATGTACAGGAAATTGGGGCGTTCCATTAGAATGAGAAATACTCACCGCCATTTTTCCTTCATGCACTCCATACAGGCAATTCTTTACACCGAAGCACTGGAGGGGAAAACCTTCCCTATAAATGGAAGCTCAAGCTATTGAGACAGGTTGAGGTCCTGAAGTAAAAACTTTAATGAAGGGAGAGAAGAAGAGAAAGTCTTTGGGGACAGGATCTTAAAATTAACAATGAGGATAATTGGTCTTAGAAGCCTATGTTATGAGAAGAACCTCGTAGGGTTGATCTCGATTTCAATAGGAAAAGGAGGATTAGATCCATGTCCCTTGATACCCTTACCTAATAAAAATCTATCGATTTCAGTATTGAACATTTCAATTGATCCAGCATCCACAGCCTACTGGGGGAGGGAATTCCTGAATTCCATCGCCCTTTTCACTTTTGCATCTGAAATGGCACTCCAGCCGAGAGGTAGTGTGAATGCAGATTATTTCTGTTAAACCTGCCCTTACTCAGTAGGGATTACAATACTGTCCATCTTCAGAGCACATGCATACAAGGTTGGTAAAAGGATGTATGCATTGCAAGACATGTTTGCGTAGTACTATATAGTTGCAAGATAGTTTACCTTACCTATTCGTACAATAATCTGTTACTTATCAAAGGTATTTCTTCCACCACAGGAAGTTATAATCTGTGCACTCGTTTATAATATTGGCCCAGAAATTCGGGTCGGAGGCTTCCCGCGGGTGCAAGCCTCCGACCTGCACTTACCTAGCGCGCCGGCCGTTGAGCTGTGGGCCCGCGTGGGATTCCGATCCGGGGCCTCCTCCAACTGCCGGCGCGCAGTGTTTGCGTATCCCAGGGGCGCAGTTAGTTCGAAGCGTCCCCTGGAATCACGTGGGCCATGGGGAGCCAATGGCAGCAGGGAATCTGTATTCATAGGTTTGACAGGAAGAGCTGTCAATTCCTGTCAAACCAATGAATACAATTCAGCCCCAAAACATCCCTAAAACTTCAAATAATTTTTTTTTTAAATCACATTTAACTATTTGAAACAATAATTTAAATTTTTGAAAAAATTAATTATAGTTTCTAACGGGGCTAAAAATAAACTTACCTTTAAAGTATTTAAAAATAATAAACCTGTGGAAATTTTTTTTTAATTTAACTTAATTCACCACGTACCTTGTTAAAAGCAGGCCTTGCGACTGCTTTTTACAAGCGTAGCTACGGGAGACTGACCCTCCAGGAGAAACCTGCAAAAAAAACGGAAGTTCCAGGCGTACGCGCTGCCTCACCAGCGCACGCGTTCGACCTGTGAACCCCTTCCTTTAAGGCAATGGAAGTTCCGGTTTCCCGCGCATGCGCAGTGCATGCACGAAACCGGCACTTTCGTTGGGCCTACGGGTGAGTACCCAGCGCGTACTCACCCGTGGGGACCCGAAGTTCTGGCCCATTGTGTAATCAGCTCGGTGAGTAAATATGCATAGGATGATGTGGTACAGAGGTATACTGACCAGGAAGAACGGTGGCTGGTCTATGCTGATTCAGCTGATTCCAGGCTGTTTAGCAGTTGGCTTTCAACCCTGGTTTGGTAGGAGGGAAAAAATCAGCAAGAGTTCCCATCCTAAACCTGAATGCTGCTGGAAGCTGAATGTTTACATTAGGATTTCATGCCTAAATGGCCTGGCTCTAATTTTAAGATTGTGCCCCCTTGTTCTGAATTCCCCACCAGAGGAAGTAGTTTCTCTGCATCTCCCCTATTGAATTACGTAGAATTAAATAGAATATACAGCACAACTAGTCTGTGCTGGTGTTTATGCTCCACACGAGTCTCCTCCCACTCCATCTACCTCATCTCAGCCTTTCAGCATATCTTTCTATTCCCTTCTCTCTCATGTAGTCGTCTAGTTTCCTTTTGAAAGCATCTAAGCTATTTGCCTCAACCACTTCCTGTGGTAGAGAGTTCCACATTCTAACCACTCTCTGAGTGAAGAATTTCTCCTGAATTCTCTATTGGGTTTATTAGTAACTATCCTGTATCTATGGCCCCTACTTTTGTATTCTCCCTCAAGTGGAAAGATTCTTTCCACATCTAACCTGTCCAACCCATTAATAATTTAAAAGACCTCAATCAGGTCTCTTCTAAGTCTTCTCTTTTCTAAAGAAAAAGAATCCATCAAAACTTAGAACCACAATGACGAAACCCTGGAAATAAGGCTGAATCCCTGATACAACAGAAACAGAGTTAAGGCTTGCCTGGGGCAAGCCTTCATTGGTATTCGGGGAGTCCACTTTCGATGCCAGTGGAAAGTTCCCTTTGGGCCTTGGCTAGTTGTGATTGATGGCTGAAGACAATCCAGAATACAAAGGCTCGAATGTAGAAGCATGTGACAGTCTATTTGACTGAGACTGTGAGTGTGGAACTAGAGGATCAAAATGAACAAACTTCAAGCTAGGCTAGAGGTTAGAATCAACACAGTAATGGACAGTCACCAAAGTCACTAACACCAAAAATATTTGGGTACATTTTCAAAAATATTGAAAGGACTTGAGAGGGTAACTCATGAAAGGCAGTTACCACTGGTCAGAGGGCCAGTCACAAGGGGCAAAGATTCAGGATTAGTACTAAAAACATATAGGGGAGGTGTAAACTGCTATACACATAATAAAACTGCTGCTACCCCGTGTGGAGATCAAAATTGCGAATGAATTCTGAGATGATAACGGACGGATTCAAAATGGAGGAGGTCAGCATTGTAGTGTATGTGCCTTTAAGAACCCCCTGTGTACTGTAATGCCGGTAATGGCCACTCGGGCTATATAAGCCTGTATATTGTGTTGTATCAGTTAGTTCCCCTCCAGACTTTGTTCAGTAAACACCTGTGAAACCTACTCCTGTCTTCAGTGTCTCTATTAACACACGGACACAACAAGCATGTGGTCCTTTGTTTGGAAGACCACATGGACAGGAAGGGGAGGCTCTGGATGAAGAGGAAATCCCACCCCCACACACATCAAAGGAACATGAACGTGTCATGCAGAAGGAACTCCAACCAGAGAAGGTTGGGAGTGAAAAATGACCTATCAGAGGATGACAGCTGAAGATATACGAGGGGGCCCATGCAGGAAGGCACTATAAAGGAAAGGCACAGAAGCAATAATTCAAAAGGGACAAAGAAAGCTGTTTGACTGGCCAGCCAACATTTGCAGCCTACTATTTTTTCTGGACTGATCACCTATGGAGGAGTGTGTGTATGAAAGTCAGACATAGAGCATAGATATTGTTGAGGAGCATTTTTTATGTATGTTTGACTTATTAAACTTGGGCATATACATTTTCGGGGATACTTTTATGTATGTTTGATTAAACTGTGGAGCATATAAATTGCTGGGGGTACTTCTATGTACGGACTGATTAAACTGTGGGCCTATACATTGCTGGGGGTATTTTTATGTAAGGTCAAATTAATAAACTGTGGGCATATACATTGCTGGGGGTGCTTCTATGTACGCATGAATTTTTAAACTGTAGTGTGAATAAAGACCACTTTTATTGATTACAAACTTATCTGTCATTGTGCTTATTTGTAATTCTCGAGGTCTGAACAGTAGTCGGAGAAAGTCCTACAGAGGTTCGTAGGAATTTTTCCACACAGAGTTACTAGATTATGGAATGAATTACCACACCTGCCAGTTGAAGCTAAGACAATCGTGACATTTTGGAAGCAGTTAGAGCGAAACACTGGAAGAAAAGCATTAAAAGGAACAGGTAAAGAGCAGGGAAATGGTACAATTTCAAAGGGGGTGCAGGAACAGTGGGGCCTTGGGGGTCTATGTACACAAACCTTTGAAGGTGGCAATACAAGTTGTTAAGGCTGCTAAAAATGGCATACGGGATATTTGGCTGTATTAGTAGAGAAATAGAGTACCAAAGCAAGGAAGCTATGCTAAACCTTTATAATTAAAACACCGGTTAGGCCTCAGCTGGGGTATTGTGTTCAATTCTGGGCACCGCACTTTAGGAAGGATGTCAAGGCCTTAGAGAGGGTGCAGAGGAGATTTATCAGAATGGTTCCAGGGATGAGGGACTTCATTATGTGGAGAGACTCGAGAAGCTGGAGTTGTTCGCCTTGCAGCAGAGAAGGTTAAGAGGAGATTTGATAGAGGTGTTCAAAATCATGAAGGGTTTTGATGGAGTAAATAAGGAGAAACTGTTTCCAGTGGCAGAAGGGTTGGTGACCAGAGGACACAGATTTAAGGTGATTGGCAAAAGAGCCAGAGGTGAAATGAGGAAACATTTTTTTACACAGCGAGTTGTTGTGATCTGAAATGCACAGCCTGAAAAGCTGGTGGAAGCAGATTCAATAATAATTTTCACAAGAGAATTGGATAAATACTTGAAGGGGAAAAAATTACAGGGCTATGGGGAAAGAGCCGGGAGTCAGACTAATTGGAGAGCTCTACCAAAGAGCCGGCACAGGCACGATGGGCCAATGGCCTCCTTCTCAGCTGTATATGATATGATTCTCCTATGATACTATGAAATGGGATTAGAGGAAATAGCTCCATCATGGAGTTAACACTGGCACAATAGGCTGAATGGCTTCCTTCTGTCCTAAAAAGTTCTACCATTTAATGATTGAAAATTAGAGGGATAGGTATATACTGAGATCAAATATTCCATGTATAAGAAGCCCTTCTTTTACTGGAGCCATTAGAAACAGGTTCACCCCTTCACCAGCCCAGAAATACTGAGGCCAATTGCTTGCTTCACCCACCCCCCACCCCCCCACCACCCCTCCATCCTCCGCCTTACTGAGATCATCTATCTCAGTGCAGACTAGTGATTCAACCTGGGTTATTCCTTCATTCACATTGCATAGAACCATGCATCGTAGTTACCCACCGAGATACATGAAAGTGGTGTGGGATGACTCGCCCTCTGATTCGCCCTTCTTTGCTGCCTCTGGGAGTTACCTGGCTTCCACTTACCATCATGGCTGAGGTCAGGATCTCATTGTGTGGTATACTGTGGGTGCAAATTCATGCCACGCAATCCATGACGCAGTGCATTGGGTATGCAATGCAACATGGCAGTAAGGCACCTGAACATTCGGGTGAGGGGTTTCGGCACCCCAAGTTTTGAACGTAACTCTCCGACACATCAATCACTCTATGAACACAGTGCAGAAGCACCACAGAGTAATTCTGAGTGGCTCTGGCTCTGGATGTGGCTGCTGGGGATCGGTACAATTCCAAACCTGGATACCTACTTTTGTTTCATTATACACGATCGCCTTCAACCATTGGAAGTCAGCTGTCTTAAATGGCAAGAGCACAAAGAGCGTGTCGAGATTGTTTTCAATAGTGAGGTCTTCAGTTGCCGATTCAGGGTAAAAGAGCCTCAGAGTTGTTTTGTTGCCAACATCCTTTTCATAGCCTCTCACTGGAGCATTGTTTAATCTAGGAACAGAGAGCATTTAGGTACAGGTTAAAAGCCATTGTGTCCAATAAGACAGCCCATTTGGATTGATCTCAACACCATCTACTATCACGTGACTTAGTTATTTATTTACAAGAACTAAGCAGTATTTGACTTAACTTGGGTGATTTTACAACTTTGAACTCCAGTGCGGAACATCACCCATTGGGAGGACGAACAGGAATTTGCATGAACACGCCCCTCAGTTTTTTTTGTGAAAAACTGACTCTCACCTACCAGGGAAATGCTTGAAGAGAATGTCGTTCCTCAGAATGTCTTTGCTACAGACATTCCAATATAGTCACTCGACTTTACCTGACTGATTTTCTTAAAGACAAAATACGTTCTCATCAAACCTACCCACCTTCTCACCATGTACCTCAGTCCAATCTTTGACATATCATTACATATTACATAGAATTTAACAGTACAGAAACAGTCCATTTGGCCCAACTGGTCTATGCCGGTGTTTATGCTCCACATCAAATCAAATCAACTTTTATTGTCATTGTTAGTGCACAAGTGCAGTACAACGAAATGTAGGCTTGCGGCTCCCGAGAGTGTACAATTTGGATTAGGACACTTAAACATTTCAACATACATTTGTACATATATATTAGCATAAATATGACCATAATAAAGTGCATCGGCAGATATGCAGGCTTTAGTGTTTATTTGTGGAGTTCAGTAGGATGACAGCCCTGGGAAAGAAGCTGTTCCTAAATCTGGTCGTATGGGTGCGAATGCATCTGTAGCGTCTTCCAGATGGTAGGAGGGCGAACAGACTGTGGCTGGGGTGGGTAGGGTCTTTGATGATGGACCGTGCCCTCCATAGGCAGTGTTTCTGATATATATGTTCTATGGTCGGTAGCCGGGTGCCGGTGATGCGTTGGGCAGTTTTGACTACCCGCTGCAGGGCTTTCCGGTCATGGGAGCTACAGCTGCCGTACCATACCGTGATACAGTTTGTCAGGATGCCCTCTATAGTGCAGCGGTAGAAGTTAGAGAGCCTCCTCCCACCTCTCTTCATCTAATCCTATCAGTATGTCCTTCTATTTCTTTTTCCCTCATGTACTTATCTAGATTCCACTTAAATGCATCTACATTATTCGACTCAACCACTCCTTGTGGTAGCGAGTTCCACATTCTAACCACTCTCTGGGTAAAGAAGTTTCTCCTGAATTCCCTATTATGAATGACCATGAACAGTTCTTCCCTGAACCCACTTATACCATTTGATTCATTGGCTTTGCCTCACAGTATTCTGTGGGGTTGATTTGTGTCTCATGATGGGAGCTTGGCAGGGTGAGAACATTAATCACCTAAGGAGAGCAGCAGACTTGCCTCAACCATTCACAGTATTTATTAATGACTTAGATTATATGATAGAAAGTCACATATCCAAATTTGCCGATGACACAAAGATAGGCTGCATTGCAGGCAGTGTAGATGAAATCATAAAATTACAAAGGGATATCGATAGATTAAGTGAATGGGCAAAACTGTGGCAAATGGATTTCAATGTAGGCAAATGTGAGGTCATCCACTTTGAACCTAAAACGAGAGAACAGGGTACTTTCTAAATGGTGAAAAGCTAACAACAGTGGAGGTCCAGAGAGACTTGGGGATCCAGGTACATAGATCATTAAAATGTCATGAACAGGTACAGAAAATAATCAAAAAGGCTAATGGAATGCTGGCCTTTATATCTAGAGGACTAGAGTACAAGGGGGTAGAAGTTATGCTGCAGCTATACAAAACCCTGGTTAGACCACACCTGGAGTACGGTGAGCAGTTCTGGGCACCACCTTAGGAAGGATATATTGGCCTTGGAGGGAGTGCAGCGTAGGTTTACCAGAATGATACCTGGATGCCAAGGTGTGGTAAACCACTGTTATTGTTGTTCACCGTTGTTGTTGTTGTTGCACACTGTTGTATCTATGCATGCCTCAGCTGGCTCTGCCCCTGGCTCCACCCACATGCCCAGGTATAAAGGTGACTGCTCTGCAGCCCCCTGCCTTCTTGGAAACCAGTCAACCACGAGAGGCATGCTCTGTTCTTTGTTAATAAAAGCCTTTTAGTTACTCTCCTAACTCTCCGTCTTTTATGAGTAATTGATAGCGCATCAATTTTATTAACAAAAACAAAATGTCGGCACCAAACGCTGAGCAGCAGGCGCTGCAGCAAATGATGGCACCAAACGCTGAGCAGCAGGCGCTGCTGCATGCCCTCAGACCAACATGCCTGGACCTAGACCCTCAAGAGGCGGGTTCGTCTACCAAGTTCGCACAATGGCTGCGTTGCTTCGAAGCTTACCTGGAAGCCTCAGCCGTGACACTAGATGGAAACAAACTAAAAATCCTGGCCTCCAAGGTGGGCCACCAAGTCTACACGCTCATCCAGGACGCGACTACCTACGCGGCGGCTATCGATCTGCTAAAAGGACAATACACACGCCCGGTAAATACGGTTTATGCCAGACACCTCCTGAGATCCCGCAAACAGCAGTCCGGGGAATCGGTGGAGGCATTCCTACGGGCACTACAGATACTCGGCCGAGCCTGCGATTGTAAAGAGGTATCGGCCGCGACACACACGGAGGGACTTATCCGAGATGCTTTCGTTGCGGGCCTCAAGTCCGACTACTCCCGGCAGAGACTGCTGTAGAAGGGCGAAATCGACCTGAAGAAGGCAGTGTCCCTCGCGCTCTCGCTAGACGCGGCCCACCGGAATATGGACGCATTCTCCCCTAACCGCTCCGCACCGTGGACGCCGCAACCTTGGGTCATGGGACCGCCACCCCCGGCACCAACTGTTGCAGCGATGTCCAAGGGCCCGAAATGTTACTTTTGTGGCCAGGCAAAACACCCCAGAGCACGCTGCCTGGCGAAAAACGCTACCTGCTCTGGCTGCGGGAAGAAAGGACACTACGTCAGCGCCTGCAAAGGTAAAACCGCTAACGCCAGCAGCGCCACGTGTGAACCGTGGGGGCAGCCATCTTGTCCGCCATCTTGGACACCTCCAGCCGCGTGGGGCTCGGGATCATGGGCGCAGCCATTTTGTCCGCCATCTTGGACGCCTCCAACTCCAATCGCGGGTAACCCGGACTCAACCACCGCCTCGTCTGACGACCACAGCGACTCGCTCGACCATACGCTGGCCTCCGTGACGCTGGACCAATCTCTCCCTCACCAACTGTCCAGGTCCATGATGGACATTACGGTAAACGGCCGCGCCACTACCTGCCTTTTCGACAGCGGGAGCACGGAGAGCTTTATCCACCCCGGCACGGTGCGCAGTTACTCTCTCCCGGTCCTGCCAACGCGCCATCGGATCTCTATGGCTTCCAAATCCCATTCAGCAGACGTCGGTGGCTACTGTGTAGTGACCCTTTCAGTAAGGGGCACAGAATACAAAAATGTTAAACTTCTTGTCCTGCCCCATCTCTGCGCTGCCGTTCTACTGGGGTTGGATTTTCAGTGCCACCTTAAAAGTGTCACATTAGCGTACGGCGGACCCCTCCCCCCACTCACAGTCTGCAGCCAGCAGCTTTTAAATCGCCCGCCGCGCACCATTTGCAGCCTCTCCACGCTTAAAGTCTCCCCCCCCCCCCTTGTTCGCTAACCTCACCCGCGACTGTAAGCCCATCGCTACCAAAAGCAGGCGGTACAGTGCCGGGGATAGGAGCTTCATTAAATCCGAAGTAGCAAGACTCCTGAAGGAAGGGATTATTGAGGGTAGCACTAGCCCATGGCGAGCACAAGTGGTGGTAGTGAAGACTGGCGAAAAACAGCGCCTAGTTATTGACTACAGCCAGACGATCAATCGCTACACCCAGTTAGATGCATACCCACTCCCCCGCATATCTGACATGGTCAATCAGATAGCACAATACCGGGTGTTCTCGATGATTGATCTGAAGTCGGCATACCACCAGCTCCCCATCAGGGCTGAGGACCGCCAGTACACAGCTTTTGAAGCTGACGGTCGTCTCTACCACTTCCTCCGAGTCCCCTTCGGCGTCACCAACGGGGTTTCGGTCTTCCAAAGGGAGATGGACCGAATGGTTGACCAGAACGCGCTGCAGGCCACCTTCCCCTATCTAGACAACATCACCATCTGCGGCCACGACCAGCAGGACCATGACGTTAACCTAGAGAAATTCCTCCGTCGGCCCAGCGGCTGAATCTAACATACAACAAGGACAAATGTATGTTTCGCACCACGCGCCTCGCCATTCTTGGCTGCGTAGTGGAGAACGGAGTCATCGGCCCCGACCCCGACAGAATGCGCCCCCTTATGGAGCTCTCCCTCCCCTACTGCCAAAAAGCACTGAAGAGATGCCTAGGGTTTTTCTCGTACTATGCTCAGTGGGTGCCCAACTATGCGGACAAAGCCAGACCCCTCATCAAGTCCACCTCCTTCCCCCTGACAGCAGAGGCATGTGCAGCCTTCACTCTCATAAAAAGAGATATTGCGAAGGCCACAATGCACGCAGTGGATGAGTCCATCCCTTTCCAAGTGGAGAGCGACGCATCTGACTTCGCCCTAGCTGCAACCCTTAACCAGGCGGGGAGACCCGTGGCCTTTTTCTCAAGGACCCTCCAGGGCCCCGAGATTCGACACTCCTCTGTCGAAAAGGAGGCCCAGGCCATTGTGGAAGCGGTGCGACATTGGAGGCATTACCTGGCCGGAAAACGATTTACCCTGCTCACTGACCAGCGTTCAGTAGCTTTTATGTTTAATAATAAGCAGAGGGGCAAAATCAAGAATGACAAGATCTTGAGGTGGAGAATTGAACTCTCCACCTACAATTACGATATCTTGTACCGGCCCGGGAAACTCAATGAGCCCCCAGATGCCCTATCACGTGGTACATGCGCCAACGCGCAGGTTGATAGACTGCAGACCCTCCACAATGACCTCTGCCACCCGGGGGTCACCAGGTTCTCCCATTTCATCAAATCCCGTAACCTGCCCTACTCCATCGAGGAGGTCAGGACCATGACCAGGAACTGCCATATCTGTGCCGAGTGCAAACCGCATTTTTATAGGCCAGGCAGAGCAAGCCTGATCAAGGCCACTCGCCCCTTCGAGCGCCTGAGCGTCGATTTTAAAGGGCCCCTCCCCTCCTCTGACCGCAACGTGTACTTCCTCAACATAATTGATGAGTACTCCCGTTTCCCGTTTCCCATCCCTTGCCCAGACATGACCAGTACCACGGTCATTAAATGTCTGAATGACCTTTTCGCCTTGTTCGGCTTCCCTAGCTATATCCATAGTGACTGGGGCTCATCTTTTATGAGCGACGAACTCCGTCAGTACCTGCTCACGAGAGGTATTGCTACAAGCAGAACCACCAGCTACAACCCCCGGGGGAACGGCCAGGTGGAAAGAGAGAACGCGACGGTTTGGAAGGCCGTCCTCTTAAACTTAAAATCTAAGGGCCTTCCGACCTCTCGCTGGCAGGAGGTCCTCCCTGCGGCGCTCCACTCCATTCGGTCACTGCTTTGTACGGCCACCAATGCCACCCCCATGAAAAAATGTTCACTTTCCCCAGGAAGTCCACATCGGGGACCTCGTTACCGACATGGCTGACGTCTCCAGGACCTGTCCTACTGCGGAAGCACGTGAGGTCCCATAAAACGGACCCCCTGGTCGAGAGGGTGAGCCTCCTCCACGCCAACCCCCAGTATGCTTACGTGGCGTACCCGGACGGGCGGGAGGACACAGTCTCCATACGAGACCTCGCACCTTCGGGTGCCCCTAAAACACTACCATTGCCATCCACCACTACCCACAACCCAACCCCTGTAGACGGCATGCCGCAGCCCCAGGACCCGTCATTGACCACCCAACCACTCAATGACACGCCAGATTCAATGTTGGATGCTGCACCATCACCGCCGCCACCACGACGATCAGGACGGCATACAAGGCCACCTGATAAGACTTACTTACACGAACCTTTAGTACACTTCACCCCGTCGGACTCAATTTTAAACAAGGGGTGAATGTGGTAAACCACTGTTATTGTTGTTCACCGTTGTTGTTGTTGTTGCACACTGTTGTATCTATGCATGCCTCAGCTGGCTCCGCCCCTGGCTCCACCCACATGCCCAGGTATAAAGGTGACTGCTCTGCAGCCCCCTGCCTTCTTGGAAACCAGTCAACCACGAGAGGCATGCTCTGTTCTTTGTTAATAAAAGCCTTTTAGTTACTCTCCTAACTCTCCGTCTTTTATGAGTAATTGATAGCGCATCACAAGGGTTAAATTACGAGGAGAGATTACAAAAATTAGGGTAGTATTCCCTAGAATTGAGAAGGTTAAGGGGTGATTTGATCAAAGTCTTCAAGATATTAAAGGCAACAGATAGGGTAGATGGAGAGAAACTATTTCCATTTGTGGGGAGTCTAGGACCAGGGGGCATAGTCTAAAAATTAGAGCCAGACCTTTCAGGAGTGAAAGTAGAAACACTTCTACACACAAAGGGTGTTAGAAGTTTGGAACTCTCTTCCACAAACAGCAATTGATGCTAGATCAATTGTAAATTTTAAATTGGAGATTAATAGATTTTTGTTAACCGGAGGTAGTAAGTGTTCTGGGGCAAAGGCCGGTATCTGGGTTGGATTTTACCAACCTCGGCGGGTCTGTGGCGGGCAACGTTGGTGTCAGGTCCCAACCCTGCTGCTGGCTCCAGACTGCTGTACAAAATGATTTTCCCCTGATTGGGCTTATCAAGCCCGCCCAGCGCGTTTGCCGGCCAATTGAAGGAAGCAGCTCTGGTGATGTCAGTCGATGACGCGTCATCAGCCGGTTTCCTTAAAGGGACCATGTCCAAATTGATTTGGACATTTGTGCTATCAGTGTTCTACAGCATTGAGGTGTTGCAAACACTGACAAGTCCTGCACCTCTCTGCAGGACTGCACCCAGGCTCTCCCATGACTCAGGGAGTCACAGCACGCAGGGAGGTTCTCTTCCCTTCTTATAAATATTGGCCAGGACTTTTACATCCACCTAAGAGGGCAGACGGGGTCTCAGTTTAATGTCTCAACTAAAAGACGGCACTGACGCCGACAACAACAATTAGCATTTTTTATACCGCCTTTAACCTAGTGAAACATCCCAAGGCGCTACGTAGGAGCGTTATCAAACAAAATTTGACATTGAGCCACATAATGAGATATTAGGACCAAAAGCTTGGTCAAAGAGGTAGGTTTTAAGGAATGTCTTAAAGGAGGAGAGAGGCTTAGGGAGGGAATTTCAGGGCCTAGGGCCAAGGCTGCTGAAGACACGGCCGCCAATGGTGCAGTGATTAAAATAGGGCTTGCACAAAAGGCCAAAATTGGAGGAGTGCAGAAATCTCAGAGGGTAGTAGGGCTGGAGGAGGTTACAGAAATAGGGAGGGGCGAGGCTATGGAGGGATTTGAAAACAAGGATTAGAATTTTAAACTTGACCTGGGACCAGTGAATGTCAGCAAGTACAGGGGTAACGTGTGAACGGGACTTGGTGTGAGTTAGGACACAGGGGTAATGTGTGAACGGGACTTGGTGCGAGCTAGGATACAGGGGTAATGTGTGAACGGGACTTGGTGTGAGTTAGGACACAGGGGTAACGTGTGAACGGGACTTGGTGCGAGTTAGGACACAGGGGTAACGTGTGAACGGGACTTGGTGTGAGTTAGGACACAGGGGTAATGTGTGAACGGGACTTGGTGCGAGTTAGGACACAGGGGTAATGTGTGAAGGGGACTTGGTGCGAGTTAGGATACAGGGGTAATGTGTGAAGGGGACTTGGTGCGAGTTAGGATACAGGGGTAATGTGTGAACGGGACTTGGTGCGAGTTAGGATACGGGGCAGTAGAGTTTTGGATGAGCTCAAGTTCATGGAGGGTGGAAGCTGGGAAGCCGATCAGGAGAGCACTGGAATAGTCAAGTCTAGAGGTAACAAAGGCATGGATGAGGGTTTCAGCAGCAGATGAGCTGATGCGGGGCGGAGACGGGCGATGTTACAGAGATGGAGATAGGCGGTGTTGGTGATAGAGTAGATATGTGATCGGAAGCCTATCTCAGGGTCAAATAGGATGCCACGGTTGAGAACAGTCTGGTTGAGCCTCAGACAGTTGCCAGGGAGAGGGGTGGAGTCAATGGCTAGAAAATTGAGTTTGTGGTGGCGATCAAAGACAATGGCTTTGGTCTTCCTAATATTTAGTTGGAGGAAATTGCTTCTCATCCCGGACTGGCCAGTCAAGCAGCACAATGAATCATAGATAGTGGAGGGGTCGAGAGAAGTGGTGGTGAGGTAGAGCTGGGTGTTGTCAGCGTACATGTGGAAACTGACGCTGTGTTTTCGGATGATGTCGCCAAGGGGCAACATGTAGATAAGAAATAGGAGGGGACCAAGGATAGATCCTTGGGGGACACCAGAGGTAACGATGTGGGAGCGGGAAGAGAAGCCATTGCAGGTGATTCTCTGGCTATGATTCGGTAGATAAGAATGGAACCAGGCGAGCCCAGTCCCACCCAGCTGAACTATGGTGGAGAGGCGTGGAGGAGAATGGTGTGGTCAACCGTGTCAAAGGCTGCACGCAGGTCAAGAAGGATGAGGAGGGATAGTTACCTTTGTTACAGTCAAATAGGATGTCATTTGTGACTTTAATAAGAACCGTTTCAGGCTGTGGCAGGGACAGAAACCTGACTGGAGGGGTTCAAACATGGAGTTGCAGGAAAGATGGGCACGGATTTAGGAGGCGCCAAAGCTTCACGGAATCTCGAGAGGAAGGGAAGATTGGCGATGGGGCGGTAGCTTTAAAGGTCAGAGAGTCAAGGGTGGGTTTCTTGAGGAGAGGGATGATGACCAATGTTCCCTCTAATTTGTTTTTTGGTGCGCGGTCCCTGTAAACTTGCTGCGCGGCCGCGCAGGCACGGTATCTTTTCCAGCAACAGCAGCTTGTGAGCAGCCTGTGTGGGAGCTCCTGATTGGTGCACGGCCGCGGCAGGTTTAAAGGGGAGGGGGGACAGTACCTGAGGAGAGGGAACCATTAACAATATCAGCTAACGTGCGGGCCAGGAAGAACATTTGGGTGGTCAGCAGTTTGGTGGGAATAGGGTCAAGGGAGCAGAAGCTGAGTCTCATGGACAAGGTGAGCTCGGAGAGGGCATGAGGGAAGATAGGAGAGAAACTGGAGAAGAATGCGAGTTCAGGGCTAGGGCAGGGGGGAACCTTGGAGGTAATTTGGCCCGGTGGGTTAGGGGAAGGGCTGGAAGCGGAAGAGGCAGCTGAACAGATGGTCTCAATTTTAGTGACAAAGTAGTCTATGAGCTCCTCGCACTTGTTAGAGGTAAGAATGGAGGAGCCAACTGAGAAGGATTTAAGAAGATGGTTGGTAGTGGAGAAGAGAAGCCGAGGGTTATCTTTTCGTTCCAAGATGATCCTGGAACAGTGAGCAGTTTTGGCCGAGGACAGCAGGACCCGATAGAGCTTTATGTGGTCCAGCCAGATCTAGCGATGAATGGCTAAACCAGTTGTCCACATAAATGTTTAAGTCTGCATCCATTGGACTTAAGGGATCTGAGATGAGGGCCGTACCAAGGGGAATGACCAGGGTGAGGGAGAGCCATGGTTTTAGTAGAGACAAGGGCATCAAAGGTGGAGGGGAGGGCATGATTAAGCAGATCGGTAGCTGTAGAAATGTCATGGTGAATGGAGGGCAAAAGACTAGACAGTTAGGAATTTGAAAGAGCCATTGTAAGTGACTTGGGGAGAGTTTTTCCAAGGGTAGACAAAGAAGGAAGTGGGGTTGGGAGGGGGGAGGAGAAATGTGAGAGCGATACAAGGAAGTGATTAGTGATGACCTTATCTGTGATGAGAATGGAGAGGCCACATGAGATGGCAAGGTCGAGGGGGTGGTCATGAACATGATGAGTTCAGATGGAGGTTGAAATCACCGAGGATGAGAAGTCGCTCAGTGCAGAGGTTGAGGGAGGAAAGCTGCGAAGCGCATGCGCTGAAAACCGGCATTTCCGATCTGCCAAGAATCCTCTTGACAGATCGGACGCCTGCCCTGGAGAAGGGCCTCTGCGGGGGGAGAGTTCCACTTTCTGCAGAACCTCCGCCCGCTGAAAACCCTTAGAAATCTTGGGGGAGAAATTCGGTATCGCCCCGTTTGGGGCGCTAGTATTGGCGGTACGCAAAGTTTAGCGCCAGGCGCAATTTATCGCCACCTCGAGCGATATTGGGTTGCAGCGCCCCTGAAGGTGATTGTGGCGCTAAATCAGGCGCTGCACGGTACTCTTAAGGCGCTAACCCGGCAGCGCTACTCAATTTCTCGGCGGCCGGGCGCAGCACAGGTGCTGTCAATAATCGATTTCCCCGAGACACGCTGGCGCCGGCCAGCTCTTAAAGGGGCAGGTCAATTAACATCAGCAGCCACACTCTGCACCTTGTAGGCCTCAAAATCGGCGGTGACCTACCTGTGGCGTTCAAAACTTCCAAGACATGGAGAGAGTCAGGCAGAGAGCGGAGTGCTTTAGCGATGGGGCATTGGATGATCTGGTTGGCGCAGTGGCGCGCCGGCGAGCTGTGCTGTACCCCAAGAATGGCAGGAGGCCTCATCAGAGCGAATACCGCAGAGCTTGGAGGGATGTTTCCCAAAGAGTCACCTCCAGCAGCATGGTGCCCAGGACTCCTGTGCAATGCAGGAAGAAGTTCAACGACCTCGCTCGGGTCGTTAGGGTGAGTGCCTTTTTCACAATCATCTTCATCCCTCCATCTGCACCTGATTTTATGGCCAGAGGGTGCGCAGAGCCCCAATGGCCATCTGCCAGCCAGCACCCATGGCCCTTTCTGGAAACACACACGCACATTCAGCTCAGTGCATAATGTAAGGGCTATTCTACCATGGGGGGCATGTGATGTCAGCTCAGGGCATAATGTAAGGGCTATTCTACCATGGGGGGCATGTAATGTCAGCTCAGGGCAGCATGTTTCATCACTTCCCCTCCTTTCTCCTGCAGGCCAAGCTGGCCAGGAACCGTAGGGAGCAGCTTCGTACCGGAGGAGGCCGGCCTCACCTGCAGACCCTCACAGACCTCGAGGAGCGAGTCCACCAGATTGTTGGAAGCCAGATGAGTGGTCCTGTCACCTCTGGAGCTGCCGACCCCATTGTGCACAGCGATGGTAAGGTCATCACCTTTTTGAACTCTCTCCTTCCACTTGTTCCCCTCACCAGCATGCTTTTTCACTCTGGACCCAAGTCAGTGCATTGCAGCACTCATGCATCCCTTGCTGCCACCCTGTCCTTTCGCTAAAGCCACTCTTCAACCTCCCTGCTTTCAGATGCTGCATCACCAGCTCGGGAGCCGAGCCCTCAAGCTGCCACTGCCACTGACTCTGGAGGCGACGAGCAGGAGGAATCCGGACCATCCCTACCACCCTCAGGCGAGCCAGCCCCTCTGCAGACTGGGGAGACTACTTCCCTGGAGGGGAGCAGGGGGGGAATGCTCTGGGGAGGAACCAGCTCCAGGAACTAGCGGGCTGCAGCAACGCAAGGTGGTTAGGGAAGCTCGGGGGCCGTCTCCCCGGAGGGCGAGTCAGGCCGCGAGTGCTGCTGCACAGAGCGCAGAGGAGGTGCGTGCCCTCGCAGAAATGAGCGCCCAGGCTGGGCTGAGGCACACTAAGCTCATGGCTGCAGTGGCAAGGATGCCTGAATCCATCGAGACACTGGCAAGGAGTGTCCAAGACTTCGGCGCAGCACAGGCAAGGAGTGCGCAGGACCTCGGGGCAGCACTGGAAAGGACTGTCCAGGGCTTCGGGACAGCACTGGAAAGGACTGTCCAGGGCTTCGGGACAGCACTGGAAAGGACTGTCCAGGGCTTCGGGACATCACTGGAAAGGACTGTCCAGGGCCTCGGGGCAGCACTGGAAAGGACTGTCCAGGGCTTTGGGACAGCACTGGAAAGAACTGTCCAGGGCTTCACCGAAGCACTGGCACCTGCCACGCAACTGCTGAGTGCTGCCACGCAGTCACCCGCTGGTCTCATGCAGACACAGATTGAGGCCACGCGACCACTGACTGCTGCCACCTTCGCTGGATCAGGCAGGATTACCCGGGGCCCTTGCAGCACCACAGCAGGCCAGCAATCTGTGGACCATCCGATTGCGGCGCATGCTGCGGTGCTGCCCCATCAGAGTGCCAGTGTGTCGGCCGACCAGGGAGCTGCTGTCCGCTCTCAGGATGACAGCATTCCTGATGCCACCGCTGGCACGTCTCCACTGCAGCTGCCACCACTTGCAGGACAGACTTCTTCCACCCATGCACAGTTGGAGCAGTCAGCAGCCGGGCCCTCCAGGCCCAGAGGTCGTCCAGGCCGTCCCTCAGGGGCATCTGCGCTTTCGGACAGTCAGCAGGCCTCCCCCAGCCTTGCTGCAGCCACTGGGGTCCCATTACGGAGGAGCTGCAGGGAGGGAAGGGGCCAACCTCGCAAGAGAAGCAGATCACCATCAAGGGGGAAAGAGTAGAAGGTGCTGCTGAAACGTCTTATTTGTAGAAATCAAGGCCAAGGATGCTGGTCTGAATGTTAGTTATGTTTTGGACAGTTTCCCGGGTGTGCGAGTCACTTATTTGTCAGTGGGTTAGTTTTGCTTTCTGTTGCCATTGCTTTGTCTTGTTGGACAGAAGCACATTTTGTACAATAAATAACTTTCTTTATTTACAATGGCCGTGTCTGCTATTTACATGCATTTTGCCCTTCACAGGCTTTTGGGTATCGGAACGGTTCCATTCCTCTTCTTGGAATGGTAGCAAGCATTCCGTGAGAGGGGCCTAGAAGCGACTTCTGATCAGCCTCTGACGGACTGCCCTTCCAGTTTGTACCTCCCTCCCATCTTGGTCCTCCTCCTCCTCCTCCTCCTCCTCTGCTGGTGCTTCAATGTCTGGTGGCATTGGCTGGGTACGTAGGATAGCCAGGTTATGCAGCATGCAACATACAACCACGAAGTGGGAGACTCGCTCAGGTGAGTACTGCAGGGCTCCTCCGGAATGGTCCAGACAGCGGAACCGCTGCTTCAGCATGCCGATTGTGTGCTCCACAATGTTCCTCATCGCCTGATGGCTCGCATTGTAGCATTCTTCAGCAGTGGTGCTGGGCGAACGGAGCGGGGTCATCAGCCACGGGCACAAAGGATAGCCCTTGTCCCCGAGAAGCCAGCCTCCTGGGTGAGCCGGGGCCTCGAAAAGGTCTGCAACAGAAGTCTGGCGCAGAATGAAGGCATCGTGGCTGCTGCCTGGGAACTGCGCATTCACTGCGAGGATCAGCTGTCGGTGATCACAGACCAGCTGGACATTCAAGGAATGGAACCCCTTGCGGTTGCGGAACTCCTCCGGATTCAATACAGGCGCCCGCAAAGCCACGTGCGTGCAGTCAATGGCACCCTGCACCATGGGGAAGTCCGCTATTGCTGCGAAGCCCTCTGTGCGCTCCTGCTGCTTGTCCGGGGTCATTGGGAAGGAGATGTACTGCCGCCTCCTTTTAAACAGGGCATCAGTCACTTGACGGATGCAGCAATGCACTGCAAACTGCGAGATGTTGGCTATGTCCCCAGTTGCAGCCTGAAAGGAGCCACTTGCGTAGAAGTTTAGGGCACCAGTCATCTTCACAGCCACCGACATAGATGTCCTGCACCTTATGAGGCTGCAGATCTGGCTGAAGCAGGTGGCACAGCTCAGTCACCACCTCCTTTCTAAAGCGCAGCCTTCTGATACACTGCTCCTCCGACATATTCATGTATGAGAACTGCTGTCGGAAAACCCTGGCAGCGTAAGGTCTGGTGTGGCGACGTCTGTTGGCTCTCCTCCGTCTGGCCATGCCTGCCCCTCTCTCCCTGCGTCTCTGTGCCCTTTCCAGATGATTCAGCAGCAGGATGTTCCCCTCCAATGCAGCCCCCATAATAAGTGCGCACAGAAAGTCTCCCCGTTTGAAATGCTCACCAACAGCAAGGTGATGGTCAGAAGGCTGAAGATCTTCTGCCAGCGCTGGCTCAGTGGTGAAATGGCTCTCAGTGTGCAGCTCAGCAACTCTCTGTAACTCTCGAAGAAGTTGTGCTCCAAAAATGGCTGCCGCTTTTATACCACAGCAGTCGCCTTTAAAGAACGCCCCCCCAGCCCGACAGCGACTGGGGAACGTTCCAGGTAAGCTGTCCTTATTAGCGCCAGGCGGAACGGAGGGGGGCGCCACTGACTTTCCGGTCCGGGGCGCCCAAAAGGCGTTGCACACTGAAATGATGTCATGATCTGCCTGCGCCCGTGAGCGGGCGCTAAGATTTAGTGCCGGCGCTAAATGTCCGCTCAATATGGGAAGAGGCGCAGGGTTCACTGCGCCCGGGCGCTAATTGGTTACCGCCCCACTTCTCGGCCTCTTTAGGCACTAATGGGTGGCACAACCAACCAAATTTCTCCCCCCTTATGCCTGGTAAAAGGCATAAGGTCTGCTTTTACCAGCATAAGAGTTTAAAAAAGTTAAAAAAAATGTTTTTCACTCATTTATAATTTTTAAATACTTTTAAAAAAGGTAAGTTTATTTTTAGGCCCGTAAAAAACTTTAATTTGTTATTCAAAAAATTAAATTTTTGTTTAAAATATTTAATTGAATGTAATTTTAACTCATTTTAAAAACGTGATGGTTTTTAAAATGTATTTAATGTTTTAGTGTCTTTTTTCAGTGATCCCCATTCATACTTTTGACAGGTCTACCTATCAAAAGTATGAAGACAGATTCCCTTCTCCCATTGGTTCCCCATGGCCCATGTGATCCCAGGGATGCTTGCAAACCACATGCACCCCTGGGATACGAGGACCCTGCGCATTTCATTGTGGAGAGGGTCAGGATCAGAAATGGTCGGGCCTCGGGAGCCCTCGGGTAGGGGCGTAGATTTTTTCCCGATAGGGAGGTATCCACACACAGGAAGCCTCCTATCAGAAATTACAGGCCATTGATTTGACAGCACATCGAAAATGTAACAATCTGTACCACTCTGTGTTAGGCTTAGGTTATGTTGCCATGATCCCCAGATTGCAAGCTCCCTATCTCTCATGTGTCAGGCAAGTTAATGAACAAAGGTCAGGCATTGCCCCACTGGGAGAGAATGAAAACATTCAAAAGAAAAATGCAGAGAGATTTAAGATTTTTTTTGGTCAATTTTTCCCTCTTTTTCTTCCTTGCCCTCTCCTGTTCTCCCGCAATTGTTGACTCCTTGCTTGGTTATGGTTCTGCTAAGTAGCCACATGAGAGTCTGGACATTGAGTGTTGGCAAGCAATGCGACAGTCAGGGACGTCACATTCAAGCTGCAGCCTGTTGTAGGATTCTCAAAATTAACAGATCCCCCATTACGAAAGAAAACCCTATTAAAATGACTTTGGACCCCTACTAAAAACTTCAGGAGGATAAAAGGCATATTTGGCCTAACAGGGAGATTCAAGGTCAAAAACAGACTTGGCATTTTAAAAGGACATGTTCAGGCATGTTTGGGGAAAAGGCTGCAACAAAGAAATGGGATCAACCTCTGCAGTTAGACAGTTTGAGTATTGGAGTTAATCAAGCTGTCTGGGGGAACTGTAAACGTCACTCAGCCCCTATCAAGAAATTTACATGCTAACAATAGACCCACGGAAGAACAGCCTCACAGAACCCATCCAAATCATGCATAATACAAATCGTTTAGCCAACCTACAAAGAATCTCAGGCCCCACAGGAAACTCAAAGCCTGAGGACAATTCATTACAATTAGATAAGAGATCAACAGCTCAGGAAAACCATCCCGAAACTACTTCTCACATTCTTAAACTGCTTCAACAACTCAGGAAGCCATCCCAAAACCGATTAAACAATTTAAGATTAGGAGGCCCCAATTAGTATAATTGAAAGCTTGTTTTCTAAAGACAGAGAAGCCAAGAAGTTTGAAAGACTCGTTCAGCAGTCAGTTCAGCAGTTACACAGTTGCAACACGTTCTCTACAAGCTCTTCAGTTCTGGGCAGTTCTCAGGAGTTCATCGAGTTCGAAGAAGTCCACAGTTCTGGAAGTAGGTCAACACACAAGCAAAAACCAGAGCAACAGTTTCAGTGAGCATCAGACACCTCACGGCAACAAGGGCCTTACAAAACAACCAACCAGGGTACGGCAGGCACCAACCAACACATCCAGCGAACCCCAAAATCGCAAACCAGCTCAACTCTCAAGGAGTCGTTTTGGTGAGCATTATCTCTGGTCCTTCAGAGCCTAACTTAGCTAGTAAGGTGGGATTGGGAGGGGTGAGAGATTTGTCTACTGTAATTTTCCCTCGTGTATGCCGAAGTGTTTCCCCATTTTTATTGGAGTGTTAAGATTATTGTGTTGTATTTTCTTTCTCAAATAAAATTCAAAGTTCTTGCACCAAAATCAGTTTGTCTGCTGCACTTTTCATCACACCCCCCAAATAAGTCCAAGGTCTAGAACCAAGGGAGTGGGAGCGATTCGAACCGCTCATAAGTCAGAGGTGAAGCTGCCCCCAAACACCACCCCCTACACTTTTCAAAGTCCACATACACACGGTTTCCAGCATAGGCTACTGGATAGCAACCAGGAGTGAGAACCTTGCCTGCTATTCCTCTTCCCAGGTGGCTAATTGTACCCCCTACTGCAACCCAGCTAAGATTTGCTCATTCAGCACAATCTCAAAATGAACCTTCTGGTCTGTGTGGCACTTTCACACCACCTTTACTAACTTTAAATGTCAGCTGTGGCTAAGTGGCAGTACTCTTGTCCTCCAAGTCAGAAAATTGTGGGTTCAAGTCCCACTCCAGAGACTTCAGCGCAAAATCTAAACTGACACCTCATTGCTGTACTGAGGGGGTGCTGCACTATTGGAGGTGCTTTCTTTGAGATGAGATGTTAAACAGCCTACCCACTCAAGTGGATGTTAAGGATCCCACGGCACTATTTGAAGAAGAGCAGATGAGTTCTCCCAGTGTTCTGGCCAACATTTATCCCTCAATCAATGCCTAAAACAGATTATCTGGTCATTTATTTCATTGCTGTTTGTGGGAGCTTTCTGTGCCCAAATTAGCTGCCGTGTTTTCTACATTACAACAGTGACTACACTTCAAAAGTACTTCATTAGCTAGTAAAGCACTTTGAGATGTCCTGTAAATGTATGTTCTTTCCTTATTTTACCCATCAAGTGAGCTGTAAGAAGTTAGGTTAAAAACAATCAAAAATACCCTATCCAAACCATAAGAATGGGTTGTCTTCTCTTTCACCTCAGAACTAATGCCCCCATCACCATTTCTGGTTAAACCTTATTCAGGTACAAGTGGGTACGAGTGGAGTGGAATCTTCATGCTTCCCAACTCTAATGTGCATAACTAGTATTGAAGGACATCTGAATATGACACAAACTGTATGGCTATGAGGGGTGGCTAGGTCAGGGTCATTCGTACTGCATGCTGACAGGTAATTCTTGGAGCTTTTGAATAGCTGTATCACTGAAGGCTACAGCAGTTAAATAACCCTGAACTATACGGCAGGGCAACACACCGCTGCTGCAATGAGTGGTGCCATGGTACAGAAGGATGTGCCTATGAGCTTGCGATGCCTACACCAAGGCACACTCACTCAGCTTAACAGCAACTCACGTGCAGTGCCCGGGAGAAACTGGCCACCCTACCCACTCACCCTCAGAATGAAGGTCTAAAGAGAGAAAAAAACTTCCATTTACATAGTGCCTTTCATGACCTCAAGAGTCCCAAAGTTCTTCACAGCCAATGAAGTATATTTGAAATATTTTTGTAATGCACGGAAATGCAACAGCCAATTTGCATTATTAGCAATGAAATACTGACCAGATAATTTGCTTCGGTACTGTTGGTTAAGGGATAAGCATTGACCAGGACTTCCACTGCTCTTATTCAAATAGGATCTTTTCATCCTCCTCAGAGAGCAGTTTATTGGCCCACGCGTGAGTACGGACGGGGTACTCACGCGTGTACCCGGAGGAATTGCCAGTTTTCAGCATGCACAGCGCATGTGGAGAAAACCGGCATTTCCTCTCCTCTGACCCAAGGGGTTAAGAGGCTGAACGCGTGCGCGCAGGAGTCTGAGCGTGCGACTTGGATTTCCTTTATTTTTAGAGAGTTGCGCATGTGTAACGGCCTCCAGTTTTTACGCATTGAAAAACCACACATAAGTACTTAGTTTTACAGGTAAGTGGTCTATTAATACAATTTATAATTTTTTTTCCCCACAGGTTTATTATTTTAAAGAATTTACAGTAAGGTAAGTTTAGTTTTAGCCCCGATTTTTTATATAATAATTTTTTTCAAATTTTAAAATTATTGTTTAAAATAGTTTTTTTACAGTTATTTATGGTTCATTTAAGTAGTGCAATGTTTTTTTTAATTTTCTTTCAAGTTTAAGTAGTGTTTTGGGGCCAGGAGTTTTCATGAGTTTGACAGCTCTTACTCTCAAACTCATGAATGAACTTTTGCAACCTCCCATTGGTTGCCCTGTGCTCACGTGATCCCAGCCGGCTCATCGCACTAAGTCCGCCGCTGGGTCACGCACGCACAGCGCAGCAGGACCTCAAGCGGGCCAGTGAGAGGAAATGCAATGCGGGCCAGGATCAAAATGTCAGCGCGCCGGGTAAGTGCACGTCGGGGGCTTGCACGCGCGGCAAGCTCCCGATCCTAATTTCAGGGCCATTGTCTCATCTGAAAGACAGCACCTCCGACAGCGCAGCACTCGTGTCAGCCTAGATTATGTGCTGAAGTGCGGCTTGAACCCACAGCCTTCTGATTCAGAGGCGAGAGTGCTACCCACTGAGCCATGACTGACACCAAAATGGAAAAAATAGGTAAAACGGCGGTACATCACTCACCGAATAACAACATCGTATTCGTTGATTGTTGCTCCAAGGGAGCTGTTCTTAAGGGTATGTCCATTGCCGATGATTGCACATCTTTTACAAGGTAACCTGACAAAAGACACTTTTATTAAAGCGGGATAGTAAGTGCAGTGACTGAACATGACAAAGTACCACTGTGAAGAATTCAAATTGCTTGGTTGATTAGTGAATAACCTCTGGAGTGAGTTATGGCCACCAGAACCTGGCAGGACTTGCGGTTGCTTTTGCGAGAGCACACAAACTCTTTTTTTTACTGAATGATTAAAAGTATTTACATATTTCTTTCTGTTGCTGTACCTGGATATGTCAGCCTATAATATTTAAATGTAATCCAACCTCTGTAGGTTTTAGAGATATGGCTAAGAGAGGCGTTACGGGTAGGTGAAGTTAGCCTGAGTTAGTGCGTAAAGAGAGTCACAGAACCCCACCAACTGATACTGCCACAGTACAGCAAGGAATGGACGTCCGTGGGCCAACCAGACATTAAAACTAAATCAAAAATGAATAATAGAATCCATCAGGTTATAAAATATGATTCTGATACTATAAGAATGGACAGAAGTTAAAATCGTTTAGGGGTAATGGGAACACACTGAGGAGAAGGAATGAGCTCTGCTAGACAGTGCAAGGAATGTGGCCTTGAGTAGCACAGAGAAGATGCAGCTTTATTATTCATTCTTGATTTAGTCTGCCCTGCCTGGTTTTCGCAAGGATGTACTCCAGTGCAGTACTAAGCGAGTGCTGCACTGTCGCAGTGTCAGTACTGATTGAGTGCTGCACTGTTGGAGGGGGGTACTGAGGGAGTGCTGCACTGTCGCAGTGTCAGTACTGATTGAGTGCTGCACTGTTGCAGGGTAAGTACTGAGGGAGTGCTGCACTGTTAAAGATACCATCTTCAGCATAAGACATTAAACAAAGGCCCCAACTTTCCTCTTAGGTGGACGTAAAAGATCCCTTGGCACTACTCGAAGAAGAGCAGGGGCATTCTCCTCAGCGTCCTGGCCAATATTTATTCCTCGACCAATATCACTAATAAAACAGATTATCTGGTCATTATCACATTGCTGTCTGTGGGAGCTTACTGTGCATAAATTTGGTGCTGCATTTCCAAAAATGACAACAGTGACTACACTTCCAAAGTACTCATTAACTGTAAAGTGCTTTAGGACATCCTGAGGTCGTGAAAGGTGCTTTAGAAATGAAAGTACTTTCTTTTTTTGTCCTTTTACCCATCAAAGGATTTTCATTCATTTTCTTTTCTTTAGTGTTGTGGCAGAGCCACTGAGGGACTTGACTCCAACCTAAGCTTGTACCAGTCTGTTAGTGATTTCTGTGTTTGTACATACTGTTTGCATGCACGGGGCGCGGTCCCTTTAAGACTGCAGCAAAGCGCGGGTAAACGCGATGGCGTCATGCCGCTAATCACGTGACGACCCAAGTGCGGGAAAAACGTGATGACATCATGACACCATCCACGGGACCGCCCGGGCAGTCCTCGTGGAGCCTCCAACCAGCAAAGACCTGTTTTCGTGGTTCTCCTGTACAAACTGTTTAAACTCGTTAGTTTTGCATTAAAACTCGTTTGTTTGAACGCCTGAGTCGAACTCAGTTCTTAGATAGGAATTAGAGACAATTCCTACATTGGTGACCCCGTCTTTTGCGAACGTTTTTTGCGAAAAGAACACGACATGGAGGCCAACGCCGTTTTGTTGAAGCTACCGCAGTTCTGAGAGCAGCAGGCGACCTCGTGGTTCATCCAGGTCAAAGCCCAGTTCGCTCTGAGAGGCATCATTGCAGATCAAACTAAATACCTCTACGTGGTCTCGGCACTCGAAAGCTCCACCGCCTCACGGATCATCAGCCTCCTTGGGAACCATTCGATGGAGGGCAAGTATGATACCATCAAGGCGCAGTTGCTGCAAGTATTCGGGCTCACTAAATCAGAGCGCGCACGTCGATTGCTCGCCTTGCCCGGCCTGGGGGACTCCAAGCCTTCGGAATTGATGAACCAAATGCTCATACTCCTGGGCTCCAAACCGGAATGCTTCCTTTTCCGGGAACTATTCCTCAGCCAGCTGCCTGAGCAGGTGCAAGCTGCCCTGACCAGATCCGAGGTAGAAGACTGCGCGGCACTCGCGGCAGAGGCGGACAAAATATTCACGGTCACGCAGCAGTACTGCACCGCCACGAGGCGCCCATCCCCCACGGACGCCGCCATGAGGCGCCTCTCCCCCACAGATGCCGCCACAGCTCGTCAGTCAACAGGGCTGTGTTTCTACCACGCGCAGTTCGGCGCGAAGGCAAGACGGTGCCGTCCTCCCTGTAGCTTTCCCCCCCCAAAAAACCAACTGCGAATAATGAGGAACGGGTCTAATGGGCGCCCCGCGGCAGCCATGGTGATCGGCAACGCCGGCAAGTTGCTTTTTATTACCAATACGCTCTCCGGCCGTTGTTTTCTGTGCGACACTGGAGCACAGTGCAGCATTTTGCCAGCGTCCGCCCTCGATGTACAGGCAGGGAAGCACGGCCTCGCCCTTGAAGCGGCCAATGGCGGAGCGATTCGGACTTTCGGCAGACGGCGTGTGGCGGTTTGATTCGGGGGGCAGCGGTTTCATTGGGAGTTCGTTACGGCCAAGGTTTCTCAACCCATTCTCGGCATGGATTTCCTGTGCGCCAACAGCCTCCTGGTCGACGTGAAAAACCGGCGGTTGATCAACGCAGCAACCTCGATTCCATCCCCTGTTACCGCAGTAACACTACGTCACGCACGGTCGCCTGTGCTTTCCCGACTCCCGACGAGTTCGCCCGCCTGCTCGCAGAATTTCCCGACCTGACGAGACCCACGTTCTCCTCCACAGCCACGAAACACGGTGTGGAACACCACATCGCCACCAACGGTCCCCCGGTCTACGCGCGAGCTCGGCACCTGGATCCTGGCAAGCTGGCGGTTGCAAAGGCGGAGTTTGCCACCATGGAACGTTTAGGGATTATTCACCGGTCGAATAGTCCATGGTCTTCACCCCTTCATATCGTTCCGAAGCCTGGCGGCGGATGGCGACCTTGCGGTGACTATCGATGCCTGAACGACGCCACCACTCCGGATCGGTACCCGATCCCCCACATCCAAGATTTCTCTGCCCATTTGACAGGAAGCAACTTCTTCTCCAAAGTCGACCTCGTCCGGGGCTACCACCAGGTCGCAGTGCACCCACAGGATGTCCAGAAGACCGCGGTCATCACCCCATTCGGCCTCTTCAAATTTCTGCGCATGCCGTTTGGCTTAAAGAACGCCGCCCAGGCTTTCCAGCGTCTGATGGATTCCGTGCTGCGGGACCTCAACTTCATCTTCATCTATCTGGATGACATTCTGATTGCCAGCTCCACCAAAGAGGAACATCTCTGTCACCTTCGCACCCTGTTTCGACGCCTCAGCCAACGCGGCCTGATTATCAACCCAGCTAAGTGCCAGTTTGGCCTGCAACAAATTGATTTCCTGGGGCATCGCATCACCGCAGAGGGGGCGGTTCCTTTGCAAGCGAAGGTGGAGGCGGTGATATCCTTTCCACGCCCGCAGAACATAAAGGACCTGCAGGAATTCCTAGGCATGGTAAACTTTTATCACCGTTTCGTGCCTAAGGCAGCACTACTCATGCAGCCCCTGTATGAGGCCCTCAAGGGCAGGACTGGCAAGGACCCGGTAGACTGGTCGGTTGACATGGACCGAGCATTCGCCGACACCAAAAGCGCCTTGGCCAGCGTGACCATGCTGGCACACCCATTACCAGGAGCCACCATCGCCCTCACCACCAACGCGTCAGACTACGCAATCGGCGCCGTACAGGAGCAATGGGTGAACGGGACGTGGCAGCCGTTGGCGTTCTTCAGCCGACAACTTAGACGGAACGCAAGATCCTATAGCACTTTCGACCAGGAGTTGCTAGCCCTTTTTCTGGCTATCCGCCATTTTCGGTTCCTGCTGGAAGGACGTCCTTTCACCACTTTTGTGGACCACAAGCCACTCACCTTTGCCATGGCCAAGACCGCCGAACCGTGGTCATCCCGACAGCAGCGTCAGCTGACTTACATATCAGAATTTACTACGGATATCCAGCATGTGGCCGGTAAGGACAACCTGGTGGCAGACTGCCTCTCCCGCGCGACTGTCAATGCAGTCCATCTGGGCATCGACTACGCCCTCATGGTGGCGGACCAAGTCTCGGACCCAGAAGTTCAGGCTTACTGAGCCAACATCACTAGTCTCCAGTTAGCCGACGTCAAGTTCCATTCGGCAGGTACCATGCTGCTGTGCGACATCTCCGTACGGGACCTTCGCCCTGTGGTGCCGGTCGCCTGGTGCCGCAAGGTTTTCGACGCCATACATGGGTTGTCGCACCCAGGGATGAAGGCCTCGCAGAAGTTCATGTCGGCTAAATTCGTTTGGCACAGCATGCATAAGGATGTCCGTGACTGGGCCAACACCTGCATCGTCTGCCAAAAGGCCAAGGTGCAGCGCCACGTCAAGGCCCCATTGGCCACCTTCACAGTTCCGGAGCGGCGTTTTGACCACGTCAATGTGGATCTGGTAGGACCACTTCCACCTTCCCATGGTTTTTCCTCACATTCTGACCATGGTAGACCGCACCACCAGATGGCCAGAAGCGGTGCCCCGGTCATCCACTACTTCGGCGGACATGGCCAGGGCGTTCATTTCTTCCTGGGTTGCCCGTTTTGGAGTGCCCGCTGACATTTCTTCGGATCGAGGACCGCAGTTTTCCTCCGAACTCTGGAACGCAGTGGCTCAGGGACTCGGCGTCAAGTTGCACCGCACTACAGCCTACCACCCTCAAGTGAATGGCCTCTGTGAGCGTTTTCACAGATCACTGAAAGCCGCACTGAGGGCCAGTCTCCAGGACGCTGGATGGGCGGACATGCTACCGTGGGTTCTGTTGGGCCTATGCACGGCTCCCAAAGAAGACCTTCACTCTTCCTCTGCAGAGTTGGTTTATGGTCAGCCGCTGCGAGTCCCAGGGGATTTCCTGCCAACGCCGATGGAGCCATGGTCCGCGTCAGGCCAGCTTAACAGTCACCAGGAGGCGGCCAGATGTTTCGCGCCGGTCCCCACGTCGCGCCACGGGCTTCAGCGATCGCACGTGCCCACAGAGCTTACAAAGGCTGAATACATTTTCATCCGCCACGATGCGCATCGGGATCCGCTCAAGGCCCCGTATACTGGTCCTTTCCGGGTGTTAGAGGCAGGAGACAAAACCTTCAAGGTCGATGTCAGTGGTAAACCGGACCACATTTCAGTCGACCGTTTAAAGCCGGCACACTTGGACCTCGACCGCCACGTCGAGACAGCACAGCCGCCAAGATGAGGTCAGCCACCCATCGTCGTCACACCAGATCAAGTGCAATCGCCCGCTCGACCGCCAGCCGTCCAGCAGCCTCCGCTTCGGGAGTACAGGAGTTGCTCTGACAGGCTTGTCAGACCCCCTCACCATTTGACTTTTTCCGTTAAAGAGAATTCTGGGGGGGCGCATGTGGCAGAGCCACTGAGGGACTTTGAGCAACTGTACATAATTCCCTTTAACGAGGTTTGACTCCAACCTAAGCCTGTACCAGTCTGTTAGTGATTGCTGTGTTTGTACATACTGTTTGCATGCACGGGGCGCGGTCCCTTTAAGACTGCAGCAAAGCGCGGGTAAACGCGATGATGTCATGCCGCTAATCACGTGACCACCCAAGCGCGGGAAAAGCGTGATGACGTCATGACGCCATCCACGGGACCGCCCGGGCAGTCCTCGTGGAGCCTCCGACCAGCAAAGACCTGTTTTCATGGTTCTCCTGTACAAACTGTTTAAACTCATTAGTTTTGCATTAAAACTCGTTTGTTTGAACGCCTGAGTCGAACTCAGTTCTTAGATAGGAATTAGAGACAATTCCTACAGTGTCACACTGAAACAGTTATGAAGACAGAGGCTTGTCAGGTGACATGGGTGGTTAGTGGGTATAAACGGCGGTGTGTCCTAGTGGCCTATGGACAGCTTGGACTAAAGACACCAGACATCAAGCTCAGGGTGTCCGAGGTTCATCCAATGGGCTGTCTGCATGTAAGTATATAGACGTACATCACTTGCTTGATTACTATTAACCAGATAAGGCAGGGACTAAATCTTATATTTTGTAATAAAGTATTAACCTTGCGGAAACGAGACTCCCAAACTTATTCATTAATAAGATGAGGCAGAGGCTGAATCTTACGACCTCTACCTGCAAATAACTCCCTCATCATCCAATGGAGAAAATGAGGGCATCTCATTGTGGATTTCAACCATTTTGGTCGGGGAATTTCCCACTTTCTAATTGGACAATGGCCTCTGTCTGAGCCCTCAATCATTCTCCTAAAAGCCTAGAAATTATTACTGTGAATATTAGTGGAGTAAATGCTCAATGCCTTGGTATATTACGCTGTCTGTTAGTTAAACAGAAACAATGGTAACTTGAAAATAACCACCAGTTAAAGCATGGAAACCAACAACAACCTACATTTATATAATGTCTTCAACATAGCAAAACATCCCAAGCCGTTTCACAAGAGCGTAATCAGGCAAACAAATTGACACCGAGCCAAAGAAGGAGACATTAGGACAGGTGCTTGGTCACAGAGGTAGGATTCAAAGAGCCTCTTAAAAGGAGGAGAGAGAGAGGCAGAAAGGTTTAGGGAGGGAATTCCAGAGCTTAGGGCCTCGGCAGTTTAAGGTACAGCCGTCAATGGTGGGGAGAAAGAAGTGGGGGATGGACAAGAGGCCAGACTTGGAGGAGCGTAGAGATCTCGGAGGGTCGTAGAGCTGTTTTCCGTCCTACTTTAAAGGCTGATGCTCTGCACTTATAGGCCTAGAAATTGGCCTGAGGCGCCCAAGCGGCGCAAAGTTTGCCTGGGTGCTGGAATTTGCACCGCGATCGCCGCATTAGCGATCGCCGCTGTGTTATCTTGAGGTGGCCATAGATGGAGACGGACACCGGTTAACTCCGTAACATGGTTTAATCAACCCTTGCACATAAAAGCTTCTGCCATGAGGCAGCAAAAACAAAGAGTACAACAGTACAGATCAGACTTAACTCAGGAGAGCAATTGCCACAGCACCACCTGGTGGATCAGGTTACTCATAACCTCCCAGGTTACTACACTCCTTCCCCCTTAAGATTGCCGTATGCAATTCTTAAACAATAACTCTTACTAGGTACTACGTTTTAATTAACCAGTATGCTCTAACCATGGTTAACCCCTGACTAATTTAACAGGTTTGTATAAGTCTTTCTGGTTGCTTGCGAATCCTTTGTGAACGTCTTAATTCCACTTGTGGTGGATTCTCAGATTCATTCGCACTTGAGATTGGAGTAGTCTCTGATGTTGGTTTTACTCTGTCCCGCTGTGGCCTGGCAGTACCAGTGTCCACTGGCACCTTATAAGCCGTGCTGGGTCCTGGAACAGCCTGCTCTACTGCCCTTTGTTCCATCTGAGGCAGTTCCCCCTGCTGCCGGCTGAAAAGCTGATCCACATGCCAACAAACCCCTCGACCATCCCCTAGTAACACGGAGTATGACACAGGTCCTGTAATGTCCTGGACTAGTCCTGGTATCCATTTAGGTCCATAACCGAAGTTCCGGGTGTACACAGAGTCCCCTATGGCGAAATGGCGAGCTCTAGTATGTTTGTCATGGTACGCTTTTTGGTTTGTTTGTTTTGTCTCAACCTTGCTTTTGAGATCTGGGTGTATCAGGTCTAACGTGCACCGCAACTTTCTCCCCATCATCAACTCAGCCGGAGAAAGCCCCGTGGTAGCTTGGGGTGTTATACGATAACAAGGCTCTATTGAGCTTGGTCTCCAGGGTGTCACCTGAGCTCTTCCTCATGAGCTCCTTAAAAGTCTGCACGGCTCGCTCGGCTAACCCATTTGAGGCTGGGTGATATGGAGCCGAGGTGACATGTGTGATTCCATTCCTTACCATGAATTCTTTGCTACCTTCACTAACAAAACACTGTGCATTGTCGGATACAATCATTTCTGGAATACCATGCGTGCTGAAGCTGTTCCTGAGACAATTCAGTGTGGCATCAGTCGTTGCAGAGCTCACTGGATAAACGTCGATTCACTTTGAGTGAGCGTCAACCAGCACCAAAAACATTTTGCCCATAAAAGGTCCCGCATAGTCTATGTGAATTCTCCTCCAGGGTTTGCTGGGCCACTCCCAGGGATGGAGTGGTGCCCCGGCAGGCGCTTTCCTCTGTTCCTGACATATAGTGCATGACTTTACCTTTGACTCAATTTCAGCATCCAAGTTGGGCCACCACAGGTAGCTCCTAGCCAGTCCTTTCATTCTAGTCATTCCTGGGTGCGATTGATGCAACTGTTCCATCAAAGTAGAGCGTCCCCGCTCTGGGACTATGATGCGTGCTCCCCATAGCACACATCCATCTTGGACACTGAGCTCGTGCTGTCTCTGTCTGTACGGCGCGAACTCCGGTCCCTCGCGGTGATCTGGCCAGCCTTTCAACACGTACTCACGGACCCTTGACAGAACGGGGTCCTTGGCTGTCCAGCCCTGGATTTGCGCTGAAAGCATCAGGGGACTGATCTCCTGATCCAGCATCAGGACGTGCTCCTCAGGGGAAGTACTGCGAGGAGATTTTGAGAGGGGCAGGCGGCTGAGAGCATCCACGTTCCCGTTTTCCTTGCCGGCTCTGTACGTGATCACATATTCATAGGCTCTTAGTATTACTGCCCATCTCATTATTCTCTGTGATGCCATTTGAGGCACCGCTTTCATCTCATTCAGTAAGCTAATAAGAGGCTTGTGGTCAGTACTGATTACAAACTTCCTCCCATATATGTACTTATGGAATTTCTTTACTCCAAATATAATGGCCAACCCCTCTTTATCAAGCTGTGAATAGTTCTTTTCCGCAGCTGTGAGCGTGCGTGAAACAAACCCGATGGGCCTTTCTGCTCCATCTGGCATGCGGTGGGCCAACACTGCCCCCACTCCATAGGGTGATGCGTCGCAGGACATTATCAGCTCCTTCTTCTCGTTGTAATGCACCAACACCCTGCTGGACTGAAGTAGCTCCTTTGACTGCTGAAACGCTTTCGCTTGCTCTGGCCCCCAACGCCATGGCTCCTCCTTTCTCAGCAGTTTGTGCAGGGGTGCCAGCAGCATCGATAAGTTTGGAAGAAACCGGTTATAATAATTCAGGAGCCCTAGATAGGCTTTCAGTTCAGTCACTGAGGTGGGTGCAGGTGCATCCTGCACTGCCCGCACTTTCCCTGGTAATGGATGGAGGCCTGTGGCATCCACCCGATGTCCTAGGAATGTAACTTCCTTCTCCATGAAACTACGTTTGCTCCGTTTCAGGCGTAGCCCCGCCTCTTCCAGCCGCTGTAGCACTTTGTCCAGTGTTTTTAAGTGATCCTGATCGTCACTTCCTGTTAGCAGAATATCATCTAAGTACACGGCCATCTTTGGAATGCCCTGCAGAATGCCCTCCATAGTCCGTTGGAATATTGCTGGGCTAGAACTGACACCAAATGGTAACCTGGCATACGTGAACAGCCCCTTGTGCGTGTTCACTGTGACAAACTTTTTTGATTCTTCATCTAGCAATATCTGCTGATACGCATGACTCATCTCCAGTTTGCTGAATCTTTCTCCCCCAGCGAGCGATGTTAACATGTCCTCCATTCTCGGAATGGGGTACTGTTCCAGTGATGATACTCTGTTCACTGTTATCTTATAGTCACCACACACCCTTACGTTACCGTCGGGCTTCAATACCGGGACTATTGGTGCCGCCCAGTCTGAAAATTTCACTGGTTCTATTACTTTGTCCCTTAGCAGGCGATCTAGTTCCGCCTCAACTTTGGTTTTCATTGCAAAAGGTACCGACCTTGGTTTAAAGAAACGAGGCGTGGCATCACTGGCTACATGAATCTTGGCTGTGGCTCCCCTTAAGGTGCCCAGTTCGTCCTTGAACACTAACTCATGCTTCATCAGCACTTCTTGCAGTGCCTCTGTACTGTCCTCCATTTTATTCATTGCCTGCCAGTACACACTCAACTCACTGATCCACCCTCACCCTAACAGGTTTGGCCCTGACCCTGCTACCACTACCACCGTAAGCTCTTTGGTGACTCCTTTGTGTTCCACTTGTACTTCGGCCGCCCCCAAAATGTCCACCTTCTGTCCTGTGTAGGTTTTGAGGCTAATGGGGCATGTACCTAGCTCTGGTACTTTTGCTTCCCCCCATAGCTTGGCGTACTCAGTCTGTGACATTATGGTTACACTACATCCGGTGTCAATCTCAAACTTTACTTGACCTCTGTTCACTATCAAATACTGAGTGAGAGGGGGTACGTTGGGCCCTGAAGTGTCTATACTGTATACAGTGAAAACCTCCTCACTAGACTCACTAGACTATTCCTCCTCTTGTATGTAATTTGCCCGCTTTGTGTACTTCTCCCTCCCCCCTTTTGCATGCTTTGCCCCTTTAGCACTGCTTCTCTCACTCACTGCCCTTTTACAGACTTTCTTTAAGTGCCCTATTTTTCCACAATTGTGGCACTTTGCCTTTGCAAACCTGCAGTCCTTTGCATAATGGCTCGTCCCGCCACATCGGTAGCAATCCCCAACCCCGACTGGTGGACTTTTCGCGCCAGCTTCCATCTTGAAAACAGCTCCTCCCCCTGGTTTACTCCATTTCTCCTTGCTCATACTGTTTAAGTCTTTAATGTCCTTGTTAGCCATCTCCATGGCTTGTGCTTTTTTAAGTGCCGTCTCAAACGTTAATCCTTCTTCTGACAGCAACCTTTGCTGTATACTGTCGTCGTTAACTCCGCATACTAGTCTGTCCCTTAACAAGACTGTGAGCGCATTTCCAAAATTACAGTCCTGTGCGAGCTTCCGAAGCTCCTCCACATACTCGGTAACGCTTTCTTCCGGCCTCCTAATCCTCGAATTGAATTTCCACCTCTGTACTATTTCACTAGGTTTCGGATTGAAATGATTCTTTAGTAGACTCATCAACTCGTCAAAAGATTTTTCTCCTGGCCGCTCCGGGCTCAGCAGATTCCTCATCCGTGTATAGGTTTGCGCTCCCACACAACTCAGTAAAATGGCCCTTTTCTTTTCAGCACTGTCCACCTCATTTGCCATAAAGAAATGGCTCAGTATTTCAATATACTCCTCCCAAGACTGCGACTTGCTGTCAAAAGTTGCCACGGAGCCTACCGTTCCTGCCATCCTTGGAGTCCGGTCACTTCAGCCAAAAAATCAAACTCCGTTTCGACTCCCGCGGCCTAGCCTCGTGCTTTTCCGACTAATTTGCTAACCAACCCGAGCACCTCTTCCGAATACTCCTTATGACTGATCCACCAAAACTTTTCCGTCCTTTATTCTCGTCACCATATGTGGTATCTTGAGGTGGCCATAGATGGAGACGGACACCGGTTAACTCCGTAACATGGTTTAATCAACCCTTGCACATAAAAGCTTCTGCCATGAGGCAGCAAAAACAAAGAGTACAACAGTACAGATCAGACTTAACTCAGGAGAGCAATTGCCACAGCACCACCTGGTGGATCAGGTTACTCACAACCTCCCAGGTTACTACAGCCGCAAATTCAGTTGAAGTGCCCCTAGAGGGAGACGGGGCACGGCTCGAGGCGCTCCGCATCCCTCTTAGAGCGCTGAAAGTGAATTTCGTAGCGCTATGTGCCGTAGCGCCACACGCTGCAGCACGGCACGCTGCGGTACTGCAGGCCTTCCTCCCACTGTTAAGGGGGAGGGGCCTGCAACAGCGCGAGCCCCGATCGCGAGTGCCGGCAAAAGAGCCCGGCACCGAGGTGAAGTACCGGGCTCTCGGGAAACAGCTGGCAATGCCGCGGGGGGGGGGAACCAGGAGGCCGGGGACGGAGGTGCTGGCAGGCAGCTGCCGAAAAAGCGGCCGCCCCGCACCTCCACCTTAACTTGCACCTCTGCCAGCGCAGCAAGGCCCAGTGAACCGGGCGCGGGTAGCAAACGGCGCTACAGCGGCGTTCGCTACCAAATATCACGATCGGGGCGCGAATGGGGTGCTGCGCACACCGATGACGTCATCGGTGGCGGCGCAGCGCAAAAGGCTAACGCCACCATTAACGCCCCTGCTGAATATTGCGGGAGGCGCAGCCAGTGGCACTGCAGCCACTGACTGCCTCTTTAGGCGCTAACAGGTGGCACTACTCATCCAATTTTTCCCCCTTAGAGTCATAGAGTAATAGGCCTAGAAATTGGGTTGGGGCGCCAAAGTGGCGCAAAAGTCGCCTGAGCACAGGATTTAGCGCAGCGATCGGAGTAATACCGATCGCCAGAAATTCAGTTTCAGTGCCCCTCGAGGGACACGGGGCGAGGCTCGAGGCGCTCCACGTCCCTCTTAGGGCGCTGAAACTGATTATCGCAGCGCAACGTGCCGCAGCGCCACACGCTGCGGCACGGCACGCTGCGGTACTGCAGGCCTTCCTCCCATTGTTAAAGGGGAGGTGCCTGCAATAGCGCAATCCCCGCTTGCGAGTGCCGGCAAATGAGCCCGGCACCAAGGAGAAGTGCCGGGCTCTCGGGAAACAGCCGGCAATGCCGCTGGGGGGGGGGGCTTAGGAGGTCGGGGACGGAGGTGCTGAAAGGCGGCCGCCGAAAAAGCAGCCGCCCCGCACCTCCACCTTAACTTGCGCCGCTGCCGGCAGAGTAAGGCCCCGTGAACCGGGCGCGGGTAGCAAACGGCGCAACTGCGGCGTTCGCTACCAAATATCGCGAACGGGGCGCGAATGGGGTGCTGCGCACACCGATGACGTCATCGGTGGCGGCGCAGCGCAACAGGCTAATGCCACCATTAGCGCCCCTCCTGAATATCGCGGGAGGCGCAGCCAGTGGCACTAAAGCCACTGCCTGCCTCTTTAGGCGCTAACAGGTGGCGCTACTCACCCAATTTCTCCCCCATAGAGTCATAGGGGGAGAAATTGGGTGAGTAGCGCCACCTGTTAGCGCCTAAAGAGGAAGTCAGTGGCTATAGCGCCACTGGCTGCGTCTCCCGCGATATTCAGTAGGGGCGCTAATGGTGGTGTTAGGCATTTGCGCTGCGCCGCCACCAATGACGTCATCGGTGTGCGCAGTGCCCCATTCGTGCCCCGTTCGCGATATTTGGTCGCGAACGCCGCAGTTGCGCCGTTCGCTACCCGTGCCCGGTTCACAGGGCCTTACTGTGCCGGCAGCGGCGCAAGTTAAGGTGGAGGTGCGGGGCGGCCGCTTTTTCGGCGGCCGCCTGCCAACACCTCCGTCCCCGGCCTCCTAAAACCCCCCCCCGCGGCATTGCCGGCTGCTTCCCCGAGAGCCCGGCACTTCTCCTTGGTGCCGGGCTCATTTGCCGGCACTCGCGAGCGGGGATCACGCTGCTGCAGGCACCTCCCCTTAACAGTGGGAGGAAGGCCTGCAGTACCGCAGCGTGCCGTGCCGCAGCGTGTGGCGCTGCGGCACGTTGCACTGTGATAATCAGTTTCAGCGCCCTAAGAGGGACGTGGAGCGCCTCGAGCCTCGCCCCGTGTCCCTCGAGCGGCTCTGAAACTGAATTTCTGGCGATCGGTATCACTCCGATCGCTGCGCTAAATCCTGCGCTCAGGCGACTTTTGCGCCACTTTGGCGCCCCAACCCAATTTCTAGGCCATAGAGTTATACAGCACAGAAAGAGGCCCTTCGGCCCATCGCGTTCACGCCGGCCATCAAGCCCTGTCTAATCTTATCCCATTTTCCAGCATTTGGTCCGTAGCCTTTTATGCTATGGCATTTCAAGTGCTCATCCAAATGTTTCTTGAATGTTGTGAGGGTTCCTGCCTCTCCCACCCTTTCAGGCAGTGAGTTCCAGATTCCAACCGCCCTCTGGGTGAAAAAGCTCTTCCTCAAATCCCCTCTAAATCTCCTGCCCCTTACCTTGAATCTTTGCCCCCTTGTTATTGACCCCTCTACTAAGGGAAAAAGTTCCTTTCTATCTACCCTATCTAAGCCCCTCATAATTTTGTACACCTCAATCAGGTCCCCCCTCAGCCTTCTCTGCTCCAAGGAAAACAACCCCAGCCTGTCCAGTCTTTCTTCATGGTTTCTTTCAAAGAACAAAATGGAAGTTGAGAAGTAAAGCCTATGCATAAGGTTCTAAGTAACCCCATTGTGAGCCTAGGTGGAAAATGGTCAGTGGAAACCTCTGGAAATTGTTGGTGAGCGGTCAAAAACAAGTGGAGTAGGTTCACACTGAGTCCTGTCAGAGTCAACTCGTATAAATCAAATGCGGGAGACAAACCTCCAGCAATTGCTACAAAGGATATGAAAGCTACATTTTTAGGGCGGGTGAATTCACCTGAGTATTTGTCAACAGACTTAAGCCTGGAAATTGTTGCTGGGATAAAGCATTACAACAGCAGCACCGGGAGTACTGTGGACAGATTTGGTCTTGTTACCTAAGGAAGGATATACTTGCCTTAGAGGGAGGGCAACAAAGGTTCACCAGACTGATTCCTGGGATCGGGGGATTGTCCTACGAGGAGAGATTGAGGAGACTAGATTGATCTTATTGAAACATACAAAATTCTCACAGGGCTTGACAGGGTACATAAGAACATAAGAAATAGGAGCAGGAGTAGGCCATTCAGCCCTTCGAGCCTGCTCCACCATTCTTCTGCCTCAACTCCATTCACCGGCCCTATCGCCATATCCCTTGATGCCCTTACTAGTCAGAAATCTATCGACTTCTGTTTTGAATATACCCAATGACTGAGCCTCCACAGCCCTCTGAGGTAGAGAATTCCAAAGATTCACCACCCTCTGTGTGAAGAAATTTCTTCTCATCTCAGTCCTGAATGGCCTACCCTTTATCCTGAGGCTGTGGCCCCTGGTTCTAGACTCCCCAGCCAAGGGCAGCATTCTCCCAGCATCCACCCTATCAAGCCCTGTAATAATTTTGTATGCTTCAATGAGATCCCCTCTCATTATTCTGAATTCAAGAGAATGCTGGGAAGATGTTTCCCCTGGCTGGGGAGTCTAGAACCAGGGGTTACAGTCTCAGAATAAGAGGTTGGCCATTTATGACTGAGGTGAGGAAAAACTTCTTCATTCAAAGGGCCATGAATCTTTGGAATTCTCTACCCCAGATAGCTGTGGAGGCTCAGCCAGAGTATATTCAAGACAGAGATCAATAGATTTTTGGATTCTAAGGGAATCAAGGGATATGGGGAAGAGGAGGGAAGTGCAGTTGAGGTAGAAGATCAGCCATGACCTCACTGAATGGTGAAGCAGGCTCGACGGGCCGAGTGGCCGACTCCTGCTCCTATTTCTTACGATCGTATGTTCTTATGTGAGGGGTAGCAATGTTGGGAGTGCTCGTGCACCACATGGTTTATGACACAACCTAGATGTCCAGGAGTGGAAACTAGATCAGACCAAAGGGCCTCAATATTGAACCCCCAACGACAGTCGGGAGAGTGTTGCGGTGGGGAGGGTAAAAATGAAAATGGGGTGAACGCGGCCCCAGCCCTCTGCGTACCCGCCCGTTGCCACTTTTTATACTGGCAGGTTTCCTGTTGTGCGAGTGGCTCGCGCTCAAGAGGCGAGCATTTCATTAACATATTTAAATCGGCTCTCAGTGCAATTGGGAGCCTGATTTAAATTTAACAGTTGCCGCGCGGGTTTCCCAGGGCTCGGGAAACCCAGCAGTGAAAGAGAGGCGGGAGCTGCCGGCTCCACAAGGTAAGCCTGCTCCTCCTGATCCACAAGGAGTGCCTTTTGCAGCCTTTTCCTGGTTTTGTTAGATAGAGGGAGATAATTCAAACCTTAGCAATGCCATCTGATTGGTTCAGTTTCTATTTGGCTGACAGATCCTTTTATAAATTTGCGGGGTCAGATATTCAAATTCTAGTAATTCTTTTATGGGAAATTTAAAAATGCAGACGGATCTGTTTGAATCAGGAGCACCTTCAAACTCCCGAGATTGACGGCAGATTGTAATCTCAGAGGAACAACTAGTCAGTACCAGTCAATTCGACATTCCCGAAAGAAAAGAGAATGAGGGCGAATTTCCTCGGAATTGCTTCCGTTCCACTGCCGTAACTTCGCCGGGAGTGTGTTGGAAACCCCATTTATGTGGGTAAAAAAAGACCCCAAGCAATAACATGGACCTATTGCCAAAGAGTCAAGTGAACCAACTGTGCTGAATCGGGCAGCCAGGAGCAGCACTGTCCCTTTGCCTTTAAACTTATTTGCAAAGAACTACCTTCGTTCTAGCAATCTTTTTATTATTTTGTCTGCTCAAGGAGCTAGGTGTAAGATTATCTGATGTAAATATATAAACAATGTTACATGGCTGCTTCTTATTTGCTTGTTCAATATTTCTGATATTACTTTGTTCGATTAGTTTAAACTCGAGGAAAATAAAGGACTTTACATTTATATAGCTCCTTTCTCGACCTCAGGACATCCCAAAGCACTTTACAGCCAATTAAGTACTTTTTCTCAAGTGGAGTCACTGATGTAATGCAGGCAATGTGGCAGCTAATTTGCGCACAGCAAGATCCCACAAACAGCAATGCGATAAATGACTTGATGATCTGTTTTTAGTGACGTTGGTTGAGGGATAAATATTGCCCTGGGACACCGGGAAAAACTCCCCTGCTCTTCTTCCAAATAAAGTCTAGTGTGATGCTCTACCACTTTCAAAGATCAGAGGACAGGATGAATTCAGTAGCTTAAAGCAATTACCAGACAGGGTTTGCTGTTTATCTGCTGGGCACATTACCAAAAGCTGACGAGAGGTCAGCAACCTGAAACGTTAACTCTGTTTCTCTCGCCACAGAGGCTGCCTGGCCTGCTGAGTGGTTCCGGCATTTTCCGGTTTTACCAAATGCTGAGTTGGACCACAACTTTTTCAGGATCTGTGTAATAGATCCCAAATCTTCCAAACTGGATGAATCTGGACAAAATTTAAGAGGGCTAGTTGTCCTGCTTATGGGCCGTGTAATAGGAGTGCGTAGCGGGATAATGGACACAGACATCCGTGACCCGATTACACAATTGACCCAATTTACTGTCGAAATGTGCAGTGTAAAAGGCGCACTAATCTCCACACCCAATATGTGCTGCTGGATGTTCTGTTCTGTTTCGGGAGCACAAAGAAACAGAAAACATGCCCTCAGATCATGGCCCAAGAGGGGGAAACCCAAAAGTGCCCCTCAAAAGCAGGCCCCCAGGGTAAAGGGTTTACCTGGCTATCTCGTCCGGCATGTTGGACTGTATTCGGATCAATATCTGTTTAACAATCGCTTCTGGAAGGAAAAGAAAAGGTTTACGATGACACAATGAATACTTTGGAGAGTGTGCAAATTCTTCCTCCAATTGTTACTTCTCATCCTGGCTGTTTTACACCAACAGTAAAAAAAAACTATTTACATCAAAGTTTTGAGAGCGTCCATCGAGTTGTCACATTTCCAGACGTCACATTTCAAAGATTCAAAAGAATTTTTAAAATGAGAAAACAAGATTTGCTATTTTTATTCTGGCCTGGAGCCATGTTACCTGCAAACTTCATAAACAGTTAAACTCAGACTACTTGTGAGCGATGCTGCGGAGGCATTTATGGCCATTGACAAGTAAGTGGTCCTGCTGCAGAAGCGGCAGAAGGGTGGGGGAGAAGGTGATCCAGATGGGGAGATGGATCACATTCTCCTACCTCCATCTCTCCCTCCCCCCGTTAGACCAGGTTCACGCTCTTCAGCATGAACGGCGCCGAGTTGTTTTTTTAAAGTAAAGCGTTTTCTTCTTTTGAAGAGAATTGCTGCAAAACTATCCGGTGGAACTGATTCTCCGACAGTTTCATAGACCGACTTGCAGGTGGTATGTGTTCCAAGACAAATAATTATTCAAATAGCACCGATATGTATTTTTGCTTAGCCAAATGATATGCTATTAATTTGTGATGTTAGAGACAATAGCAGCAGGAGCCCCAAGGAAGGGGGGGGAGGGGGAGCAGGAGCCGGGGGGTGGAGGGGGAGAAGGAGCCCAGGGGGAGGGGGAGAAGGAGCCCGGGGGGAGGGGGAGCTGGAGCCAGGGAGGAGTGGGGAGCCCTGTGGGGGGAGGGGAGCAGGAGTCCGGCGGGGCAGGGGAGGGGACTGGGCGGGAGAGGGGGCCCGGCGGGGGGAGCTCTGGGGGGTGGGAGAGCAGGAGTCCGAGGGTGGGGGAAGGGGGAGCCCTGGAGGGGTGGGGAGCCCAGGGTGGGGAGCCCTCGGGGAGGGGAGCCCAGGGTGAGGGGGAGGAGGGGGAGCAGGAGCCCAGGGGGGTGGGGGGAGCCCGGGTGGGAGGGGGAGCTGGTGCGGGGGCGGGGGCGGGGTGGGGAGCCCGGGGGGAGGGGGAGCAGGAACCGGAGGTGAAACTTCACGAGCTGCGCGCAAGCTGATCACTCTCTTCTCTTGATGTTAAGATCCTTGGTGTTAAAGTTGTATGAATTTATTGATTAGCTTGATGCTTGTGGGAATTGTTTAAATCATTAAATAATCACTTTTTGATTAACGGACCTACCGCGTACGTGTGACGTTCTTTGACTGACTACTGTCCAGGTTCACGAATCACTGGCATATCTGTATCCCTACCGGAATGATTAGTGTGGGTCCTTCCGGTTTTCAATCGGCCTGTGATGTCATCCTGCAGCGCATGCATCAGGCCACCCGATGACATCACCCTCAGCGCATGCTCAAAAGCTGCAGCTCCGTGAGTGATGTCGCTTGCAATGACGTCACCCTCACTTGTTCTCCTTGAATGAAATACGTCTCACTAAACCAAACCTGCAGCTCAAATTATATTAAATTGTCAATGCGTCAAATTCAGCTTCAGAGAAGCAGCTACAGCATCCCGCATGATCGTGCATCGCCTGTTCATGAGGTCACATAGCTGAAGGGTCCCACAAGTCAATGGCTGGGTCGGCCTGGTGTGGAGTGTTTTCAGAGTCAAACCGAGGTGGGAGGTTTGCTCAATATGGAGGCCTCACTCCCTCAGCAGTCGGGGGTTTTCTGGGAGTTTTTAACAGATCATGCTGATGCCGTGCCAAGCGTGATTCAGGATTCACAACCACTGGCACAAATTGGTACCATGCAGCCCTCTGTAGAGTGGGGCCTGGCTTGCCAGACTGGCAAGTCTTCATAGCTGCTTCATTGACCAGCTTGTCCATTTGGTCAGCCCTAAACCAGGGAGGCAGCTGCTTTGCTGCTCCTCTGCCTGGTCACAGGATTAGCGTTGTGCCTCCTCACTGAGTTCTCTTAGTATCTTGGTGCATGGCACCTCAACACTTCCCACCCACCTCTGGGTGGGCAAGGGCCAGAATTCTGTGAGAATCACTATAAAGCCTTTACAATGGCGGCAGTCAGCTCTTGACGAGGTGCAAGAAGACACAGTGACACTGAAGAGCGGCACAACCTTATGATTCAAATATTCAAAGATCGCATGGATGAACTACAGAATTTGTTCATCCCAGTTTGGCATAAAAATAAAACAAAAAAGGTGACTCAACCGTGGCTAACAAGGGAAATTAGGGATAGCATAAGATCCAAGGAGAGGACATATAAATTGGCCAGAAAAAGCAGTAAACCTGAGGATTGGGAGCAGTTTATGATTTAACAAAGGAGGACAAAGGGATTAATTAAGAGGGGGAAAATAGAATATGAGAGTAAGCTTGCAGGGAACATAAAACTGACTGTAAAAGCTTTTATACATATGTGAAGAGAAAAAGATTGGTGAAGTCAAGCGTAGGTCCCTTGCAGTCAGAATCAGGGGAATTTATAATGGGGAACAAAGAAATGGCAGACCAATTAAATACATACTTTGGTTCTGTCTTCACAAAGGAGGACACAAATAACCTCCCAAAGATGTCGGGGAACATAGGGTCTAATGAAAGGGAGGAACTGATAGAAATCAGTATTTGTAGGGAAATGGTGTTTGGGAAATTGATGGGATTGAGGGCCGATAAATCCCCAGGGCCTGATAACCTACATCCTAGGGTACTTAAGGAAGTGGCCCCAGAAACAGTAGATGCATTGCTGGTCATCTTCCAGAACTCGATAGACTCTGGAACAGTACCCATGGAGTGGCAGGTAGCTAATGTTACCCCACTGTTCAAAAAGCGTGGTAGAGAGAAAACGGGGAATTATAGACCGGTAAGCCTGACATCGGTAGTGGGGAAAATGCTAGAGTCCATTATAAAGGATGTAATAGCAGAGCACTTGGAAAACAGGGACCGGATTGGACAAAGTCAACATGGATTTACAAAAGGTAAATCATGCTTGACTAATCTACTGGAATTTTTTGAGGATGTAACTGGTAAAATAGATAAGGGAGAACTAGTGGATGTGGTGTACTTGGATTTTCAAAAGGCTTTCGATAAGGTCCTGCATAAGAGATTAGCGTGTAAAATTAAGGCACACGGGATTGGGGGCAAGGTTTTGACTTGGATAGAGAACTGGTTGGCGGACAGAAAGCAAAGAGTTGGAATAAACGGCTCTTTTTCCGAGTGGCAGGCAATGACTAGTGGGGTACCGCAGGGATCAGTCCTTGGACCCCAGCTATTCACAATATATATTAATGATCTGGACGAGGGAACTAGATGTAATATCTCCAAGTTTGCAGACGACACAAAGCTTGGTGGGCATGTGTGCTGTGAGGAGGATGTCGAGCAACTCCAGTATGATTTGGACAGGTTGGGTGATTGGGCAGAAACATGGCAGATGCAATATAACTTGGATGAATGCGAGGTTATCCACTTTGGTGTCAAAAACAGGAAGGCAGATTATTATCTGAATGGCAATAGATTGGGAGAAGGGGAAGCGCAACGAGACCTGGGCGTCCTTGTGCACCAGTCGCTGAAAGTAAGCATGCAGGTGCAGCAGGCGGTTAAGAAGGCAAATGGTATGTTGGCCTTCATAGCGAGAGGGTTTGAGTACAGGAACAAGGATGTCTTGCTGCAGTTGTACAGGGCCTTGGTGAGACCACATCTTGAGTATTGTGTGCAGTTTTAGTCGTCTTATCTGAGGAAGGATGTTCTTGCCATGGAGGGAGTGCAGCGAAGATTCACCAGGCTGATACCTGGGATGGCAGGAATGACGTATGAGGAGAGATTGGGTCGATTGGGCTTGTACTCGCTGGAGTTTAGAAGAATGAGAGGGGATCTCATCGAAACTTATAAAATTCTAACAGGACTAGACAGACTAGATGCTGGAAAGATGTTCCCGATGGTCGGGGAGTCCAGAACCAGGGGTCACAGTCTAAGGATAAGGGGTAAGCCATTTAGGACAGAGATGAGGAGGAATTTCTTCACCCAGAGAGTGGTGAACCTGTGGAATTCTCTGCCAAAGAAGGCAGTAGAGGCCAATTCATTAAATATATTCAAGAAGGAGTTGGATATATTTCTTAAGGCTAAAGGGACCAAGGCTATGGAGAGAAGGCAGGGACAGGGTACTGAATTTGGATGATCAGCCATGATCTCACTGAATGGCGGAGCAGGCCCGAGGGGCCGAATGGCCTACTCCTGCTCCTATCTTCTATGTTTCTATGATGCACAATTCAGTTGGTTGTTCTTTACATCCCTCAATAAGAAAGAAGAAAGAAAGGCTTTCATTTCTATAGCGCCTTTCATGACCACCAGATGTCTCAAAACGCTTTACAGCCAATGAAGTATTTTTGAAGTGTAGCCACTGTTGTAATGTGGGAAACGCGGCAGCCAATTTGCGCACAGCAAGCTCCCACAAACAGCAATGTGAAAATGACCAGATAATTTTTTTTTTGTTATATTGATTGTGGGAGAAATATTGGCCAGGTGCTGAATGATAAGAGAAAGAAGCACCTGAGCAGTCTGGTGCTTCCAGTAGGACCCTTCCTGCACCTGATCAACCCATTCTGTCATGGGGTCTTGTTCACTCAAGGAGCAGCTCAGATACGCCCATTCAGGGAGGCAGTATTACTGACAGTGCAGATATTACTGGGTAGATCCCAGAGCAGCAGGAGCTGGTAGGCAACTTTTGAGGAGACATCTGTCTCTCCCCAGAGGTAACATAAGCAAGAGCCCTCAGCTGAGGATTCCAAGACCAAGATCTCTGGGGCCCAAGCTGTTACTGATCCATCATTGAGGAGCATTGGTCTCACGGGCAGGCAGAGGAGACAATCTCTTCTCTCATGGTGCCGATGGCGAAACAATTGGAGGAGTCCAGAACCCGCATCTGCAGTGCAATGAGGGAGGCAGGACATGAAGTGAGGAAGATCCTGGTGACTGGCAGTCCAGGAGATCAATATAGCCGCCAGCCAGACGTTAGGAGGAGGGTATAAGAGCTGTTGTCACTTCTGTGCAGACAGCAGTTACTGCTTCCATAGAGGGCACTCTGACAAAGGAGCCATGACAGCTCAGAAACTGCAGTTTCAACATAGTTGACGTGGCTCCAGTCAAATTGATGTTCCAGAATCACACCTCCGTGAATTTACTTTAGCCATTCCCCCCCACACGGGTGTGCTGCCGGCAGAATGATCAGGGCCACAGAGAGGTCATGGGAGGGGAAATCACGGCAGAAATCGAGATGGTCAGATCTGGTACGGAGTTTTGCTGAGGGGCACTGCCCTACTTCACATCCCAGGCCAGGCTTTGAGAGTGCCACTCACACTTCAATACTGTAGGCAAACCATTCAACCAGGTGGTATCAAACCCAATCCTGTCCAATTATTCACTTAGATGGCATTCAGAAGCACTGGTGCTCCCTACACCCTGGGGTGCTGAGGTCAATTGCACCACCTGTACTAACCCCTCCTCACCACCCCACCTAAGATCAGCTAATTCAAACCAGGAGCCAAACCTTCTGGTGATCTTATTTAAATATATAAGATTCTGATGGGGCTTGACAGTGTAGATGCTGAGAGGATGTTTCCCCTCGTTGGGGAATCTAGAACTAGGGGTCATAGTTTCAGGATAAGGGGCCGCCCATTTAAGACGGAGATGAGGAGGAATTTCTTCTCTCAGAGGACCGTGAATCTTTGGAATTCTCTACCCCAGAGAGCTGTGGAGGCGGAGACAGTGAATATATTCAAGGCGGAGATAGACAGATATTTGAACTACAGGGGAGTCGAGGGTTATGGGGAGCGGGCAGGAAAGTGGAGTTGAGGCCAAGATCAGATCAGCCATGATCTTATTGAATGGCGGAACAGGCCCGAAGGGCCGAATGCCCTACTCCTGCTCCTGTTTCTTGTGTTCTTATGTAAAGCCATGGAACCCTACAGGCTTACAACTCAAAATGAGGCCATTCGGCTCATCATGCCTGTGCCGGCTCTTCGCAAAAGCAATCCAAAACTAATCCCCCCGCCCCGGCCTCTCGCTGTAGCCCTGCATTCAACTCAACTTCAAGTACTTGTCCAGCTTTCCTTTAAAAGATGCAATGGTCTCTGTCTCATCACCCTCCATGGCAAAGTATCCTGTGCTGTTGTAACAAAATGTCTCCAAACCTCTCTCTTCACTCTCTGAGTGACAATTTTGAATCGATGAGCAGCCCTCAACGCAACCCCTCGTCACTGACTTTGCAGCCAGAGCAAATTGTCCATCCCTATTCACCCTATCAAAACTCTGCATAATTAAAAAGAAAACCTTTGTTAAATCTTTATTAATTGGGTTGTGAGGCTTGGTTATGGGCTGTTCTTACCAATTCAGTCAGCGATTGAGGAGCTCTATCATTCATTTTTGAATAAGAAAGACAAAATGAAAGTCAATGAAAGGCTCCTCACCGTTGCCTTTAATTCCATATGGTAATCTATGAAACACATAGTTTGGTTGGTACCACCAGTCATCTCCAAGTGTTAAAAATAAATTGGTATTCCGAGTAAAACTGAAAAAAAAAAACACAACATCAGGAGGGAAAAAATCAGAATGGAGCAAACAGACAAAATCTGGAAATGTCAAATCCTGACGGAATCAACAGGTGACTTACTTTGCGATGATCCATTCATTGTCATTGTTTGAGTACCAGGTTCGGCAAGATGGCTCTTTTAGACTGTAATCAAGCAGAGAAATGTTAATGCAATAGGGAACCTTTGCCTCCTACGGGGTACAGTAAATTGAACCTTTTAACCACAGTCATCTACCGCAGAACCAGTCACCTCCCATTTCTAAGCTGCACTGCGGATGCTACACCATGCGTAGTCCAGCTGAACTCTGAAAACAACACCACTGAACATTCCTTCAATCGCCACTCTGTTCCAATCAAGGCCCCGTCATTATGTCACTGCCTCGGGCCGGTTACAAGGCAGTAAAGAAAAGGGGCCCTACACAGGCCTATACATATATATAGGCCCAGAAATTCGGGTCGGGGGCTTCCCGCGGGTGCAAGCCCCCGACCTGCACTTACCTAGCGTGCTGGCCATTGAGCTGTAGAGCCCCGTGGGATTCCGATCCTGGGCCTCCTCCAGCTGCCGGCACGCAGTGCTTGCGTGTCCCAGGGACGCAGTTAGTTCGATGCGTCCCCTGGGATCACGTGGGCCATGGGCAGCCAATCGGAGGAGGCAAAAGCCCATTCATAAGTCTTGACAGGAAGACCTGTCAAGACTTATAAATACTACGGCCCCAAAATAGCAGTAAACCTTCAATTAAATTTTTTTTTTTTAAATCACACTTTTTAAATAAACTATAAATTACATTAAATAACTATTTTAAACAATAATTTAAATTTTTGAAAAAAAATAATTTTATATTCTAACGGGGCTAAAAATAAACTTACCTTGCTTTAAAGTATTTAAAAATAATAAATCTGTGGAAAAAATGTTTTAATTTTAATTAATTGACCACTTACCTTGTAAAAAGCAGGCCTTACGCCTGCTTTTTAAATTTCTAAATCCTGCAGACTTAACCTCATGGAAAAACCTGTAAAAATAACGTAAGTTCAAAGCGCACGCGCAGCCTCCCCCGCGCACGCGTTCGAACTCTGAACCCCTGCTTTCAGAGGAACGGAAGTGCCGGTTTCCTGCGCATGCGCAGTGCATGCAGGAAACCGGCACTTCCATCGGGCCCACGCATGAGTACCCCGTGTGTATTCATGCGTTGGGACTTCAATTTCTGGGCCATAGACTTTTCGGGAAAGAGGATTTCTACCGTGTGATCGCACAGTGCATCAGCCTGAGCAATAGAGAAGGCCCCTCCTGATCGAAGGGGAGTCTACAGCACATACAATGGTGGCTGGCTGGAGGTGCATTTCAATCAAATAAATCATTTCTCATAACACTATAAATCTCAGCAGCGAAGACCCAATTTTCATCATCTCAGCTAGAATGAATCGATCTTTGGCACGTCAGTGACATTCGCTGTGCCTGCTGTGATATTTATAGAGTGGGCATGAATTCAGGTTAAAGTAAGCCAGCTTGGCCTCAATCACTATCAGCAATAAAGGTAATGCAAGCCTAAAGTTAAACTATAGAAAAACAATATTTCAGCTCTTGATATTTATTTTTATTTATTCTCAGGATGAGGATGACTCTGGTGCGGTCATTATTATTGCCCATTCTTAATTGCCCTGAAAAGGTGGTGTTGGACCTATCGGAGATTATTAAGGGCTATAGACTTAGAGAAGGGTGGCAAATTGGATAAAAAACCAGTCAGAATGGAGGAAACAGAGAGTAGGAGGAGGCTTTATGAATTACCCATCCTCAATGATAGCGGAGCCCAGCACGCGACATCAAAAGACAAGGTTGAAGCGTTTGTAACCATCTTCAGCCAGAAGTGCTGAGTGGATGATCTATCTTGGCCTCCTCCTGATGTCCCCACCATCACAGAAGCCAGTCTTCAGCCAATTCGATTCACTCCATGTGATTTCAAAAAGCTATGGTGCCCTTGACATTCAATGGCATTACCATCGCCGAATCCCCCACTATCAACATCCTGGGGGTCACCATTAACCAGAAACATAACTGGACCAGCCACATAAATACTGTGGCAACAAGAGCAGGTCAGAGGCTGGGTATTCTGTGGCGAGTGTCTCATCTCCTGACTCCCCAAAGCCTTTCCACCATCTACAAGGCACAAGTAAGGAGTGTGATGGAATACTCTCCACTTGCCTGGGTGAGTGCAGCTCCAACAACACTCAAGAAGCTCGACACCATCCAGGACAAAGCAGCCCGCTTGATTGGCACCCCATCCACCGCCTTAAACATTCACTCCCTCCACCACCGGTGTACCGTGGCTGCAGTGTGTACCCATCTACAAGATGCACTGCAGCAACTCGCCAAGGCTTCTTCGGCAGCACCTCCCAAATCCGCAACCTCTTCCACCTAGAAGGACAAGGGCAGCAGGCGCATGGGAACACCACCACCTCCAAGTTCCCCTCCAAGTCACACACCATCCTGACTTAGAAGTATATCACCGATCCTTCATCGTCGCTGGGTCAAAATCCTGGAACTCCCTCCCTAACAGCACTGTGGGAGTACCTTCACCACACGGACTGCAGCAGTTCAAGAAGGCAGCTCACCACCACCTTCTCAAGGGCAACTAGGGATGGGCAATAAATGCTGGCATTGCCAGTGACGCCCTGATCCCATAAACACATTTTTAAAAAGTCAGAGATGGATAGGTAAGGGTGCACGGGAAGTAAGGGTAAGGTGGTATGTGGAGGTGCAGGCTTACAACACTGAATGCTGGTGATGAGAAGGGAAGCAGATTGAAGGTAAGTGTCATGGGATACTCACTTTTGATGCTCGCACAAGATCATTAAACCATTTTCTGCACTGGATTCAGGTGTGTGAACAAATGGACCTTGCGCTGACCTCCTCAGCAATGCACAGCCAGGCTGCCTTGGTCTGTTGAGGAGGCTTCCTCCGGCCATCCGGAGGGAAGAGAATCTCCCTGCGCCCTCTGACAGCATCGACAAGAGCATGGAGGGACTCATCATTAAAGCATGGAGCTGCCTTGCCACTGGAAGAACTTATTGTTGTTGTCACAGGGTCACAGACCATCAGAATGCAGAAGAGATAGGCTGAGGCTGAATGGGTGCTTTAAAAGTAGCTGCTAAGATGACGTCATCAGAGGTGGCTAGCCGACCCGATCGCACTCATTGGACTGGCCAGCGCGCCTCAATGAACTCAACAAGCTGATTTAATTAAAATCGGACATCCACAGCTGATCCCGCTGGAAGCAGCTCCGGAACCCGCCCACCACGCAACTCGACTCCAAGTCGCCTCGGTAATAAAAATTGCAGCCCAGGGTTCGGGCAAAAGCGATATTTGGATATGGAATTTTAGCTTCTTTCATTAAGGAGGAAGACTGTAGTTTAGGTACAAAATCTTTTATTTTCCTTATTCATTCAGCTTCCATATCCAGATTGAATGCTTAGCTCAGGAGTACAAGGGACTGGAAGAGGCTATGTGTGGACTCGCACCTTCAAAGATGCTTGGAGGGTTTAACAGTACAAAGCCTAGAAACAGCCATGTGTGAGGAACAAGGCATCAAGAGCAGAAGCAAATAACTGAGAATGACAAAAAAATGTTTTTACTTACAGTGAGACAGGCATGTACATGCGGAATTTCTCCAAGTGAAGAAAAGACCTAAAATACATCAAATATCATCAGTCAAACACAGGTTACAAACTGAAACAAGAATGAATTTTTATGTTGCATTAAATAGTAATAAGGAGTCCAAAATTCATCTCACGAGTACATTATATATTCACTGCCCTCCTCCTCTGAATTACAGTACCCCTCAACTACCCATGATACAGAGACAGGACCTAAGCTTTTTAAAGAATCGGTTTTCAAACTGAGATCCGCAGGACCTCAAGGGGTCCACAGATACCAATCCATCTGGTCCATCAGCAGAAGATTGAGAGCAAGGCTGGCTGTGCGTCCTCCTGGCCAGGAAATGAAGGAAGGGGTGGGGGAAAGAGACGCTTATACAGATAATAAATAATAATAAAGAAAGAGTGGCACAAAGGACAGAGAACAAGACCTTTCATATATCGTGTGACTTGGCGAAATTCTGCATCTGTGTCCCACTGTAAGTAAAAATATTTTTTTTTTGTCATTCTCTCAGTTATTTGCCTCTGCTCTTGATGCTGTAGTGTGACTATAGTTCTCACCACTTTAACTTGAGGGGGTAAATACTAAAAACTGGAAGTGAAACCAGGGTCACCTTGAATCACTATGGAAATGAGGTAATGCTCATTATTACACAGCAGAGTTACATAGCTCCCAGGCCAGCTGCCTGAAAGAAAAACTTCCTATTCAATTTGTAATTCTAAGAAATATTACAGAATATAAATGCTGCTTAAACCTACTAACATTCAACCATGGCAATTGCTAATTCCACTCAGGACCAGTGCAAAGAAATGCTCATGGATGAAGGCACATTCGAAAGGACTTACCCAAGGAACATATTCTCAAGAAAGGCCAAAATCGATAGGGTCAGAACGGCATATCCAAGGAGAAGACATTTATTCCTCGTCCCATCTAAAAACAGTGGTGGAAAAAAAAAATATTTGTATTGTTGCACCCTTCCATATCACACAACTTACAGCCAGAGACAGACAACTAGCAGTAAAACCCATACATCAACCTTTTTGCCTGCAGGACTAATAGTCTTCTTTACTTTGCTTCTGACTGATTTCTTCAACCATTTAGCATCACGTTTGTTTAGTCTATACTTGCTTTATGGAAAAGGAGTGAATCGTAAACTGAATACATCAGAATTCACACTCAGATTCATCTCGACAAGTTATTTTCTCCGTTTCCTCATCTCTGACCACAAACCAATTGGTACAAGAGAGAGGATGGGTGGCTTCATCCCCATCAAGCTATGTTGCTTCTGAGGCAGCCATTAGCATCTGTTCAGTGAATTTCCCTTCAATTGATATACTGCAGGAGCCTCTGAATGGTTCAGAGGGCGCGCTCTCGCCACTGAGTTAGAAGGGACTTGAGCACAAAATCCAGGCTGACTGTCCAATACTGAGGGAGTGCTGCGCTGTCAGAGGAGCTGTCTTTCAGATGAGACATTAAACCAAGGCCCTGTCTGCCCTCCCAGCTGGACATAAAGAATCAGGCACTATTCTGAGGAACAGGGGAGTCCTCCCCAGTGTCCTGGGCCAATATTTATTCCTCAACCAACATCAATAAAACAGATTATCTAGTTATTATCACATTGCTCTTTGTGGGAGCTTGCTGTGCGCATATTGACTGCCACGTTTCCTACATTACAACAGGGACTTCATTTCAAAAAAAATACTTCATTGGTTGTACAGCGCTTTGGGACGTCCGGAAGTCATGAAAGACTCTATATAAATGCAAGTCTTTCTTTGTTTCTCCATGGCGCTGCCCCATTGGTCACTCTGCCCTGTCTCAAAGCTACTAAATTGCAATGGGCTCCACAACTGCCACAACCTCGCTTACCCACGAATTACTACACAGAGTTACATCCACAAGACAACCTAATGGAGCACAGCAATCAGAGGCTGCAGTGCACTAGAAAAACTCCCTACCTGCTCTGCACTTCATCCTTGTTAGTCAGCCAAGAGTTGACAGAATTCTCACTCCTTGGAATTAGAGCTTCACGTCAGGTTTATCCTGTAAGAGAAGAAAGGTTATTTTATCTTTCAAAATTTTGCTTACAAAAGCAAATCAACTTTATGGATCAAAAATTATTAATTAGCACCGTGTACATGTAGGGAGCAAAAGTTTTAAAACTTCATCACTTAAAAAAATATTAACAAAATGAGTATCTGAGAATTGTTATTACGCTAGAGAGATATTTAAATTGAGCAATTGATGGGACTACGCCAGTGATCTGGCATAAAAGCCTGCCCCAGAATAAATCAGCATCCTATCCTCATAGTGCAACAACACCCTGCCTCACAGAGTCCCAACACCCGAACCCCAGAGTCCCAACACACTAAACCCACAGTGTCCCAAAACCCTAACCCCACAGAGTCCCAACACACTAAACCCACAGTGTCCCAAAATCCTAACCCCACAGAGTCCCAACACACTAAACCCAGAGTCCCAACACACGAACCCCACAGAATCCCAACACACTAACCCCACAGTGTCCCAGCAGATGAATCCCACAGTGTCCCAGCACGCGACCCCCACAGAGTCCCAGCAGACAAACCCCACAGTGTCCCAACACACAAACCCCACAGAGTCCCAACACACTAACCCCACAGTGTCCCAGCAGATGAATCCCACAGTGTCCCAACACACTAACCCCACAGTGCCCCAGCACACGAACCCCACAGAGTCCCACCCTGCCTCACAGTGTACCAATGCCCTAACTCTACATGTAGCAACACCATAAACCACAATCTTCAAGAATTGTAACTCCACCGTTTACCATCACCCTGCCCTACAGTTTACTAACTCCAGAGCTCCACATTGTTGCAATGCACTTATTCCTCAGTGTAAAAATCTTACGTTTATTTCTGTTAAGTTAGTAAATAGTCTATTAAATAGAGACATGACAGGACACCTCCATCCCCTGGAATGCTCATCTTGTGCCATGTGGGAACTTCAGGAGGCTTCCTGTGTCCTGGACAATTACGTGTGCAGGAAGTAGGTTTCAGAGCTTGAGCAGCAGCTGGCGTCACTGCATCCATGCATCCACGAGGCTGAGCACTATGTGGATAGCATGTTTCAGGAGGTGGTCACCATGCTGCGTAAGCGTGTGCAGGCAGAGAGGGAATGGGTGACCGCCAGACAGAAGAGGAGGACCAGGCAGGTAGTGCAGGAGTCCCCTGAGTACATCTCACTGCCTAACCGGTATTACTGGTGAGGGCATTGGACCCTCTGGGGAGTACAGCCAGAGCCAAGTCTATGGCACTACGGGGGGCTCAGCTGTATGGGGGTGCAATAGTGACAGGGGATTCAATAGTTAGGGTAACAAACAGGCATTTTTGCAGCAGCCCGTTCTGGGGGAGGTGGGACCTGTACCAATATCCTCACGGGGGTGGGGTTTGCTAGTGCTGTTGGGGAGGGTTAAAACTAATTTGACAGGGAGGTTGGCACCAGGATGTAGAAAGGGTAAATAAAGTGTTCAAAGGATTGGGAGAGACAGATAGCACTAGAGTAAGAAATAGCACGGTATTAGGTGGGGTCAGACTAAGAGAGAATACAAGAAGGTCTAAGATAGGTTTACAGTGCATGTGTGTAAATGCATGAAGTGTGGTAAATAAGGTTGGTGAGCTGTCGGCGCAAATAGCCACTTGGGAATATGATGTCATGGCGATAATGGAGACCTGGCTGAAAAAAGGACAGGATTGGGTACTAAATATCCCTGGATAGAAGGTGTTCAGGAAAGATAGGGAAGGAAAAAAAGGAGGTGGGTGGCAGTATTGATTAAGGAGAATATTACAGTGCTGGAGAGAGAGGATGTCCTGGAGGGGTCAAGGACAGAATCTATTTGGTTAGAGTTGAGAAACAATAGAGGTGCCATTACACTACTAGGTGTATTCTATAGGCCACCAACTAGTGGGAAGGATATAGAGGAGCAAATTTACAGGGAAATTACAGAGAGGTGCAAGAACTATAGAGTGATAATGGGGGACTTCAATTATCCTAATATAGACTGGGATAGTAATAGTGTAAAGGGCAGAGAGGGGGATGAATTTCTGAACTGTGTTCAGGAGAACTTTCTTGATCAGTACGTTTCCAGCCCAAAGAGGAAGGAGGCATTGCTGGATGTGGTTCTGGGGAATGAGGTGGGTCAAGTGGAGTAAGTGTCAGTAGGGAACAGTGATCTTCGTATCATAGGTTTAGACTAGCTATGGAAAAGGACAGGGAGCAATCTAGAGTAAAAATACTTAATTGGAGGAAGGCCAATTTCAGTGGGTTGAGAATGGATATGGCCCGGGTAAATTGGAATCAAAGATTGGCAGGCAAAACTGTAATCGAACAATGGGCTGCCTTTAAAGAAGAGGTGGTTCGGGTACAGTCGAGGTACATTCCCACGAGGGGGAAAGGTAGGACAACCAAAGCCGGAGCTCTCTAAATGATGAAAGAGATAGAGAGTAAGATGAAGCAGAAAAAGGGGGTGTACGACAGATGTCAGGTTGAGAATACAATGAGAACCAAGCTGAATATAGAAAGTTCAGAGGGGAAGTGAAAAAGGAAATAAGAGGGGCAAAGTGAGAGTATGAGATTAGATTGGCAGCTAGCATAAAAGGGAATGCAAAAGTCCTCTATAGGTATATAAATAGTAAATGGGTAGTAAGAGGAGGAATGAGGGCGATTAGGGATCAAAAAGGAGATCTACGCATGGAGGCAGATGGCATGGCTGAGGTACTAAATGAGTACTTTGCATCTGTCTTCATCAAGGAAGAAGGTGCTGCCAAAGTCATAGTGAAAGAGGAGGTAGTTGAGATAATGGATGGGATAAAAATTGATAAAGAGCAGATACTAGAAAGGCTGGCTGTACTTAAAGTAGATAAGTCACCAGGACCGGATGGGATGCATCCTAGGATGCTGAGGGAAGTTAAGGAGGAAATTGCGGAGGTATTGGCCATAATCTTCCAATCCTCCTTAGATATGGGGGGTGGTGCCAGAGGACTGGAGAATTACAAATGTTACACCTGTGTTCAGTAAAGGGTGTAAGGATAAATTACAGGCCAGTCAATTTAACCTCGGTAGTGGGGAAGCTTTTAGAAACGATAATCCGGGGCAAAATTAACAGGCACTTTGACAAGTGTGGATTAATTAAGGAAAGCCAGCACGGATTTGTTAAAGGCAATTCGAGTTTAACTAACTTGATTGAGTTTTTTGATGAGGTAACAGAAAGGGTTGATGAGGGCAATGCAGTTGACATGGTGTACATGGTTTTCCAAAAGGCGTTTGATAAAGTGCCACATAATAGGCTTTGAAATGGTGCATGGGATCTTTTATATCCACCTGAGAGAGCAGACGGGGCCTTGGTTTAACATCTGAAAGACAAAATAGAATCATAGAATCATAGAATGGTTACAACACAAAAGAGGCCATTCGGCCTATCGAGCCCGTGCCGGCTCTCTGCAAGAGCACTTCAGCTAGTCCCACTCCCCTGTCCTTTCCCCGTAGTCCTGCAAATTTTCTTCCTTCAGGTACTTATCCAATTCCCTTTTCAAAGCCACAATTGAATCTGCCTCCACCACCCTTTCAGGCAGTGCATTCCAGATCTTAACCACTCGCTGAGTAAAAAAGTTTTTTCTCATCTCACCTTTGGTTCTTCTGTCAATCACTGTAAATCTGTGTCCTCTGGTTCTCGACCCTTCTGCCAATGGAAACAGTTTCTCTCTATCTACTCTGTCTAGACCCCTCATGATTTTGAACACCTCTATCAAATCTCCTCTCAACCTTCTCTGCTCTAACGAGAACAACCCCAGCTTCTCTAGTCTATCCACATAACTGAAGTCCCTCATCCCTGGAACCATTCTTGTAAATCTTTTCTGCACCCTCTCTAAGGCCTTCACATCCTTCCTAAAGTACGGTGCCCAGAATTGGACACAATACTCAAGTTGAGGCCAAACGAGTGTTTTATAAAGGTTCATCATAACTTCCTTACCTTTGTACTCTATGGGAACACACCAGGAACCCACCAGGAACCCACCAGGAACACACCAGGAACACACCAGGTACCCACCAGGAACACACCAGGAATACACCAGGAACCCACCAGTAACGCACCAGGAACACACCAGGAACACACCAGGAATACACCAGGAACCCACCAGGTACCCACCAGGAACACACCAGGAATACACCAGGAACCCACCAGTAACGCACCAGGAACCCACCAGGAACACACCAGGAACAAACCAGGAACACACCAGGAACCCACCAGTAACACACCAGGAACACACCAGGAACCCACCAGTAACGCACCAGGAACACACCAGGAACACACCAGGAACCCACCAGGTACCCACCAGGAACACACCAGGAATACACCAGGAACCCACCAGTAACGCACCAGGAACCCACCAGGAACAAACCAGGAACACACCAGGAACCCACCAGTAACACACCAGGAACACACCAGGAACACATCAGAAATCCACCAGTAACACACCAGGAACACACCAGTAACACACCAGGAACCCACCAGTAACACACCAGGAACCCACCAGGAACCCACCAGTAACACACCAGGAACCCACCAGGAACACACCAGGAACATACCAGGAACACACCAGGAACGCACCAGGAACACACCAGGAACCCACCAGTAACACACCAGGAACCCACCAGGAGCCCACCAGGAACCCACCAGGAACCCACCAGGAACACACCAGGAACATACCAGGAACACACCAGGAACGCACCAGGAACACACCAGGAACCCACCAGTAACACACCAGGAACCCACCAGGAACCCACCAGTAACACACCAGGAACCCACCAGGAACCCACCAGTAACACACCAGGAACCCACCAGGAACACACCAGGAACCCACCAGGAACCCACCAGGAACGCACCAGGAACACACCAGGAACGCACCAGAAACGCATCCTTAATAATGTAGGCCAAATGATGCAGGAGCAACAGATTTTCCATGAAGGAAATTAGTGAACCAGTTGGGTTTTTGCAACACTCCAGCAACTTTCACAACACCATTTATTAAATTAACAGATTAAATTAATTCAATTCCACAACTAGCCATGGTGGGAGTTGAACTTGTGACCTCTAGGTTACCAGACCAGTACCAACAATATCAAGTTCAACAACTTCAGATCATAACCTCGGCCCCTATTATATTTTTATATTTTTTATCCACACTTTTGGTTTGTGCCTTTTCCTGTTTCTCTCTCTCCCACATGGCAGCTGTCTCTCACTCTGCCAGCGCATTTCACACTTCATCTAGAGCCATTGTCTGTGTCTTTACCTGTCCTATTACCGTCTCGTCTCACCTTGAATATCTCTTAATGTCTCTTCTTTCATCCCCTCCCCCATTTCCCAGCCCCCAAACTGCCTTTTGTTTCATTTCCTGCCTTTTCTCTCCGTTCTGTAGAAGGGATTCGACCCGAAACGTTAACTCTGTTTCTCTCTCCACGGATGTTGCCTGGCCTGCTGAGATTTTCCAGCGTTTTCTGTTGTTATTTCGGATTTCCAGCATCCGCAGTATTTTGCTACAGGACCAACATTCACTAGGCTACAATCTCCCAATGCTCAAGCCAGTTAGACAATCTGCCAAATATTCCGTGTATCTTAAGCTTCTGTCCTTGCAGGAGTACATCCAGCAACTAGTAAACAAAGCTGTTTTTATTCCTCTAGCAGTCTCGATAGAACAGGAACAGTGCACAGGTCACAAGTGCCCTGCTCGCCACTGCATTACTGCAGGGGTTTAAATGGTTGGTTAGCATTAGATTCTAATTATTGATAGTCCTGCTCTATTGGACTGTGTTCTGTGCAGGTGTTTTGCACACAATTTATACTGGCTCCAGAAAACAAAAAAGGCATTGTGCAATGTATCCCACATAAAATGCTTAAGCAATGCTCAGTTAACCCTTGATCAGCACTCCAACGTTAACCTGCCTGCTGTAATTTGCTCCGTACTTCTGTCATACAACCCTTCAAACTGACAGAAGAGAATAGGTAAGGTAGCATCTCATGGAAAGGACATGTGTTATGTCTGCGCCAGCACATCATGCTGTGACCAGCTGGATTGTTTTTTTTCATTTATTGGATGTGGGCGTCACTGGCAAGGCCAGCATTTATAGCCCATCCCCTAGTTTTGCCGGCCTGAGAGGGTGGTGGTGAGCCGACTTCTTGAACCATTACAGTCCGTGTGGCGAAGGTACTCCCACAGTGCTGTTAGGGAGGGAGTTCAAGGATTTTGACCCAGCGAGGGTCATTCAGGATGGTGTGTGACTTGGAGGGGAGCTTGGAGGTGGTGGTGTTCCCATGCGTCTGCTGCCCTTGTCCTTCTAGGTGGAAGAGGTCGCGGGTTCGGGAGGTGCTGCCGAAGAAGCCTTGGCGAGTTGCTGCAGTGCATCTTGTAGATGGTACACACTGCAGCCACGGTACGCCGGTGGTAGAGGGAGTGAATGTTTAAGGTGGTGGATGGGGTGCCAATCAAGCGGGCTGCTTTGTCCTGGATGGTGTTGAGCTTCTTCAGTGCTGTTGGAGCTGCATTCATCCAGGCAAGTGGAGAATATTCCATCATACTCCTGACTTGTATCTTGTAGATGATGGAAAGGCTTTGGGGAGTCAGGAGGTAACATAGAAACATAGAAGATAGGAGCAGGAGTAGGCCATTCGGCCCCTCGAGCCTGCTCCGCCATTCAATGAGATCATGGCTGATCATCCAAATTCAGTACCCTGTCCCTGCCTTCTCTCCATATCCCCAGATCCTTTTAGCCTTAAGAAATATATCCAACTCCTTCTTGAATATATTTAATGAATTGGCCTCCACTGCCTTCTTTGGCAGAGAATTCCACAGATTCACCTCTCTCTGGGTGAAGAAATTCCTCCTCATCTCTGTCCTAAATGGCTTACCCCTTATCCTTAGACTGTGACCTCTGGTTCTGGACTCCCCGACCATCGGGAACATCCTTCCAGCATCTAGTCTGTCTAGTCCTGTTAGAATTTTATAAGTTTCAATCAGATCCCCTCTCATTTTTCTAAACTCCAGCGAGTACAAGCCCAATCGACCCAATCTCTCCTCATACGTCATTCCTGCCATCCCAGGTATCAGCCTGGTGAATCTTCGCTGCACTCCTTCCATGGCAAGAACATCCTTCCTCAGATAAGGTGACCAAAACTGCACACAATACTCAAGATGTGGCCTCACCAAGGCCCAAGTACAACTGCAGCAAGACATTCTTGTTCCTGTACCTCAAACCCTCTCGCTACGAAGGCCAACATACCATTTGCCTTCTTAACCGCCTGCTGCACCTGCATGCTTACTTTCAGCAACTGGTGCACAGGGACGCCCAGGTCTCGTTGCACTTCCCCTTCTCCCAATTGCCATTTAGATAATAATCTGCCTTCCTGTTTTTGACACCAAAGTGGATAATCTCACATTTATCCACGTTATATTGCATCTGCCATGCTTCTGCCCAATCACCCAACCTGTCCAAATCACACTGGAGTTTCTCGGCATCCTCCTCACAGCACACACGCCCACCCAGCTTTGTGTCGTCTGCAAACTTGGAGATATTACATCTAGTTCCCTCATCCAGATCATTAATATGTATTGTGAATAGCTGGGGTCCAAGGACCAATCCCTGCGGTACCCCACTAGTCACTGCCTGCCACTCGGAAAAAGAGCCGTTTATTCCAACTCTTTGCTTTCTGTCTGCCAACCAGTTCTCTATCCAAGTCAATACGTTGCCCCCAATCTCATGTGCCATAATTTTACACGCTAATCTCTTATGCGGGACCTTATCGAAAGCCTTTTGAAAATCAAAATACACCACATCCACTGGTTCTCCCTTATCTATTTTACCAGCTGCATCCTCAAAAAATTCCAGTAGATTAGTCAAGAATGATTTACCTTTTGTAAAGCCATGTTGACTTTGTCCGATCCGGTCACTTTTTTCCAAGTGCTCTGCTATTACATCCTTTATAATGGACTCTAGCATTTTCCCCACTCCCGATGTCAGGCTTACCGGTTCCTGTAATTCCCCGTTTTCTCTCTACCACCCTTTTTGAACAGTGGGGTAAAATTAGCTACCCGCCAATCCATGGGTACAGTTCCAGAGTCTATCGAATTTTGGAAGATGACCAGCAATGCATCTACTATTTCTAGGGCCACTTCCTTAAGTACCCTAGGATGTAGATTATCAGGCCCCGGGGATTTATCGGCCCTCAATCCCATCAATTTCCCTAACACCATTTCCCTACAAATACTGATTTCTATCAGTTCCTCCCTTTCATTAGACCCTATGTTCCCCGACATCTTTGGGATGTTATTTGTGTCCTCCTTTGTGAAGACAGAACCAAAGTATGTATTTAATTGGGTTGCCATTTCTTTGTTCCCCATTATAAATTCCCCTGATTCTGACTGCAAGGGACCTATGCTTGACTTCACCAATCTTTTTCTCTTCACATATCTATAAAAGCTTTTACAGTCAGTTTTTATGTTCCCTGAAAGCTTACTCTCATACTCTATTTTCCCCCTCTTAATTAATCCCTTTGTCCTCCTTTGTTGGATCCTAAACTGCTCCCAATCCTCAGGTTTACTGCTTTTTCTGGCCAATGTATATGTCCTTTCCTTGGATCTTATGCTATCCCTAATTTCCCTTGTTAGCCACGGTTGAGTCACCTTTTTTGTTTTATTTTTATGCCAAACTGTGATGAACAAATTCTGTAGTTTATCCATGCGATCTTTGAATGTTTGCCATTGCCCATCCACCGTCAACCTTTTGAGTGACATTCCCCAATCAATCCTACCCAACTCGCACCTCATACCATCGTAGTCTCCTTTATTTAAATTCAGGACCCTAGTCTCTGAGTCAACTATTTCACTCTCCATCTTAATGAAGAAGTCTATCATATTATGATTGCTCTGACCCAAGGGGCCTCGCACAACAAGATTGCTAATTAATCCTTTCTCATTACATAATACCCAGTCTAAGACACTCACCACAGAATACCTAGCTGTTGAGTCTGTGCTTTCAAATGTAGTTATGCTGAATAACTGGACACAGACAACAGAATACTTAAACAGGTCTTTAGTAACTGAGGGTCAGGGCTGAACTGAAATACACGTTGCTCCACAGGGTTTATATACCGGTGTGGTCACCACCGGTACTACAATATACAGGAGCCATCAGAAAGTAGTCCATCACCTTAAGGTAGTCTCTTAAGGTGGTACAGGTTACATACACTACACTAGCCTCTGACCTGCTCTTGTTGCCATAGTATTTATGTGGCTGGTCCAGTTAAGTTTCTGGTCAGTGGTGATCCCCAGGATGTTGATGGTGGGGGATTCGGTGATGGTAATGCCATTGAATGTCAAGGGGCAGTGGTTAGAGTTTCGGTTGTAGGAGATAGCCATTGCCTGGCAGTTCTGTGACGTGAATGTTACCTGCCACTTATCAGCCCAAGCCTGAATGTCGTCCAGGTCTTGTTGCATGCCAGAATGGACTGCTTCATTATCTGAAGAGTTGTGAATGGCGCTGAACACTGTGCAGTCATCTGCGAACACCCCCATTTCTGACCTTATGTTAGAGGGAAGGTCATTGATGAAGCAGCTGAAGATGGTTGGGCCTAGGACACTGCCCTGAGAAACTCCTGCAGTGATGTCCTGGGGCTGTGATGATTGACCTTCAATCACCACAACCATCTTCCTTTGTGCTCGGTATGACTCCAACCAGTGGAGAGTTTTCCCTCTGATTCCCATTGACTTCAGTTTTACTAGGGCTCCTTGATGCCACACTCGGTCAAATGCTGCTTTGATGTCAAGGACAGTCACTCTCACCTCACCTCTGGAATTCAGCTCCTTTGTCCAAGTTTGGACCAAGGCTGTAATGAGGTCTGGAGCCGAGTGGTCCTGGTGGAACCCAAACTGGGAATCAGTGAGCAGGTTATTGGTGAGTAAGTGCTGCTTGATAGCACTGTTGATGACACCTTCCATCACTTTGCTAATGATTGAGTGTAGACTGATGGGGCGGTAATTGGCCAGATTGGATTTCTCCTGCTTTTTGTGGACAGGACATACCTGGGCAGTTTTCCACGTTGTCGGATAGATGCCAGTGTTGTAGCTGTACTGGAACAGCTTGGCTAGAGACGCGGCTAGTTCTGGAGCACAAGTCTTCAGCACGACAGCCGGGATGTTGTCGGGGCCCAGTCGTTTCTTGATATCACCTGGAGTGAATTAAATTGGCTGAAGACTGGCTTCTGTGATGGTGGGGACCTCAGGAGTAGGCTGATATGGATCATCCACTCGGCACTTCTGGCTGAAGATGGTTACAAATGCTTCAGCCTTGTCTTTTACACTCACGTGCTGGGCTCCACCATCATTGAGGATGGGGATATTCATGGAGCCTCCTCCTCCCGTTAGTTGTTTAATGGTCCCCCACCATTCATGACTGAATGTGGCAGGACTGCAGAGCTTTGATCTGATCGGTTGATTGTGGGATCGCTTAGCCCTGTCTATAGCATGCTGCTTCCGCTTTTTAACATGCATGTAGTCCTGTGTTGCAGCTTCCCCAGGTTGGCACCTCATTTTTAGGTTTGCCTGGTGCTGCTCCTGACATGCTCTTCTACACTCCTTATTGAACCAGGGTTGGTCCCCTGGCTTGATGATAATGGTAGAGTGAGCGATATGCCGGGCCATGAGGTTACAGATTGTGGTGGAATACAATTCTGCTGCTGCTGATGGCCCACAGTGCCTCATTGATGCCCAGTTTTGAGCTGCTAGATCTGTTCTGAATCTATCCCATTTAGCACGGTGGTAGTGCCACACAACACGACGGAGGGTGTCCTCAGTGTGAAGACGGGACTTCGTCTCCACATGACTGTGCGGTGCTCACTGCTACCAATACTGTCATGGACAGATGCATCTGCGACAGGTAGATTGGTGAGGATGAGGTCAAGTAAGTTTTTCCCTCGTGTTGGTTCTCTCACAACCTATCACAGGCCCAGACTGGCAGTTATTTCCTTCAGTACTCGGCCAACTCGGTCAGTAGTGGTGCTACCGAGCCACTCTTGGTGATGGACATTGAAGTCCCCCACCCAGAGTACATTCTGTGCCCTTGCTACTCTCAGTGCTTCTTCCAAGTGGTGTTCACATGGAGGAGTACTGATTCATCAGCTGAGGGCGGTAGGTGGTAATCAGCAGGAGGTTTCCATGCCCATGCTTGACCTGAAGCCATGAGACTTCATGGGGTCCGGAGTCAATGTTGAGGACTCCCAGGGCCACTCCTTCCCGACTGTATACCACTGTGCCGCCACCCCTGGTGAGTCTGTCCTGCCGGTGAGACAGGACATACCCAGGGATGGTGATGGAGGAGTTTGGGACATTGGCTGAAAGGTATAATTCTGTGAGTATGACTATGTCAGGCTGTTGCTTGACTAGTCTGTGGGACAGCTCTCCCAATATTGGCACAAGTGAGGAGGACGTTGCAGGGTTGACTGGGCTGGGTGTGCCGTTGTGTCCGTGGCCAGTGCCGGTGCCGGGTGGTCTGTCCGGTTTCGTTCTTAATGGCCCGTATTTTCCGATCGCAGGCTTCCCTCGTGCGGAGGCCTGCGATCTGGAAAAATCTATGCCCTTACCTGCGGGCTCCCGGGACACACACACTTCCGATCCTGGGCCTCTCCAAACTCCAATTGCGCAGGGCCCACGTATCCCAGAGGCGCAGGCAGTTTGCAGCGTCCCTGGGATCACGTGCACCATGGGGAGCCAATCAAAGAAGGGAATCTCCCTTCATACACTTGACAGGAAGACCTGTCAAATATATGAATGGAGATCACCCCAAAACATCGTAAAACTTTAAATAAATTTTTTAAAAATCACATTTTTAAAATGACTTGAAATTACAATACATTAAATATTTTAAACAAAAATTTAAATTTTTGAAAAAATAATTAAAGTTTTTACGGGGCTAAAAATAAATACTTTTTTTTAAAGCATTTTTAAATGATAAATCAGTGAAAAAAAATTTTTTTGTTTACTTTTTTCTACGCTTGTCCTGGTAAAAGCAGGCCTTACCAGGCGTAAGAATTGTAAGGGTTTTCTGCGGGCGGAGGGTCTCCAAAAAGCGGAACTATCCGTCCGCAGAGGGCCTTCTCCAGGGCAGCCAGAGGATCTGTCAAGAGCATTCTTGACAGATCGGAAATGCCGGTTTTCAGCGCTGTGCATGCCTGAAACCAGCATTTCCGATGTCCCGATGGGTGGGTACACAGCATGTAGGGATCGGAATATCTGGGCCATTGTGTTTCGTAGCGGTTTGTTACAACTGAGTGTCTTGCTGGGCCATTTCACAGGGCAGTTAAGAGTCAACCACATTGCTGTGGGTCTGGAGTCACATATAGGGCAGATATAAGTCACATACAGCAGATTTCCTTCCCTAAAGAACATTAGTGAACCAGATGGGTTTTTACAACAATCCAATAGTTTCATGGGCACCATTATTAGCTTTTTATTCCAGATTTATTGAATTAACTGAATTTAAAATCTCCAGCTGCCAGGGTGGGATTTGAATTCGTGTCTCTGGATTACTAGCCCAGTGACATTACCACTACGCTACCGTTCCCAATTAGCTACTTTTTTATGGGAACTTAGGAATCGCCAGATGATAAAAGACCAAGGTCCATCTGGTTTGCCTTCTACCATCCTGGCACTCGCATGGTAACAACAATAATGGAGTTGTTGGCTAATCACAGCAATCAATCTTCTTCAATGAGTCCACAACAGACCCTGACATGAGGCCAGGAAACCCCCAGTGTGGAAAGCTTTGGGAACCAGAGTTCCAAAGTCATCTGTTCCTCCCGAGCTCGCTACACTCACCACATGTCAGGTCTCAAAATACTCCTACACTGTATCATAAAATGTTATTTTTTGAAAGAAACCTTGAAGAGCCTGGTCATTCATTCCTGGTTTTAAATCCAGCCCCGACTGATGGGATGTAGTTCTCTGGAACTCAACCCAGCTCCGAGTGGGAGCAGTTTACTGCTTCAATACATTTATAGAAATGATGAGGCTGAAATGTAAACTTTGTTTCTCGCAACAAGATAGTTCCTCATCGTCTATCAGCTTTTCTCTGCCATTCGCACATTAGATCCACCTTTTTACAGTTTTGAATTATTAGCTCTATCAATCAGTTTACTTTGAATAAATATTGAGTTCTCTGATTAACAGTGTTTGCAGAATTCATATATATAAAAGCAATTGCTACACTTCTGTACACATGGCTTAACATCAGGAAATAAGAAATAAAAGTATTTCTGTCTTCAGAAGGCAACCTTTCAATGAAAATATTTTACTTCTTCCAGAAGTTGTCAATATTGAAGTTTTAAGGTGAAGAGATTGCAAAGTCTCTGAAGAATGGATTCAGTCAAGAATATTACTTTTGTGGACTTTATGGGATTTTTCTGAGGGTATTTTCCCTGTTATGGGATTGCCCTGTGCAGATACGTAAAAGACTGGTTTGTTAAAATTCCAGAGAACACGTGGCAGTTGGCTGTGACGAAAGAACTCATCCAGTATGTATGGGTCCGGCCGACAGTCCTGGAAAAAGGAAGTGGGCCATTGAAATTGATTAGAAAAACCACTCTAATATGCAAAGCACTTCTCACCTCCATCTCAGAACAGAAGCAGAACAATGAACCCACCAGCTCACCCAGCAAAGACCAAAAGATATGTCCCAGACTTAGGGCCATTAATCCAATACGCATGGGTCCGAGGATGACCCATCACTGATTAAGCACCGGAGTGCTTAGAATTTCTCCCAACTCAAAGACCGAGAGATGTCCCAGACTTAGGGCCATTAACCCAATACGCATGGGTCTGAGGATGACTCATCACAGATTTAGCACCGGAGTGCTCAGAAGCAAATGGATTGTTAAGACTGATGGGAAAAGACAGGCAGACTATCTATAAAGACAGATTCTTTTCCACCATTCTCTCTCTCTCTCTCTCGCTCCTGCTCCAACAAGACAAGAAGTACCAGAGAAAGCTGACGAGCAGAGCGATCGAAACCGGGGTAAGCATAGTCTCTCAGAAGTGAAGTTTTTGGGCTATTCCGAGGGTGGGAGCTTCGTTTGGTTTAGCCAGGCGAAGGGGTTTATGCGACTGGGTAATTCGTTGGTAGGGGTGGAATCAGCGTCCACCATAGCAACAAGGGAATTACTGCTTGTTATAGACTCCAGTTTTGTACTGTATGTATGTTGATTGTAATCTGGATTTTATTCTCCACAGGGACAGTGATTTCGTTTAGTAGTGCATGTTTTAGCCAGTGTATGTTAGACCAAATAAATATCAGTTTGATTTTTCACCGAAGCATTCCTGTCCGTGATTTATTTCATTTACACTCTGAATAATAATTCCCGGGTATAGAACTTTCGTAAGGCGGGGACGATTCGAACCGTCCGTCTAGCAATTGGGCTCGGATCAAAAACTGTTTACATCTCCTGGCGACCAGCAGCAGGATCCGGGTTAAAGGATCTGGGATAAAGGAGTGTAAAAACCACCTACAAAGGTAAACAAATTATTTATTCTATTTAACCAAGGCTGGCATACATAATAAAAATGTTTGCTTAAATAACAGCAGCATTTGTCTAACCTGCCGAGTGTCTCCAGCATTTTCTGTTGTTATTTCACATTTCCAGCATCCGTAGTATTTTGCTCTTGTAAAAATGTTTGCTTACTGTGCTCGCTGCAAGGTGGAGGGAAAAGCAAGGAATCCCAGCAGAATGACAGCAGACTTCAGACACGTCGTCCAAGGAGCAGACAACTCGAGATGTAGAGGTTAGGTCGGATGGCTAAATGGCGGAGGCGTGGATATATCTTAGAGGTGCAACTGATTCCGGAAGAATGGTGTTCAACCGGAGTAGTGCTAATGGGCCCATGTTGTCGAGATCTCTGCTTGATTAAGATAGTGCGGACAAATTCCAGACATTGGACCTCCCTCTTATTAATGTGTCAGCTGTGGTTTAGTGGGGAGGGCTCTCTCCTCTGAGTCAGAAGTGTAAAGTCTGTAGGTTGTGCAGTAAATAACTTCAGAGACTTTAGAAGTACAAACAAAACAGATCTTTACTATTCAGTGGTCTGGGCGATTTCTGATCTAGTTAACGTATCACAACCCTTATATACTGGTGTGGTCACTATCGGTATCACAGTATACATGAGCCAATAAATAGTGCCACCCTAAAGTAGTGCTCTTAAAGGTAAATGGTTACATACACAACACTCCTCCCTTCCTAGCTTATTACTTACAGAATCCCGTTAAACATACAATCTTCAATTTTATATAAACAGTTTGCAGATATACTCTCGATGGAGTCAACGTCATATAACAATTTACAGATATACTCTCGATGGAGTCAACGTCATATAACTTCATGTTTAACATAACATAATAACATATATAACTTCATGTCAAAACAGATCACAGATTCAGTCTCTGTGGAAAACAGTTCATAGATTCAGTCTCTGTGGTGTAGTCGGTTCACATTGCTGGAGTGACTCATTCAATAGTCCTTCCATGGGTTTAACAGTTTGAACTTCCGAACTGAATTGGCTCCGTTCGGAGGGACCACGTGTGTGATCTGGTAGAGGTAATAATGGTTCAGATGGGTCATCTTCTGTTTCGACTTTTCCTTTTCTGCTTCTTGGAGACTCTCTGGGCTCCACTGTCAGCTGCCAGCTGCATGCGCAGTTCCTCCTTCTCTTCCTCCTTTTTCCGTAGTAGAGCCACCTTCTCCCGATGTTCCGTAGACTTTCGGTGCTCCTCCATGATTTCTGTATGGTGGGAGTCGAAGTTACAAGTTGGGCAGGACAGGACATAGTAATATTCGGAGTCGTCCTGAGCTAGGCCAGCGAGAGGGTCTTCTATGTCCTCCCTACCCAGCTGGACGTCAGCCAGCTTTTGTTCCAAATCCAGACATCTTTCCTGAAGAGACTTCTTCACGTGTTCCGCTTCCTCTAACTTTTTCTGGGCTTTCAGCAAGTTGTTTACTAATGACCTCATTTGTGATTTTAATACTTCAACTTCCTTTGGAGATTGATTGATCGGACTATTCAATCCCTCTACCGGAGCAGTTGTTTCAGCGTTCTGTTGTTCAACCTTGACATGAGTCAGCGTACTTTTGGTATCTAAGGGTTGCTCTGCTGCCATCTTCTCAGTCTGTGTTGCAACCTCGGCTATTTCAATAACTTTTGAGAGCTCCAAACCCTTCTCCTCTGACGATTTAAGCTCATGTTCATGGCCCATTCTTACGGTCTCTGTGTTTCTTACAGTTCCCTTTTCTTCCACTGAAAAGATTTCCAGTTGCATCTGTTCTTCAAGTCGTTGGACCTCGGCCATTGCCGCTTCATATTTATTTTGTGTTTCCTTTAATAATTTAACGAGTTCTTGGACATCCTGTATTCCCTGTTCTGGTATGTCTTCCACCACTAATTTTTTTCCTATGGATTGAATCCCTAACGATGAGTCAGCCTTGGCCTGAAGCTCATCAAACATTTCCTGCAGACTTTGTAATTCTTGCTTATGGTCAACCTTTAGTCGTTCATGTTCAACCTTTAGTTGCTCATATGCTTTCACTAACACGAGCTTTTCGGAAGTTGCCAAGTTAACCCCTTCCAGGATTGTAGTCCGAGCCTGTTCATACTGTTCTTTCAACTCGTTACACTCTGCTTGCAACAAGTCGTAGAGGTGAACTGGAATACCATCCTGACTTCCTGAAGATTCCTCTTCCTTTGGATCGTTCTGTGTATATTCTAGTTCCTGAACAGCCTCAGGGAGATGTGATTGGTACTTGGCCACGATGGCTCTATGGTCGCTCTCTGCTTGAGCGAGCTGTCTCTGTTGTCTTTCCAGGGACTCCCATTCGGTGTCCCAGAACTTTTTCACCTTTTCCATCTCTTGTAGGAGACGGGCACTCAACTGTTCTAATTGTCGTTGTACTTTGACATAACGTTGAGTTCTAGCCCGGTGTTCCTCCGTAATGCATATGTCTGTAGCTTGAACAGACTCAGAATTCTCTGTCTTTATGCACGCCATCGATTTCCCAACCTTAGTCCGTGAGTTCATGTTAATCTTGTTTTTCATACATAAGCTGGGCTTATCGTCTTCCGGCTCGGAGTCTGAGCTGCTTGTCTGCACCGAGTCCTCACTCGTCATTGCTTGTCGGTAGTGCCATTCCATGTCTATTTTCTTGATCCACTCCCGTCCCAGAAGTGGTGGTCCTCCCTCAGGTAGTACGTACAGATACATTCGTGGGTGTTCTTTACCCCTATCTCTCACCTTGACTCGTATTTTTCCCAGGGGGTATACATGATGCCCCGTGTATGTCTGTAATACAAATTTGGTATTTCTTAAGGGTATGTGAGAGAATAGCCGGTGATAGTCCTTTTGGTTGATGACGGATACAGCTGATCCCGTGTCCAGCTCCATTCGTACTTGGACTCCCGCTATTTTTAGTGTGACCCAGATCAACTGTAGATCAGTTACTTTACCCACATGGTGGATTCTCAGACTATCCAGCTCCTGGCTGTTTGGGTCTGAGTCTGAATTTTGTTCGTCTGAACTCTTTTCAGCCACCTGATGCACCTTGTTGTACTTTCCTTGTGGTGGTGGCTTCCTTTGCTTGTTGGTCTTCTTTCCGGACCTGCATACCTTCGCGATGTGACCCAGTTTGCCACATTTCCTGCACTCTTGGTTCTTAAACCAGCACTGATTCTGGTCGTGCGTTGTCTTTCCACAACGGTAGCATTTGGGAGTGCTTGCTGTAATTTGGTCCACCCCGAGTGCCGCCGCCTTTAGCTGCATTTCCGCCGTCCCTTTCGCTGCGGCTTCGTGCGATGAAGCTATGAGGACAGCCCTGTCCAGTGTGAGGTCGTTTTCTTCCAGAAGTCGCTTCTGCGTTCCTTCTTTGGCCAAGCCGCATACGAACTTGTCCCGCAGCGCCTCTGTCAAATTCCCTCCAAACTGGCAGTATTTCGCTAGCTTACGCAGTTCGACTAAGTATTCCGCATTGCTTTCATCTTGCCTCTGGGTTCTGGCGTAAAATTTAAATCGTTCAGCCAGCATCAACGGTGTGGGGTTCAAGTGATCCTTCAACACTGTTACGATCTCTTCGAAGGTCTGGTCCACTGGTTTAACTGGTGCTATTAGATGTTTCAAAAGCCCGTATGTTTTTGCTCCCATCGAATTTAACAAAGTTATTGCCTTGTTGTCATCCTCAATTTCGTTGGCTACGCAATATATTTCTATGCGTTCCACATACGTGGCCCAGTCTTCTATTTCTGCATTAAAGTCATTAATATTTCCTCGCTTAGGCATCTTCTCTTTTTGAGAACAGTACAAGTATTACTTTACTTATTATTAATTTTCTTCTCTCTTCTTGAGAACACACCAGCCTTTCTGAAAAATCTTATTACTTTTCTGAAATTCTTAATAATTTCCAAGATGGCGGTTTCCCGCTTCTTCCTTCTTCTTCAGCGGTTTTCCCCGAAAAATGGCGGCTTTCCCGCACTTCTCGCTCTCCCCGCCCACTTCAATGGCGGTTTTCCCGCGCTTGGCGGTCTTCACCCGGTCCCCCGACGCCGTCTGTCAGCCCGAGTGCGGCCCTTATCTATAATGCGATTGCTGGATCGCGAAGCGGCTGCCGGCCCTTATCTGTAGATCCGATCGCTCTCGCGGCTCTCGGCCCTTATCTGGAGATGCGATCGCTGGCTTGCAACGCCTCCCGCTCGGCTCTGGCTCCCCCGCTCGCGCGGCTCTCGGCTCTGACACTCCCGCGCCTACTCGCAGGCTCAGCGCTTCGTGGCAGCGGTTGCTGCACGGCTTCTCACATTGCCCGCGGTCCGGCTGTCACCCGACGCCGTTGGACCCGAATGCTTTGCCCTTCTCCTCCAAATACTTCTACCCCGTTTTTTTTAAAATTTATTTGTTTTAACTACTCACAGTCTCTTCGGCCGCCTTGTTTTAGGCTGATTGGCTCGCTCAAGATGTGGTAGCAGGGTAATCTGTGCCTGTTGCTGCCGCAGCTTTGCTGTTCATCTTCCAGCTTCCAGTAAGTACTGCAGTAAATAGCTTCAGAGACTTTAGAAGTACAAACAAAACAGGTCTTTACTATTCAGTGGTCTGGGCGATTTCTGATCTAGTTAACGTATCACAACCCTTATATACTGGTGTGGTCACTATCGGTATTACAGTATACATGAGCCAATAAATAGTGCCACCCTAAAGTAGCGCTCTTAAAGGTAAATGGTTACATACACAACAAGAAGGACCTGTGTTAAAGAATCTGGGTTAAAGGAGTGTAAAAACCGCCTACATCTTTTGGCGACCGGCGGCAGAACCTTGGTAGAAAAGAGTGTAAATCAGTCATGGACAGCGCTTCTGGCGAAAGATCCCAAATGGAGGAAAGGATTTCTTCATATGTGTTTAAGAAGGTTAACATCACTAAGAAGTGGGTGCTAGGCTTGTTGCGTGCTGAGTGTCTGGTGGATGCAGCGGCAGAATGGACGGAGGGCAAGGAGCATAGGCGCAGCATTGAAAAGGTGATATGGCTCGTCTGTCTACAAAGACAAGTGCAACTGCTAGATAAGCAGGTTGCTAAGTTAGAGGCAGAGCTCAGGGAGTCCGAGGCACAGTCAGACGCAAGGGCTGTAGTAGGGAGCAGGTTATGCACGGAGCTAAGGGATGAGAAGCAGGGAAGAATAAGCCAGGAGAAAACCTTCCGTAACCATAAGGAGTTCCTGCAATGCCTGGTAACTGAGGCAAAGGGGAACGAGAGGGTGGTTAGGGAGGAGAACGCTCGCTTGTCAAGTGACGTAAAGTTGCTGGGAGAGCAGTTGAAGGATATTCAGGTGGCATACAGAGTCGCCAGCACTAGAGGGTTTGATAAGAGTAATCATGGTCCTTGCCAGGAGCAGATCCGGAATTTGACCGATGCGCTATCTAAGGCCAAAGGGATGGTCTGCTTGGTAGCTCCGGGAGTGGCCCGGGTAGATGAGGAAGAGCAGGAGGGAGATAAGGAGGACTGTAAGGCAGAGGAGGACGCTCGACCACCGCCCGAAGTCCCGGGACCAGGACCCATGTGCCCTGTCCGGCAGCGGAAATACGGTGCGCCCGTAGGCGGTCAAGAGCAAGGAGCACTGCAGAGTGACTTTGTGGTCCCGTATACGACCCCCCAGCTGCAGGCAATGGTCTCTAACCTGACCAAACTGACCAGCACAGGAGACACATCTGTCCATTTTACGGATGTGGAGCAGGTGGGGGGGATTAATAATTTTAACGAAGCTGAGACAGCCAAATTACTTTTATGTTCCCTGGATAGGAGGTTGTACCAGTCGCTCTCAGCGGGTAGCAAGAGGGGGCAGGGTACGTTAGATGGGATAAAGGATGACATCCTAGAGGCTATGGGCCTCAATGATGGAAGTCCCTTCTCCTGAGTGGAAAGGACACTGCAATCAGCTGGGGAGGCACCGCAGGCTTTCGCGGACAGGCTTTGGCCCGTCTACCGGAGTGCCTGTGCGGGGGTGCCCGACCGGGCGCAGCTGCAGGGGGAGCCTAGGGCTCATTGGCTGAGGATCCTGGTGGCGAACAGCCTACCCAGGATCAAGGCCAAAGCAGAGGGGTGGTTCGGTTCCAGGGATCCCCAGATCACAGAAGAGAGTGTGCTCCGGCAGTTAACTCTCACTTTTAAGAATGGTAGGGGTGAGGATGACAAACCAAAGGGCAGAGGACACGAGTTAAAGCCTAGTGGAGGCAACGTTAGAAGAGAGTGGCGCCAGGAAGGGGGTAGCTCAGAGAAGAAGCAAGGTTGTTATAGGTGCAGGAGTAAAGAGCACTGGAGGAAAGACTGCCCAGTCTCTGACAATAGGAGTGGGAAAGGGGATCCTCCAGCGCCAGTGCAGAAAGCCGCAGCTGTGGCAGGAAGCAGCACTGATCCGTTCGCGGTATTAGTGGCTACTCTCCGCGCAGTCTTTCCAGCAGGGCAGGGTATGGTGGACGTGGCAGCAGGCAGCGTACTCCCATCCGCCCCGAACAATCCCGACCCATGACTAGGGGCTTCTCAGCCCATTTACCTGTGCCCACTAAGTTATGATGCTTGGAAGAGACGGTGCATGAAGATGGGGGTGGAGGAGGTGCAAGGGACCTATCTGCTGCACACTGGAGCTTCAAGCACCATTGTCTATGCAGATAACCCAACCACATCACCTCTATCGAGCGGGGTCCCACATAACTTAGTAGGGTTCACCGGGAATGAACAGGCTGGGTCTTTCTCCATCTCGCTAGCCATCGATCTGGGTACACTCCATATGGAGTGGAAATGTGTCCGGATGTGGTGGGAGCAGGAGGGAATAGGCATTTTGGGGGCAGACTTCATACTGGCCCACAAGATATTGGTGGATTTCCAGAATCACTGTCTTTGGGGGCAGTATGCACGGGAAAGGAGAAGGAGGTGGTAGTTATACCAGGGAAGCAAGGCAAGGGAACCGTGTGTACGATGAAGCCCAAGGGTAGTTATGACCTTGAACTTTTGGTCACTTCTACCCTGGCGGAGTACATAGCGGATGTGTGAGCCAACCTCGCGGCATTCGCTACACACAAGCACAACTGTGGGAGGGTAATAGGGGTGGAGGTCAGAGTAGAAGGAGACCCCATGGCCCGACCACAGAAACAGTACAACTTCCCCAGAGAGGCAGAGGCGGATTTAGAGACGGCAGTGTGATCACTGGTTGAGCAGGGTGTGTTGAGACCCATAGCGACACATGTGAACTCTCCGATTTGGCCGGTTAGGAAACCGGACAATTCGTGGAGAGCCACTGTGGACTATCAGGTCCTTAACAAGAACATCCCAGCCTGTGCCCCCACCGTCGCAGCCGTAGCCAACTTGATCGGGAGTATCCCAGCATCTGCAAAATCATTCACGGTGCTGGACATTTCGAACGGTTTCTGGTCTATCCCTCTCAAAAGGGAGGACCAGTATAAGTTCGCATTCACTTTCAAGGGTCAGCAGTACACATGGACCTGCCGCCCCCAAGGATTTCACAACAGTCCTTCTATTTTCCACCAATGTATGACCAACTGTTTAAAAGGGTTCAGCAGACCACAGCAGCTTGTGCAGTACGTGGACGACCTGCTTTTGTTCTCCAACGAGGGGGAGGAGCATGGCCCACTGCTGGCTGAGCTGCTGAGTCTGTTAAAGGAAGCTGGGTTTAAAGTGAATCCCAACAAAGCACAGATCGGCCAGCAGGAAGTAAAATTCCTCGGGCTGACGGTGCGTGCTGGGGAGAGGGCCATCGATGAGGCGAGGAGGAAGGCGGTACAGGCGCTACCTGCCCCGACCACGGTAACGGGGGGTAAGATCCTTCCTGGGACTCACAGGGTACTGCAGGGATTTCATAGAGGACTATGCCGCTACGGCAGCTCCTCTACTCCGGCTCCTCCACAAGGGAGTGGGCTGGGAGTGGGATGAGGACTGCATGGCAGCTTTTAGTCGTCTGAAGGGAGATCTGCAGACCGCACCGGCTTTAGGAGCGATTGATGGGGGAAAGGAGTTCTTTTTGGAGGTAGCTGCCACAGGGGACAGTTTGAGCGCAGTGCTGCTCCAGGAGCGGCATGGCAAGCTGAGGCCTGTGGTATACTCATCAAGAATCCTCACAGATGTAGAGAGGGGGTACTCCAATTGTGAGAGGCACCTGCTTGCCACACATTGGGCTGTGAGGAGATCACAAATCTTCACGGGGGCGTCCCCAGTAACTCTCTTAACCCATCATACGCCCACTCAGATGCTTCTGGATGGGAGGATAAAGGACAGCACGGTGAGCAGTGCACGCATTGCTGGCTGGACTTCATTGCTCTCTCAGATGAATTTGAGTGTGAAAGGCCTCTGTGAGCCCAAGCTCGCCGCAAATTTGATCTACCCAGGGGTGGCCCACAAATGTTCTGTTGAAGGAGTATGGGACATAGACATAGGGTTTCGGGCTGGGATCCATCCCACGGGCCGCGAGATCTATGTAGGCGGGTCCAGTACATGGTGGCCAGGGAGCGACTCACTGGATGCAGGATTTTTGACCCAAAGGCAGGCATTGCCAAGGCCATTAAACTCCCGAGCACCTTGAGCGCCCAGCACGCTGAACTGTCGGCGGTGGTGTATGTGGTTACCCACCCCGAAGAGTTCCCTACACCCTACACGATTTTTCGGACAGCATGTTCACTTGCAATTCGTGCACAGAATATTTGGCCATTTGGTCTCGTCGCGGGTTCACATCTGCAGGCAGGAAACCCCTAGTAACCAAGCCATTGTTGCGATAGATCCTAACATCGATAGGAACCCAGGGGGATTTCTATATCCACAAAGTCAAGGCCCATTCTAAAACAGAACCCCAGGCGGAGGGCAATCAGCAGGCCGACGTGCTGGCCAAAGAGGGTGCTCGAACAGGCACGTTTTGGGATCCATATGGGTCGAGTCTGGTAGCAGCGATCAGAGACAGAGGTGGGACCCAAGGGAGTGCAGGGGTAGCATTGGCCCCGGAACTAAAGATTGTCCAGGCACGGGATCCCGCCCTAAAGACTGTTCTGGAGACGCTGGCTAAGGGAGATAAGGTAGAGGGTCCATACGGAGTGGCAGGTATTACGGTAAAGGAAGGGATGGTTTTCAGAGGGAAACAGTGGGTAGTTCCGCAGCAGCACCGGAGGGAATTCCTTCAGTTGGCCCATGAGGGTCCAGGAGCGGGGCACCCCGGGCCAGAGACCACCTGGCAATGGGTGGAACAGGGTGGTGGCCGCAACTGAGGGAGGACGTCCACGACTTCTGCGCGGATTGCTTGGTGTGTGCTGCAAACAACCCTGACCCCCCAAAAAAGGAAGGTATCCATGGGACACACTAGGAGGGTGGAGGGACCATGGCAGTCCATACAGTTCGATTATATCGGACCGCTGCCCACCGCTCAGGGGGGTTACAAGTACTGCCTGGTCCTGGTAGATGTGTTCTCTAAATGGGTAGAAGCCTTCCCATGCTGAACAGCCACAGCTTTGGGGACCGCAAGGATTCTAGTGAGAGAAGTGTTCTCTAGGTGGGGGCTACCACAGTATGTGGAGTCTGATCAGGGGAGTCACTTCACAGGGGCAGTCATGCAGGCGACTCGGAAGATGCTAGGTGTAGCGGGTAAATGGCACGTCGCACACAACCCGCAGTAATCAGGGATTGTGGAGCGAATGAATAGGACCATCAAGGAAAGATTACGGAAGGATACAAGAGACTTGCCTAGAAAATGGGTGGAGGTCTTGCCGTTATTTCTAATGGGGGTCCGAGCCAGCCAGCCTAGAAGCACAGGGTATCCCCCGCATGAGCTCGTGACTGGCAGGATCATGAGAACGCCCAGCCATGTACTGGCCCCAGTTCTCATGGAAGGTCAGTTGAGAGAAGTGAACCGGGACAGGTTTGTTAAGAGTTTGCTTGAGCATCTCAGGCACATCCATTGGCAGGCTGCCAGGAATATGGGGAAGTAACATCGTAGAAATCGTTTATTGCTTGAGCCTCAGAGGCACCACGAGTGGGAGGTCGGAGATCAAGTAATGGTTAGAAACTTCACCAGGGTAGGGACTTTTGAACCGCTAAACATGGGACCGTACAGTATCGTAGATAGGGCGAGTCCAATGGTATATGCGGTCAAAATGCCCCGACGCACTAAGTGGTTCCATATCAATCAGTGCAAGCTTTTCAACCCTGGGGAAAGAGCTGATAAGAGGAGGAAACAGCAGGGAGTGGTGAGCTGCACCACAGGTGTGGGTCTCCAGCCCATAATCTGGGACTGTGAGGAGTCCACAGAGGGACCAGTCGTTCCGCCTGTGGGGGCAGGACTGAGAAGGAGTGCCAGGATCCCACGGCCAAAGGTGCCATGGACGCCTCCTTACACACCGGTGAACGAAGGAAGCTGGAGTTGTAAGAGGCCCAGGGTCAAGGAGACCTAGTGTGGCCACCCGGAGATGGGTGGCGCTGTACATAACTTCTTTCTCTCCTGTCTGTTGCCTTAGCTTGTCAGTATAGTTTGGATTTTAATCATGTGTAGCTGTGTCTGGAAAGGTGAGGCGTCACCCAAGGACAACGTTGCATTCTGTGTGTTTTCAGGGAACGCCTAAGCCAGCACGAGTCACAGGGGCGACACCGAGGAATCGGTTATCTTCGGCTGCACCGGCAGAGACGGACCGACTGTGACCACAGGAGGTGGCTCGAAGGAGGGGGCGAGCGTCTATCTCCACGAGGGAAGATGGCCTGGATGGCTGGGGTCGAATTCCACCTGGTATTCCAGCCATGACGAGTTCACCTATGGTGAAGCATCCATCCCATGCCCGAGAATAGGGGTTACCACCTCCCAGGTTAGGGTAACAGAGGGTAAACGGGTGTGCCTTAGCTGTAGGGGACACATTCCACTGGGAAGGTGATTGTGGCTCAGGAAATTGAGCGTGGATATAGGGGACCAGACAGCTGACTGGGAAAGACTAAATAATGACACGTACCAGACGATCACGGGTTCTCAGGGAGGAGTGAATTTGTGTTGGGATAAGTGGTGGGAATCCGAGGAAGGGATTTATGTGTGTATGTGGGGGTCGGAAAAGATCTGCCCAGCGGGTGTGTCGATCGCGTTTAGCAGGTGATGGCAGGACACCGGGGGTGGGATCAGTTGGGATTGGAGTGTGGACTCCTGCGTAATCCCAAAACCCCTGAACACCATCAACGCCACAGAGCTCATCTCATACACGAGGAAGCCCTCGCCCAGAGCCCCAACGGTACAGACGACTGTAGATGGGTGTCCCACCACCACCAGGGGTCCAGGGAATGGGTTGGTGTTAATCCCTACTGACAAAGTGTTGTTTCAGAACGTGCACTACGCCGTGGCATCCGTGATCCTGAACCTGACTGAAGTCCATCTGCCTGTGTGGTGTCCAAGGAAGACGGAGAAGCTTTATGAAGCTCTGTTAAAAGTGATGTTTCAGGAATTTTATGAACTGGACTATGGAAATGTAGAGAAAGAACAGCTTTATAATCTGAATTTTGGGGATAGTGTGGGGTCCGGGAGGCAGAGAAGAGGGACCTGGAACGATGTAGCCACAGCGTTCAATACAGGAACGGGTATTATTCATAGTATGGATGATGCACAACTCCAGATGCAGATTACTGGGTTAAAGAACCAACTGCGTAAGATTCTAGGGGAAGAAGAGAATACAGTGGTGGGTTCAGAGCTTCATGACGACCAGGCAATGACCGTTCATTTAAAGGAGGTCATTGCGGAGCTGGAGAGGCACGCTAAAACTGTTAATGATTTGATACGGGAGGACAGGAACGCCTTGGAGCAGGCTGCACGGAATGAGGTGTGTGTGTTGTATGGAGCATGGTTGCTGGGCGAGGGCCGCAGTAACCTGGAGGACCTGAGGCAAGGTCGCGTCCCTTCACGGTTAAGCAACAAGCATCTCGCTGCGCTGCACCCGTATAGCAATTCGTTGAGCCCGTGCCAGCTTCGCTTAGCCTCTGAAACCTACCCTGTCCCTGTAGATTGTGGGCGGTCCAACCATACTGTGTGGAGCATGTCGGGTACCCGATTCCTTTTCTGCCGGAACACGTCACTGAGTTAATAAAGAGCGCTGAGCTCTCCCAGAAACATTTTTACACTTTAGAGCAAAAGACAGTAGAAGTGGGGGAGGAGATCAAAGGGATTGTCTCGCCACCATGGTGGGACAGCGGTCTGAGTATAGAGATTCCCCCCTGGATTCACATCTGTTCCCATACATTAGTTATCATACAATTGTTGCTTGTAATCTAATTGTTTTACACCAGCTGCAGGCGACGGAGCCAGATGCTCCGAGCGCGGTGGCAAGGGGTGTTAGATCGATCCGGAAAGGGGTAATTCGATTTGTGTTGATGATGGTTTCTCCCTGCAAGACTTGTAATGTACCAAAGTTCTGTAATTGTATTGTATTCTGGTTATAGTTTTGCACTCTGTATTGTGCAATGTGCGCTGTTGTTTTTTTGTAATGTGTTACCACCTGTCAATGCTGTACTGTGTGATGTGCGCTGAGACTTTTTGGTAACGTCCTGTGGAACTTATTAATGTTCTGTATTTTGTAAGAAGCCGTTTCGCTGATGTTTTGACCCGGTAAAAGGGAACTATGACACGCAGTAAGGGGTACAGTTTTAAAATGTAAAATCAGGGAAACAGCTCCACTTGTGGGAGACTTTGGCCTTTGCTCTCTCATCGAGTGATGCTTTGTGGAAAGAAAAGCATCAAACAGGGGACTGAAGAGATCGCAAAGTCTCTGAAGAATGGATTCAGTCAAGAATATTACTTTTGTGGACTTTATGGGATTTTTCTGAGGGTATTTTCCCTGTTATGGGATTGCCCTGTGCAGATACGTGAAAGACTGGTTTTGTTAAAATTCCAGAGAACATGTGGCAGTTGGCTGTGACAAAAGAACTCATCCAGTATGTATGGGTCCGGCCGACAGTCCTGGAAAAAGGAAGTGGGCCATTGAAATTGATTAGAAAAACCACTCTAATATGCAAAGCACTTCTCACCTCCATCTCAGAAGAGAAGCAGAACAATGAACCCACCAGCTCACCCAGCAAAGACCAAAAGAGATGTCCCAGACTTAGGGCCATTAACCCAATACGCATGGGTCTGAGGATGACTCATCACAGATTTAGCACCGGAGTGCTCAGAAGCAAATGGATTGTTAAGACTGATGGGAAAAGACAGGCAGACTATCTATAAAGACAGATTCTTTTCCACCATTCTCTCTCTCTCTCTCTCGCTCCTGCTCCAACAAGACAAGAAGTACCAGAGAAAGCCGACGAGCAGAGCGATCGAAACCGGGGTAAGCATAGTCTCTCAGAAGTGAAGTTTTTGGGCTATTCCGAGGGTGGGAGCTTCGTTTGGTTTAGCCAGGCGAAGGGGTTTATGCGACTGGGTAATTCGTTGGTAGGGGTGGAATCAGCGTCCACCATAGCAACAAGGGAATTACTGCTTGTTATAGACTCCAGTTTTGTACTGTATGTATGTTGATTGTAATCTGGATTTTATTCTCCACAGGGACAGTGATTTCGTTTAGTAGTGCATGTTTTAGCCAGTGTATGTTAGACCAAATAAATATCAGTTTGATTTTTCACCGAAGCATTCCTGTCCGTGATTTATTTCATTTACACTCTGAATAATAATTCCCGGGTATAGAACTTTCGTAAGGTGGAGGCGATTCGAACCGTCCGTCTAGCAATTGGGCTCGGATCAAAACCCGCTTACATCTCCTGGCGACCAGCAGCAGGATCCGGGTTAAAGGATCTGGGATAAAGGAGTGTAAAAACCACCTACAAAGGTAAACAAATTATTTATTCTATTTAACCAAGGCTGGCATACATAATAAAAATGTTTGCTTAAATAACAGCAGCATTTGTCTAACCTGCCGAGTGTCTCCAGCATTTTCTGTTGTTATTTCACATTTCCAGCATCCGTAGTATTTTGCTCTTGTAAAAATGTTTGCTTACTGTGCTCGCTGCAAGGTGGAGGGAAAAGCAAGGAATCCCAGCAGAATGACAGCAGACTTCAGACACGTCGTCCAAGGAGCAGACAACTCGAGATGTAGAGGTTAGGTCGGATGGCTAAATGGCAGAGGCGTGGATATATCTTAGAGGTGCAACTGATTCCGGAAGAATGGTGTTCAACCGGAGTAGTGCTAATGGGCCCATGTTGTCGAGATCTCTGCTTGATTAAGATAGTGCGGACGAATTCCAGGCATTGGACCTCCCTCTTATTAATGTGTCAGCTGTGGTTTAGTGGGTAGGGCTCTCTCCTCTGAGTCAGAAGGTCGGGGGTTCAGGTTCCACCTAAGCGACTTGGCTAAACCTCTCAAGTGCCTACCCTTGTGTGTTTTTAGTTGGTATGCTTGCAGGGTGAGTGTGAGGGGTGGCTAGTGAGATGTGAAAGTGATAATGTAGATAGAGAGGGTTGGGTGAAGGTGCAAGGTAAGTTGGTGTCCTGTGGAGGTTCTTACATCACTAGTGTCCGGTTACAAAAACGTCCTGAGTAAGCTGGGCCCACGACCGAGTATTTATGCTTTTCTTGGACGGCGCCACCAGCTGGCCGCCCAGTGTTATCTCATAAGTCATTTCTACATGAATTCTAAGATTCATGACAGGGTGCAATTATCGGCCGGGCGCAAAATTTAGCACATGGCACTAATTATCGCCTCCAACTGCAACTTGGCTTCTATCGCCCCTGGAAGTGATTGGAGCGCTGAATCTGGCACTACACACCTCTGTTAAGGCGCTAACGCCAAGGATCGAGCGCTGCCTCAGAGCGCTGGTGAAGCTATAGTGATGTCAGTTAGCAATGGAACACAGACACACTGGCGCCGGCCAGTTCTTAAAGGGGAGGGTTGATTTTGCTCTCCATCCACACCCTGCTCATTGCAACCTTCAATCTCGGCCTGGAGAGACCTGTACATCAAATCTGCTGGAAAGAACAATGTAGAAGCCCAGGGAAAGAGCTCAGAGTGCAGCCCCCATAGTCTCTTCTAAATCGATGCAAGGAAGGTCAAATCAAAATGAACCTGCAAAGTGCTGCTCAGCACCCAAAACTCCTCAACACAGCACTGAATATCTCCAGAAGTCTCTCCCTCTCACTCAGAATGCGTGATGCAAAAATGTCACCAACAAAAAAAGGCAGGAAGCGGTCGCCTTTAAATAGCGCTCCCCCAGTCACTTCCCGACTGCAAAACGCTCCCCTCAACCTGCCTTTGCTAGCGGCAGGCGGTAAAGCAGGGGGCGCCACTCAATATCCGGTCCGGGGCGCTACCGGGGCGTTGCACGCTCGACTGACGTCACAATCTGCAGGCGCAGGAGATCATGGCGGTAGTGTTTAGCGCCGCCGCAAAATGTCTGGTCAATTTCGTGAGCGGCGCAAACATCGCTGCGCACGGGCGCTAGTTGCTTTGCGCCCCATTAGCGCCATCTTAAGGCACTAAAGGGAGGCGCAAACCAACCAAATTTTTCCCCCTGTGACTCTACTTGGTCAAAGAGTTAGGTTTTAAGGAGCGCCTTGAAGGAGGAGAGAGAAGTAGAGAGACAGACAGGTTTAGGGAGTCGGTGGAGTTCTAGTATTTTAAATTTTCATTTCAGAAATTCAACACTTGTTATTTTTTCACCTTAATTATTGCCTAAATGTTTACCGAATAAATAAATTTATCAAGCATGCCGATCTGTATTTGTACGCAGTGCTTTTGTGATGATTGGCTCCCTCACTGAATCGTAAACACCAATTTACAATCTCAAATGTTTAATCAAAACAAGAATCACTTATTGTGCAAAATACTGCGGTTGCTGGAAATCTGAAATAAAAACAGAAAATGTTGGAAATACTCAGCAGGTCAGGCAGCATCTGTGGAGAGAGAAACAGAGTTAATGTTTCGGGTCGATTACTTTTTGTCAGAACAGTCATTTATTGTATCATATATTGCCAAAGGAACCAAAGTTATTCCTAAGTCATAGGCAGGAGTTTGAATAAATTCCCTCTGTATTGATCGTGAAGAATAAAGATTGTCACAGTATGGTACAATGCTAAATGAGCCATTCCAGGATCATGAGTGGATAGATGACCAGCTATACAAAGCCATGGTTGGACCTCATCTGGAGCACTGTGTGCAGTTCTGGGCATCGTGCCTTAGAGAAGATATATTGGCTTTGGAAGGAGTGCAGTGTAGATTTACCAGGATGTTACGAGGGCTCCAAGGGTTAGATTATGAGGAGAGATTACATAAACTAGGTTTGTGTTCCCTGAAATGTAGAAGGCTAAGGGGTGATTTGATTGAGGTTTTTAGGATTTTGAAAGGAACTAATAGGGTAGACAGAGAGAATTTTTTTCCACTAGTAGGGGAGTCTAGGAGAAGGGGACATAACCTTAAAATCAGAGCCAGGCCACTCAGGAGAGAAGTTAGGAAACACTTCTTCACACAAAGGATGGTAGAAGTGTGGAACCCTCTCCAACAAAAAGCAGTAGATGCTAGCTCAATTAATCATTTTAAATCTGAGATTGACAGATTTTTGCTTGCCAAGGATATTAAGGGATATGAAGCCAAAGCGGGTGGATGGAGTTAGGATACAGATCAGCCATGATCTCATTGATTGGCGGAACAGGCTCGAGGGGCTGAATGGCCTACTCCTGTTCCTATAAGCAATCTGATTACCTGTAGTAATGCGCAGAGAAAGGCTTCACTTGTAGAATAAGATTTCCTGAGAAGTGCAAGCTTCTAAATGACCCTGGACTCCACCAACTGAGCCACAGCTGACATGGCTGACAGGGTTGTAACTTCTGGCTTCCAAGGGATTGGAACGTGGCTCAGTGGCAGCACTCGCGCCTCTGGGTCAGAAGGTTGTGGGTTCAGAGTCCCACCCCAGAGACTTGAAAGTAAGAAAGACTTGCATTTCAATAGCGCCTTTCACGACCACCGGACATCTCAAAGCGCTTTACAGCCAATGAAGTATTTTGGAGTGTTCCCTCTAGGGCCTCCATTATGAAGCCTGTTAGTAAGGCAAAGTCATGCAGCTGGCAGCACACGACCGCAATCCTGGAGCTAGACTATATTGCAGAGCAGCTCCAGATCACTCCAAGCATCCGCAGCATACCTTCAACATTCCAATGGCGCCCTCTACGGTGAATCTGGTGGATGAACGGACCTTGTGATAGGGGTGCTCAGCCGGTGGCCTGGGAAAGTGCTTGGGTGTCTGTAGACAGGAGCCTTTGTCTCTCAGGAAACTGCTCACTGGATCAGAGCACGTGCACGGTGGACTCCTTTAAAATTAAAGGCATCATGGCAGCTTCCAGGAAAGCAAGCTTTCACTTGCAAGATGGGCACTGATGGTCACATCACTCAGAGAATGGAATCCTTCCCTCTTGATTACATAATGGGCCAGAAATTCGGGTCCCCACGGGCGAGTACGCGCTGTGTATCACCCGTAAGGCCAACGGAAGTGTTGGTTTCGCTCATGCACTGCGCATGCGCTGGAAACCGGAACTTCCGTTCCCTTGAAGGAAGGGGTTCGGAGGTCAAACGCGTGCGCTGGAGAGGCAGCGCGCACGCCTGGAACTTCCGACTTTTTTACAGGTTTCTCCGTGCGGTTAAGTCCCCAGCAGCTACGTGTAAATAAAGCAGTCGCAAGGCCTGCTTTTAACAAGGTAAGAGGTTAATTAAGTAAAATTAAAACATTTTTTCCACAGGTTTATCATTTTAAAATACTTTAAAGAAAGGTAAAGTTATTTTTAGCCTCGTTAAAAACTGTAATAAAAAAAATTTTTAATTAAAATTTTTGTTTAGAATAATTTATGTAATTTATAGTTATTTTAAAAATGTGATTTAAAAAAACATTTATTTGAAGTTTTACTTAGGTTTTGGGGCTGATCTCTATTCATAGATTTGACAGGTCTTCCTGTCAAATCTATGAATGGAGATTCCCTGCTCCGATTGGCTCCCCATGGCCCACGTGATCCCAGGGGACGCTGCGAACTAACTGCGTCGCTGGGATACGCAAGCACCGCACACCGGCAGCTGGAGGAGGCCCAGGATCGGAATCCCACGCGGGCCCACAGCACAACGGCAGGCGCGCTATGTAAATGCAGGTCGGGGGCTTGCACCCGCGGGAAACCTCCAACCCGAATTTCTGGTCCACTAAATTTACAGGCCAGAAACAGGCCATTCAGCCCAACGGTTCGGTGCCAGTGTTTATGGTCCGCACGAGGCTCCTCCCACCCTACTTCATCTCACCCTATCAGCTTCTTTTCCTTTCTCCCTCGTGTGTTTATCTCACCTCACCTTAAATGCATCTCTGCTATTCGCCTCAGCCACTCCCTGTGGTAGCGAGTTCCACATTCTCACCACTCTCTGGGTAAAAATGCTTCTCCTGAATTCCTTATTGGATTAATTAGTGACTATCTTATATTTGTGGCCCCTAGTATGTATATGATGGTGTTGTTCAAGGGAGCAAGTTCAGTTAGGTGGCTGGATTCTATGATGGACTAGCAACCTAGGGGTCATGAGCTTAAATCAAACCCTGGTAAGTTGTGAAACTGAATTCAATAAAACTGGTAATTCACGGCTAGCACCAGAAAAATTACTGTGAAAGCTGTCAGATTGTCATAAAGGAAACTAACTCATTTACTAAATGTCTTTCTGGGAAAGGAGCCTGCCACGCCTACCTGGTCTGGCCTCCATTTGACTCCAGTCCCACAATTCATGGTTGATTCTTAATGCCCCCTGAAGTGGCCTAGTGAGCCATTCAATTGTAAACCATTGCGACCAATGAAGGCTCCTTTACTCCCACCAGTCTAAAGTTGCAGTGCACTGCCTTGCTGTCACAGATTACCCATGGGGCAGTGGACAAAATGGCGAGCAAACAATGCACCTGTGACTTTCTTAACACATCTGTACAGCTGATTAACTAATATTACAGCCTAGAATAACCACGCAGTATGATAGTTCATGACCTTTACAACCATCGACAGTTGCGGTACCGAGGGACACAGGAACAGGAGTAGGATATTCAGCCCCTCAAGCCTGTTCCGCCCTTCGATTAGATCATGACTGATCTGTATCTTGACGCCATCTACTCGCCTTGGTTCCATAACCCTTGATACCCTTACCTAACAAAAATCTATCAATCTGAGTTTTGAAATTTTCCACTGACCCCCAGCCTCAATGGCTTTTTGGTGGAGAGAGTTCCAGATTTCCAATCTCCTTTGTGCGAAGAAGTGCTTCCTGACATCATCCCTGAACAGCCTGGCTCTAATTTTAAGGTTATGTCCCCTTGTTCTGGACTCCCCCCACCAGAGGAAATAGTTTCTCTGTCTCTACCCAATCAATTCCTTTACTCTTCTTAAACACCTAAGGTGGAGATGGGTTGCAGGTCGGCTTGCAATGTGCGGCATAATGAATTAACGGCTTCCTTTACGCAACGTCTGCAACACGTGGCGGTCAATGGGCCACATGCTGTATGTTCTAGTGTGGAGCAACCAATGGGTGGTCACTATGCAACATCGGTGATGCCTGATTAGCTTTGGCCTCCCTCCATTGCTACTCCTCTTCTTCCTCTAGGAAAAAAACAAAGATACAGGGAACTCCCCAATGGAAAACCCACTGTTCCCTGTTAAGAATTGGAAAGGGAGAGGAATGGGAACGCCACAGTAAAAGATACAAGGGTAAATGGCTAAACAGTTATAAATCCTGTGGCAACAAGAGCAGGTCAGTGTCTCACCTCCTGACTCCCCAAAGTCTTTCCACCATCTCTACAAGGCACAAGTAAGGAGTGTGATGGAATACTCTCCACTTGCCTGGATGAGTGCAGCTCCAACAACACTCAGGAAGCTCAACACCATCCAGGACAAAGCAGCCCACTTGATTGGCACCCCATCCACCACCTTAAACATCCACTCCCTCCACCACCGGCGCACCGTGGCTGCAGTGTGTACCATCTACAAGATGCACTGCAGCAACTCGCCAAGGCTTCTTCAGCAGCACCTCCCAAACCCGCGACCTCTTCCACCTAGAAGAACAAGGTCAGCAGGAGCATGGGAACACCACCACCTCCAAGTTCCCCTCCAAGTCACACAACATCCTGACTTAGAAATATATCGCCGATCCTTCATCGTCACTGGGTCAAAATCCTGGAACTCCCTCCCTAACAGCACTGTGGTAGTACCATCACCACACAGACTGCAGCAGTTCAAGAAGGTGGCTTACCACCACCTCCTCAAGGGCAAGTAGGGATGGGCAATAAATGCTGGCATTGCCAGCGACGCCCTGATCCCATAAACGAATTTTTAATTTTTTTTTAAAGTTGTCAGGACCAAAAATCAGCTGTCAAATAAGCTTACTGTGAATCCTTGGCAAGTATCTGTTGGCCTTTTAAATGCACTTCCACCTTTTCCATTGCACTCCACAATGCTGGATAGCTGTTGTATACAGGTGTGATTGGCATGGAGCACAAATAAGGTAACAATGAGGGAAAATGGGACAAATATCTCACCAAGCCATTACTGCCTGTCACAATTCTTGAGTTTTGGGGGTTCAGTGTCAACAGTCACTCCCGTAAGTGGACCTCGCCTCCCCTACGACACGGAGTTTAACCTTTTACTGGCCAATATTTAGCGAAATGATGGCATGTTCCTGGGTTCACAACTTACATCGGGAATTTCTTCGGGAGTTCTCCTGCTTTCTCGCCGTAATAATGGCAAAAACGGCATTACAAAGGCAGAGTGAGAGAAATTCCTAATGAGAGAACTTCTGATCCCAATATCAGCGACAGTAAATTGCATGGGCCGACACATGCATTCTGTCTTTGTGCATGGCAGACTGAAAAGCACCTAATCAACATTGAGCATGACTACAAACCAACAATTCGTTTATTTTACACATAAAACATGAATGAACAGAATACAGTTTTCATAGTGAGATCAATAAATTTCTTACACTTCTTGGATTATGAAAAGTTAATAAAGATGCAACCGTACTGACTTCCTAGATGTAGATCCACTTTCAAGCTAATCTATTCCAAGGCTAGCTGGTCCCAACTTTCTGTGACTGCCTACTTGGTCTCTGTCATCCATAGAAAAGTATGAATTTAGGAACAGGAGGAGGCCATTCAGCCCCTCGAACCTGTTCCGCCATTCAATGAGATCATGGCTGATCTGTGACCTAACTCCATATACCCGCCTTTGCCCCATATCCCTTAATACCTTTGGTTAACAAAAATCTATCAATCTCCGATTTAAATTTAACAATTGAACTAGCATCAAATGCAATTCGCAGAACAGAGCTCCAAACTTCTAACACCCTTGCATGTAGAAGTATTTTCTAACTTCATTCATGAACGATCTGGCTCTAATATTTTAGACTCTGCCCCCTAGTCCTAGACTCCCCAACCAGTGCAACTAGTTTCTCTTTATCTACCCTATCAGTTCCCCTTAATACCTTGAAAACTTCGATCACTCCTTAACCTTCTAATTCCAGGGAATACTACCCTAGTTTGTGTAATCTCTCCTTGTAATTTCACCCTTGGAGTCTGGGTATCATTCTAGTAAACCTACGCTGCACGCCCTCCAAGGCCAATATATCCTTCCTAAGGTGTGGTTCCCAGAACTGCTCCCAGTACTCCAGGTGTGGTCTAAGCAGGGCTTTGTATAGGTGCAGCATTAACTTCTACCTCCTTGTATTCTAGTCCTCTAGATGTGAAGGCCAGGATTCCATTAGCCTTTTTGATTATTTTCTGTACTTGTCCATGACATTTTAATGATCTAAGGGGGAGAATTGGGCACCTTTGCGCCTCCCGCATTAACCACTTACCAGCCGGGCGCGGTGAGAATATCGTCTCCCACTATATTCGGCGGGAGGTTTGTGGTGGCGGTACGGCGTTGCGCCCCGATCTCCTTCGCCCGGAGAGTGTGACATCTTCGGCGTGCGCATCGCCCCGGTCCTAAATTTCGGTTCCGCCCCCTGCAGCATCGCCGGGCGAAAACACTGGCAGCTACCGGAGGCGTTCATCGGGAGGCCGGGTGCTTTGGGGGCGATACTTAAAGGCGAGGTGGCTGAGGTAGGGAAAAAAATAATCAAATGCTCGTTCTCTGTGTTTTTTGCTTTTTTCCCCAGCGCTCGATCAGCCTGGCCTCTGCTGCAGTGTATCAGGGCTGATCGGGCTGGCTCGCGGCTGCCGTCGGGGACCAGGTAAGGTTTCCCCCTGCAGAACCTGCAGCGATGGCCCTTCCCTTTAAGGGAGGGAAGGAGTCTTCCAACACGGCAGCGCTGCGCGGCCCAGTGTGCAGCACCTACCGTCCCGCCTGCTGCCCATTACGCTCCAGGAAGGAAGTGGAGCGTGATTTGGCGCTCCACTTCCTTCCTGGAATGTAAACCCCGAATTTTCTAAAAGTTGAGAAACATCAGCACCTGGCGCTACTTTTTTCATCTTTTAAAAGTTAGTGCCCCAAATGGGGCTACAATGAATTTCTCCCCCAAAGTCTCTTTAGATCTCCACTGTTTTCACCATCTAGAAAGTATTCTGCTCTATTCTTCTTAGGTCCAAAATGGATGACCTTGTGGCGGAGCCACCAGGGGGACTCTGATCTAATGTACATAAGTATCTTTAACAAATTATTAGCTACAGAATGAATCTGTATCTTTGCTCATATCATTGCATGTACATAGCGCGGTCCCTTTAAGAATGAGACCAAACGCGATGACGTCATCACGTTGATCACGTGATCCTCCAGCGGCGGGAAAACGTGATGACGTCATGACGTCAGGCTGGGGAGCCGCCCTAGCCAGTCCTCGTGGAGCCAGCAAAGAGTACAGACCTGCAATGTAGTTCTCCTGTGTTTTCGTTTTAAACTCTGTTGATTAGTATTAAACATCGTTTGTTTGATAGACTGACTCGACCTCAGTCCTTTAGTTAGGAATCTAGCCATTCCTACAGTGGTGACCCCGAATTTTCGTGAACAATTTTCGCGGAAGAAGCGAAGCACGACGAAACATGGAAGTGAACTCCGTGGCTTTGAAGCTCCCATAGTTTTGTGAACAACAGGCGGCCTCCTGGTTCGTCCAAGCAGAAGCACAATTCGACCTCCGAAACATCGTTGCGGATCAGACCCGTTACCTTTACGTGGTCTCCGCACTTGACAGCTCCACGGCCCCACGGATCATCAGCCTGCTCAAAAAAACCCCGGTTGACAGCAAGTATAATACTCTCAAAGCGCGGTTAATACAGGTCTTCGGGCTCACGAAGGCGGAGCGTGCCCGCTGGCTACTCGCTTTGCTCGGGCTTGGCGATTCCAAGCCATCTGAGTTAATGAGCCAGATGCTCACGCTCCTTGGCTCAGAACCACAATGTTTCCTCTTTCGGGAGTTATTCCTGAGTCAACTACCCGAGCAGGTTCAGGCTGCCCTCGCCAGATCAGAAGCCACAGATTGCGCAGCACTTGCTGCAGAAGCAGATACGATTTATGCGGTCACGCAGCAATCCTGCACCGACACAAGGCACCCCAACCCCGCGAACACCGCCCCGACGCCTCCATCCCCCGGCTTGTGTTTTTACCACGCCCGTTTCGGCGCGAAAGCCAGAGGCTGCCGCCCTCCCTGCAGTTTCGCACCTAAAAAAAAACCGACATCAACACCAGCAGCAACTCCAGAAAAGGAGGACCGAGTCTGAGGGACGTTCCGCGGCCGCGATGGCGATTGGAAATACCGGGAAGCTCCTCTACATTACAGATTCCCTCTCAGGCCGGCACTTTTTATGCGACACCGGGGCGCAGTGTAGCATCCTTCCTGCCTCAGCACTCGATATTCAGTCTGGGATGCACAGCCTCTCCCTCGTGGCAGTTAATGGCGGGGCCATTCGTTCCTTTGGCAAACGGCGGGTCCAGGTGTGCTTCGGCGGGCAACGGTTTCAGTGGGAATTTATTACAGCCAAGGTTTCGCAAGCCAGCCTCGGCGCAGTTTTCTTGTGCGCCAACAGCTTCTTGGTGAATGTAAGAAATCGTCGATTGGTCAACGCGGCCACCTTCCACTCCATCCCTTGCTTCCGCAGTTCCGCAATGTCGCACACTGTCTCCTGCGCGTTCTCCTCGCCGGACGAGTTCACTCGCCTATTAGGTGAATTGCCAGAGCTGACCAAGCCCACTTTCTCCTCCTCGGCCACTAAGCATGGTGTCGAACACCACATTGCTACGACTGGCTCTCCGGTTTATGCGCGAGCTCGGCGCCTGGAACCCGGCAAGCTCGCGGCTGCGAAGGCAGAGTTTGCCACGATGGAACGGCTGGGGATTATTCGCCGGTCGAATAGTCCCTGGTCCTCGCCTCTCCACATCGTCCCGAAGCCCGGCGGTGGCTGGCGGCCATGCGGGGACTACCGACGCCTTAATGATGCCACTACTCCCGATCGGTACCCGATCCCGCATATACAGGATTTCTCCACCCATTTGGCAGGAAACTCAATCTTCTCCAAGGTCGACCTCGTCCGTGGCTACCACCAAGTTCCTGTACACCAGCAGGACGTCCAGAAAACGGCTGTTATCACTCCCTTTGGACTGCTCCGAGTTTCTACGGATGCCATTTGGGCTCAAGAACGCCGCACGGGCTTTTCAACGACTAATGGACTCGGTCCTGCGGGATCTTCCCTTTTTATTTGTCTACCTTTACGACATCCTGATAGCCAGCTCTACCAAAGAGGAACACGTCTGCCATCTCCGCACCCTCTTTCGGCGCCTCAGCCAACATGGCCTCATAATCAACCCGGCCAAGTGTCAGTTCGACCTACAACAGATTGACTTCTTGGGCCATCGCATTACTTCGGAGGGCGCAATTCCGCTGCAGTCAAAGGTCGAAGCAATTACGGCATTCCCAAGGCCGCAGTCCACCAAGGCTCTTCAAGAATTCCTGGGCATGGTGAATTTCTACCATCGCTTTGTACCGAAGGCAGCACCACTCATGCAGCCCCTCTACGAGGCCCTCAAAGGCAAGGCCGGAAAGGATACAATAGCCTGGACGGTCGAAATGGACAACGCATTCGACAACACAAAAACCGCTCTAGCCAATGCAACTATGTTGCCGCACCCTCTGCCAGGTGCCACCATCACCCTTACCACCGACGCTTCCGACTATGCCATAGGCGCTGTGCAGGAACAGTGGGTCAACGGGACGTGGCAACCACTGGCATTTTTCAGCCGCCAACTCCGGCGCAACGAACGCAAATACAGCACTTTCGACCGGGAGTTGCTGGCGCTGTTCCTGGCTATCCGCCATTTCCGTTTTTTGTTAGAAGGACGTCCCTTCACTGCGTTTGTAGATCACAAACCACTGACCTTTGCCATGGCCAAGACCGCCGAACCGTGGTCGGCTCGACAGCAGCGACAGCTAACTTTCATTTCAGAATTCACGACAGACGTCCAACACGTAGCTGGCAAGGACAACTTGGTAGCTGATTGCCTTTCTCGCGCGACCGTATGGGCGGTCCAGCTGGGCATCGATTATGCCCTCATGGCTACCGATCAGGCATCCGACCCTGAAACGCAGGCGTATCGCACCGACACCTCTATCCTCCAACCGACCGATGTGCAATTCCACGCTGCAGGCACCTCGTTACTCTGCGATGTCTCCATGGGAGATCCCCGCCTGATCGTTCCAGTCGCCTGGCGCTGCAAAGTTTTCGACGCCATACATGGGCTTTCGCATCCTGGCGTAAAGGCATCTCAAAAATTAATGTCGGCTAAGTTCGTCTGGAGAGGAATGCATAAGGATATCCGCGACTGGGCTAACACCTGCGTCGTCTGTCAAACGTCTAAGGTGCAATGTCACGTTAAGGCCCCATTGGCCACGTTCGCAGTACCAGAACGTCGATTTGCCCATGTCAACGTGGACCTCGTCGGGCCGCTTCCACCATCGCAGGGGTTCACACACATCCTCACCATGGTCGATCGTACTACTAGATGGCCAGAGGCAGTTCCTCTGGCGTCTACTACGTCCGCGGATGTCGCCAGAGCATTCCTCTCCTCGTGGGTCGCACGTTTCGGCGTTCCGGCGGACATTTCTTCAGACCGCAGTCCACAGTTCTCTTCCGAGCTCTGGAACGCTGTGGCCCAGGTTCTCGGCACCAAGCTTCACCGCACCATGGCCTATCACCCGCAAGCAAACGGTTTGTGCGAACGTTTCCACAGATCGTTAAAGGCATCGCTGAGGGCCAACCGCCAAGGCGCCGGATGGGTGGATAAGCTTCCGTGGGTCATGTTGGGTCTCCGCACGGCACCCAAAGAGGACCTGCAATCATCCGCCGCGGAGCTCGTGTATGGACAGCCACTCCGCGTACCGGGAGATTTCCTCCCGCTTCCAACTGAGCTATGGTCCGCAGCCGAACAACTCAACAGCCACCGGGAAACAGCCAGGGCTTTTGCGCCTATCCCAACTTCGCATCACGGCCATCCATCTTCACACGTACCAGCGGAGCTAAAGAATGCTGAATTTGTATTCATTCGTCATGATGCTCATAGGGATCCGCTCAAGACCCCTTACACAGGCCCTTTTCGCGTACTGGAGACAGGTGACAAGAGTTTCTCTGTAGACATCGGAGGTAAACCCGACCACATATCCATTGACCGTCTCAAACTGGCACACCTGGACATCGACCGGCCAGTAGAGACTGCACATCCACCACGACGTGGTCGACCTCCCACTGCATCCACGCCAGACTGAAGGCTTCCATCCGCCAGCCCGCCCGCTGTTCAACAACGTCCACTCCAAGAATACAGGAGTCGCTCTGACAGGCTTGTCAGACCTCCTAGTCGATTGACTGTTACTGTTAAAGACAATTCTGGGGGGGCGCATGTGGTGGAGCCACCAGGAGGACTCTGATCTAATGTACATAATTATCTTTAACAAATTATTAGCTACAGAATGAATCTGTATCTTTGTTCATATCATTGCGGTCCTTTAAGAATGAGACCAAACGCGATGACGTCATCACGTTGATCACGTGATCCTCCAGCGGCGGGAAAACGTGATGACGTCATGACGTCAGGCTGGGGAGCCGCCCTAGTCAGTTCTCGTGGAGCCAGCAAAGAGTACAGACCTGTAATGTAGTTCTCCTGTGTTTTCGTTTGAAACTCCGTTGATTAGTATTAAACATCGTTTGTTTGATAGACTGACTCGACCTCAGTCCTTTAGTTAGGAATCTAGCCATTCCTACAGCCTCACACTTGCCTACATTGAAATCCATTTGCCACAGTTTTGCTCATTTACTTAATCTATTAATATCCCTTTGTAATTTTATGCTTCCATTTACACTGCTTACAGTGCCGCCTCTCTTTGTGTCATCGCCTAATTTGGATATGTGGCTCTCTATCCCATCATTTAAGTCGTTAATAAATCTGGGCCTAGAAATTCAGTATAGCCACTTTTGGGGCGGTAAAGTCGGGCGGCCGCTAAAGTTTGCGCCCGGCGCAAAGTCGAGCCCCCTTCGCCGATATTCAGTTGCATCGCCCTAAGAGGTTGCTGCTGCGCTAAAACAGGCGATGCACGACTATCATTAGGCTCTAAGCCGGCAGGCCGGGGCGCTAACACCGGAAGTTGGGCGCAGGGCAGGTGCAGCGAGCTGCTGATTGCCGGCAGACACGAGCTCTTAAAGGGGGAGGGTGGATTTGTTTTTTTGACAGGCGGAGACTAGTGTATTTGTGTTTCTGGGGAGGGCTTCTCTCCATCACCACCTCCTCCTCCTCCCAAAGAAGGAGTGTTGCAAAACGGCTGCCTTTTCTACTGCAGGAGTGCCCTTTAATTTGCACTCCCCGCGGCCCGCCTCGGCTGTGTACCGTTCCACTTCACAGTCGTTCGGGCCGCTCAGCGCACAATGGGGCGGCGCGAGTGAAGTTCCGGTTCCGGGCGCACAAAGGGCGTTGCACGACGAAATGACGTCATGATCTGCGCGCGCAGATGAGCGCGCGCAATGACTTTGCGCCGGCGCTAAATGTCTACTGAAGTTGGGGCGAGGCGCAGATCGCGCTGCGCCCGGGCGCTAAGCGCCTAGCGCTCGAGATCTACTCCTCCTAAGGCGCTAACGGCTGGCGCAGCCAACTGAATTTCTAGGCCCTGGTATATAGTTGAAGCCCCAAAACAGATTCCTGCGGGACACCAATAGTCACCTCCTGCCAATTAGAGTACCTGCCCATTATCCCTACTCTCTGCTTCGCAGCCAATTTCCTAACCACAATTTGCCTTCAATTCCTTGAGCTTCAACTTTAGTCTCTTGAAGGACTTTATCGCATGCCTTCTGGGAGTCCTTATAAATAACATCCATAGACATTCCACTGTCTACTACTTTAGTCAGCTCTTCAAATTCCATCCTTACTGTCTCTGAGACAATTGCATTCCTCTGTGCCCAATATTCCAAAGTGTGCTCTGTTATTTTCCTCAGACCAATTTGCTGACCATCGCTTTCATCCTGAAGTAATTTGCATTTCCCTTCACAGTCAACCACACTCCCTATTTTTGTGTAATCTTAATTTTGATTTTCTGCCCCCCCCCATACACATGTCAAGATTATTTATATATATTAAGAAGAGCAATGGTTCCAACACTGACCCCTACGGGGACATCATTGTTTACATCCCTCCAGTCTTAAAAACGTCCACTAACCGTGACTCTCTGTTTTCTGTCCTTGAATCAACTTCCTATCCGTGCTGCCACACATGCTGCCTTAATTCTATCAATGAGCCTCCAATGTGGCAGCTTCTCACGTGGCTTCTGAAAATCCATGTGCACAACATGCAAAGCAATTTCTCTGGCGATACAGTGTCATTTCCTCATCCTACATCAAAACGTTTCTTTTTTCATCTCTCATTTCATTAACGACTATTTTTGCTTTTTAAAGTGTTTAAAAGACACAGGCCTAGAAATTGAGTGGGCTTAGCGCCCATTTTGCGGCGCTAGAGGGCATTGCGCTGGACTTACAGCCGGTTTTGAAATTGACTAGGGCCCAACATCGGCGTTACACCGGTAGCGCTGCGCCGGCACCGATGACGTCATCGGTGTGCGCAGCGTCCCGGTTGCCGTGGTGACGGGCCCCAGCGCCGAAATTCAGTTGCGGCCGCCTCGCCCGTGGCAGCCGCAACTAAGACTCTGGCAACAGAGTCTTACACGACTTTGCGCCGGTGCATAAAGGTGGAGCGGCGGCCGGCCGCTTTCCCGCCGGCCGCCTGCCCGCACCTCCCTCCCCGGACTCCCCCACCCCCCCGCCGCGGAACAGATGCTTCTCGGCTGCGAGCCCGGCACTTCCCCGAGGTGCCGGGCTCATTTTTCTGGCGATTTAACCGGCCAGCGGGCGGGTGCAGGCAGCTCCTCCTTAACTGAAGGAGGAGGCCTGCACTTCCCGAGCCTGCCGCACCGCATCGGGCGCCGCAGCGCCGGAATAGCGCCGCAATGCGGCGCGTAGCGCCAGTTTTCAGGCGCAAACAGCCTTCAGTAGCGCCGGCAGCCGTTTGGGCGCGGCGCTACTGAATTTTTGGCGCGCACAGCGCGACTTAGCACCGGCGCTAAATTTCCGGCGTTAAGCCCCGGCGCAGCACAAACTCAATTTCTAGGCCACAATGCTAGATCTAGTTCTGAGAAACAGGGCAAGGAAGCAAGGGTAGAAGGACATCTGGAAAACAGCAACAATAACATAAATATAACATTTGAAAAGGAGGTAACAAAGTTAAAGGTACTTGAATGGAAAGGAACCAGTTTCAATGAGAAAGAGAAGGAGCTAGCCCATGTAAACTGGCCTTTAAGTTCCCTGCCAGTTTTTCTTCTTGAAGGAACGGCAATATATTTCCAAACCAGTGTGTGTGTGTCTTGGAAGGGAACTTGGAGGTGGTGCTGACCTTATCCATTAAGGTGGTAGCGGTCGCGGGTTTGGGGGATGCTGTCAAAGAAGCCTTGGCAAGTTGCTGCAGTGCATCTTGTAGATGGTACACACTGCAGACATGGTGCGTCAGTAGTGGAGGGTGTAAATGTTTAAGATGGTGGATGAATGCTGATCAAAAGAACTGCTGGAGAGTGTTGAGCTTCTTGAGTGTTGTTGGAACTGCACCCATCCAGGCAAAAGGAAACTATTACATTGTACACTTGACTCAAGCCTTATAGGTGGTGGAGAGGTGTTGGGGAGTCAGGAGTTGAGTCACTCTCTGCAGAATACCCAGCCTCTGACCTGTTGTAGCCATGCCATCTGTGTGGCTTGCCCAATTCAGCTTCTGGTTAATGGTGGGGACTTGGCAATGGTAATACCATTGAATAGCAAGGGGAGGTGGTTAGACTCCCTCTTGGAGAGAGATGCAGATGGTCATTGCCTGAAACTTGTATGGCGCAAATATTATTTATCAGCACAAGCCTGGATGTTTTCCAGGTCTTGCTGTATGTGGGCATGGACTGCTTCATTATCTGAGGAATTATAAATGGTGCTCAACACTGTGCAATTATCAGTGAACAGCCCCAATTCTGACCTTATGATGGAGGGAAGGTCATTGATTAAACAGCAGAAGATAGATAGGCCTAGGACATCACCTCAGGAACTCCTGCAGTGATGTTATGTGGCTGAGATGATTAGCCTCCAACAACCACAACCATTTTCCTTTGTGCTAGTTATGACTCCAGCCAGTGGAGAGTTTTCCTCCTGATCCCCATTGACTTCAGTTTTACTAGAGCTCCATGATGCCACACTCGGTCAAATGCTGCCTTGATGTCAAGGGCAGTCACTCTCACCTCTGCTCTGGAATTCAGCTCTTTTGTCCATGTTTGGACCAAGGCTGTGATGAGGTCTAAGGCTGAGTGGTCCTGGTGGAACTCACACTGAGCATTAGCGAGCAGGTGAGTAAGTGCTGCAGCGCTGATGACTCTTTCATTCACTTCTCTGATGATTGAGAGTAGGCTGCTAGGGCAGTGATTGGCCAGATTGGATTTGTCCTGCTTTTTGTGGACAGGACATACCTGGGCAGTTTTCCACATTGTTGGGTAGATGCCAGTCTTGATGCTGTACTGGAGCAGCTTGGCTAAGGGCACAGTTAGTATAGCCGGGCTGTTGTTGGGACCTGTAGCCTTTGCTATATCCAGTGCGCTCAGCCGTTTCTTGATATCACGTGGAGTGAATCAAATTGGCCGAAGACTGGAATCTGTGATGGTGGGGACCTCAGGAAGAGACAGAGAAGGATCATCCACTCAGCACAACTGACTGAAGATGGTTGCAAACACTTCAGCCTGGTCTTTTGCACTCATGTGCTGGGCGCCACCATTATTAAGGATTAAGATTTTCATGGAGTCCCCTCCCATTACTCGTTTAATTCTGCACTGCCATTCACGACTGGATGTGGCCGAGCTTTGACTTAATTGTTGGTTGTGGGATCATTTAGCTGTGTCTATAGTATGCTGCTTCCGCTGTTTATTATGCATGTAATCCTGTGTTGTACTCCTCATTTTCAAGTACACCTAGAGCTGCTTCCAGCATGCTCTTCAACAATTTTCTTTGAAACAGCATTGGTTATCTGACCAATAGGTCTCTTATTCAGTGAAGTGACTACCTGGATGGGGCTTGGATCCAGCAATATTGCCCCTCCATGTGATACCCAGCAAATGTTGTTCAATTTTGAACAGTAGTGTTTGAACTGGAATATCTTGAAAGGCAGATACACCAAATGAGCTGTGAACTTATAAAAACGATTGTGGTTTGTCGAAACAAACACTCAGGGGCAACTTTCCCTGGGTACTTTAGGTGCTAAAGAGCCTCCGAGGTGGCCAAGATGGGGTCTTAAGCTGAAATGCCGGTTTAGCCTGCAAATAGCACAAGACGCCATCTTCGCTAAACAGTTGAAGCTTGCGCTAGGAACGGCTGCCTGGAGGATCGTTAAGCATCTGATTGCCACTTAAAACGCCTGCTAGTGCTCCTTAAGGAGGTTGCGCGGCATTTTGCCGGCGAGTGTTTGACCTAACACCCACTCCTAACAGCGACCAGCAGATTGGGAGTCAACAAGTCGTCGCAGAGGAATTTGAGCGCTACTTAAAGGTATATCACCTTTTACTGTTCACTTGCTGCTGGAGGTTGGAAGAGGACTTTTGAAACACATCGGGAGACTTTCTGCGACACTTTGTCAAAACTTCACCAACACTCTTATCAACACTTTTTCCAGAAATTCTCTGAGGACTTCAGCTAAAAAGAAGAAGGGGGTTATTTCATCTCACGGGTGGAAACGGGTTCTAAACGGGTGCTGTGCTAATAAGACATGCCTGTTTGAAAGTGTGGATTTAGGACGCAATGTTCGGGCTAATTGATGATTATCATGATTTAAACGTGCCTGCAGGCGCTGAAACCGACAACTGCAGGTTTAGCACTCAAGTGCTGATTAGACACAATTTTCCTGGTGCTGTATATGTAGCTGGCACTCACCCACTTCCACTGAAGGTGTGGAGTGCGTTGACTGGGAGAGAAGCAAACGTGGAAGGATGGCTCAGAGAGAGGGCGCACGGGTTCTCGGACACAGCACAGAAGGTCCTGGTGGACGAGGTACGGAGGAAGCGGGATGTCCTTTACCCGCAGGGGGGGAAGGAGGACACAGAGGTGGCTGCTGCAGTGCATGTGGGAGGAGATCGCCTGGGAGGTAACAACCAGGAGCCCTGGCCCCAGGACGTGGCCCCAGTGCCGTAAGAAATTTAATAAATTGACATGAATGGTCAAGGCAAGATCCCATCCCACAAAGACAATCTCAGTAATTGCACCACTGCCAGCATCACCACCTCAACACATAAATGCATCCACCATCTAACTCTACACTGACATTCACACACCCCACACCATTGCATCCTTCATAGGAACTACTCCCACCTCAGACACATCTCACAGCTCTTCATCCCTGTGAGGCACCACACAAACACACTCATTCACAATCACCACTCTTTTTCTCTTCCAGGGTAAGATAGCACATAGCAGGTGGCAACAGGACCTGACTGGGGGAGGTCAACCACACCTGCATGACATCATTCCCCTTGAGGAGGTATTGCTGGCCGTGATCAGGAGGGAAGTGGGAGTCACCGTGGCCAGAGGCAGAGCAGGGGGCATATCGCCTCGAGGTATGTGGCCACTCCAACCTCCTTAAAGATGCACAACTATTCCTGATCCCTAATTCCCCAAACCTATCCTCACTCCCAAGCTCCATATGGTCTCATCACACACATCCTCCTATAGTGGCCGCACGCGCTGCACACTAACACTTCCAGCTTTATCATTGTGGGCTCCCAGGAGCAAGATCCACCTCTTCCCCTCGGAGCAAGTGCTAGACGAGCACCAGCCACCTCTCCCCCGGAGGAAGGGGAGGAGGAGAGCGAGGAAGAATGCAGTGCGTCAATCGCTTCCACTGTCACAGGCACCAGCCGAGAGGCCGGCACCACGCGTAACTTAGAGGCTAGGTTAGAAGAGGGGTCCTCACGGTGGAACGCACCGGGCACTAGTGGGCAGCAGCCACGCAGGGGGGAATGGGCACCACAGATGCCACCTTTCCAGGGGCAAGGTCGCATACTAGTTCTGCTGTAGAGGAGTCAGATGAGGAGCTCGCAGGGCCAAGCTTCAGAAGAAGGCTGATGGATGCGACAAACCAAATGAACTTAAGAAATAGAAGCAGGAATAGGCCACTTGGCCCCTCGAGCCTGCTCCACCATTCAATAAGATTATGGCTGATTTAGGGCTCAAAGCCATTTCCCAGCCCGCTCCCCATAACCCTTGCCTGTTACCCTCCAATCAGCTCGCTCCGCAGCAGTGATGTTACTTTTGAATTTCTTTTTCAGATTTCTGCCTTCAGCTTGTGCTCTTACTCGGACGTCCCGCTCTCACTGTCTCTCTGCTGTCGGTTCTCCCGCTTTTATTTGTTGCCCCCTCGCACCGTTTCCCCTCAGGCTCGTTCTCTCCGCTGTCACTTACGATTCCCTTTGTTTTGTGACTATGGTCAAAACTTTGCTGGGGCTGTGTAGCCCTGAGATTCCCAGGTTAGTGATGGAACTCTGTAGCCCAGAGATTTCAATGTCCTTCATCTCGCCATACCCATTTTACCCTTCCAGTCCTCCTCATCTATCTCACTCCTCCGGACGGTGCTTTCTGAACACCTCGAGGTCTCACCCACTCGTAGTAATCCACAACATACCTGGCTCTGCGGGGGGCAGGTACCTGGTCCTCTTGATCCTGGGCCCGCCTTTTGGGAATGATCCTTGCTTTGGGTTCTGGCAGATTTACAGTCTTTGGTCCAACAGAGTCCTCTTTGTCTCCTGCGCTCCCCAGGGCTGGGTTCTATTCCCCCTCCCATTCTGTCTTTCCTGTGATATTCATCAAACCATGCCAATACTGGTTGTTATCTCAGTGATCCAAACAGGTTAGTCATTTAATTATTTAGTAACTGTTTCACCATGTTTCCTGTGTTATTGACAGACAGCCTCAGCATTTAAATAAATAGCTTAAAAATAACCATCTGTCATTCCTTAACACGTCCAATAAATCAGAGCAGAAGCCTTGGAATGTAATGAATCCATTTTATACAGCAACAATTTCCTCGAGGCTTCTCCTGCTCCATGGCCATAACTTGAGGAACCCCAATGTATTTGTGTAAACGACGATGTTGCCAGTTACACCAGCAAAGTTGGGGAATTCCAAAGAAATTCACTCCCAGAATCATCACATTGGAACAGAAGAAAAGACAAGTGCCTGAAAAGGTCATTGAACCAAACAAAACCTGTCCCTCTCTTATTTTAACTTGCCCATTTAAACCTGTCTCTGATACCTTATCTCACTCATCAGAAACCATCCCTCTGTTACCTGAACTCAGTGAACCCTTTCCCTCTAATACCCTAGCATTCCCATTGAAACAAATTCCTCAGTATCCTACCTCTTTATCAAAGCCCATCCCTCCAGCACCCTAACCTTTCATCAAAGCCCATCCCTCCAGCACCCTAACTCTTTATCAAAGCCCATCCCTCCAGCACCCTAACTCTTTATCAAAGCCCATCCCTCCAGCACCCTAACTCTTTATCAAAGCCCATCCCTCCAGCACCCTAACCTCTCATCAAAGCCCATCCCTCCAGCACCCTAACCTTTCATCAAAGCCCATCCCTCCAGCACCCTAACCTCTCATCAAAGCCCATCCCTCCAGCACCCTAACCTCTCATCAAAGCCCATCCCTCCAGCACCCTAACTCTTTATCAAAGCCCATCCCTCTAGGGCTCTAACTTTCTATCAAAGCCCATCCCTCCAGCACCCTAACTCTTTATCAAAGCCCATCCCTCTAGGGCTCTAACTTTCTATCAAAGCCCATCCCTCCAGCACCCTAACTCTTTATCAAAGCCCATCCCTCTAGGGCTCTAACTTTCTATCAAAGCCCTTCACTCTAGTACCCTAACTCTCTGTTAAAGCTCATCCCTCTAGTACCCTAACATTTGATAGCCTCTGGTCCTATTTATTTTGTTACATTTGAAATAGTATTCTGCAGTCACATTACCTATATAATTTAAGTACCACGCCTCCAATTGGGACAAGTCTCACTGCTCCTCTCTGCATTTTTTCCGATGCATGTATACATTTAGTTTTGGTGTGGGGACCAGAATTGCACACAGTCTCCCTACAGCTCCCTCTATTACCATGCTATTTGCAAATTTTACAGGCATGCAAATAGTTTCAGTATCTAGGCCATTGGAAATAACACAGCTGAGTATCATCAAATTCCACACTCTCCCTGCTCCAAGCAAACACATCTGCAATTTCCTCACTTGTACGTCTTTTAATAAGTCGCTCGTCTTGATTTAGTTTTAGTGTCCCTTGTACCGCTGGCATTTTGTCCTCTTCCTCCACTGACAGATTTGTACTCATTTAACAAGTCTGTCATTTCCTGATTATCGATTACAGCATTACCTGCATCTGTCTTTAATGAGCCCACAATTTTTCTTTTAATATATTAGTGTTAGCCTTACAAGATTTTTTTTGTACTCCCTTTTTGCAGCTCTTGTTGCTCTCCCAGTCCGCTGGATTTCCACTTTTCTTTGCTATTGTGCAAGCTTGATATCGTCTCTTACCTCATTTGTTGACCATAGTTGCTTAACTACACAAGTAAAGATTTGCACTGGTTTTTGTTTCATACCAAGTACTTCTTTGAATACATCCCCACCTCCAGGTCGTTTCTGAATAGTATTACTAGTAGGAGGTACCAAAACAGATTCCTTCAACACCCTACCGACTGTCAGCACCGCCAAGCACCCGATAATTCGTTTAACGTAACATTGTCCCCATTGGTGCCGCTGTACTCACTGCACTTCCCTCAGACGCTGACGAGAATTTCCAACAGCTGTTTAGAGATCGCTTTACTTGAAACGTAAGTTTGCTTTAACACTACAATGCCATTTTAGATGACTCTTATTTCATTCATTTGGGAATAGGAATGCAAATTCCTGATGTCTTTTCTTAGAAAATTGAGAAAGAAAATTGCTAACTGTGTCTCTGCAATGGAACCTGCATAATAAAGGGTATTTTTTTCCACGCCATTGTGCTTCCCATATGGCCAAAGCACACCAGTGCTTCCGACATGTCTTCCTTTTTCCTCAACCGAGGATTCCCCTCTACTGTGGTTGACACGGCCCTCGACCGTGTCCATTCTATCTCCCGCACTTCAGCCCTCACCCTCCCGCCCGGAACCACGATAGGGTTCCCCTTGTCCTCACCTTTCACCCCACCAGCCTCCACATTCAACGGATCATACTCCGCCATTTCCGCCACCTCCAACGTGATCCCACGACCAAACGCATCTTCCCCTCCCCTCCTCTATCACCCCCAGCACCCCTTTCCCTTCGCCCGGCACCTTCCTATGCAAGCCAACACTGTTAGATTCGTGTCTAAGTGGATAAATAATCACACGGATGCTGTACATTAACAAATAACAGGTCTTTACTGGAGGAGGGTAATCTCTAGACTGGGGGTACAGAGGCATGCGCAAAGCTTATATACCGGTGTGGTCACTGCCGGTACTACAGTGTACAGGAGCTGTAAAAGTAGTTCTGACTTAAAGGCACATACACTACAATTCCTCCCCTTTTAGATTAGTAATACACCTAATATTCAAATAACAATTAACATTTCAACATGTACATTAAACAACAAAAGTCCATTTATAAATTCAGTCTTTGGGTCGGCTTTCTGACCCTTTCGGGATAGCGCCTTTCCAGAGGTTCTTGTTCTTGGTGCAGAGGCGATTCTGACCCCTTTCCATCGGGTAGTTCATCGGGTTCCACTGCTACTGGGTCTGAAGTAGATGCTACCTGTATGTCGGGTTCATCCCCAGGTACTCGAGACATGGGGTTGAAGCGTTCCTGTGACGCTAAGATCTGATCGACGTGGCGTCTCACAGTGTTCTCCCCGACATCTACTGTGTACATTAATGGGCCCTGCCTTGTACATATCGTTCTGGGTTGCCACTTCTCTGTTCGATAGTCATGGGCCAAGACTGGTTGCCCTACATTGAAGCTCCTTGTCGGCTTCTCATTGATGTGCTGGAATTGTTTGTCCTCAACATTTCTTCGCACATTTGGTCTGAGCAAGCCCAGACGAGATCTCAACCTTCGGTTAAAGAACACCATGGCTGGGGTCTGGTTGGTAACTGCATGTGTTGCGTTTTGGTAGGCTAATAAGAAATTGTCCATCTTATGCTGTAGTGGAATTTCATCATCGCACATGGCCTTTATCGCCTTCTTAAAGGTTTCTACGAACCTCTCAGCCAATCCATTTGTGGCTGGATGATACGGGGCGGATGTGTAATGCCTTACCCCATTCCTTTTCATGAATTTTTGGAACTCTTCGGACACAAACTGTGGTCCATTATCAGAGCAAATCTGCTCTGGCAAACCGTTTCTGGCAAATATGGTCCGTAGGACTGCAATCATTTTCTCGGTAGTGGTTGAAGACATTTTTATCACATCAGGCCACTTTGAATGAGCATCCACTGCTATTAAGAACATTGAGTCCATAAAGGGACCAGCGAAATCAATATGCACCCGTTGCCATGGAGAGGAGGGCCACTCCCATGGGTGTAGAGGGGCATGTGGTGGTGCATTTTGGACCTTCTGGCATCCTAAGCAGCTCGTAGTTAGGTCTTCGATTTGTTGATCGATTCCTGGCCACCACACATAAGCCCTAGCAAGGCTTTTCATTTTCACTCCCCCCAGATGACCTTCATGTAGCTCATTTAGCACTCTCTCCCTTAACTTGGGTGGAATCACCACTCTGGATCCACACATCACTGTCCCCTGGCATACTGACAGCTGTTCTCTTCTGGATGAGAATGCTGGCAACAGTGAGTCGCCATGTGTTGGCCATCCCCCCCACCATCAATTCATATACCCGTGACAGCGTCGGATCATTGCGGGTCTCCTTCTCTATATCCGCGTTTGTTACTGGCAATCGTTCAATTATTGACGAATAAAATATCTCGATAGGGTCCACGGCTGGTGCTTCCTCCACAGTAGGCAGTGGCAGGCGCGATAGCCCATCAGCGTTCCCATGCTGTTTCGTGCCTTTATATTCTATTTCATATTGATTCGCCCCTAGAAACAGGGACCATCTTTGTAACCGCTGTGCAGTCATCACTGGAACGCCCTTCTTAGGATTAAAGATGGAGACAAGTGGTTGGTGGTCAGTCAGCAAGGTGAACTTCTGCCCATGCAGATAGTGGTTGAATTTTTTCACTCCCCATACTAGGCTGAGGGCCTCCCTGTCAATCTGGGCATAGTTGCGCTCAGCTGAGGTTAGTGACCGAGACGCAAAGGCTACTGGCCTCTCCAACCCGTCTGGGAATTTGTGCGACAGCACCGCTCCAATACCGTAGGGTGATGCATCACATGCCAAACGAATTGGTAGTGCTGGGTTGAAATGGGCCAACGCCTCTTTTGATGTGATCAATTCTTTACACTTCTGGAAAGCTCATCTACGTTCGTCATCCCACTTCCATGGTACCCCTGTTTGCAGTAGAGTGTTCAGCGGGTGTAATACCGTAGACAAATTTGGTAAGAACTTGTGGTAGTAGTTTACCAGCCCGAGGAACGACCTCAGTTGTGACACATTTTCCGGTGCTGGAGCCTTGACTACTGCCTCAATCTTGTCAGGGGACTTATGTAACCCCACTTCATCGATGACGTGGCCACAATACGAGATCTGTTTCTGGAAAAACTCGCACTTGTGGCGATTAGCTCGTAGCCCATACTCCTTTAATCTGGTGAGCACCTTCTCCAAGTTGGCGAGGTGATCACCGTCATTTTCGCCTGTGACCAAGATGTCGTCCAAATAACACTGGGTCCCTGGAATCCCTTGCAGGACCTGATCCATCGCCCTCTGCCAGATAGCCGGAGCCGAGGCTACTCCAAACACCAGCCGGTTGTATTGATAGAGACCTTTATGAGTGTTGATTGTAAGGTAATGTTTGGAAGCTTCTTCTACCTCCATTTGCAAGTACGCCTGGGCTAGATCAATTTTGGTGAAGCGTTTACCTCCAGATAGCGAGGCAAAAATATCCACAATTCGTGGAAGCGGATATTGCACCGTGTGAAGGACTGGGTTCACTGTCACCTTAAAATCCCCACAGATGCGGACCTTCTTTGGTTCCCCAGGCGTATTACTCAACGAACTCTTCATTACAGGAACGATGGGTGTAGCCCACTCGCTCCAGTCCACTTTGGACAGTACTCCTGAACGTTCCAACCCTTCCAGCTCTGCTTCAACAGCTGGTCTGATCGCATAAGGTACTGGTCTGGCCTTCAGAAACTTTGGGCTTGCATTTTCTTCTATTTTAATCGTTGCTGTTATTCCTTTTAGTGTTCCTAGTCCCTCCTGGAACACTTCTTTTGCGTCAGTTAGCATTTTTGACAGTCGTCCAGGTGTGACGTCGTCATCCTTTTTGGCCTCAACCTTCAGTGCCTGTATGCAATGCCAATCTAATTGTATCTTCCCAATCCATTCACGTCCTAGCAGTGGTCGTCCTCCATTTGGCAATACATATATATCCATTTTAGGTATTTCCTGTCCTTTATATGTCACTTTCACCCTTATTTTTCCTTTGGGGTAGACTTTTTGTCCCGTATACGTCTTCAAGACAATCTCTGTAGCTTTCAAGGGTATGTGTGAAAATAGCCGCTTGTAGTCTCTTTGATTTATGACTGTTAGAGCTGACCCTGTGTCCAATTCCATTTCCACTTGGACTCCGTCTATCTTGAGTGTAACCCAGATAGTCTGGTGATCCTCCATTTCGGTTACCTTATGTAGTTTCAGACAACCCAGCTCCTTGCTTCTGGAGTCTGTGTCACTTTTCTGTTCGTCTGAACCACTGTCCATCACCTGGTGTACCTTTTTGTACTTCTCCTGTGGAGATTTCTTACTGTTGGTTTTCTTCCCAGACCTGCAGCCTCTTGCTATGTGTCCTGCTTTCCCACACTGTCTGCACACTTGGTCCTTGAACCAACAATCTTTCTGGTCATGTGGTGTTCTGCCACAGCGATAGCACTTCCCTGTTCCATAGGTCATTTCGTTGGTGCCATATTCTTGCGGTCTCCGTTGTATCTCTGCAGCGCCCCTTGCGGCTGCTTCGTGTGATACTGCCATACTGAAAGCTTTGTCCAGCGTAAGGTCCTTTTCTGATAGAAGCCGTTTCTGGGTTCCTTCACTTTGTAGCCCACACACAAACTTGTCCCTTAACGTGTCTGCTAGTCCCGCTCCAAACTGGCAGTGTTTCGCTAGCTTGCGCAGTTCCGTTAGGTACTCAGCATTGCTTTCATCTTTGTGTTGGTTCCTTTTATGGAACTTAAATCGTTCTGCTATCAGCAGCGGTGTGGGGTTTAAGTGGTCCTGTAGGATTTCTACTATGCTTTCAAAATTCTTGTTTACCGGCTTCTCTGGGGTTTTTAGATTTTGCAGTAACCCATAAGTTTTTGCACCCATGGAATTTAACAGAACCAGTGCTTTATTAGCATCTGGCACTTCATTCGCCCTGCAGTACACCTCAATACGTTCCACATATGTCGCCCAATCTTCGACTTCATTGTCGAACGTAGAGATACTGCCACTCTTCGGCATCCTTGGGTGTGCGTTAACTATCACCAATGGCGCCTCCCACGCTTCCCCTTCTTCTCCGCTGGCACAAAATGGCGTCTCCCGCGCTTTCCTTCCTTCCCGCGCTCGCCCTTCTTCTCCGCTGCGGCTTCTAAAAATGGCGTCTCCCGCACTCTTCCTTCTTCTCCGCTGCTCAATGGCGTCTCCCGCGCTCTCCCTGCTTCTCAATGGCGTCTCCCCTTTCTTCGCCCCGCGGACCCTGTTCAGCCCGTGAGCACTGGCTGTGCTCTGCGCGTTCTTCTTCTGGTATTTTTCGACGCCGCTCAGTCTAGAACCTGGCTGTTTCTTACCCTCTCTCTCTCTGGTTTGTTTTATTTTCCTCGACGCCGCTCGGTGTTCAACCCCCGGCTGTGCCCTGCGCTCTTCACCCTCTGTCTTACCCCGTCGACGCTGCTCGGCTCTCTCTCCGCCGTCGGTCGGCTCCAGCCGCCGCTGCTCGGGAAGGGTCTGCGCTGGACCTGTCATCATTCTCTTACTGCTCGTTGTGGCTGGGGAACCAAGCCCGGCTCTCCACAGCCTCCCCTGCGAAGTTGGACCTCTGCCTGACTGCTGGGTGGTTGCTCGTGGTCGACGCCCATGTTCCTGGCCTCGACTTTTTTTTTCTGTTGCAGGTAGATTCGAATCGACACTCGTCGCCACTGTTGGATCCGTGGTTCAGTGGATACGCTATTATTAAATAATCACACGGATGCTGTACATTAACAAATAACAGGTCTTTACTGGAGGAGGGTAATCTCTAGACTGGGGGTACAGAGGCATGCGCAAAGCTTATATACCGGTGTGGTCATTGCCGGTACTACAGTATACAGGAGCTGTAAAAGTAGTTCTGACTTAAAGGCACATACACTACAACAGCGTAACACAGCGCAAAGTTCAGCTCACTTTCCCTAAGTACAGGAATAATTTGCATAAAATCTAACACACGGAATGTGTGTCATTGGAAGGACCTCCTCCCCTAGTGTAACATAGTGCCATAGAATCACACAGCACAGAAGGAGGCCATTCGATCCATCCTGTCTGTGCCGGCTCTTTGAAAGAGCTCTCCAATTAGTCCCACTCCCCTGCTCTTTCCCCACAGCCCTGCAAACTCTAAGTCAATGAGCCACTGACCTATAAAATTCTAAGAAACAGAATTGAACAGGATTGTTGTAAAACTTGAAATGCTTGAATTAAAAAGGTTATAAATTACAGAAAATATCAGATGCCTTTGGCGTCTCAACAAGTTTTTCTAAAATTAAATGTGATGGTTTTGAACCAATCCTTTGGTCCAAACATGCCAGCAGATGTAAAGCAGAAGCAATTTAAAATCTTAGGGGGAAAAATTGGGCCACGTCCCCTTTGGGGTGCTAACTTCGCCAGGGCGCTGCGTTTAGCGCCCCAAAAATGTTAGCGCCCCTACACCGTAAATTCAGTGGTAGCGCCCCAAGCAGGAGGCGGGGCGCTACTGGACGCGCTCCCCCTCGTCCTTGGGGCGCTACAAGTGAATATCGCTGCGCAATAGCGCCACGCGCGTCGGCACGTAGCACCGCGTCATTGCAGGCCTCCCTCCCCTGATTTAAAGGGGAGGGACCTAGCCCTGCTGGACCACCGGGGAGCAGGGTGCCAGTAAACCAGCCCGGCACTCGAGGAATGCTGGGCTGAGCGATCACGGCTGGCACCCCGAGGAAAAACGGTGAAGGGGGCAGGTGTTGGCAGGCGGACAAAAAATAAATGGCCGCTCGCCACCTGCTCTTTAAATTGCGCCGCCGCGGCTGCAAAAGCACCACCCTGACCCTGTCGGATATATCGTCCGGCGATAGGTCAGGGGGGGGCAACGGAAGTTTGGGGCTGGGGTGCTGCACACAGTGATGATGTCATCGCCGGAGGCGCAGTGCCACAGGGCGCTACCGCCACCGCTAACCTCCTGCTGAATTTTGCAGGAGGCATTAGCGGTGCTGCGCCCCCTTAAGAACATAAGAACACAAGAAATAGGAGCAGGAGTCGGCCATTCATCCCTTCGAGCCTGCTCTGCCATTCAATAAGTTCATGGCTGATCTTCTACCTCATCTCCACTTTCCTGCACTATCCCCATATCCCTTGATTCTCTTAATATTCAAAAATCTATTGATCTCTGTCTTGAATATATGTAGAGGACTGAGCCTCCACAGCCCTCTGGGGTAGAGAATTCCAAAGATTCACCATCCTCTGAGTGAAGAAATTTCTTCTCATCTCAGTCCTAAATGGCCGAACCCTTATTTTGAGACTGTGATCCCTGGTTCTCGACTACCCAGCCAGGGGAAACATCCTCCCTGCATCTACCCTGTCAAGCCCTGTAAGAAATTTATATTTTTCAATGGGATCACCTCTCATTCTTCTAAACTCTAGAGAATATAGGCCTAGTTGACTCAATCTCTCCTCATAGGACAATACCCCCATCCCAGGAGCCAGTCTGGTGAACCTTTGTTGCACTCCCTCTATGGCAAGTATATCCTTCCTTAGGTAAGGAGAGCAAAACTGTCCACAATACTCCAGGTGTGGTCTCACCAAGGCCCTATATAATTGCAGTAAGATTTCTTTACTCTTGTACTCAAATCCTTTTGTACTAAAGGCTAACATACCATTTGCTTTCCTAATTGCTTGCTACATGTCTGTTAACTTTCTGTGCTTTGTGTACGAGGACCCCCAGATCCCTCTGAATACCAACATTTCCCAGTCTCTCACCATTTAAAAATTATCCTGCTTTTCTATTTTTCCTACGAAAGTGGATAACTTCACATTTCTCCACATTATACTCCACCTGCAATGTTCTTGCCCACTCACTTAGCCTGTCGATATCCCTTTGCAGCCTCATTGCTTCCTCCTCGCAACTTACTTTCCCAACTAGCTTTGTATCATCAGCAACCTTGGATACCATACACTCGGTCCCCTCATCTAAGTCATTGATATATATTGTAAATAGCTGAGACCCCAGCACTGATCCTTGCGGTACCCCACTAGTTACAACCTGCCAACTGGAAAACGACCCGTTTATTCCAACTCTCTATTTTCTGTCCAGTAACCAATCCTCTATCCATGCTAATATATTACCCCAATTCATGAGCCCTCACTCTGTAATAACCTCGTGTGTGGTACAGAGAATATTGGATTCCTTCAGCTGCTTAACCACTTTTACCAAAATAAATTCAGTGGTTTTGGGCACAGTGAAGACACACCCAGCCCAGTCAAGCCTGCAAACTCCACCTCACCAACACCTGGGGATTGGTGTCAAAGGTGGGAGCGCTGTCCCACAGACTAGTCAAGCAATAGCCAGACATGGTCATACTCACAGAAACATACCTATCAGCCAATGTCCCAGACTCCTCCATCACCATCCCTGGGTATGTCCTGTCCCACCGGCAGGACAGACCCACCCAGAGGTGGGGGCACACTAATATACATTCCGGGTGTGTGGCCTTGGGATTCCTCAACATTGACTCCAGACCCCATGAAGTCTCATGGTTTCAAGTCAAACATTGGCAAGGAAATCCCCTGTTGACAAGCACCTACCGCCCTCCCTCAGCTGATGAATCAGTACTCCTCCATGTTGAACACCACTTGGAGGGTAGCAAGGGCACAGCAAGAGCTCGGTAAAACCACCGCTGACCGAGCTGGCCGAGTCCTGACCGATGTAACTGCCAGACTGGGGTTGCTTCAGGTGGTGAGAGGACCAACACAAGGGAAAATCCTACTTGGCCTGGTCTGACCAATCTACCTGCTACCGATGGATCTGTCCATGACAGTATTTGTATGAGTGACCACACAATCCTTGTGAAGATCAAATCCCATCTTCAAAGGGAATTGAGTAAATACTTGAAGAGCTAAAATTTGCAGAGCTATGGGGACAAAGCAGGGGAGTGAGTCTAATTGGATCGCTCTTTCAAAGAGCCGGCACAAGCAGTGCAAATCGTTAGGTCTCCTCCTGTGCTGTAAGATTCTATCATTCTATGATTCTATGAATTTATGATTCACACTGAGACCCTCCATCATGTTTGGTGGCATTATCACAGTGCTAAATGGAATAGTTTAATAACAGACCTAACAGCTCAAAACTCGGCATTCATGAGGTGCTGTGGGCCAACAGCAGCAGCAGAACTGGATTGCATCATTACCATAGCCTGAAATATCCCTCACTCCCTGAGAGCGGAGAGAGAGGGGTTGATTTTCAGTGTGCCGTGAGGCGGGATTTTAGGCGGGCGAGGGGCAAAAATCCTGAATTCGGGGGTCCCGACACCATCCTGCCCAAAACCCGCCTCCACGTAAGTTTCAAAGGAGGCGGTTACCCGCCCCGCACTGGGACCCGCCGACCCGAGGCGGGAAGGGATTAGTGCCAATGAACTGCCTGTTAACAGGTAGTTAATGTAAAGTCTGTGGGTTGTGCAGTTAATAAATACACAGACTTCAGAAGTAACAAACAAACAGGTCTTTACTATTCGAAGGTCCGGGCGAATCTGCCCCAGCAATCATGCCACAACACTTATATACTGGTGTGGTCACTATCGGTATTACAGTATACAGAAGCCAAACAAATAGTGCCACCCGAAAGTAGCCCTCTTAAAGGTGAACAGTTACATTCAATAGTTCCCTTAAAGGTAGACGGGTACATACACTACAATCCTCCCTTTTTAGCTTATTACTTACTAAGTCCATAGTGAACATACATTCTAACATATATACAGGTTTATGTAAGACAGTTCATAGATTCAGTCTTTCCGGGGGTTTCCGGATTCTGTCAGGATAACGCCGCAGTGGTGTCGTCATTTCAGGCGGGCTAGGAGGTGCTTCTGGCAAGGTCGATTCGGCTTGAAAAGCCGTGTCAGGTTCAGCAGACTCCAGTATCACTAGATCGGAAGTAGGTGTTCTGGGTATCTCAGTTTCAACATTACCCGGATAAGGTGGTGAAGTCGGTGGCCTATTTGTGGCGGACCCTATGATTTGGTCAACATGGCGCCTTATTATATTGTCTCCAATGTCCACGGTGTACATCAATGGCCCCAGCCTTTTCCCAATAGTTCCAGGCTGCCATTTCTCAGTACGGTAGTCCCGGGCCAAAACTCGTTGACCGATCTGGAAAGATCTAGTGACCCTGTCGTTCATGCCCTGGAATTGCCGGTTCTCTACGTCTCTTCTGACGTTTGGTTTTAGTAAATCCAGCCGGCATCTTAGGCGTCTATTACAGAACATCATTGCGGGAGTTTGATTTGTGGCCGCATGTGTCGCATTTCGGTATGCCAACAAAAAGCTATCCACCTTATGTTGCAGACTTATATTTTCATTACTCATGGCCTTTACGGCCTTCTTGAAGGTCTGGACAAACCTTTCAGCCAATCCATTTGCGGCGGGATGGTATGGGGCTGACGTGTAATGTTTAACCCCATTGCTCTTTAAGAATTTCTTGAATTCTTCGGACACAAATTGTGGTCCATTATCAGAACAGATCTGTTCCGGCAGGCCATTCCGAACAAACATAGTCCTTAACACTGCGATGGTTTTTTCCGTCGTGGTGGTGGTCATCTTAATTACTTCCGGCCACTTGGAGTGGGCATCCACTGCTATTAGAAACATCGAGTCCATAAATGGACCAGCAAAGTCGATGTGTACTCTTTGCCAAGGCGATGAGGGCCACTCCCATGGATGCAGAGGAGCCTGGGGTGGCGCGTTCTGCACCCTCTGACATCCTAGGCAGTTCTTCGTGATCTCCTCTATGTCTCTATCAATGCCTGGCCACCACACAAACGCTCTTGCTAGATTTTTCATCTTTACTCCCCCCAGATGTCCTTCGTGCAGCTCCTTTAGCACCTTCTTTTGGAGTTTGGGTGGAATCACCACTCTAGATCCACACATCAGGGTTCCTCGACACACTGACAGTTGTTCTTTCCTCTGTGCAAATGCTTGCAGTGTTGGTTCGCTCTGTGCTGGCCATCCCTCCACCGTTACATCATAGACTCGTGAAAGAGTCGGGTCATTCCTTGTCTCATTCTCAATCATTGAGTTTGTTATCGGTAGACACTCCACTATGGATGAGTGGAACAACTCTACTGGGTCCACTATACTCGCTTCTTCTACCATCGGCAATGGCAAGCGTGACAACCCATCAGCATTTCCATGCTGTTTAGACCTTTTGTACTCAATTTCGTATTGGTGTGCCCCAAGTAACACGGACCACCTTTGTAACCTTTGTGCTGTCATGGTGGAAACGGCCTTATTTGGGTTGAATATGGACACCAACGGCTGGTGGTCTGTCAGCAATGTGAACTTTTTACATTGTAGGTAATGGTTGAATTTCTTCACGCCCCACACAAGACTGAGGGCCTCCCTATCTATTTGGGCGTAATTTCGCTCCGCGGGTGTCAATGATCGGGACGCGAAAGCCACTGGCCTTTCCGAGCCATTTGGTAGCCTATGCGAGAGTACTGCCCCAATTCCGTACGGGGAAGCATCGCAAGCTAGACGAAGGGGTAATGCTGGGTTGAAATGAGCCAACACTTCTTCAGAGGTAATCAACTCCTTGCTTCTGCGAAGAGCCTTTTTGCATTCTTCACTCCACTTCCATGGTGTTTCTTTCCGCAACAGGTCATTCAGCGGATGCAGTACCGTGGATAAATTTGGCAGAAACTTGTGATAGTAATTAATCAACCCCAAGAATGATCTTAACTGTGATACGTTTCCTGGAGCGGGGGCCTTCACAACCGCTTCTATCTTTTCGGGTGACTTATGCAGTCCCTCTCGGTCAATGACATGACCGCAGTATGAGATCCGTTTTTGGAAGAGCTCACACTTCTTGCGATTAACCCGAAGGCCATACTCCTTCAACCTGGTGAGTACCAGTTTCAAATTCGTGAGGTGTTCTTCCTCATCTTTTCCCGTGATTAAAATGTCATCTAAGTAGCACTGCGTGCTTGGAATTCCTTGTAACACCTGTTCCATGGCCCTCTGCCAAATTGCTGGCGCCGAAGCTACCCCAAAGACCAGTCTATTGTAGCGATACAAGCCTCTGTGAGTGTTGATGGTGACGTACTGGCGTGACTCTTCCTCGACCTCCATCTGTAGATATGCTTGAGCCAGATCTATTTTCGTGAAATGTTTCCCTCCAGCCAACGAAGCAAAGATATCTTCAATCCGCGGAAGCGGGTATTGTACCGTGTGAAGCACCGGATTCACAGTAATCTTGAAATCTCCGCAGATACGGACCTTCCCCGGTCCCCCAGGCTTATTACTCGGTGAGGACTTCATGACGGGAACAATGGGCGTGGCCCACTCACTCCAGTCCACTTTTGACAGAACCCCTGATCGTTCAAGTTCTTCCAGTTCTGCCTCCACAGCTGGTCGTATTGCGTAAGGAACTGATCTGGCCTTAAAAAACTTTGGGCTTGCATTTTCTGCAATCTTAACCTTTGCTTTAATACCTCGCAGCGTTCCCAGTCCTTGCTGGAATACCTCCTTAGCTTCGTCCAATATTCTGGACAACCGTTCAGGTTTGACATCCTCTTTTTCGGAATCCACCGTCATGGTGTTTAGGGACTGCCAGTCCAATTTTATTTTTCGGATCCACTCCCGTCCCAGAAGTGGTGGTCCTCCCTCAGGCAATACATACAGGTCCAACCGGTGATGATCTTTATCCTTGTATCTCACCTTGACTTCTATCATTCCGATGGGGAATACTTTGTGCCCCGTGTATGTCTGTAGTACTAGTTCCGTATCCCGTAGTGGAATATGCTTGAAAAATTTCTTATAGTCATGCTTATTCATGACCGTCAACGCCGATCCGGTGTCCACTTCCATTTTTACTTGGACCTTTGCAATCTGTAGCGTTATCCAGATAGTTTGTCGGTCAGCTTCATTGCTCACGTTGTGAATTCTCAGACTGTCCAGTCCTTTGCATTTGGAGTGTGAGACCGACTTCTGTTCCCTCAGACTCTTCTTAGTCACCTCTTGTACCTTTCCGTACCATTTTTGTGGTGACTTCTTATTGTTGTACGTTGCTCCTGACCGGCATACCTTAGCTATGTGCCCGATCTTGCCACATTTCCTGCATTCTTGGTTTTTACCCCAGCATTGATTCTGGTCATGTGTTGTCTTCCCACAACGGTAGCATTTTGTTGTGCTCGAAGTAATTTGGTCCACCCCTAGTGCCGCCGCCTTTAGCTGCATTTCCGCCGTTCCTTTCGCTGCGGCTTCATGCGATGCAGCTATGAGGACAGCCCTGTCCAGTGTGAGGTCATTTTCTTCCAGTAGTCGCTTCTGCGTTCCTTCTTTGGACAATCCGCATACGAACTTGTCCCGCAGTGCCTCTGTCAGATTCCCTCCAAACTGGCAGTATTTCGCTATCCTACGCAGTTCGACCAAGTATTCCGCATTGCTTTCGCCTTTCCTCTGCGTTCTTGCGTAGAATTTGAATCGTTCAGCCAGCATCAACAGTGTGGGGTTCAAGTGATCCTTCAGCACTGCTACAATATCATCGAAAGTCTGATCTGCCGGTTTAGCTGGTGAGAGAAGATTCTTCAACACCCCGAATGTTTTCGCACCCATCATGTTAAGTAAGGTTAAAGCTTTTTCCTCCTTAGCTATTTTGTTAGCCTTACAATGTATCTCAATACGTTCTACGTACGTGGCCCAGTCTTCTATCTCCGAATTGAACTCGTTGATGTCCGCCCGCTTAGGCATCTTTCTTTCCTTGGGTACAACACAAGTATTTCTTCAAGTATTCTTATTTATTTGTTTATTTCTAAGATGGCGGTTTTCCCGCGAAAATGGCGGTTTCCCGCTCTTTCCTTCTCGCCCCGCCCACTTCAATCATCTTCCCCGTCTAATGGCGGCTTCCCACGTTTCTTCCCTGGTGGAAGGGGTACGCTTTCCCCACGGCGGACAGGTTCAGCCACTGGGCTGGCTTCCGCACAGCTCCCCTTACTCGGCTCTGTCTTTTCCTCCCGCCCGCATGGCTCTACCGGCGCTGGGTACACCCCGTTAACGGAGGACAGTTCAGCCGCTGGACTGGCTCTCGCGCAGTCTCTCACCCCGTTTTCGGCTGTGTCTCTCTCCCACTCCCGCACGTTCGGTTTTGTCGGCTCTGAGTACCCCGTTGGTGGAGAACAGCTCAGCCGCTGGACTGGCTCCTCGCAGTCTCTCTCTCCGCACCCGGCTCTCACCCGCACGGTTCCCGTTCGCCTCCCCAGCCCTCTCGCAGACCGGTGTTTCCCTCCCCGGCTGCGGCTGGGTTTCTCTTCCCGTGCCTACTCGCAGGCTCAGCGCTTCGTGGCTGCGGTCGCTGCCCGGAGTTTTCCCGCCGATCGCGGTCCGGCTGTCACCAGACGCCGTTGGACCCGACTTTTGGCCGGCACAGCTCCCCCTCGACCGAGGTCGAGTGCTCTGCCCTTATCCTCCGGATACTTCTACACCTTCCCCTACTCACAGTTTCTTCGGCCGCCTTGTTTCTTGCAGGTCGGCTCACTCCGCACCGTGGCAGAAGGGTAGTCAGTGCCTGTTGCTGATACAGCTTTTGTTATTGTCTTCCTGCTTTCTGTTGTTGCAGCCTCGTGTTTTCTTTTGGTAGCACGACGAGGGCGGTTGTCTCTCTTCGACGCTCTTCGTTGCTTTTGGTAGTCTTGCCGCAGGGTACGATCGGACTCGTCGCCACTGTAAAGTCTGTGGGTTGTGCAGTTAATAAATACACAGACTTCAGAAGTAACAAACAAACAGGTCTTTACTATTCGAAGGTCCGGGCGAATCTGCCCCAGCAATCATGCCACAACACTTATATACTGGTGTGGTCACTATCGGTATTACAGTATACAGAAGCCAAACAAATAGTGCCACCCGAAAGTAGTCCTCTTAAAGGTGAACGGTTACATTCAATAGTTCCCTTAAAGGTAGACGGGTACATACACTACAGTTAACAGGCAGTTTTTAGCCTAATCCCTATTTTGAGGGGTGTTGTGTGGGATTCCCGACAGCTCCAAACCACGCCAGGTTAGAGCAGGCGGGCCATCAGGTTGAAGGACTTGGAGGGGTCGTGATGTCAGTGTTCAGGCGAGTGATGGGTGCATGAGTGCAAAGGTAAGTGTGTTTGGTGTGTCTAAAGTGTGTAAAGAAGTTTAAATTACCTGTACTTGCCTTAACAGCCTTTCTTCCTCTAGGTTTCGGGAGTCCATCACTCAGCCGGCACTGAAAGCGAAATGACTGCGATCTGTCAAAAGTGACAGCCTTCAACTTTCATTGCTGGTGACAGTTTTAACTGAGTCTGTGTAGAAGGACTCAGGTTAGAAGTCAGACTGTCAGTGTTTGACAGCTTCAAACAGCTGTGAAACACTGATATTTCATCTGTCAAAAACTCATGACAGATGAAATTTCAATCTGTGACGTCACCTGTTGCCGGGTGGCCATTAATTGGCCTGCTGAGCCCGCTGGGCGGGCTCAACAAGGTCAATCAAGGGAAAATCGCGTGGATTGGCCGGACGTCAATGTAGGCGGGACTAAAACCCGAAAGTTGTAGTCCCACTTCCTTCCCGACTGCTGAATGATAATCAACCCAAGAGAGTCTGAGGGGAAACAGTGTGAGAGAGAGTCTGAGGGGAAACAGTGTGAGAGTCAGTGAGAGAGAGAGGAGAGAGAGTCTGAGTGGAAACAGTGTGAGAGTCAGTGAGGGAGAGAGAGAGAGAGCCTGAAGGGAAACAGTGTGAGAGTCAGTGAGTGAGAGGGAGAGAGAGCGAGAAAGCCTGAGGGGAAACAGTGAGTGAGAGGGAGAGAGAGAGAGAGCCTGAGGGGAAACAGTGTGAGAGTCAGTGAGAGCAAACAGAGTCTGAGGAGAAACAGTGGATTGGTGGGTAACAGGTAAATCATAGAATCATAGAAGTTCACGGCACAGAAGGAGGCCATTCATCCCACCGTGTCTGTGCCAGATCAAGAAGTGCTATCCAGCCTAATCCCACTTTCCAGCTCTTGGTCCTAGCCTTATAGGTTACAGCACTTCAAGTGCATGTCCAAGTGAATTCCAGACCCCCGCCACCCTCTGGGTGAAAAAAGTTCTCCTTAACTCCCCTCTACTCCTTCTTCCAATTACTTTAACTTGATGCCCCCTGGTTATTGACCTCTCTGCTAAGGAAAATAGGTCCTTCCTATCCACTCTATCTAGGCCTCTCATAATTTTATACACCTCAATTAAATCTCCCCTCAGCCTCCTCTGTTCCAAAGAAAACAACCCCAGCCTATCCAATCTTTCCTCATAGCTAAAATTCTCTAGCCCTGACAACTTCCTTGTAAATCTCCTCTGTACCCTCTCTAGTGCAATCACATCTTTCCTGTAATGTGGTGACCAGAACTGTACACATTACTCTAGCTGTGACCTAACTAGTGTTTTATACAGTTCAAGCATAACTTCCCTGATCTTATATTCTGTGCCTCGGCTAATAAAGAAAAGTATCCCGTATGCCTTCTTAACCACCTTATCTACCTGTCCTGCTACCTTCAGGGATCTGTGGACATGCACTCCAAGGTCCCTCTGTTCCTCTACACTTCTCAGTATCCTACCATTTATTTTGTATTCTCTTGCCTGTTAGCCCTCCCCAAATACATTACCTCACAGTTCTCCGAATTAAATTCCATTTGCCACTTTTCTGCCCACCTGACCAGTCCATTGATAAGTTCTTGCAGTCTACAGCTTTCTTCCTCACTATCAACCAAATGGCCAATTTTTGTATCATCTGCAAACTACTTAATCATGCCCCCTACATTGAAGTCTAAATCATTGATATATAACCACAAAAAGCAAGGGACCCAGTGTGATGAAATATTTCCATTCATCACTGCCTGTGACTGAGATCGGTTTCAGTGTCATTTCCCTTCCCCCAGACCTCATTGTATTGTGTACTGGAATGTGCTGTATTGTATACTGGAATGTGCTGTGTGTAGGGCTCCGCCCATACCTGGCCCCGTTTGTAAGCTAGCTTTCAGTCTAGCCCCAGTCTCCAGAAGGACGACATCTCTCTCGCTTACGTGTTTCGTTCTAAGTTAATAAAAGCCTTGTTTTGTTCTGCTACCTTCGAGTCTCGGAATTATTGAGGCACATCAATTTTATTAACTTATTTTCAACACTATGGATCAACTCCTGAAACCCGAACGTTTGGATTTGGATCAACATGCTCCGGACGCATCAGCACGCTTCGGACACTGGTTTGAGTGTATGGAATTCTTCCTGGACAATTCCGCAGCCGTCAAAGACGCTACGGACGCTGCAAGGATGAGACTCGGAATTCTGCGGAATTGGGTAAGCCACCGGGTTTACCCCCTCATCCAAGACGCCGAGACGTACCTGGCCGCCTGCGACATCTTAAAGGCGCATTACCAGCAGCCTACGAATGAGGTGTATGCTAGGCACCTGCTCGCCACCCGCGCACAGCGACCTGGGGAATCGGTGGAGGAGTTCCTAAGCACCCTGAAAATGCTTGGCAAAGACTGCAAGTGCCGAGATGTAAAAGCCGCAGTGTACACTGACGAGCTTGTTCGCGATGCCTTCATCACAGGCCTCAGCTCCACTTACATCCGGCAAAGACTGCTGGACCTGAAACAGGCTGCGGACACCGCGCGATCCCTGGATGTGGCCCAGAGAAACTCGGACGCCTACTCTTCAGTCCACGCCGTCACGTGTGCACCGAGGGTGCCGCCATCTTGGAAGGCATCTTCCCCGCCCGACAGCCCGACACCGGCTGGGCCCCGCTCTCCCCCCAGAAGCCCTACGACAGCCGCGATGCATCAGGGACCCAACTGCTACTTCTGCGGGCAGCCAAAGCACACCAGAAACCTGTGCCCGGCGAAAGGCACCACCTGCTTTAAGTGCGGTAAGAAGGGGCACTTCGGGAAGGTGTGCAGAGGGAACCCCGCCGGAAAACCCGCCACCGCCGCATGTGCGCCATGGGAGCGGCCATCTTGGACGCCATATTGCCCGACCTCGTGGGGTCCGCCATCTTGTGAGCAGACAGCGTGGACGCCATCTTGTATCGATCAGGGCCCTACAGTGGCATCGGTCACAGTGGACCAGACCAGGCCGCACCCGCTATCCAGATCAATGGTGGACATCGAGGTAAACGGGTGCCGGATTAAATGCTTAATTGACAGTGGAAGCACGGAGAGCTTTATCCACCCAGAACTGGCACAACAACTCTCCCTAAAGGTGGTCCCTACTCAGGGTACCATCTCTATGGCTGACAAAACCCAGACATCGACCATTCTGGGTTACTGCACGGTACAATTGTGCATTAACGGAACTGTATATGATAATTTTAAAGTATTAATCATGAAGAACCTATGTGCGAGCGTGATCTTGGGCCTGGATTTCCAGTGCAACCACCAAAGCATCACGCTCAAGTACGGTGGGTCCCAGCCGCCCCTCACAGTGTGCGGCCTGGCTACCCTGAAGGTAAAGCCGCCTTCGCTATTCGCGAACCTTACCCCTAACTGCCGGCCAATAGCGACCAAAAGCAGGAGGTACAGCTGGGAGGACAGGCGGTTTATCGCGACCGAGGTAGACAGGCTCCTGAAAGAGCGCATTATTGAACGCAGCAACAGCCCGTGGCGCGCCCAAGTGGTAGTGGTAAGGGGTAGCGAGAAGAAACGGATGGTGATCGACTATAGTCAAACGATCAACAGGTACACCCTACTAGACGCCTACCCGCTACCCCGCATATCAGAAATGGTGAACCAAATCGCCCAATACCGGGTGTTCTCCACCATCGACCTCAAGTCAGCGTACCACCAGCTCCCTATCAGACCAGAGGACCGCCCGTACACCGCCTTCGAGGCGAACGGACGCCTCTACCAATTCCTCAGAGTCCCCTTTGGGGTGACGAATGGGGTCTCGGTCTTCCAGAGGGAGATGGACCGCATGGTCGATGACCACCACTTGCAGGCAACCTTCCCCTACCTCGACAACGTCACCATCTGTGGTCACAACCAGCAGGATCACGACTCAAACCTCGAGAGGTTCCTGAAAACCGCACAAAAACTCAACCTCACCTACAACGAGGACAAGTGCGTTTACAACACCACGCGCCTCTGCATACTAGGCAGCGTGGTGGAGAATGGGGAAATCGGACCAGACCCCGACCGATTGCGCCCCCTACGGGAGCTGCCCCTGCCCAACACTCCCAAAGCCCTGAAAAGGTGCCTGGGGTTATTTTCTTATTATTCCCAATGGGTCCCCAACTACTCCGACAAAGCCCGCCCCCTCTTGAAAGCATCCTCTTTCCCGCTCTCTGCTGAGGCCCACGCCGCCTTCAAAAGCATTAAGCAGGATATTGAGCGGGCCACGCTACAGGCAGTGGACGAGAACACTCCATTTCAAGTGGAAAGTGATGCGTCTGACTTCGCCTTGGCGGCCACCCTCAACCAGGCGGGGCGGCCCGTAGCTTTCTTCTCGAGGACCCTCCAAGGGCCCGAGATCAGACACTCCTCCGTGGAAAAGGAGGCCCAAGCCATCGTGGAGGCAGTGCGCCACTGGTGCCACTACCTAGCCGGCAAACGCTTCACCCTACTTACCGACCAGCGGTCGGTAGCGTTTATGTTCAATAATAAACAGAGGGGGAAGATTAAAAATGATAAGATTCTTAGGTGGCGGATCGAGCTCTCCACCTTCGAGTACGACATCATTTACCAGCCAGGGGCCCTTAACGAATCCCCTGACGCCCTCTCACGAGGGATGTGTGCCAGCGCCACCGGGGATCGGCTACAGACCCTCCACAACGACCTCTGCCACCCAGGGGTCACGCGGCTGTTCCACTTCATAAAGTCCCGTAACTTACCCTACTCGATTGAGGAAGTTCGGTCCCTGACCAGGAACTGCCGCACTTGCGCTGAGTGCAAGCCTCGGTTCTACCGCCCAGATAGAGCCCACTTAATCAAAGCTACACGGCCTTTTGAGCGGCTCAGCTTAGATTTCAAGGGCCCCCTCCCGCCCGTCGGCCGCAATGTTTACTTCCTGAACATTGTGGACGAATACTCCCGGTTCCCATTCGCCTTCCCCTGCCCAGACATGACCAGCGCCACGGTCATTAAATGCCTCAACAGCCTGTTCTGCCTGTTCGGTATGCCGAGCTACATCCATACGGATAGGGGGGCGTCCTTCATGAGTGAAGAGCTACGCCAGTACATGCTGTCCAGGGGGATCGCCACGAGCCGTACCACCAGCTACAACCCCCGGGGTAACGGCCAAGTGGAGCGAGAGAACGGGACAGTATGGAAAGCAGTCACTCTAGCTCTAAGGACCAAGGGCCTCCCTATCTCCCGCTGGCAGGAAGTCCTCTTGGATGTGCTCCATTCGATACGGTCGCTATTGTGTACGGCCACTAATACCACGCCTCATGAACGAATGTTTGTCTTTCCCCGGAAATCCACCTCAGGCGTATCCATGCCATCATGGCTCTCCGCCCCAGGTCCGGTACTCGTGCGAAGGCATGTGAGGGGCCACAAGACGGACCCTCTCATGGAGCCAGTACACCTACTCCACGCCAACCCCCAATACGCATATGTCCGGCACGCCGACGGAAGGGAGGACACCGTGTCCATAAAAGACGTCGCCCCAGCCGGCATCGACAACAACCACGGCAATAGCGGCAACGACGATCACAGCAACTCTTACCCACCCACTACTCTTTCATCACCCCCGGAAGAACACCGACCAACGGCACCCCCACCAACTACCCCTTCAACAACCCTGGCGGCACCCCCGGCAGAGACCCAGGAGGCTACCGGGGACACCCAGCCGACACCCGCGGCACCGCAACAGCCACGTCGGTCGCAGAGGACTATCAAACCCCCGAACAGACTAAATCTATAGAAGGGGTGAATGTGATGAAATATTTCCATTCATCACTGCCTGTGACTGAGATCGGTTTCAGTGTCACTTCCCTTCCCCCAGACCTCATTGTATTGTGTACTGGAATGTGCTGTGTGTAGGGCTCCGCCCATACCTGGCCACGTTTGTAAGCTAGCTTTCAGTCTAGCCCCAGTCTCCAGAAGGATGACATCTCTCTCGCTTACGTGTTTCGTTCTAAGTTAATAAAAGCCTTGTTTTTTTCTGCTACCTTCGAGTCTCGGAATTATTGAGGCACATCACCCAGTACTGAGCCCTGCGGTACGCTAATGGAAACAGATTTCCAATCACAAATACACCCGTCGACCATTACCCTTTGCTTCCTGCCACTGAGCCAAATTTGGATCCAACTTACCACTTTCCCTTGGATCCCATGGGCTTTTACTTGTCCGACCAGTCTGCCATGTGGGACCTTGCCAAAAGCCTTGCTAAAATCCATGTAGATTACATCAAACGCACTACCCTCATCGACCCTCCTTGTTACCTCCTCAAAAAATTCAATCAATTTAGTCAGACACAACCTTCCCTTAACAAATCCATGCTGCCTGTCCTTGATTAATCCCTGCCTTTCTAAATGATGATTAGTACTGTCCCTCAGAACTTTTTCCAATAATTTACCCACCACCAAGATTAGGCTTCCTGGCCTGTAATTACTCAGTCTATCCCTTTCTCCATTTTTAAACAACGCTACAACGTTAGCAGTCCTCCAGTCTGCCAGCACCACACCTGTAGCCAGAGAGGATTGGAAAATGATGGTCAGAGCCGTTGCTATTTCCTCCCTTGCTTCTGTTAACGGCCAGAAATACATTTCATCTGGGCCTGGTGATTTATCTACTTTCAAAGATGCTAAACCCCTTAATATTTCCTCTCTCATTATGTTTACCTCATCTAATATTTCTCACTCCTCCTCCTTAACTACAATATCTGCATCATCCCTCTCTTCTATGAAGACAGACACAAAGTATTCATTAAGAACCATACCCACATCTTCCGCCTCCACACACAGGTTACCTTTTTGGTCTCCAATAGGCCCTACTCTTTCTTTAGTTATCCTCTTGCTCTTTATGTATTAATAAAACATCTTTGGGTTTTCCTTGATTTTACTTGCCAATATTCTTTCATGCCCTCTCTTTGCTTTCCTAATTTCCTTTTTAATTTCACCCCTACACCTTTTATGCTCCTCTAGGCTTTCTGCAGTATTTAGCTCTCGGTATCTGACATAAGCTTCCCTTTTTTGCCTTATCCTACCCTGTATGCCCCTTGACCTCCAGGGGGCACTAGATTTGGGAGTCCCACCCTTTTTCGTTGTGGAAACATATTTGCTCTGAACCCTCACTATCTCCTCCTTGAATGCCTCCCACTGCTCTGACACTGATTTACCTTAAATAGTTGCTTCCAGTCCACTTTTGCTAAATCATTTCTCAGCTTAGTAAAATTGGTCTTTCCCCAATTGAGAACTTTTACTCCGGGTCTATCCTTGTCCTTTTCCATAACTACACTAAAATTAACTGAATTATGATCACTACCACCAAAATGCTCTCCCACTGATACCCCTTCCCCCTGCCCAGCTTCATTCCCTAAAAATAAGTCCAGCACTGTCCCCTGTCTTGTTGGGCTTGCTACGTACTGGCTAAAAAATCTCTCCTGAATGCATTTTAAGAATTCTGCGCCCTCTATACCTTTTACACTGATTCTATCCCAGTTATTAGGGTAGTTGAAATCCCCTACTATTACTGCCCTATTGTTTTTGCACATCTCAGAAAATTGCCTACATATTTGCTCTTCTATCTCCCTCTGACTGTTTGGGGGTCTATAGTACACTCCCAGCAGTGTGGTTCTCCCTTTTTTGTTCTTCAGTTCAACTCATATGGCCTCATTTGATGATCCTTCTAACATATCATCCCTCCACACAGCTATAACTGTTGCTTTAACCAATATTGCAATTCCCTTCCTTTTTTATCTCCCTCTCTACCTCGTCTGAAAACACTGTAACCAGGAATGTTGAGCTGCCATTCCTGCCCTTTTAACCATGTTTCAGTAATAGCTATAATATCATACTTCCATGTGTGCCCTCAGCTCATCACCTTGTTCTCTGCCTGCCAAACTCACTTACTAATTTTCTGCCTTCCATTTCCAGCATTGCGCCTCTCCCTTCTGAATCTACGCTCAGGTTCCCATCCCCCTGCCAAGCTAGTTTAAACCCTCCCCAACAGCACTTGCAAACCTCCCCGCAAGGATATTGGTCCCGGCCCTGTTGAGGTGAGAGCTCAACGGCAGTAATCTCCCAGTGCCATGCGCTAGTGAGCATAGAAACAAAAAGATAAGAACATAAGAACTAGGAGCAGGCGTAGGCCATTCGGCCCTTCGAGTCTGCTCCACCATTCAATGAGATCATAGAAACATAGAAGACAGGAGCAGGAGTAGGCCATTCAGCCCCTCGAGCCTGTTCCGCCATTTAATGAGATCATGGCTGATCATCCAAATTCAGTACCCTGTCCCTGCTTTCTCCCCATATCCCTTGATCCCTTTAGCCTTAAGAAATATATCTAACTCCTTCTTCAATATATCATGGCTGACCTTCTGCCTCAACTCCATTCACCGGCCCTATCGCCATATCCTTTCATGCCCTTACTAGTCAGAAATCTATCGACTTCTGTTTTGAATATACCCAATGACTGAGCCTCCACAGGGTAGAGGATTCCAAAGATTCACCACCCTCTGTGTGAAGAAATTTCTTCTCATCTCAGTCCTTAATGGCCTACCCTCTATCTTGAGGCTGTGGCCCCTGGTTCTAGACTCCCCAGCCAAGGGAAACATTCTCCCAGCATCCATCCTATCAAGCCCTGTAATCATTTTATATGCTTCAATGAGATCCCCTCTTATTCTTCTGAATTCAAGAGAATACAGGCCTAGTTTACTCAATCTCTTCTCATACGACAGTCCCGCCATCCCAGGAATCAATCTCGTGAACCTTCGTTGCACTCCCTCTACGGCAAGTATATCCTTCCTTAGGTAAGGAGACCAAAATTGTACACAGTACTCCAGGTGTGGTCTCACCAAGGCCCTATATAATTGGAGTAAGACTTCTTTACTCCTGTACTCAAATCCTCTTGTAATGAAGGCCAGCTTACTGTTTGCCTTCCTAATGGCTTGCTGCACCTGCACATTCACTTTCAGTAACTCATGTACAAGAACACCCAAGTCCCTTTGAGCATCTGCATTCCCCAATCTTTCACCATTTAGGAAATACTCTGCCTTTCTGTTTTTTCTACCAAAGTGGATAACTTCACATTAATCCACATTATATTCCACCTGCCATGTTCTCGCCCACTCACTGAGCCTGTCACTATCCCCTTGAAGCCTCTTCACATCCTCTTCGCAACTGACACTGCCACCTAGCTTTGTATCATCAGCAAATTTGGAAATGTTACATTTAGTCCCCTCATCCAAATCATTGATATGGATTGTGAATAGCTGGGGCCCAAGAACCAATCCTTGTGGTACCCCACTAGTCACAGCCTGCCATCCTGAAAAAGACCCGTTTATCCCTACTCTTTGTTTTCTGTCTGTTAACCAATTCTCAATCCATGCTAGTATATTACCCCCAATTCCATGTGCCCTAATTTTGTTCACCAACCTCTTGTGTGGGACCTTATCAAAGGCCTTCTGAAAATCCAGATACACCACATCTACCGGTTCCCCTTTGTCTGCTCCACTAGTTACGTCCTCAAAGAACTCCAATTGGTTTGTCAAACAGGACTTCCCTTTCATAAATCCATGTTGACTCTGCCCAATCTTACTATTAGTTTCTAAGTGCCCAGTTATTGCATCCTTTATAATAGATTCCAGCATTTTCCCAACAACTGATGTGAGGCTAACAAGTCTGTAGTTCCCCATTTTCTCTCTCGCTCCTTTCTTAAATAGCAGGGTTTCTTAAATAGCGGGGATAGTGCAGGTAAATGCATGGCTGGAGAAGTGGTGCAGGAGAGACTGATTCTGGGGAAGGAGCACCTTTACAAGATGGACGGGTTGCACCCGAACAAAGCCCAATCCTGCACAGATAGATAGGGCTATCGAGAAACAGTTGTGGTGGGAGTGGGGCTGGGGGGGAGGGGTGCGTCAGGCCTGATTTGTATTACGGGCAGATTTACTAAATGTAGACTCCATTCTGGTTACCGATACAGAATGAGTGTGACAGGGTGACAAAAGCAGCAACAAATTGGACTTATACACGTTGAAGATAAATGTGACTATTTTTGCGTAATGGAATATTTCCAATTGAAGACTAAAACTACAAAGAGATTTAACTTCCCCTCACATACAGAACTCTGATATAATGATCATGGTTCAATTAGCTATCAATGATTAATTTAACTTAATAGTGCTCTTAAATGAGACCCATCACAACCATATAAAACATATCAAAATAAGTTTACACCAAGGCTGCCCAATGGATAAACAAAACATACTAACTGTTTTAATTCATTATCATTGCACATTTTTGCTCTACATAGCATTCTACGCCATATCTTACCTGTAACTTGACTCGTTTTAAAAGGGATTTATCAAAAGTAAATGACTGACTTGTGAATTTGACAGTGCAGTGAGTTGGAATGGCATTTTATTGCCTCTACCTTCAAGTGCATTTCAATGGGATGAGAGAAAGAGTGCAAGAGACTTTGGCCTAGAAATTCAGTTGGTTGCGCCAGTCGGTAGCGCCTTAGGAGGAGTAGATGTCGGGCGCTAGGCGGCTAGCGGCCGGCCGCAGCGCGATCTGTGCCTCTCCCCAACTTCACTCACGATTTAGCGGCGGCGCAAAGTCTTTGCGCGCGCTCAGCTGCGCGCGCAGATCCTGACGTCATTTCCTCGTGCAACGCCCTTTGTGTGCCCCAAACCGAAAATTCAGTCGCGACGCCCTTCTTTGCGCCTGGCGCCCCCAGCAACTGGTAGAGGGGAATGGTTCCCAGTCGCTGCGGGGCGCGGGTGGCGCTATTTAAAGGGGACTCCTCCTGCAGTATAAGTGGCAGCCATTTTGTGCCAATCCTTCTGTGTGAGAGACGGATATTTGGAGAGAGACAAAGGCAGAGACCTTTGTGCTTTGACTCAGCGCTTGCACCGGTACTTGTGGCTTCAGGCCAGAACTTTGCACTTGGACTTCACTTTCAGTGCCATAGCCTTGATTCGCCACTTATAATGGGGGCTGCAATGGGTGGAAACGTTGGCTTTCTGCATTGCATTCAAAGGGATCAGAGATGCCATGAGAGAGTGCCAGTCATGGCCAGACGTAGAAGGGCCAACAGGCGTCGGCACAGGAGGCCTTACCCACCCAGGGTATACCGCCAGCAGTTCTCATATCTGAACATGTCTGAGGAGCAGTGTGTTCAGAGGCTGCGATTCAGAAGGGAGGTGGTCACTCAGATCTGCCACCTGCTTCGCAGAGATCTGCAGCCACAGCTGAGGAGCAGGACATCTCTGTCAGTGGCAGTGAAGGTGACGGTGGCTCTCAACTTCAATGCCACTGGCTCCTTCCAATCCGCTACTGGGGACATTGCCAACATCTCCCAGTTCACGGTACATTGCTGCATCCGCCAGGTGACCAATGCCCTTTTCAGAAGGAGACATCAGTACATCTCCTTCCCCATGACCCTGGACAAGCAGCAAGAGCGTGCAATGGGATTTGGAAGAATAGCGGGCTTCCCCATGGTTGAGGGCGTAGAACTGATGAGCCAGCAATGGTCAGGCCTTGCTTCAGGGCTGCAGTGTGCAGGGCATGGCAGCCAAACAAGTCGACCCTTCCCCTTTAAGAGCTGACCGGCGCCAGCGTGTCTGCCTTCATTGAGCAACTCGCCGCAGCTGCGCTGCGCCCGTCCTCGGTGTTAGCGCCCCGGATCGCCGGCTTAGCGCCTAATGATAGTCGTGCATCACCTGCTTTAGCGCAGCAGCAACCTCTTGGGGCGATGCAACTGAATATCGGCGAAGGTGGCGCGACTTTGCGCCGAGCGCAAACTTTAGCGGCCGCCCGACTTTATCGCCCCAAAAGTGGCTATACTGAATTTCTAGGCCTTTGTCATACCTGTCTGACCCTCCCTCAGGATTGCTGCCACTGGTCGCTACCCTCTTTTTCATTCACAAAGTGATACCTCCAACTCTGTTACTCTGGAATTGGATCACAGGATCATTTTGTTTCCATTCTTGGATTTCCCTTTCTGTCTCCCTGCCGCTCCCCCTCCCACCCACCCACAACCCCTTTACATGTTGGATTCTCTCTGGCATTAACTTTTATTAATTTCTTAAACAAAACTAAATAGCGACATTGTTTGTGACAGAACCACAGGAAAGTAAATGTAAGTGTCGCGTGCTTGAATGGAACAGGCAAATTTGGACCTGTGGTTCCCAAAGCTCTCCACCACTGGGGGTTTTCCTCGCCTCATGTCTGGGTCTGTTGTGGACTCATTGATGGAGATTGTTTGCTGTGATTAATCAACAATTCCATTATCGTTGTATCATGTGACTACAAGGATGGTAGAAGGCCAACTAGATGGACTTTGGTCTTTTTCCGTCTAACGATTCCCATGTTCCGAAAGATGAAAATAGTGTCAAGCCTCCACTATGCCTCTGTAACATGTACAATACATAACGTGACACTTGCCTAGGATACACAATAACATCTTCCAAAAAGAGGAAGTGTTTCTGTTTAAGAGCACATTGATACTAAAACACGAGAGACGAGGCAGAAACCAGGTGTGCATGGTCTGAGATTACAGTGGTTTATCACATTTGATCAACAACAACATATGATTAACTGTTGTAAATAGGAGATTTGTGAGCATCTGCTCCTGGCCTAGAGCCTCAGTGGGTAGCACTGTCGCCTCTGAGTCAGTAGGTTGTGGGTTCAAGCCCCACTCTGGGGACTTGAGCACATAATCCAGGCTGACGCTCCAGTGCAGTACCGAGGGAGTGCTGCACTATCGGAGGTGCCGTGTTTCAAATGAGATGTTAAACCGAGGCCCCGTCTGCCCTCTCAGGTGAAAGATTCCATGGCACTGTTCGAAGAAGAGCAGAGGAGTTCGCCCCAGTGTCCTGGCCAATATTAATCCCTCAACCAACATAATTAAAAATAGATTACCTGGTCATTATCTCATTCGTGTTTGTGGGACCTTGCTGTGCACAAATTGGCTGGCGCGTTTCCTACATTACAACAGCGACTACACTTCAAAAGTATTTCATTGGCTGGGAAAGGCTTTGGGAAGTCCTGAGATTGTGAAAGGCGCTGTGTAAATGCTTAGACAGGATTGCTGATGGGACGTAGGACTATAACAATATAGGGCCAATTCAGCAACCCAGGCTCCCATCTACCAAGCTTCCTTACCAGTAGTGGAACTTGGAAATGGTTACAAGTCAGAATAAGACCATGAGAGGAAAAATTACCTTTCAGGTTCTCGTTCTGAACATCAATCTTAGATCTTTGCCAGCGGGTGCAGCATTGACATAGAAATAATAAGTAATTCCAAGTAGAGAGCGGTTAGAGAGTGATTTGAGGAGAAGGTAGAACGGAAACTTTTTACACTCAGGTTGAATCGACCAGTGGAAGTGAAATAAGCCTCAGTTCGGGCTTTAGAATTCCCTTTCTCTTATTGATATAGCATTTTTATTCCTCTTTAGTTTTCTCCCAATACTCCCTTAATCTAAGAAGTGTGCTATTGCTCCAAGTATCTGAATCTGGGCCACCAACACTTCCCTCAGTGAAAGTCACGCTGCCATATATTGCCTCCCAGTAGCACTAGTTCCCAGCCAACGGTTCCCAAATCAGGCAGGTTCATTAAAGAACGTGAGATAGGTCCCACTAGATCATTGCCCAGATTGTGAAGATGAAAATCTACCGCACGACTTTTGAACCAAGCACTGATAATTCTGAATCTAGTATAAAGCATCATAAACACATCCTGAATCGCCAATGACTGTGTCCAGTTACAAATCAACAAGTGTATTTTTTTGCTGGGAAAACCTTCAACTTGCCGGTTGGGTGTGGAATTGGCAGTGCGGATTGACCACCTGTTATAGAAACCGGCCGAGCTGCAGTCAGATAGATGGAAGCTCCGGGTCCCCTGACACATTCAGCGATGTGACCCTTGTGCAGCAGCCAGTGAATGCAGTCAACAGGGAACTGGCAGCCTGTTATGGAAGAACGAGTCTTCACTTTGGCACGCACATTCCCTCTGGTTTAACCGCAACCAGACATCTTATTGTTTTAGCAATAACCATCAAGACACACCCACGCACCACCAGGTCTAGGGTGGGGTGTGTTTTTTCTCAATTGCTAGAGAAATCTGGTGTTCACTGTGCCCATTCATGCACTAATAAGGGGCAAACACCCACCCTATTCAGAGTGGAGTGACACAGAAGGAACATTCTTGTTGATTGCTGAAATAGCCCTACCCGGTTATACTGGCCATCGCTTATAGCGGACAAGTGGTGTTCACCAGAGTGCGCCTTCTATAAGCGGTGGGCACTGTGTTTACAAGCTTACTACAGTGGACTGCTGTGACACGAGCCATTCACCTGCTTACGAGTGACAGTGTGTGGTTGTTTATTTATTCACATATATTTAAAGTGCCCTTTGTTATCGTGGAGTAACTAGGTAGAGAACGTCCACCAATTACAGATGGTCAACAATCAGAGCAGTCAACATCTGCTAGAAAACATGAGGAGTCGATAAGAGAGCCCAAAGTTCAGTCCCTCCAGATGAATCCTGATACAAAATAATTGAAATTAGGATTAGTTAGTAGTTACAGCGCGTGATGATTTTATTCCAACAATCAAAAAGTAAACATTTTAACCTAAGAACTTAAAAAATAGGAGCAGGAGTAGGCCTTGTGGCCCTTCGAGCCTGCTCCACCATTCAATAAGGTCATGGCTGATCTTCTACCTCAACTCCACCTTCCCGCGCTATTCCCATATCCCTTGATTCCTTTAGTATCCAAAAATCTAGCGATCTCTGTCTTGAATATACTCAACGACTGAAAGCCAATATATGGGACTGAGATATTTTATTTGATTCATATTTAACCACAAATGTGCATTGTTCCTTTTTACACATTTACTTATTTGTAATGGAGAACATTTTCATGATGTTTCTGCCCGGTTTCGACCTGTGAAATTAGATACGGGACTCGGCTAAGGGGAGGGGAGAAGCGCGGGGGGGGTGGGGGGAGATGGGGGAAATTGGATGCCAAGCGGGGGGGGAGAGAATGCACAGCAAGGGCAGGTAAGGAGCAGGGAGAGGCAAAATGCAAGCAGCAGAATGCATGGTGGGGCAGAATGAATGGTAGGGGGGAAATGGATGTGGAGTGTCAAAAGGGAGTGGATGGCAGTGAACGATGGGTAGAGCAGATGACTGTGCAGTGGGAAGGGCAAAATAAAGGGAAGAGGGAATGGGATCAATGGAAAAGAAAATCGAGAGAGATGTATAACGGATGGCTGAATCAATATTGCCTGTTTTACACTATTACCCAAAGTCAAAATTACCCCCATAGTGTCTCAGAGAAAGAAACCTCACGCCATCCCATGGATTTCACTGGTTTGGACATTAACTAGTCCAGCACCAGATTAAGATTACACTTCGGGACCACCTGAGCAAGAGGGAAACAGGTATTCCAGGCTCCTGTTATAAAATGGGATATCATCAGATGTTCTTCAGATCACACAGTCCAACATGATCTCTGAAAAAAATCACAGGAAGGGCACTCGTTCGGCTGAATTTGAGGGCTAAAAGAATTGTCAAAATGTAACTCAGTAACCTGAACTGGAATTGGAGACCCCAGTGGACAAAGGACCCTTCCCAGGCTCTTTCGGAGACTATGTTGCATCCATTTGACATTTGAAGCTGCCTGGATAGAGGTTTTCATGCAAAAGTGTTGGCGTCGTCACAATCCTCCTCTAAAAGCTGAACTGTCAGCTGGAAGTTCTTGATATCACGCTACTTCATTTGAAGGTTTGTATGTTAGGAATGTGAATTTTGTAATACTATAGACAAAAAGATGCAGCCCTGTGTCTATATGCCAAGGCTGAATTCTTGGACATGGAGTCAGACATTTGACGTTTATTAAAGATGAAGTAGTACATATACTCAAGGCCAACAGCGAGATCACGAAGGATACACACAATACAGCTCAAACCTTCAGATGTCTCCTTTCATTTCCCAACCTATCGCGATGATTTTCCTCCATTTATACTCTTGCTAACTGCACTAATTCTATAGGGCTCAGCACCAGAATCCTTCTCACAGTCGCCACCTCCATTCTGACATCTTATGATCTCGAGTTGTACATAAAAAACATTTAGGTTTTAGTGTTAGCAAAGGACCGAAGCAGCCATGCTCCCAAAACCAAAATACTGATTCTCCAGGTCAGAGTGATAAATTGAATCTAAATGTAAACATGTGAAAGCCTGGCCCTAGAAGCAGGCTACAGTTAACCTTTGTACGGACATTTTACTGCTAGCTGCTTTTTTTATATAGAATTACATAGAATATACAGCACAGAAACAGGCCCAACCAGATCATTCCGGTGTTTATGCTCCATTTGAACCTCCTCTGATGCTTCCTCATCTAACTCAGCGTAACCCTCTGTTCCCTTTTATTCATATGCTTGTCTAGCCTCTAGGCTTTCGATAAGGTCCCGCATAAGAGATTAGCGTGTAAAGTTAAGGCACATGGGATTGGGGGCAAGGTACTGACTTGGATAGAGAACTGGTTGGCAGACAGAAAGCAAAGAGTTGGAATAAACGGGTCGTTTTCCGAGTGGCAGGCAGTGACTAGTGGGATACCGCAGGGATCGGTGCTAGGACCCCAGCTATTCACAATATATATTAATGATCTGGACGAGGGAACTAGATGTAATATCTCCAAGTTTGCAGATGACACAAAGCTGGGTGGGCGTGTGTGCTGTGAGGAGGATGCCGAGAAACTCCAGTATGATTTGGACAGGTTGGGTGATTGGGCAGAAGCATGGCAGATGTAATATAATGTGGATAAATGCGAGGTTATCCACTTTGGTGTCAAAAACAGGAAGGCAGATTATTATCTGAATGGCAATAGATTGGGAGAAGGGGAAGTGCAACGAGACCTGGGTGTCCTTCTGCACCAGTTGCTGAACGTAAGCATGCAGGTGCAGCAGGCGGTTAAGAAGGCAAATGGTATGTTGGCCTTCGTAGCAAGAGGGTTCGAGTACAGGAACAAGGATGCCTTGCTGCAGTTGTACAGCCCCGGAGCATGGTACATCGGCGAGACCATGCAGACACTGCGACAACGGATGAACGGACACCGCGCAACAATCGCCAGGCAGGAGTGTTCCCTCCCAGTCGGGGAACACTTCAGCAGTCAAGGACATTCAGCCTCCAATCTTCGGTTAAGCATTCTCCAAGGCGGCCTTCGAGACACACGACAAGGCAAAATCATCGAGCAGAAACTGATAGCCAAGTTCCGCACCCATGAGGACGGCCTGAACCAGGATCTTGGGTTCATGTCACGCTACATGTAACCCCACCTGACGTAGGGTCATCCAGACTCGAGTTATCGTTGGCATGTTCTCTCTACACAGATGCGGCCGGAGCTGCTGTGACTTCCAGCAAAAAAAATGTTTTTTTGTTTTTCACACAGACCCCAGCATCTGCAACATTTGACCCCTAGTGACCCCACCTCATTTTTCTTTGATGTAATGTTTTCCTGACTGACCTGTTTGGACACCATTCACACCTTTGATTGCTGTGATTATCTCTCTGCCGAGGTGTGATAAATGGCAGTTAGAAAGATTACCTGTAAACATCTGACATTATCCACTGACTATATAAGCTGTGTCTTTATGCATCTCTCCACTTCACCTGATGAAGGAGCAGCGCTCCGAAAGCTTGTGACTTCAAATAAAGCTGTTGGACTATAACCTGGTGTTGTGTAACTTCTTGCAGTTGTACAGGGCCTTGGTGAGACCACACCTTGAGTATTGTGTGCAGTTTTGGTCACCTTATCTGAGGAAGGATGTTCTTGCCATGGAGGGAGTGCAGCGAAGATTCACCAGGCTGATACCTGGGATGGCAGGAATGACGTATGAGGAGAGATTGGGTCGATTGGGCTTATACCCGCTGGAGTTTAGAAGAATGAGACGGGATCTCATTGAAACTTACAAAATTCTAACAGGGCTAGACAGACTAGATGCAGGAAGGATGTTCCCGATGGCTGAGGAGTCCAGAACCAGGGGTCACAGTCTAAGGATAAGGGGTAAGCCATTTAGGACAGAGATGAGGAGGAATTTCTTCACCCAGAGAGTGGTGAACCTGTGGAATTCTCTACCACAGAAGGCAGTAGAGGCCAATTCATTAAATATATTCAAGAAGGAGTTAGATATATTTCTTAAGGCTAAAGGGATCAAGGGATATGGAGAGAAGGCAGGGACTGGGTACTGAATTTGGATAATCAGCCATGATCTCATTGAATGGCGGAGCAGGCTCAAGGGGCCGAATGGCCTACTCCTGCTCCTATCTTCTATGTTTCTATGTTTCTCCCCTTAAATGCTTCTATACTATCCGCTTCAACCACTCCCCGTGGTAGTGAGTTCCACATTCTCACCACTCTCTGGGTAAAGAAGTTTCTTCTTAATTACCTATTTGATTTTTGGTGACTATCTTATATTTATAGCCTTTAGTTTTACTCTTCCCCATAAGTGGAAAAACACTCTCACTGTCTACTCTATCAAAACCTTTCATTATTTTAAAGAGCTCTACTAGGTCACCCCTCAGTCTTCTCTTTTCAAAAGAAAAGAGACCCAGCCTGTTCATCCTTTCCTGATAGTTATAGCTTCGCATTTCTGGTACCATCCTTGGAAATCTTTTTTGCACCCTCTCTATATCCTTCTTATAATATAGGAACCAGAACTGTACACAATATTCCAAGTGTGGTCTAACCAAGGTTCGATACATGTTTAGCATAACTTCTCTTCTTTTCAATTCTATCCCTCTAGAAATAAACCCTAGTGCTCAGTTTACCTTTTCATGACCTTGTTGAGCTGCGTCGCTACTGTCAGTGATTTGTGTATTTGTACTCCCAGATCATAGATACATAGATAGATACATAGAAGATAGGAGCAAGAGGCAGGAGTAGGTCATTCAGCCCCTCGAGCCTGTTCCGCCATTTAATGAGATCATGGCTGATCATCCAAATTCAGTACCCTGTCCCTGCTTTCTCCCCATATCCCTTGATCCCTTTAGCCTTAAGAAATATACCTAACTCCTTCTTGAATATATTTCATGAATTGGTCTCAACTGCCTTGTGTGGTAGAGAATTCCACAGGTTCACCACTCTCTGGGTGAAGAAATTCCTCCTCATCTCAGTCCTAAATGGCTTACCCCTTATCCTTAGACTGTGACCCCTGGTTCTGGACTCCCCGACCATCGGGAACATCCTTCCTGCATCTAGTCTGTCTAGTCCTGTTAGAATGTTATAAGTTTCAATGAGATCCCCTCTCATTCTTCTAAACTCTAGCGAATATAAGCCCAATCGACCCAATCTCTCCTCATACGTCATTCCTGCCATCCCAGGTATCAGCCTGGTGAATCTTCGCTGCACTCCCTCCATGGCAAGAACATCCTTCCTCAGATAAGGCGACCAAAACTGCACACAGATCCTTCTGCTCCTCTACCCAATTTAGATTCATATTGTCCAAGTAATATGTGACCTCCTTATTTTTCCAACCAAAATTTAATACCTCATACTTATCTGTGTTGACATTCATTTGCCAATTATATGCCCATTCTGCTAGTTTATAAATGCCTTCTGGTAATTTGTTGCAGTCCTCCTCAGTATTGACTATCCTCCCCAAATTTGGTGTCATCCACAAAGTTAGAAATTGTGTTTTTGATTTCAAAGTCTGAATCATTAATATGAATTGTGAACAACATTGGTCCCCGCACTGATCTCTGTGGGACCGCACTTCCCACATTCTGCCACTTTGAATAGCTAGTCTTTACCCCTACTCTCTGCTTTCTATCTTGCAGCCAGCTAGCTATCCATTCTGCTACTAGTCCCCTGACTCCGCATTCTCTGACCTTATTCATTAGTCTATTATGTGGCACCTTATCGAAGGCCTTTTGGAAATCTAGATAAATTACATCTACTACATTACCCTTGTCCACACTTCCTGTTACCTCTTCAAAGCATTCAATGAGGTTGGTCAAATAAGACTTTCTTTTTGAAATCCATGCTGATGATTCATTATTATATTTTTGGCTTCTAGATGTTTTTCAATTTTCTTCTTTCATGGGGTTTCATTGTTTTTACTACCACTGATGTTAAGCTGACCAGTCTATAGTTCCCTGGACAAGTTCTATCTCCCTTCTTAAATATAGGTATATAATGTTAGCTATCCGCCAGTCCTCTGGCACTACATCTTTTTCTAACAAATTATTAAATATGTGTAGTAGTGCCAGTGCCTCTGCTATCTCTAGATTCTTTTAAAATGCACGGGTACAATCCGTCTGGACAAGGGGTTTTATCCTCTTTGAGTTTGATTAGTATTTAATATTTCTCTTTATTTTAAATGCAGTTATATCATTTCTAATCTCATCTTCTGATGCCATGACCACCTGATCGGTCTTCCTGGCAAATACTGAAACAAAGTAATTATTTAATATTTCTGCCATTTCACTATCGCTGCCTGTGATTTTATCCTGTCCATCCTTTAGTGGCTCTATTCCCATCCCGTCTTTCCTTTTTTATGTATGTGCCTGTAGAATATTTTACTATTTTGTTTCATGTTCCTTGATAATTTAGGTTCATAGTTTCCCCTTGCCTTGCTAATTATTTTTTTGACTTCTCTCCTAATATTTTCATATCCTCCCTGCTGTCCATGTACTTAATGTATGCCTCTTTCCTTAACCGTAATTTTTCCCTTATCTTTATTCATCCATGGTGTCTCATTAGTGTTTAGCTTGTTTTTGTTTTTTAGTGGAATATATTCTTCCTGGACTGTTGAACGCCATTCTAAATGTTTCCCTTTGCTGTTCTACATCATTGTTTGCCATTTTATTTTCCCAAGTTCTATTCTCAGCCCTCAAAATAGACTTTTCTCCAATTTATTACCCTGGTCTTTATCATGATTATGTCCTTCTCACTTATTATCTTAAAATGTATTATATTATGGTCACCATTGCCTAGATGTTCCCCTACTTTTACTTCTCCTGCTAGATCTAATAGTGAATCCTCCCTTGTTGGTTTCTTATATACTGGGTTAGAAAAGAGTCCTGTAAACATTGTAGGAACTCCATTTCCTTATCCACTTTACCTACACTAAGATAGGATGTATCTGTATGATTTAGTAAACATTTTTGTATAACTATAATATGTGAAATTGTATGTTAAAAGCCTAAAAGCCTGTATAAAATGGAAAATGGCTGAGAGAAAAGCAGGATGGGAAATTATGCCAACCTGACTGAAACTGCTCTGTTTTCAATCACTGAAGTAATGGAATGTAGTGCTAAGTTTATGGAGACTGTCAGGGACGTGGTATTCGGTAATGTGATGGAAAAGAGATAAGAGTTGGAGATACTACTATAAAATGGACAGACTGTTTAGACAACATCTTGGGAAATGGTCTGTTAGGGAATATAATATTTTAATAACATAGATTTTAATATGATTTAGCTTAAAAACTGAGAACAATGAAAGTGCTGATTTAGCTTAAAAACTGAGAACAATGAAAGTGCTGATCTAAGCTTAATACTGAAAGTGCTGATTTAGCTTAAACAGAGAACAAAGGAATGATTGATGTACCAGAGATCCATTCAGTGTGATGTAGTTGAATCTACCATAGCTCTGCATGCATGCTGCTGAGCCAATGGTAATAAAGGGGGCGGGTACATCTACTGCTGTATAAAAACCAGCCACTTTGAATATGATGTTAGTCGGATAAAGGAAGTCAAACAGTGTAAATCAAGTGATGCAATAAATCGACTATTTAAAACTTACCACCGGACTCGCAAACTTTAATTTTAGTGTGTTGACCTCAGATCAGTGTGGTCCACTGAAATTAATTACCCGATCTAACATGGTCTTTGAAAAGAAAATGTCTAAAGATAAAGGGCACTTTGATATGCACAAAGCGAGACCTAGTGGAATCAATAAGGTCATAAAACATGTACCAGGTGTCAGATAGCTGATTACAGTCATGTAGGCAAAGGAAGAGAAAGTGTATAAAGATACAGATATTGAACACTGAAGGCAGCGCGCTCCAAGAATCAGAGTTGAAGGAGCTTCAGTCAACAGAACACAGCAAGGAACCAGAGAAGCGAGCTTCAGTCAACAGAACACAGTACAAGAATAAAGAGTCACTCGGAAGGAACGCCGAGGCTCAAACGAACAAGACTGTGACTATCTCCTTGTTAAGTATTACTTCTTTGTACTGGGTGTTTAATGTTTAATAAACCAGTTTTACTGATACACAATATACCGGCACCCAGAGTGGTTTGTGTAGTCACTGACACATTATTATAAGAGCTTTTGGAAGCTACACGACCTCTTCTGGCCAATTAATATTGGGGTAGTTCAAATCCTCCATGATTATTATTATATGTTTTTTACTCATTTTCCTACTTTTTTTTGCATATTTCTTCCTCCACCTCCCTGCCACTAATTCTAAAATTTAACTACAGAACTTAATGGGCCAGAAATTCAGGTCCCAACGCATGAGTACGGACGGGGTACTCACGCGTGGGCCCGGAGGAATTGCCAGTTTTCAGCATGCACAGCGCATGCGGGGAAACCGGCATTTCCTGTCCTCTGACCCAAGGGGTTAAGAGGCGGAATGCATACGGATTGACAGGCAGCGCGTGCGCAATGGATTTCCTGTTTTTTGACAGGTTTGCACGTGTGTAAGGGCCTCTCCTTTTTACGAATGTAAAAAGGAGACGGAAGGACTTCATTATTGAAGGTAAGTGGTCTTTAACTTAAAATTATTACATTTTTTCCACAGCTTTATTGTTTTTAAGGACTTTACAGTAAGGTAAGTGTAGTTTTAGACCCGATTTATTAAAAAAGCATTTTTTTCAAAAATTTGATTAATTGTTTAAAATAGTTTTTTAAAGTTATTCATAGTTAATTTAATTATTGGGATGTTTTTTAAAATTTTATTTAAAGTTTAAGTAGTGTTTTGGGGTGCTGTACTTTTCATGAGTTTGACAGTTCTTACTCTCAAACTTATGAATGAAGTTTCCCCTCCCCTGATTGGCTGAACAGTGCTCACCTGATCCCAGCCGGCACATCGCACTAACGACGCCGCTGGGTCAGGTTAGCACAGTGCGCCGACATCAGAACCGGGCCACTAACAGGAAATCCACTGCGGGCCAGGTTTCAGATATCGGCGCGCCGGGTAAGTGCACATCGGGGGCTTGCACGCGCGGCAAGCCCCCGACACCAAGTTCTGGGCCAATATAAACAAATTATTTTCATAAAATTATTTCCATTACTATTTCTCAATCTTAATGTCTAACACATGGGTCACAGGATTGTCACAGGCCTGTCAGTGCTGAAAGGTAGGCGATCTGAGAACAAGTCTTCCTTGCTCAGGAAGAGGCACTAGAATGATCATTGACCCTGTCTGCTGAGTCTTGTGAACAATCAATATTATAAGAAGAAATGAAGGGAAGGGAAGCCCTTTCTGGCAGGGAAATAAGCACCAGAGTTAATGCTCAGACCTCCCAAATATTACAGAACTGTGGAGCTAATGCCCAAACTTCCCAAATATTACAGAACTCCAGAATTAATCTCCAGACCTTCCAAATATTACTGAACTCCGGAGCTAATGCCCAGACTCCTCAAATATTTGAGCAAATATATTCAAGAAGGAGTTGGATATATTTCTTAAGACTAAAGGGATCAAGGGGTATGGAGAGAAAGCAGGGACAGGGTACTGAATTTGGATGATCAGCGGAGGCAGGCGGGCGGACCTGCGAGGGAACAAGGCTGAGCGGCGGCGAGTTCAAAAACAGTTCTGAGACCAGGTAAGGCCTCAGAGCAGCGGAGGCAGGCGGGCGGACCTGCGAGGGAACGAGGCTGAGCGGCGGCGAGTTCAAAAACAGCTCTGAGACCAGGTAAGGCCTCAGAGCAGCGGAGGCAGGTGGGCGGACCTGCGAGGGAACGAGGCTGAGCGGCGGCGAGTTCAAAAACAGCTTAGAGACCAGGTAAGGCCTCAGAGCAGCGGAGGCAGGCGGGCAGACCTCCGAGGGAATGAGGCTGAGCGGCGGCGAGTTGATAAACAGCTCCGAGACCAGGTAAGGCATACCAGTCTCCAATCTCCGAAGTCCGAGGGAAGGAGAGAGGTAAAAAGTAATCCAAGTGTGATGTCACCAGAAAGCGGGTAAGTGATTGGTTGGTAAGTATTTACTCTTTCTCCTTCTTTACAAAACATAAATTCTGTGGTTTATAGTTTCTAGGGTCTCTGTGGTGTAGCGGGGACTGCTGGCAGGCAAGCGCCCTTGAGTATATCATTAAATTGGTGGTACTGATTCAATTTAAATTAATTAAAGGGTAAGTCATGTCAGGACAGCCCAGCCCCATGTTATGCTCCTCTTGCTCTATGTGGGAATTCAGGGACACTGCCGGTGTCCCTGACGACCATGTGTGCCAGAAATGCATCCAGCTGCAGCTAGCAGACCGCATTGCGGCGCTGGAGCTGCGAATGGATGCGCTTTGGAGCATTCACGATGCTGAGAGGGTCGTGGATAACATGTTTAGTGAGTTGGTCACACCGCAGGTAAAGGCTGCACAGGCAGAAGGGAAATGGGTGACCATCAGGCAGAGCAGTAGAGGCAGGCAGGTAGTGCAGGGGACACCTGTGGCCATCCCCCTCTCAAACAGGTATACCGATTTGGATACTGTTGAGGGGATGACTTACCAGAGGAAGGCAGCAGCAGCCAACTTCCTGGCACCAGGGGTGCTTCTGCTGCTCAGGAAGGGAGGAAAAAGAGTGGGAGAGCAATAGTGGTAGGGGATTCCATCATAAGGGGAACAGATAGGCATTTCTGTGGCCGTAGGCGTGACTCCAGGATGGTTTGTTGCCTCCCTGGTGCCAGGGTCAAGGATGTCACTGAATGGCTGCAGGGTGAACAGTCAGAGGTCGTGGTTCACATTGGGACCAATGACACGGGTAGGAAGAGGGATGAGGTCCTGCAGCAAGAATTTAGGGAGCTAGGTAGCAGATTCAAGAGCAGGACCTCAAAGGTTGTAATCTCTGGATTACTCCCGGTGCCACGTGCTAGTGAATATCGGAATAGGAGGATAGAGCAGATGAATGCGTGGCTAAAGAGTTGGTGCAGGAGGAAGGGCTTTAGTTTCCTGGATCACTGGGCCTGCTTCTGGGGAAGGTCGGACTTGTACAAGTCGGACGGGTTGCACATGAACCAGAACGGGACAAATATCCTTGCGGGGAGGTTTGCTAGCACTGTTCGGGGGGGTTTAAACTAAAATGGCAGGGGGTTGGGAACCTGAGCAGGGAGACAGAGGAAAGGGAAACAGGGATAAAAGCAAAAGATAGGAAGGAGAAAAACAAAAGTGGCAGTCAGAGAAATCAACGGTTTAAATCAACCATGGCCACAGTAAATAATAATTCTAATAGGTCTAAGAGCATTAAAAAAACAAGCCTGAAGGCTTTGTGTCTTAATGCGAGGAGCATTTGTAATAAGGTGGACGAATTGGCTGCGCAAATAGAGGTAAACGAATATGATTTGGTTGGGATTACGGAAACGTGGCTCAAGGATGGCCAAGACTGGGAACTCAACATCCAGGGGTATTCGATATTCAGGAAAGATAGGCAAAAAGGAAAGGGAGGTGGGGTAGCATTACTGGTTAAAGAAGGGATTAATACAATTGTAATGAAGGATATTAGCTCTGATGATGTGGAATCTATATGGGTAGAATTGAGAAATACTAAGGGGAAAAAAACATTAGTGGGAGTGGTATATAGACCTCCCAACAGTAAGGCGGAGGTTGAGGATGGCATTAAAAGGGAAATTAAAGAAGCGTGCAATAAGTGCACAGCAGTCATCATGGGTGACTTTAATCTACATATAGATTGGGCCAACCAAATTAGTAACAATACTGTGGAGGAGGATTTCCTGGAGTGTTTACGGGATGGTTTCCTGGACCAATATGTCGAGGAACCAACCAGAGATCAGGCCATCTTAGACTGGGTATTATGTAACGAAAAAGGATTAATTAGCAATCTTGTTGTACGAGGCCCCTTGGGTCGGAGCGATCATAATATGATCGAATTCTTCATTAAGATGGAGAATGGAGTAGTTGACTCAGAGACTAGGGGTCTCAATTTAAATAAAGGAAACTACGATGGTCTGAGGAGCGAGTTGGGTAGGATTGATTGGGGAATGGCACTCAAAGGGTTGACGGTGGATAGGCAATGGCAAACATTCAAAGACCGAATGGATGAGCTACAGAATTTGTTCATCCCAGTTTGGCATAAAAATAAAACAAAAAAGGTGACTCAACCATGGCTAAGAAGGGAAATTAGGGAAAGCATAAGATCCAAGGAGAGGACATATAAATTGGCCATAAAAAGCAATAATCCTGAGGATTGGGAGCAGTTTAGGATTCAACAAAGGAGGACAAAGGGATTAATTAAGAAAGGGAACATAGAATATGAGAATAAGCTAGCAGGAAACATAAAAACTGACTGTAAAAGCTTTTATAGATATGTGAAGAGAAAAAGATTGGTGAAGTCAAGCATAGGTCCCTTGCAGTCAGAATCAGGGGAATTTATAATGGGGAACAAAGAAATGGCAGCCCAATTAAATACATACTTTGGTTCTGTCTTCACAAAGGAGGACACAAATAACCTCCCAGAGATGTCGGGGAACATAGGGTCTAATGAGAGGGAGGAACTGAATGAAATCAGTATTTGTAGGGAAATGGTGTTAGGGAAATTGACGGGATTGAAGGCCGATAAATCCCCAGGGCCTGATAATCTACATCCTAGGGTACTTAAGGAAGTGGACCTAGAAATAGTAGATGCATTGCTGGTCATCTTCCAAAATTCTATAGACTCTGGAACAGTTCCCATGGATTGGAGGGTAGTTAATGTAACCCCACTATTTAAAAAAGGTGGTAGAGAAAACGGGCAATTATAGACTGGTAAGCCTGACATCGGTAGTGAGGAAAATGCTAGAGTCCATTATAAAAGATGTAATAGCAGAGCACTTGGAAAACAGTGACAGGATCGGATATAGTCAACATGGATTTACAAAAGGTAAATCGTGCTTGACTAATCTATTGGAATTTTTTGAGGATGTAACTGGTAGAATAGGTAAGGGAGCACCAGTGAATGTGGTGTATTTGGACTTTCAGAAGGCTTTCGATAAGGTCCCGCATAAGAGATTAGCGTGTAAAGTTAAAGCACATGGGATTGGGGGCAAGGTACTGACTTGAATAGAGAACTGGTTGGCAGACAGGAAGCAAAGAGTTGGAATAAACGGGTCTTTTTCCGAGTGGCAGGCAGTGACTAGTGGGGTACCGCAGGGATCGGTGCTATGACCCCAGCTATTCACAATGGCCCACAAATTCGGGTCGGGGGCTTCCCGCGGGTGCAAGCCCCCGACCTGCACTTACCTAGCGTGCCGGCCGCTGAGCTGTGGGCCCCCGTGGAATTCTGATCCGGGGCCTGGTCCAGCTGCCGGCGTGCAGTGCTTGCGTATCCCAGGGGCGCAGTTAGTTCGATGCTTCCCCTGGGATCACGTGGGCCATGGGGAGCCAATAGGAGCAGGGAATGCTCCATTCATAAGTTTGACAGGAAGAGCTGTCAAAACTTATAAATACTACAGCCCCAAAAATCACTAAATCTTCAAATAATTTTTTTTTTAAATCACATTTTTTAAATAAACTATAAATTACATGAAATAACTATTTTAAACAATAATTTAAATTTTTGAAAAAAATAATTTTATTTTCTAACAGGGCTAAAAATAAACTTAACTTGCTTTAAAGTATTTAAAAATAATAAACCTGTGGAAAAAATGTTTTAATTTTAATTATTTCACCACTTACCTTGTCAAAAGCAGGCCTGACGCCAGCTTTTTAAATGTGTAACTTCTGCAGACGTACCCTCCCAGGAAAACCTGCAAAAAAACCCGAAGTTCGATGCGCACACGCAGCCTCTCCTGCGCACGCGTTCGACCTCTTAACCCCTTCTTTCAGGGGAACGGAAGTGCCGGTTTTCCGCGCGTGCGCAGTGCATGCAGGAAACTGGCACTTCCATTGGGCCTACATTGAGCACCCCATGCGTACTCACCCGTGGAGACCTGAATTTCTGGGCCAATATATATTAATGATCTAGATGAAGGAACTAGATGTAATATCTCCAAGTTTGCAGACGACACAAAGCTGGGTGGGCGTGTGTGCTGTGAGGAGGATGCCAAGAAACTCCAGTATGATTTGGACAGGTTGGGTGATTGGGCAGATGCATGGCAGTTGCAGTATAATGTGGATAAATGCGAGGTTATCCACTTTGGTGGCAAAAACAGGAAGGCAGATTATTATCTGAACGGCAATTGATTGGGAGAAGGGGAAGTGCACTGAGACTTGGGTGTCCTTGTGCACCAGTCGCTGAAGGTAAGCATGCAGGTGCAGCAGGCGGTTAAGAAGGCAATGGTATGTTGGCCTTCGTAGCGAGAGGATTCGAGTACAGGAACAAGGATGTCTTGCTGCAGTTGTACAGGGCCTTGGTGAGACCACACCTTGAGTATTGTGTGCAGTTTTGGTTGCCTTATCTGAGGAAGGATGTTCTTGCCATGGAGGGAGTGCACCAGACTGATACCTGGGATGGCAGGAATGATGTATGAGGAGAGATTGGGTCAATTGGGCTTATACTCGCTGGAGTTTAGAAGAATGAGAGGGGATCTCATTGAAACCTATAAAATTCTAACAGGACTAGACAGACTAGATGCAGGAAGGATGTTCCCGATGGTGGGGGAGTCCAGAACCAGAGGTCACAGTCTAAGGATAAGGGGTAAGCCATTTAGGACAGAGATGAGGAATTTCTTCACCCAGAGAGTGGTTAACCAGTGGAATTCTAGACCACAGAAGGCAGTTGAGGCCAATTCATTAAATATATTCAAGAAGGAGTTGGATATATTTCTTAAGGCTAAAGGGATATGGGGAGAAAGCAGGGACAGGGTACTGAATTTGGATGATCAACCATGATCTCATTCAATGGCGGAGCAGGCTCGAGGGGCCGAATGGCCTACTCCTGCTCCTATCTTCTATGTTTCTGTGTTAATTGGTGTTTGTGTGTGCACTGATTTCTGCGTTGAGCCTGTTTATATTGTGTAGTGCTGCGTGATTGAAGCTTAGAGAGTTACAACTTTACAGCCTTCAGGACTCAACATTGAGTTCAACAATTTCAGATCATAACCCCTGCCCCCATTTTCTCGGACAGCAGGTGCTGGTACTGGTTCTGCTGTTGCCATTTACACCTCCTCTAGACTTATCTTTTGTTTCTTAACTTGTCGCAATACCCTTCCCTTTTGCCTGGCACCATCATCCCACGGAGTGGTATCAAATTTTGTTTGATAACGGTCCTGTGAAGTAATTTGGGACCTTTTACTATGTTAAAGGTGCTATATAAATGCAAGTTGTCGTTGGTTGAGGCAGGGGCCACTGAATCTTTTAAGGGAAAATTGGATCAATATTTGAAGCTGGGGGAAATACAGGGCAATGCGGAGAGTGCAGAGCAGTGGGATTAGTTTCGGATTTCTCTAGCAAAGAGCTAGCAGAGACACAACTGGCCAAATGGCCTCTTTCTGTACTGTAAACCTCTATGGTTCAAGGGCTTTATTGATGGGCTGCTCTTCACGTACAGGTTTTCTAAGTGGCTTGCCAGCTTATCTGAGTTTTTGTAGATCGGCACATACACGCTATCCAGCACTACCCAGTACCTGGCCCTCAAAAACATGACCAACTTGTTGGGGGAGTGTGCACTGATAAGGAAGCAGACAGCAACGGCCTTTCAGTGGAGATCACCCTGCAGAAACGCTGCAGGTAAAACCCTGTCCCTATTCCCGATGGATTCTTGCGGCAAATTTGGGGGGGGGGCGGGGTTTCCTGTGTGCTCCCACCCTGAAAACCCTCAATCAATCTGTCTGAACGGGACTACATCTCCAGATCTTCTGCCTTTGCACAATGTGGGTTCCTTTTGGAATCAAGTCCAGTGTTGCTAGTTTTATGAGGACTATGATGGGGCGAGGGGGGTGGGTGGGTGTTGGGGGTGGGGAGTGAAAGGGAAAGTGGATCCAGAAACGTTGCCTATGACAAGTATTGCAATTCAACAACTGCAAGGTAGCTCAGCATCTGAGCTAGATTGTGGTTTACAACCATGTATTACTGTAGGAATTCGGTGCTTGCAGCCCCTCCTGAAATCTACATAAACCTGCTTTAACAGACCTAGTAAAAGCTCCAGAATCATTCGTTTATATCATCGACCCAGTAATTTTAAAGTGCCACCACTCCCAGGACCAGTAATTCTCTGCAAACATTATGAAACAATTTTTCTTTTTAAGTGTTTAGTTTTCCAGAGGGTTTTTCTCTTGGGTTAGTTTTTTTCTTAATTGGTCTTTGTGCGGGCGCTGGTTTCTGAGTTGAGCTTGTGTGTATTGTGCAGTGCTACATGATGGGAGCCGAGAGAGGTTTGATCATCACTGGGGAGTCGAGTGGGGGGGTGGGGGAAGTGTTGGCCTATAGAGCCTGGGGTGGGGGGTTGGTTGGCATGGCTCTGTCGAGCTACTTTTACATTGGCAATTCCTGGCTTTTGTGCGGTTCAATCCCGCTCCCTTATCCTGGCAGCAGACACCTGTAGCATCAACGAACCCCGGGCTCCGAAACCCTTTCAAGCTCGTGGCCGCGGGCAACCTAATAAATATCTCAATAGCAAAATACCGCGGTTGCTGGAAATCCGAAATAACAACAGAAAATGCTGGAAAAACTCAGCAGGGCAGGCAACATCTGTGGAGAGAAATTAGAGTCGACGTTTCAGGTCTAACCCTTTTTCAAAACTGGAGAGGAAATGAAATAGATCGAAAGGCCGGGCTGGGAGAGAACAAAAGAAGTGGAGAGACATTAACAGGTATTCAAAACGAGACGAGATGGTGATAGGACTAGTGGAGACAAGACGGCTCAGATTAGGTGTGAAATGCGTTGGCAGAATGGGAGACAGCTGCCATGTGGGAGAGAGAAACAAAGGAAAGGGGGGGGGGGAAAAGGGCCAAAACAAAGGGGTGGATAAAAAATATAAGTAAAAATGTAATAGGGGCCGAGGTTATGATCTGAAATTGTTAAATGGAAAGCAGGTTTAGGGACTGGGAAAAGGGGGAGGGGATGAAAGAACAAAAGGGGAGGTCAGAGATAGGATAGAAAGCAGGAGAGATTAAGAGATATTCAAGGCGAGAGGAGGTGGTAATGGGACAGGTTGAAGAACAAAGGATGGCTCTAGATGGGGTGTGAATTGCGCTGGCAGAGTGAAGGACAGCTGCCATGTGGGAATAAATATCTCCCCTCGCAGACAGCAGGCGAATGATTATGGAAGGAAGGGCCACACTCTTGCCCACAGGGGCTGGCAGTTTGCGGCGTACCCATGTAACAATGGACCCTTATATTACACTTTGACTGTAGGCTACTTATAATGTCGCAGACGTTGAGGTGATAAAGGTTTGGCCAAGAGTTCCTGTGGCAGTGGGCAGTGGGCAGCACGGTGGCATAGTGGTTAGCACTGTTGCCTCACAGCGCCAGGGACCCGGGTTCGAATCTGGCTTCGGGTGACTGTCTGTGTGGAGTTTGCACATTCTCCCCGTGTTTGCGTGGGTTTCCTCCGGGTGCTCTGGTTTCCTCCCACAGTCCAAAGATGTGCGGGTTAGGTTGATTGGCTATGATACGTGGGGTTACGGGGATAGAGTGGGATATGTGTTGGTGTAGGGGTTACGGGGATCGGGTGGGATATGTGTCGGTGCAGGCTCGATGGGCCGAAATGGCCTCTATCTGCACTGTGGGGTTTCTGTGATTTCTGTGATAACGCAAGAGCAGAACGGGACGGCGTTCCAGAGGTGGAAATAGACAGACCGCCGCTCCGAGCCAAACAGGAGACTGAGGGTGTAATAACAACAGAAAATGCTGGAAAAACTCAGCGGGCCAGGCAACATCCGTGGAGAGAAAATAGAGTCAACGTTTCGGGTCACCCGAAACGTTGACTCTATTTTCTCTCCACGGATGTTGCCTGGCCTGCTGAGTTTTTCCAGCGTTTTCTGTTGTTATTTCAGGTTTCCAGCATCTGCAGTATTTTGCTATCGGACTGAGGTTGTATACTGGCGGCCTGAGTCTGAATGACATTTAAGGGCATCTTCACATCACCTCCCCTAACTTAGCCTTTTAGCCCTGCTCGCTGGCCATCCCCTCCCTGCGGTGGGGAGCTGGGGAGAGACATTTATGCCGCGAGTTTAACGGGATAGGTTCAGTCTTGATGATGAGATGAAGGACAGTTTTCAGGCAAGCCAAGACAAAGTCTGGCAAATTCCTGCTCAAAGAATAAGTTCAGCTTCCGTGCCGAAGAATGATGAAAGAGTCGGCTGCATGGGGCGAGAAGCTTGATCGACAGAGAGAGCTGGAAATGGATCGAGGCTAATCAAAGACAGTCAACCCAAATTGGCAACCACTCAAGATCGTGCTATAGCCAGTGCTCGGGTGGTGGGGGGGCTCATGGACCTGAGATAAGGTGCTCTTCGGGGAACGGCTGATTTTTTTTTGCGACTGTAGAAACTTTTGCAAAACGGTGAAAATTTCCCGAGGCCCATTCCAGGCAAGACAGAGGTTCCGCCCCTTACCAGGTACTGCAAAAACCCCCCGGAGTGCTGAATCCCGGAGCAGTTACAGAGGGAGTCTGGCAGAAGACCTGTGGTTTATATCCTGTGCTGGGCTGGAGGGCACCGAATATACCCCATTGCCCACTTTGAAAACGTTGTTTTTTGGTGTGTTTCCCAGCTTTTTTGAGCATTCTGTGCTTCTGTCTGGGAGGCCAAAAATAATTTATTCTGGAAGGTTACTGATCACAGAATCACAGAAACCCCACAATGCAGATAGAGGCCATTTCGGCCCATCGAGCCTGCACCGACACATATCCCACCCGATCCCCGTAACCCCTACACCAACACATATCCCACCCTATCCCCGTAACCCCACGTATATAATCCCCCTAACACTAAGGGTCAATTTATCATAGCCAATCATCCTAACCCGCACATTTTTGGACTGTGGGAGGAAACCGGAGCACCCGGAGGAAATCCACGCAAACACGGGGAGAATGTGCAAACTCCACACAGTCACCCGAGGCCGGATTCGAACCCGGGTCCCTGGCGCTGTGAGGCAACAGTGCTAACCACTATGCCACCGTGCTGCCGTTCTAAACATTCACGTGAGATTGTTGTAAAAATTGCAACTGCTTCTTGATGTTCGCCCCATCAGAGATTAGCTTTGTCTTTTGGTGAGGGTGCAGGTTGTTTGCTTATATGTCTCAATGCCACAGGAGATGGCACATTTACCCAGCCGATTTTAATGTTAACGTTGGTTAAATCACCTCCCTCCGTATATAAAACAGCCATATTGGCATCAGAATGGTGTTTGGAACAAATGCCGCAAATTTCTGTTGTGCTATTTACCAATTACTTAATTTTTTCAATAACTAGAGTATATTTAGGTTGAAATCTGAGTTTGACTTTGCTCCTCACAGGGGACAGTGGTCACTCTGGTCTTTGTGGTTTGTAGGGGCAGAAGATTAAGTGAGTGGGCAAAACTGTGGCCGATGGACTTTAATGTGGGCAAGTGTGAGGTCATCCATGTTGGACCTAAAGAAAGATAAATCGGAATATTTTCCAAATGGTGAGAAGGTAGGAACTGCAGAGGAGAGAGATTTGGGAGTACAAGTACATAAATCATTTAAAGCCAGTACAAAAAGTAATCAAACAAGGCAGTGGAATGTTGGCCTTTATCTCAAGGGTGTGAATTAGAAAGGGAGGAAGTGATGCTTCATTGTACAGAGCTCTGGTCAGACTCCATCTGGACACTGTGTTCAGTTTTCGGCACCACCCCTCAGGAAGGGTATATTGGCCTTGGAGTGAGAGCAGCGCAGATTCACCAGACTGATACCGGGGCTGAGAGGGTTAAATTACGAGGACAAGTTGCTTAAATTTGGCGGATAGTCCTTTGAGATTAGAAGATTGAGGCATGATCTAATTGAGGTGGTTACAACATTCAAATGATTTGATAGGGTAGATACAGAAAAACTGTTTCCTCTGCTGGGGGAATCCCGAACTGTGAGGGTGCCAGTCAGTTCCTTTTTGTAACCTCTAGATGGCACCTTCACTGTGTTCCTTTTGTTAATTGTTTCTCGTTCTCTGGTGTTAGTTTTTAATCAGCCTGTTAGCTGTTTATGGGTGGCACCTGGTTTTCTTGGTATATAAGTTCTGTTGTTGTTTCACTCAGTGCTCAGTCCTCACTAGGGTGAACCAGGGAGTTAGTCTTGACAATGTTCCTTGTCTTGACTAGGTTCTCTGTGTGACTAGCCTTTCCTCTATGGCAGCTTGCCTTCACAAGCTGGCTGCCATAGTTCTCTTGAGCTATGTATCTAAGTCTGTGTTCTAGTTCTCTCGAGTTATGTATCTAAGTCTGTGCCATAGTTCTCTCGAGTTATGTATCTAAGTCTGTGTCATAGTTCTCTCGAGTTATGTATCTAAGTCTGTGCCATAGTTCTCTCGAGTTATGTATCTAAGTCTGTGTTCTAGTTCTCTCGAGCTATGTACCTAAATCTGTGTTCTAGTTCTCTCGAGCTATGTATCTAAGTCTGTGTTTTTGTCTCTGGATTTAAGATGTATTTAAGTCTTGTTCTGTTGAGCTGCTTGTCTTGGTAAGGTGCTGTTTGGACTAGCGTGTTGCTATGTGGGAGCCGTTGGGATCTTGTCTTGAGCCTTGCATTGATAAGCCGATTACCCTCGGGGTAGCTTGTCTGGAGTTGTGCCTCGGCAAGCCGGTTGCCCCTTGTGGTAGCTTGTCGCAAGCTCAGTATAGACAAGTGGGCTTCCTCATGGAAGCTGTCCTGAGTTCCTATCTTGACTAGCCGTCTTGTAACTTGTCTCTAGTTCTCTTGTCTCTAGTTTTTATGTATATTGCTGTGTCCCTTGTGTTAATCTGGTTATGTGTAAATCTAGTAAAGTTCAAACAAAGTACTGTATATTTGTTTCTTGTCTGGTTTCTGCACTTGGGTCCCGATCCTACCTTGCCCGGAGAGCACGGCCTCGTATTTATACGGCCCCGTGGCCCCCCCAACCGTGACACCGAACGAGCAAATCAAATCTTAAAATTAGAGCCAGATCATTTAGGAGGGAAATCAGGAAGCACTTTTTCACACAAAGGGTGGTGAAGATCTGGAAAGTTCTTCCCCCAAAAGGCTGTGGATGCTGGGGGGGGAAATTTGGAGCTTTCAAAACTTAGAAAAATATTTTGTTGGGTCCGGGTATCAAGGGACCTGGATCAAAGGTGGGTAAATGATGTTGAGGGTCAGATCAGCCATGATCTAATAGAAGGGCGGAGCAGGCTTGAGGGACTGAATGGCCTCCTCCTGTTCCTATGTTCTTAAGAATCTGACTTTGGCTTGGCTTTTCACAGAAGGCAGTGGCCACTCACTTCTTTCTTTGTGGATTGCAAGGGTAGATGACTTTGAGATACCCATGCGCGGTGGAAGGAATTGTTCCTGTTTCTGCTGCCGGGTGCCGGGCAGTCGTGATGGAGTGGAGGGAGGGATTGTGCCATAGACACCGTTGGAAGCACAGAGGGGACAGGTTGTCCTCGAGATCTGAAGAAGATTGCCTAAGTAGGATTCAGTGAGCCATGTGGGGCGGGGGGGGGAGGATTTTGAGGACTAAAGCCAGGAATGGTGGAGGTCGGTAAGTGGGGGAGAGGTGGGCGGTGGATAAGGTACAGTGCAGAGTTTTCGATGACGTCGTGTTTGTGTCGGCTGAGGCTGAGGAAGCTAGTGCAGAGGACATTGGGGAAACCCAGCTTTGAGGTCATGAGGGTGGAGACAAGAGTTTCCGTGGCAGAGGGATAATGCAAGAACAGAGTGAGACGATGTTCCAAAGGTGGAAATATACAGTCTAGGTGACAGACCTCAGCTCAGGGTCAAACTGGAGACTGAGCTTGTGTATTTGCGGCTTCAGTCTGAATGATCTTTTAAGGGCATCTTCACATCACCTCCCCTAACTTAGCCTTTAGTCCTGCTCGCTGAGCATCCCTCCCTGCGGTGGGGAATTGGCGCTTGGGGAGAGAAGTTTCTGCTGAGAGTTTAATAGGAAAGCTTCAGTCTTGATGGTGAGATGAAGGATGGTTTACAGACAAGTCAAGACAAAGTCTGGCAAATTCCTGTTCAAAGAATAGTTCAGCTTCCCTGCAGAAGAATTATAAACAGTCGGCTGCATGGGGCAAGAAGCTTTATCGACAGAGAAAGCTGTAAATGTAGCGAGGCTTATCAAATGCAGCCGACCCAAACAGCCTTATCTGAGGAAGGATGTTCTTGCCATGGAGGGAGTGCAGCGAAGATTCACCAGACTGATACCTGGGATGGCAGGAATGACGTGTGAGGAGAGATTGGGTCGATTGGGCTTATACTCGCTGGAGTTTAGAAGAATGAGAGGGGATCTCATTGAAACTTATAAAATTCTGACAGGACTGGACAGACTAGATGCAGGAAGGATGTTCCCGATGGTCGGCGAGTCCAGAACCAGGGGTCACAGTCTAAGGATAAGGGGTAGGCCATTTAGGACAGAAATGAGGAGGAATTTCTTCACCCAGAGAGTGGTGAACCTGTGGAATTCTCTACCACAGAAGGCAGTAGAGGCCAATTTATTAAATATATTCAAGAAGGAGTTGGATATATTCCTTAAGGCTAAAGGGATCAAGGGTTATGGGGAGAAAGCAGGGACCGGGTACTGAATTTGGATGATCAGCCATGATCTCATTGAATGGCGGAGCAGGCTCGAGGGGCCGAATGGCCTACTCCTGCTCCTATCTTCTATGTTTCTATGCAACCACTCAAGATCCTGCCAGTGCTCAGGTGGGACAATACTGGCCAGGAAGCACAGTTGCTTAAGTTGAAGCTTGGAATTGAAGGCAAATTATTGACCTGGTTGGGAAATTGGCTGAGCAGCAGGAAACCGAGAGCAGGGATAATGGGCAGCTACTCCAATTGGCAGGATGTGAATAATGGTGTCCCACAGGGATCTGTGTTGGGGTCACATAGCCAAGTTTGCCGATGTCACAAAGATAGGCGACATTGTAAGCAGTGGAGATGGAAGCATAAAATTACAAAGAGATATTGATAGATTAAGTGAATGGGCAAAACTGTGGCAAATCGATTTCAATATAGGTAGGTGTGAGGTTTGGACCTAAAAGGGACAGAAAAGAATACTTTCTAAATGGTTCAAAGCTAGAAACAGTGGAGGTCCAAAGAGACTTAGGGGTCCATGTACATAGGTTGTTAAAATGTCGTGGACAGGTACAGAAAATAATCAAAAAGGCTAGTGGAATGCTGGCCTTTATATCTAGAGGACTAGAATACAAGGGGGTAGAAGTTATGCTACAGCTGTACAAAACCCTGGCTCGACCACACCTGGAGTACTGTGAGCAGTTCTGGGCACCACACCTTAGGAAGGCTATATTGTGCTTGGAGGGAGCGATACTAGAATGATGCCTGGACTCCAAGGGTTAAATTAGGAAGAGACATTACACAAACCAGGGTTGTATTCCCTAGAATTTAGAAGGTTAAGAGGTGATCTAATCAAAGTTTTCAGGATATTAAGGGGGATAGATAGAGAGAAACTATTTCCATTGGTTGGGAAGTCAGTATCTAAAAATTAGAGCCAGACCTTTCAGGAGTGAAGTTTGGAAACACTTCTACACACACAGAGTGGTAGAAGTTTGGAACTCACTTCTGCAAACTGCAGTTGATGCTGGGTCAAGTTTTAATTTTAAATTTGAGATTGACAGATTTTTATTAACCAAAGGTATAAGGGATGTAGGCCAAAGGCGGGTATATGGAGTTAGGTCACAGATCAGCTATGATCTGATTGATTGGCGGAACAGGCTCGAGGGGCTGAATTGCCTCCTCCTGTTCCTATGTTGCTCCAGCCTAGACACAGTGGCCCGGTTGACTGTCCTGTGCCAATCCCCATGAGATGGAAATTGGGCTTTCAACCTGAGATAAAAGGTTGGTGGTAGTTGCTCTCTTCGTGGAATGGCTTACTTTGCAACCAGATCGATGCGACTGTAGAAACCTTCGCAGAGCAGCAACAAATCCCGTGGTCCAGTCCAGGTATGACGGAGGTTCTGCCCCATACCAGGTCCTGCCAAAACTCCCAGAAATGGTGAATCCCGGTGGAGTTACAGAGGGAATCTGGCGGAACCCCTGGAGGAATTTTAGCCCCAATATATCCACCACTTGCATTGCAGAGTAGCACATTTTGCGACTTCTGACTATGACACCATGGGGGGTATCCTACTATCAGGGGAATTTATAGTGGGAAACAAAGAAATGTCAGACCAACTAAATTCATACTTTGTTTCTGTCTTCACAAAGGAGGACACAAATAACCTCCCAGAGATGCCGGGGAACATAGGCCTAGAAATTCATTGACGCCACTTTTGGGGCGCTAAAGTGGGGCGTCCGCTAAAGTTTGCGGCCGCCGCCAAATCGATGCCACTTCTCCGATATTCATTAGCTTCGCCCTAGGAGTTCGGGCGAGCGCCAAAACTGCTGCTGGACGCCTCTCTTTGGGCACTAAGCCGGAGGTGGTGATCGATAGCGCCGAGGCCGGGCGCAGCGCTGGTGCGGCCATCTCGTGATTGACAGCAGACACCCTGGCGCCGGCCAGCTCTTAAGGGGGAAGGGTCGACTGTGTCTGCTGCCACGCCCTGGATAGTGGAGCCCTCCAGCTAGGCCTGAACACTGCTGCTGGACCCAAATAGCGCCTGAAGACATGGAGAAGGCCCGTGAACGTGCGCAGCGCTTCTCAGAGCGTGATCTGAGTGTGCTGCTTGCTGCTGTGGAGAAGAGGCGCCATGTTTTGTACCCAGACAATGGCAAGAAGGCGACGGTCCGCGTCTACAGGAGAGCCTGGAGGCATGTCGCCAGCAAGCTGTCAGCCAACAGCGACGTCCCCAGGACCGGTGCCCAATGCCGCAAAAAGTTAAATGACCTCACACGCATTGTCAGGGTGAGTACCCTTTCCAGTGACCTCCTCATCCTTGCATGTGCACCTCACATTATGGGCAAAGGGACCTGAAAGCTCTAATGGCCAGCCTTCATCCAGCAGCTATGGGACAGGCATGAGCATCAATTGCACATTCTGCACTTAACACACTGGCCAAGCTATTCCACCATGGGAGGCATTGCACACCAGATCATGGCGACACACTGGCCAGGCTATTCCACCATGGGAGGCAGTGCACACCAGATCATGGCAACACACTGGCCAGGCTATTCCACCATGGGAGGCAGTGCACACCAGATCATGGCGACACACTGGCCAGGCTATTCCACCATGGGAGGCAGTGCACACAAGATCACGGCGACACACTGTACTTAGAGGCCGTCCTTTCTCTTGCAGGCCAAGCTGGCGAATAATCGCAAGAGCCGGACTGCGACTGGGGGAGGCCGACCCCATATCCAGCCACTCACCGACCTGCAACATCGCGTGGAGCGCCTCATGGGTGGCCGGGTGATTGGGCCCGTTGCATGTGGAGATGCCGACCCTGTTCTGGGCAGCAATGGTAAGGACATCACCTTTTGCACCTCTCTCGTCCCACTTGCGCATCAGATCTACATCCTTTGCCACTGTCCGACCAATGCGCTGAATGCCACCACTCATGCATCCCGCACTGACGCCCTCTCCTCACTCTAAAGCTACTCTTGTGCCTTCCTGCTTTCAGATGGTCAAGAGGAGGTCCCTCAACTTGCCAGTGACAGACCCTGCGAAGAGGAACAGGAGGAGGAGCAAGAGGAAGGCGGCCCATCAGGGGAACCCTCAGCCGCGGCCACCCAGGCCAATGTAGGGGACACGTCTTCCCTGGAGGGCAGCGTGGCGGAAGTGTCGAAGGGGAGGGGAGCTCCTGGGACCTGCGGGCTGCAGAAAGGTGGGAGGGGGGTGGAAGCTCGGCGGCCTTCTCCCCAGAGGGGGGATGCGTCGGAGGGGAGTCCAATTGCTGGGCCCAGCGGCCTCCAGCAACGCAGGAAGGGTCGGCCAGCTCGGCGGCCTTCTCCCCAGAGGGACAGTCCGGCCTCCAGTCAGGAGATGCTCTTCGCCAAGGAGATGGAACGCCTCGAAGACTTGTCCGCGGACTCGGAGCGCCGGCACACGGAGCTCATGGCGGCAGTGGCACGGTTGCCTGAGTCCATCGATTCCCTCTCTCGGAGTGTGGCCGAGTTCGGGCCCTCAGAGGCCACCAGTCGGGCGGAATACCGGGCAGATCAGGCAGCGAGTCGGGTGGAATTCAGGGCAGCTCTGTCAGCGACTGGCCAGGTGATCAGTGGTGCCGTCCAGTCACTGGCTGCTCTGATGCGGTCAGTGAACAGGTCAACATGGGCACTCACTGCTGCCACACTCGCTGTGTCAGCCAGGCATCGCCAGGGCACCCGGCGCGCTGCAGCAGCACAGCGGTCTGTCCCTCGGCAGATTGGTGCGCATGCTGCAGTGCTGGCCCGGGCGAGTGCCAGTGTCTCAGGCGACCAGTGAGCGCCTGCCATCCGCCAGCTTGCCGCCATTCCTCCAGCCGCCACTGCCAGTCCCCCAGTGGAGCTGCCAGGAGCTGCTGCAGCGACTGATGCTGGCCAGCTAAATGTGTCCTGAAGTTGGGGAGAGGCGCAGATCGCGCTGCGCCCGGGCGATAAGCGCCTAGCGCTCGAGATCTACTCCTCCTAAGGCACTAACGGCTGGCGCGCCCAACTGAATTTCTAGGCCATAGAGTCTGATGAAAGGGTGGAACTGAAAGAAATCAGTATTTGTAGGGAAATGGTGTTAGGAAAATTGATGGGATTGAAGGCCGATAAATCCCCAGGGCCTGATAACCTACATCCCAGGGTACTTAAGGAAGTGGCCCTAGAAATAGTAAATGCATTGCTGGTCATCTTCCAGAACTCGATAGACTCTGGAACAGTACCCATGGATTGGAGGGTAGCTAATGTTACCCCACTATTCAAAAAAGGTGGTAGAGAAAAAGCAGGGAATTATAGACCGGTAAGCCTGACATTGGTAGTGGGGAAAATGCTAGAGTCTATTATAAAAGATGTAATAGCAGAGCACTTGGAAAGCAGTGACAGGATCGGACAAAGTCAACATGGATTTACAAAAGGTAAATCATGCTTGACTAATCTCCTGCAATTTTTTGAGGATGTAACTGGTAAAATAGATAAGGGAGAACCAGTGGATGTGGTGTATTTGGACTTTCAGAAGGCTTTCGATAAGGTCCCACATAAGAGATTAGCGTGCAAAATTAAGGCACATGGGATTGGGGGCAAGGTATTGACTTGGATAGAGAACTGGTTGGCAGACAGAAAGCAAAGAGTTGGAATAAACGGGTTGTTTTCCGAGTGGCAGGCAGTGACTAGTGGGGTACCGCAAGGACCGGTCCTAGGACCCCAGCTGTTCACAATATATATTAATGATCTGGACGAGGGAATTGGATGTAATATCTCCAAATTTGCAGATGACACAAAGCTGGGTGGGAGGGTAAGCTGTGAGGAGGATGTCGTGAAACTCCAGTACGATTTGGACAGGTTGGGTGATTGGGCAGAAAAATGGCAAATGCACTATAATGTGGATAAATGTGAGATTATTCATTTTGGTGGCAAAAACAGGAAGGCAGATTAGTATTTGAATGGCAATAGATTGGGTGAAGGGGAAGTGCAAAGAGACCTGGGTGTTCTTGTGCACCAGTCGCTGAAGGTAAACATGCAGGTGCAGCAGGCGGTTAAGAAGGCAAATGGTATGTTGGCCTTCGTAGCAAGAGGGTTCGAGTACAGGAACAAGGATGTCTTGCTACAGTTGTACAGGGCCTTGGTGAGACCGCACCTTGAGTACTGTGTGCAGTTTTGGTCGCCTTACCTGAGGAAGGACGTTCTTGCCATGGAAGGAGTGCAGCGAAGATTCACCAGGCTGATGCCTGGGATGGCAGGAATGACGTATGAGGAGAGATTGTGTCGATTGGGCTTATACTCACTGGAGTTTAGAAGATTGAGAGGGGATCTCATCGAAACGTATAAAATTCTGTCAGGCCTGGACAGACTAGATGCAGGAAGGATGTTTCTGATGGCCGGGGAGTCCAGAACCAGGGGTCATAGTCTAAGGATAAAGGGTAAGCCATTTAGGACTGAAATGAGGAGGAATTTCTTCACCCAGAGAGTGGTGAACCTGTGGAATTCTCTGCCACAGAGGGCGGTGGAGGCCAGTTCATTAAATATATTCAAGAAAGAGTTGGATATATTTCTTAAGGCTAAAGGGATCAAGGGATATAGGGAGAAAGCAGGGACAGGGTACTGAATTAGAATGATCAGCCATGATCTCATTGAATGGCGGAGCAGGCTCGAAGAGCCGAATGGCCTACTCCTGCTCCTATCTTCTATGTTTCTATGTTTCTAATCGCATTGAATGGCGGAGCAGGCTCGAGGGGCCGAATGGCCTACTCCTGCTCCTATCTTCTATGTTTCTATGTTTCTAATCGCATTGAATGGCGGAGCAGGCTCGAGGGGCCGAATGGCCTACTCCTGCTCCTATCTTCTATGTCTCTATCTCCAGAACCTTCTTGTTCTGAAAAGTAGCCTGAGGTTCCTGGCCCAATAGAACTTCTCAATAGCCCCAACAAGCAACAGCTTTAGCACTTCACTACTCGGCAGATGCCTTGCAATTCTACGACCCTGGGAGGGGAAGCCATCAAGCGTAAGACATTAGCCTCCCTGAAGTTCTCCACCAGCGAAACAATTCCAAAGCTAAATGTTGCCGAACAGTCAGAAGAAGTGCTATAGCCCCCACTGGAGTCTTAAGGACTCAATGGCCCAGTAATTCCGGGCCCAACACGTGAGTACGGATGGGGTACTCACGCGTGGGTCCGATGGAAGTGCCGGTTTTCAGCATGCACAGCGCATGCGCGGAAAACCGGCATTTCCTGTCCTCTGAACCAAGGGGTTCAGAGGACGAACGCGTGCACGCAGGAGTCTGCGCGTGCGTGCTGAAATTCCTTTTTTCCACAGGTTTGCGCGTGTGTACGGGCCTCTCCTTTTTACGAATGTAAAAAGGAGACGTAAGGACTTCATTCTTTAAGGTAAGTGGTCTATTACTTAAAATTATAACATTTTTTCCACAGCTTTATTGTTTTTAAGGACTTTACAGTAAGGTAAGTGTAGTTTTAGACCCGATTATTTTTTAATTATTTTTTTCAAAAATTTGATTAATTGTTTAAAATAGTTTTTAAAAATTATTTATAGTTTATTTAATTATTGGGATGTTTTTTAAAATTTTATTTAAAGTTAAACTAGTCTTTTGGGCGCCCGTACTTTTCATGAGTTTGACAGTTCTTACTATCAAACTCATGAATGAAGTTTCCCCTCCCCTGATTGGCTGCACAGTGCTCACCTGATCCCAGCCGGCACATCGAACTAACTACACCACTGGATCAGGTAAGCACAGCGCGCCGACATCTGAACCGGGCCAGTGACAGGAATTCCAAGCAGGCCCAGGCTTCAGATGTCGGCGCGCCGGGTGAGTGCACATCGGGGGCTTGCACGTGCGGCAAGCCCCCGAACCTAATTTCTGGGCCATTAATTTTTATCAACAAGCCCATCTCCCTTCTCATACATCTCACCATATACTTCACCATGATTTAGCTAATCATGCAACACGTCGAGTTGAACCCATTATTCTTACCGTGTCCACCACCTTCTCTGGTAACTTGTAGCACAAGTGAAGAGGCTCCTCTTGTCAACAAGGAGTTAAACGAGCTAGCAGGTGAGGATGCAAACTTCATCTGTAGGTAACACGGACTTTGATACGTACTAAAGTGCAAACGCCAAAATCGTTTCTGCTCTCACCACAGAAAAGGATTGAAATTTTAAAAGTGAACATTAACACAGGTTCATCAACCGGCCATCCGTCCAGGCAAGGTGTAGGTAAGGGTCAAGCTGCCCAGGATTTCTCTCAACAGTGATATGAACTGTACAAAGAATAACTGAGCAAGGAAGAATGAACATCAGATGCCAAACACAAATAATTGCAATTTTTTTTCCTACAGCCACACCTACTGTACTACTGCAAGTACCTTGCAAGTGTTCAAACGATTTGCTCTGTTACTGGACAGTACATACTGTACAGTGCACTTTCTAATGTTTAAACCTGTTTCATTCTGTTTTTATTACCAAATGTATCCTGTATTGCATCAGTGTGACGGAGTTGACATCAGTCTTATCTCAAAATAAGCAAATCCCAGGCTAAGACCCCACTGCAGGATTTGAGTATAAAATCTTGGTTGCCACTTCAGAGCAGCACTCAGGTGCAGTCGTTCAAGTGAGACGTTAAACCGAGACCCTCTTTTCCCATTCAGCTGGGTGTAAAGATCCACGGCACTATGTAAAGTATCAAAGTGATCTCCTGGCCCACATTCCTCATTCGACAACAAAGAAAACAGATTAACTGGTCATTTTGTCACAATTGACTGTTTGCAAGAAGGATTAACTAAGAGCCAATGTAGGTCAGCAAGGACAGGGGTGATACGTGAGCAGGACTTGGTGCAGGAGAGGTTAGGGGCAGTAGTTTTACCGAGCTTACAGCGGGTGGAGGTCGGCATCATGATGATGGTTTCAGCAGCAGTTGGGCTGAGGTGGGAGCAGAGGTGAGCGATGTTATTGAGGTGGAAAATAGGCAGTCTTTGATGGAGACGTTATGGGGCTGGAAGCTCAGCTTGTGATGGAATAGTTCACCAAGGTTGCAAACAGTCTGGTTAACCTGAGGCAGTGGCCATGAAAGGGGATGGAATCAGTGGCTTTTGTCTACCCAATACTTAACTGGACAGAGTTGCAGCTCATCCAAGACTGAATATTGAACAAGCAGCCTGACATCACAGAGTCAGTGGAGAGGTCAAGAGAGCTGGTGGAGAGGTCGAGTTGGATGTCGTCAATGTACATATGGAAGCTGACTCCATGACTGCAGGGGGCAGATAGCCTACCTTGCACCAATTCCCATTCACCTGTGACACCTGTGCTCACTGACCTACATTGGCACCCAGTCGATTTAAAAATTCTCATACTTGTGTTCAAATCCCTCCATGGCCTCGCCCCTCCCTATCTCTGTAACCTCCTCCAGCCCTACAACAACCCCAAGATCTCTGTGCTCCTCCAATTCTGGCCTCTTGTGCATCCCGGATTTTCATTGCCCCACCTTTGACAGCTATGACTTCAGCCGTCTAGGCCCTAAGCTCTAGAGTTCCCTCCCTAAACTTCTCTGCCTCTCTGTCCTCCTTCATGACGCTCCTTAAAACCTATCTCTTTGACCAAGTTTTTTGTCACCTGTCCTCATGTGGTCTGTGTCAAATTGTGTCTTATAATGTGCCTGTGAAGCACCTTGGGACATTTTATTACATTAAAGGTGCTATATAAATGCAAGTTTGTTGTTGTTTAGGAGTATGTACTGGTTTTGCACAGTACCAAAAACTTATATATATCCCATTGTTTAACCCCAATCTTTACTGGGGAGGGCGGTGGATTTCCAATCGGGGGGGAGTGGAGAAGTTCTGGTCGCTGTGGAGTTTTAACTCCATGTGGCAGTCCTCGCCTCCCTTTAGCTGCCAGGTTTCCCGAGGCCTGGGAAACCAGCCCGGCCAGGGTTAAACCTGGAAGAGATAAAAAATGTGAGGCACGCAGCCTCGTTAAAATATTTAAATGAGCATCCCGCCTCCTGGGAGCGGATTGGTCGCACCCACCCATGTTCCACCTCAGTTAAAACCGAAAGTGGGCGGGTTCAAGGCAGTTTGGGTTTGGGTTTGAGATTTTTAAATTTTTGCATTCCACCCGACCCAAACCCACCCATTTTTGGGGTTACAATGCGTCCTGTGTCTATAGATTTATCCATTAACAGCCAGTTTGCTGCAGACATTTTAATTCTCTTGCCTTCGAAGTTTGCCCTATTTGCATTAATGGCCCAAAATTTGCAGTCAAAGGCTTCCCATAGGCAGATGCCTCCAACCTGTGCACAATCTACGAATTTACCTGGTGGCCCGGGAGGTACGGAAACTCGCGCTCCTGGGCCTCTCTGGGTACCCACAGGTAGAGGCTGTTGTGGAGTATTTTAAACCAACACTCGACACAAGGTTTTAGATCGTTATTCAAATGGTCTTTATTACACCGGTGGGGAGACAATCTCTACTGGCGCACCAGGAGACTTCTCCGAAATGATACAGTAAGCGTTACATATTTCAAAAGTCGTGGTAGCCTCATGCACAATCCTGTTGCACTGTTTTAATTGGCCTAAGGCCCGCGTGCACAGTTGCTGATTGGCTAATTCCCTAACTCGCGTCACACAATCATTCGCCTATATTTTATTGTCACATGATCACCTGTTGTATTATTTTGTAACCTTTAGTAAAACCACATGTCTGCATTTCTGTCTCGCTGTGCCCCGTGTGGTTTTACTTATCTCTAGGTTCCATAGTTTATGGTTGGTGCTTCTGAGATAATTTCAGCTAATCTTGCAAAAGCATCAAGACCTTGTGGTCAGCATGTCTGAACTGTCTCCGCCGGTCTCTGTCTAGTGTGCAAGCTGCACTATTAACCCCTTCATTCCTGAAGGGTGCCGATGCTCCACTTCAAGGTCCACGCATCCCAGGGACGCACCCGGTTCACAAGCGCCCCTGGGATCACATGGGCCGGCCCAACCAATAAAAGAAGGGAATCCCCATTCATACTTATGGGAGATGCGTACGTACAGAATCCCTATAAGTATGAATGGGGATCACTTAAAAAATACACGAATACATGAAATCAATTTTTAACAATTACATATTTAAAATTACTTAAAATGCCATTTAATTAAATATTTTAAACAAAAATTTAATTGCTTGAACATTTTTTTATTATGTTTTAACAGGGTTAAAAATAAACTTACCTTATTGGACAGGATTTTTAAAGTATAAATGAGTGATCAAATGTTATTTTTCTATTTTTTAAATCTCTTATACCAAGCGTAAAAATTTCACGGGCATTCAGCAGGCGGAAGTTGGGAAAACAGCGCAACTCTCGGCCCGCGGAGGCCCTTTTCCCGGGGATGCGGATCATCTGTCAAGAGAAATCTTGACTGATCACAAGTTCCGGGTTTTCAGGCATGCGCTTTTCATGCCTAAACCCGGAACTTGCGCGATGCCTACGGGCGCATACGCACCTTATACACACCCGTGGGGGGGGGGTTGCAAATTACAGCCCATTATGAAGCTCGTCCTCAGCTCTGTCTGGTGAATTTTACTCAGTAAAGGGAGATGCAAAGTAACTATTTTGCAACTATATAAGCAAAATAATGCGGATGCTGGAAATCTGAAATAACAACAGAAAACACTGGAAAAACTCAGCAGGCCAGGCAGCATCCGTGGAGAGAGAAACAGAGTTAACGTTTCAGGTCTGGGACCCTTCATCAGAACTGGAAAAAGCTGGAGATGTAACAGATGTTAAGCAGGTGCAGAGACAGGAGGGGAGGAAGGAACATACTGTGCTTTTGTAAGGGACAGGAAAGATAAAATGTTGCAAATGGGAATGGCAAAATCATACAGCATGAAAAATGGAGGCAGGGATTATTATCTGAAATTGTTGAACTCGATTTTGAGGCCAGAAGGCTGTAAAGTACCTAATCAAAAGATGAGGTGCTGTTCCTCGAGCTTACGTTGAGCTTCATTGGAACAGTGTAAGAGGCCGAGGACAGAGAGATCAGAGTGGGAGTGAAGCGGAGAATTAAAGTGACAGGCGACCGGAAGCTCAAGGTCACCCTTACGGACTGAACGGAGGTGTTCTGCAAAGCAGTCGCAAAATCTGCGTTTGGTCTCCCCAATGTAGAGGAGACCGCATCGTGAGCAGCGAATACAGTATGCTAAATTGCAAGAAGTACAAGTAAATCGCTGTTTCACCTGGAAGGGGTGTTTGGGGCCCTGGACAGTGGGAAGGGGGGAGGTAAAAGGGCATAGAAACATAGAAGATAGGAGCAGGAGTAGGCCATTCGGTCCTTCGAGCCTGCTCCGCCATTCAATGTGATCATGGCTGATCATCCAAATTCAGTACCCTGTCCCTGCCTTTTCCCCATATCCCTTGATCCCTTTAGCCTCAAGGAATATATCCAACTCTTTCTTGAATATATTTAATGAACTAGCCTCCACCGCCCTCTGTGGCAGAGAATTCCACAGGTTCACCACTCTCTGGGTGAAGAAATTCCTCCTCATTTCAGTCCTAAATGGCTTACCCCTTATCCTTAGACTATGACCTCTGGTTCTGGACTCCCCGGCCATCAGAAACATCCTTCCTGCATCTAGTCTGTCCAGACCTGACAGAATTTTATAGGTTTCGATGAGATCCCCTCTCAATCTTCTAAACTCCAGTAAGTATAAGCCCAATCGACACAATCTCTCCTCATACGTCATTCCTGCCATCCCAGGCATCAGCCTGGTGAATCTTCGCTGCACTCCCTCCATGGCAAGAACGTCCTTCCTCAGGTAAGGTGACCAAAACTGCACACAATACTCAAGATGCGGTCTCACCAAGGCCCTGTACAACTGTAGCAAGACATCCTTGTTCCTGTACTCGAACCCTCTTGCTACGAAGGCCAACATACCATTTGCCTTCTTAACTGCCTGCTGCACCTGCATGCTTACCTTCAGTGACTGGTGCACAAGGACACCCAGGTCTCTTTGCACTTCCCCTTCTCCCAATCTATTGCCATTCAAATAATAATATGCCTTCCTGTTTTTGCCACCAAAGTGGATAACCTCACATTTATCCACATTATAGTGCATTTGCCATGTTTCTGCCCAATCACCCAACCTGTCCAAATCATACTGGAGTTTCCCGACATCCTCCTTGCAGCTTACCCTCCCGCCCAGCTTTGTGTCGTCTGCAAATTTGGAGATATTACATCCAATTCCCTTGTCCAGATCATTAATCTATATTGTGAACAGCTGGGGTCCTAGGACCGATCCTTGCGGTACCCCACTAGTCACTGCCTGCCACTCGGAAAACGACCCGTTTATTCCAACTCTTTGCTTTCTGTCCGCCAACCAGTTCTCTATCCAAGTCAATACCTTGCCCCCAATCCCATGTGCCTTAATTTTGCACGCTAATCTCTTATGTGGGACCTTATCGAAAGCCTTCTGAAAGTCCAAATACACCACATCCACTGGTTCTCCCTTATCTATTTTACCAGTTACATCCTCAAAAAATTCCAGTAGATTAGTCAAGCATGATTTACCTTTTGTAAATCCATGTTGACTTTGTCCGATCCTGTCACTGCTTTCCAAGTGCTCTGCTATTACATCTTTTATAATAGACTCTAGCATTTTCCCCACTACCGATGTCAAGCTTACCGGTCTATAATTCCCCGCTTTTTCTCTACCACCTTTTTTGAATAGTGGGGTAACATTAGCTACCCTTCAATCCATGGGTACCGTTCCAGAGTCTATCGAGTTCTGGAAGATGACCAGTAATGCATCTACTATCTCTAGGGCCACTTCCTTAAGTACCCTGGGATGTAGACCATCAGGCCCTGGGGATTTATCGGCCTTCAGTCCCATCAATTTTCCTAACACCATTTTCCTACAAATACTGATTTCTTTCAGTTCCTCTCTTTCATCAGACCCTATGTTCCCCGGCATCTCTGGGAAGTTATTTGTGTCCTCCTTTGTGAAGACAGAACCAAAGTATGTATTTAGTTGGTCTGCCATTTCCTTGTTTCCCATTATAAATTCCCCTGATTCTGACTGTAAGGGACCTACGCTTGACTTCACCAATCTTTTTCTCTTCACATATCTATAAGAGCTTTTACAGTCAGTTTTTATGTTCCCTGCTAGCCTACTCTCATATTCTATTTTCCCTTTCTTAATTAATCCCTTTGTCCTCCTTTATTGACTCCTAAACTGCTCCCAATCCTCAGGATTATTGCTTTTTCTAGCCAATTTATATGTCCTCTCCTTGGATCTTATGCTATCCCTAATTTCCCTTGTTAGCCACGGTTGAGTCACCTTTTTTGTTTTATTTTTATGCCAAACTGGGATGAACAAATTCTGTAGCTCATCCATTCGGCCTTTGAATGTTTGCCATTGCCTATCCACCGTCAACCCTTTGAGCGCCATTCCCCACTCAATCCTACCCAACTCGCTCCTCAGACCATCGTAGTTTCCTTTATTTAAATTGAGGACCCTTGTCTCTGAGTCAACTACTTCATTCTCCATCTTAATGAAGAATTCAATCATATTATGATCGCTCCGACCCAAGGGGCCTCGTACAACAAGATTGCTAATTAATCCTTTCTCGTTACATAATACCCAGTCTAAGATGGCCTGATCTCTGGTTGGTTCCTCGACATATTGGTCCAGGAAACCATACCGTAAACATTCCAGGAATTCCTCCTCCACAGTATTGTTACTAATTTGGTTGGCCCAATCTATATGTAGATTAAAGTCACCCATGATGACTGCTGTGCCCCTATTGCGCGCTTCTTTAATTTCCCTTTTAATGACATCCCCAACCTCCACCTTACTGTTTGGAGGTCTATATACCACTCCCTCTAATGTTTTTTCCCCTTAGTATTTCTCAATTCTACCCATACAGATTCCACATCATCAGAGCTAATATCCTTCATTACAATTGTATTAATCCCTTCTTTAACCAGTAATGCTACCCCACCTCCCTTTCCTTTTTGCCTATCTTTCCTGAATATCGAATACCCAATCTTGGCCATCCTTGAGCCACGTTTCTGTAATCCCAACCAAATCATATTCATTTACCTCTATTTGTGCAGCCAATTCATCCACCTTATTACAAATGCTCCTCGCATTAAGACACAAAGCCTTCAGGCTTGTTTTTTTAACGCTCTTAGACCTATTAGAATTATTATTTACTGTGGCCATGTTTGATTTAAACCGTTGATTTCTCTGACTGCCACTTTTGTTTTTCTCCTTCCTATCTTTTGCTTTTATCCCTGTTTCCCTTTCCTCTGTCTCCCTGCTCAGGTTCCCAACCCCCTGCCATTTTAGTTTAAACCCCCCCGAACAGTGCTAGCAAACCTCCCCGCAAGGATATTTGTCCCGCTCTGGTTCAGGTGCAGCCCGTCCGACTTGTACAAGTCCCGCCTTTCCCAGAAGCAGGCCCACTGATCCAGGAAACTAAAGCCCTCCCTCCTGCACCAACTCTTTAGCCGCGCATTCATCTGCTCTATCCGCCTATTCCTATACTCGCTAGCACGTGGCACCGGGAGTAATCCAGAGATTACAACCTTTGAGGTCCTGCTCTTTAATCTGCTACCTAGCTCCCTAAATTCTTGTTGCAGGACCTCATCCCTCTTCCTACCTATGTCGTTGGTCCCAATGTGAACCATGACCTCTGCCTGTTCACCCTCCCCCTTCAGAATGCCCTGCAGCCGTTCAGTGACATCAATGACCCTGGCACCAGGGAGGCAATGCATGTGTTGCATCTCCTGCGCTTGCATGGGAAGGTGCAAGGCAAAGGGGAAGGGCTGTTAGGGGTGATTGAGGAGTGGACCAGGGTGTCGCGGAGGGAGTGGTCCCTTTGGAATGCTGAAAGGGGAGGTGAGGGGAAGATATGTTTGGTGGTGGGATCACGTTGGAGGTGGCGGAAATCTGTTGAATGTGGAGGCTGGTGGGGTGAAAGGTGAGGACAAGGGGAACCCCATCATGGTTCTGGGAGGGAGGGGTATGGGTGAGAGCAGAAGTGCGGGAAATGGAACGGACATGGTCAAGGGCCTTGTCAACCACAGTAGAGGGGAATCCTTGGTTGAGGAAAAAGGAAGACATGTCGGAAGCACTAGTATGGAAGGTGGCATCATCAGAACAGACGCGGCGGAGACGGAGAAACTGGGAGAATGGAATAGAGTCCTTACAGGAAGCGGGGTGGGAGGAAGTGTAGTCCAGGTAGCTGTGGGAGTCAGTGGGCTTGTAGTGGATGTTTGTTGAAAGCCGATTGCCAGAAATGGAAACGGAGAAGTCAAGGAAGGGAAGAGAAGAGTCGGAGATGGACCATGTGAAGGTGAGGGAAGGGTGGAAATTGGAAGTAAAGTGAATGAACATATCAAGTTCAGGGCGATACAGTCATCGATGTACCGGAAAAAGGTTGAATGTCATAGCTAGGGCCCGTGCGGGTTCCCATAGCAACACCTTTAATTTGGAGGAAGTGAGTGGAGTCAGAGGAGAAGTTGTTCAATGTGAGAACAAGTTCAGCCAGGCGGAGGAGGGTGGTGGTGGATGGGGACTGGTTGGGCCTCTGTTCAAAGAAGAAGCGGAGCGCCCTCAGGCCATCCTGGTGGGGGATGGAGGTGTAGAAGGATTGGACGTTGTTAGATCCATGATTCTGAGAGTATGATGTTTTCCAATAATGACACGGATGCTGTAACTGAACAATCAACAGTTGTTCACTGGAGTAGGGTAGTCTCAAGACTGGGAGTACAGAGGCATGCTCAAGGCTTATATACAGGTGTGGTCACTGCCGGTACTACAGTATACAGGAGCTGTAAAAGTAGTTCTCTCTTAAAGGTACATACACTACAATTCCTCCCCTTTTAGATTAGCAGTACCCATAATATTTAAATAACAATTAACACTTTAACATGCACATTAAACAGAAATAGTCCATTTATAGATTCAGTATTTGGGGCGGCTTCCTGATCCTTTCTGGATAGCGCCTTTCCTGAGGTTCTTGTTCTTGGTGCGGAGGCGATTCTGGCCCCTTTTCGTCGGTTAGTTCATCAGTTTCCACTGCTACTGTTTCTGAGGTAGACGCTACCGGTATGTCGGGTTCATCCCCAGGTACGCGAGACATGGGGTTGACTCGTTCCTGTGATGCTAAGATCTGATCGACGTGGCGTCTCACAATGTTCTCCCCGACATCCACTGTGTACATTAATGGCCCCTGCCGTGTGCATATCGTTCCGGGTTGCCATTTCTCTGTTCGGTAGTCACGGGCCAAGACTGGTTGTCCTACATTGAAGCTCCTTGTCGGCTTCTCATTGATGTGCTGGAATTGTTTATCCTCAACATTTCTTCGCACATTTGGTCTGAGCAAATCCAGACGAGATCTCAACCTTCGGTTAAAGAACATCATGGCCGGGGTCTGGTTGGCAACTGCATGTGTCGCATTTCTGTAGGTTAACAGGAAACTGTCCACCTTATGCTGTAGTGGAATTTCATCATCGCACATGGCCTTTATCGCCTTTTTAATGGTTTGTACGAACCTCTCAGCCAATCCATTTGTGGCTGGATGATACGGGGCGGATGTGTAATGCCTTACCCCATTCCTTCTCATAAATTTCCGAAACTCTTCGGACACAAACTGTGGTCCATTATCAGAGCAAATCTGCTCTGGCAAGCCGTTCCTGGCAAATATGGTCCGTAGGACTGCAATCGTTTTCTCTGTAGTGGTTGAGGACATTTTTATCACCTCAGGCCATTTCGAGTGAGCATCCACTGCTATTAAGAACATTGAGTCCATGAGTGGACCAGCAAAATCAAAATGCAGCCGTTGCCATGGAGAGGAGGGCCACTCCCATGGGTGTAGAGGGGCATGTGGTGGTGCATTTTGGACCTTCTGGCATCCTGAGCAGCTCTTGGTTAGGTCCTCGATTTGTTGATCGATCCCCGGCCACCACACATAAGCCCTAGCAAGGCTTTTCATTTTTACCCCTCCCAGATGACCTTCATGAGCTCATTTAGCACTCTCTCCCTTAACTTGGGTGGAATCACCACTCGGGATCCACACATCACTGTCCCCTGGCATACTGACAGCTGTTCTCTTCTGGATGAGAATGCTGGCAACAGTGAGTCGCCATGTGTTGGCCATCCCCTCACCGTCAAATCATATACCCGAGACAGCCTCGGATCATTGCGGGTCTCCTTCTCTATATCTGCGTTAGTTACTGGCAATCGTTCAATTATTGACGAATAAAATATCTCAATAGGGTCCACTGCTGGTGCTTCCTCCACAGTAGGCAGTGGCAGGCGTGATAGCCCATCAGCGTTTCCATGCTGTTTCGTGCCTTTATATTCTATTTCATATTGGTTCGCCCCTAGAAAAAGGGACCATCTTTGTAACCGTTGTGCAGTCATCACCGGAACGCCCTTCTTTGGATTAAAGATGGAGACAAGTGGTTGGTGGTCAGTCAGCAAGGTGAACTTCTGCCCATGCAGATAGTGGTTGAATTTTTTTACTCCCCATACTAGGCTGAGGGCCTCCCTGTCAATCTGGGCATAGTTGCGCTCGGCTGAGGTTAGTGACCGAGACGCAAAGGCTACTGGCCTCTCCAACCCGTCTGGGAATTTGTGCGACAGCACCGCTCCAATACCATAAGGTGATGCATCACATGCCAAATGAATTGGTAGTGCTGGGTTGAAATGGGCCAACACCTCTTTTGATGTAATCAATTCTTTACACTTCTGGAAAGCTCGTCTACGTTCGTCATTCCACTTCCATGGTACCCCTGTTTGCAGTAGGGTGTTCAGTGGGTGTAATACCGTGGACAAATTTGGTAAGACCTTATGGTAGTAGTTTACCAGCCCGAGGAACGACCTCAGTTGTGACACATTTTCCGGTGCTGGAGCCTTGACTACTGCCTCAATCTTTTCAGGGGACTTAAGTAACCCCTCTTCATCGATGACGTGGCCACAATACGAGATCTGCTTCTGGAAAAACTCGCACTTGTGACGATTAGCTCATAGCCCATATTCCTTTAATCTGGTTAGCACCTTCTCCAAGTTGGCGAGGTGATCACTGTCATTTTCGCCCGTGACCAGGATGTCGTCCAAATAACACTGGGTCCCTGGAATCCCTTGCAGGACTTGATCCATCGCCCTTTGCCAAATAGCCGGAGCCGATGCTACCCCGAACACCAGCCGGTTGTATTGATAAAGACCTTTATGAGTGTTAATCGTAAGGCATTGTTTCGAGGCTTCTTTTACCTCCATTTGCAAGTACGCCTGGGCTAGATCAATTTTGGTGAAGCGTTTACCTCCAGATAGCGAGGCGAAAATATCCTCAATTCGTGGAAGCGGATATTGTACCGTGTGAAGGACTGGGTTTACTGTCACCTTAAAATCCCCACAGATGCAGACCTTCTTTGGTTCCCCAGGCGTATTACTCAACGACCTCTTCATTACAGGAACGATGGGTGTAGCCCACTCGCTCCAGTCTACTTTGGACAGTACTCCTGAACATTCCAACCCTTCCAGCTCTGCTTCGATGGCTGGTCGGATCGCATAAGGCACTGGTCTGGCCTTAAGAAACTTTGGGCTTGCATTTTCCTCTATTTTAATTGTTGCTGTTATGCCTTTTAGTGTTCCGAGTCCCTCCTGGAACACTTCTTTTGCATCAGTTAGCATTTTTGACAGTCGTCCAGGTGTGACGTCGTCATCCTTTTTGGCCTCAACCTTCAGTGCCTGTGTGGAATGCCAATCTAATTGTATCTTCCGGATCCATTCATGTCCTAGTAGTGGTGGTCCTCCATCTGGCAATACATATAGGTCCATTTTGGGTATTTCCTGGCCTTTGTATATCACTTTCACCCTTATTTTTCCTTTGGGGTAGACTTTTTGCCCCGTGTACGTCTTCAAGACAATGGCCTAGAAATTCAGTATAGCCACTTTTGGGGCGGTAAAGTCGGGCGGCCGCTAAAGTTTGCGCCCGCCGGAAAGTGGAGGCCACTTCGCCGATATTCAGTAGCTTTGGCCAAGGAGTTTGCTCGAGCGCTAAAACTGGCGATGCACGGCTATCTTTAAGCGCTAAGCCGGCGGTGCAGACTGATACCGCCGAGGCCGGGCGCAGCACAGGTGTGGTCATGTTTTGATTGACAGCAGACACCCTGGCGCCGGCCAGCTCTTAAAGGGGGAAGGGTCGACTTGGTCTGCTGCCACGCCCTGGATACTGCAGCCCTCCAGCTAGGCCTAAACACTGCTGCTGGAGAGAAATAGCACCAGGAAGGATGCAGAGGGCCCGTGAGCGAGCGCAGCGCTTCTCTGCCCATGATTTAAAGGTGCTGGTTAGGGCTTTGGAGAAGAGAAGCCATATCTTGTTCCCGGACAGTGGCAAGAAGCCTCCCAAGAGGGTGTACAGGAGAGCCTGGAGGGAAATCGCCCAGAGGGTCACAGCCAACAGCGATGTCCCCAGGACTGGTGTCCAATGCCGGAAAAAGTTTAACGACCTCACTCGGATTGTCAAGGTGAGTACCCTTTCCAGTGTCCTCCTCATCCTTGCATGTGCACCTCACATTATGGGCAAAGGGACCTCAAAGGCCTAATGGCCAGCCCTCATCCAGCAGCTATGGCACTGGCATGAACATCAATTGCACTTTCTGCACTTTACACACTGGCGAAGCTATTCGACCATGGGAGGCAGTGCACACAACAACAGGGCACCACACTGGCCAAGCTATTCGACCATGGGAGGCAGTGCACACAACAACAGGGCACCACACTGTACTTAGAGGCCGTCCTTTCTCTTGCAGGCCAAGCTGGCCCAGAATCTGAAGAGCCGGACTGTCACCGGGGGAGGCCGTGCCCAGTTCCAGCAGCTCAGTGACCTGGAGGAGCGCGTGGGTCGAGTCATGGGTGCCCGGGTGATTGGCCCCGTTGCAATTGGAGATGCCGACCCTGTGCTGGGCCCCAATGGTAAGGACATGACCTTTTGGACCTCTCTCGTTCCCCTTGCGCTTCAGATCTACATCCTTTGCCACTGTCCGACCAATGCGCAGAATGCCACCACTCACGCCTCCCTCGCTGATGCCCTGTCCTCACTCTAAAGCTACTCTTGTGCCTTCCTGCTTTCAGCTGGTGAGGAGGAGGTCCCTGAAGCTGCGAGTGTCAGTCCCTCAGAAGAGGAGGACGAGGAGGAGCAAGAGGAAGGCGGCACATCGGGGGAACCCTCATCCGCGCCAGGGGATGGCAATGGAGGGGACACGTCTTCCCTGGAGGAGAGCCAGGGGGAAGTGTTGCAGGGGGGTGTAGCTCCTGTGCCCAGTGGCGTCCAGCCACGCGGGAAGGGTCGGGCAGCTCGGCTGCCTTCTCCCCAGAGGGGGGAAGTGTTGCAGGGGAGTGTAGCTCCTGTGCCCAGTGGCGTCCAGCCACGCGGGAAGGGTCGGGCAGCTCGGCTGCCTTCTCCCCAGAGGGGGGAAGTGTTGCAGGGGAGTGTAGCTCTTGTGCCCAGTGGCGTGCAGCCACGCGGGAAGGGTCGGGCAGCTCGGCGGCCTTCTCCCCAGAGGGGGGAAGTGTTGCAGGGGAGTGTAGTTGCTGGGCCCAGTGGCATGCAGCCATGCGGGAAGGGTCGGGCAGCTCGGCGGCCTTCTCCCCAGAGGGAGAGTCCGGCCTCCAGTCCGGAGACGGTCCTCGCCCAGGAGGTGCGCCTCCTTGATCAAATGTCCGCGGACTCGGATCGTCGGCACACCGAGTTCATGGGGGTTGTGGCATGGTTGCCTGAGGCCATTGAGTCCCTGGCTCATAGTGTGTCCGATTTCGGGGCCTCACAGGCCAGGGGTTTCGAACAACTCGCGGCAGCACAGGCCAGGGGTCTCGAACAATTCGGGGCATCACAGGACACGAGTCAGGCACAATTCGGGGCATCACAGGACGCGAGTCGGGCCGAATTCGGGGCATCACAGGGCGCGAGTCGGGCCGAATTCAGGGCAGCACAGGACGCGAGTCGGGACGACTTCAGGGCAGCACAGGCAGCGAGTGGACAGTTGATCAGTGGTGCCGTGCAGTCACTGGCTGGTCTGATGCGGGCACAGACCAGGGCAGTACGGGCACTCACTGCTGCCACACTCACTGTGTCACGCATACATCGCCAGGGCACCCGCCGCGCTGCAGCAGCACAGCGGTCTGGCCTTCACCAGATTGCTGCGCTTGCTGCAGTGCCAGCCCGGCCGAGTGCCAGTGTCTCTGGCAACCAGCGAGCGCCTGGCATCAGCCAGCTTGCCCCCATTGCTGCAGCCGCCACTGCCACTCCCCCAGCAAAGCTGTGACGAGCTGCTGGAGAGACTGATGCTGCCCAGCCACAGCTGCAGCAGTCAGCAGCCGGCCCCTCGAGGGCCAGAGCTCGTCTAGGCCGACCCCCAAGGGCATCTGCCGTCACGCAATGTGCCCCTCAGGAGCCTTCCCCCAGCCTTGCAACACCCACAAGGCCCAGGTTGAGGCGGAGCAGCAGGTCGGCCAGGGGCCGGAAAAGGCTGGACAAGGACTCGCCCTCTCGGCACACAAAGTAGAGTGTGTTGGCAAATGTTTTTTTATATGGGGGTGCTTGTGCTGTCTATGGGGGGGGTTCTTTTGGTAAGGCCGAGGGTGAAGGCCATTTGGATGGACAAGTTTTGTTATTCCTCCCCAGGTTGTGGGAGTGAGATATGTTTTTGACTGTTTTTTGGGGGTGTTGTGTGTTTTTGGGTTTCATGTGGGAAGGGCCCTGAGTTTGTTCAATAAAGCTTTTTCTTTATTCAGCTTGTCTATGTGTGATGTTTCAAGTGGTTGTTGCGTTAACCGGCTGAGGGCTTGCGGAGCGGCTGCATGCATGTGCCTTCATTGCCACAAGCCATTCCCTGACAGGGGGCCTAGAAGTGTCGTTCAATAAGCCGCCGACGGACGGCCCTTGGACCTTGTGGCTCCCTCCTGGGCTGGTGCTCCTCCTCCTCCTCCTCCTCCTCCTCCTCATGGTCCTCCTGCTCGTCCTCCTGAGGTGGTGGTCCAACGTGAGGTGGCAGTGCCTGAGTCCTGCGGATAGCCAGGTTGTGCAGCATGCAGCAAACGACGACGAACTGGGAGACTCTATCCGGCAAATACTGCAGAGATCCGCCGGAGCGATCCAGGCAGCGGAACCGTTGCTTGAGGACGCCAATCGTTTGCTCTATGATGTTCCTTGTGGCTTGATGGCTTTCGTTGTATGCCTCCTCAGCAGGGGTCCTGGGCGCGCGGAGCGGGGTCATGAGCCATGTACACAAAGGATAGCCTTTGTCCCCGATAAGCCATCCTCTTGGGGGAGGCTGTGCCTGGAACATGTCAGCCACAGTAGTCTGGCGCAGGATAAATGCATCGTGGCTGCTGCCTGGAAAGCAGGCATTGACAGCTAGGATGCGCTGCCTGTGGTCACACACCAGCTGTACATTGAGGGAATGGTAGCCCTTCCGGTTGCGGTAATCCTCGGCATTGTCGATAGGTGCCCGCAAAGCCACATGCGTGCAGTCAATGGCGCCCTGCACCATGGGGAAGTCGGCGATCCTCGCAAATCCGACTGCACGCTGCTCCTGCCTCTCTAGGGTCATGGGGAAGGAGATGAATTGGTGTCTCCTTGTGAAAAGGGCATCGGTGACCTGCCGGATGCAGCGATGCACGGCGAACTGGGAGATGTTAGCTATGTCCCCAGCAGCGGCTTGGAAGGAGCCGCTTGCATAAAAGTTCAGAGCCACCGTGACCTTCACTTCCACCGACAGAGACGTCCTGCACATCAGCTGTGGATGCAGATCTCTGTGAAGCAGCTGGCAGATCTCTGCAACCACCTCCCTTCTGAAGCGCAGCCTCTTAACACACTGCGCGGCAGTCATGTTGAGATAGGACACCTGCTGGCGGTATTCCCTGAGTGGGTAAGGCCTACGTTGCCGACGCCTGATGGCCCCTCTGCGTCTAGGCATGGCTGCCCCTCTCACACAGCGTCTGCGAGCCCTTCGCACATAATGCTGGAACTGAGGGTTGGAACCCCATGCAGCCCCCATAATATACTTGCAAACAGTGAAATCACAATGAGTCAAATTTCCAAGCTCTGGCCAGAAGCCAAAAATACCTCTCCTATGTTGGCCCAAATCAGTAAGGTCTCTTCCTTGGTCTCTGTCCAGAAATCCGTTGCACTAAAGTCATTGCAGCAAAATGGCTGGCCTTTATAGTTCAGTCTAAGTGCCCTTTAATTAGCGCTCCCCAAGGCCCGCAGGGCCTCTGCTGCGTTCCACTTCACAGTTCTTAACAGCGCCATGCCCACATTGGGCGGGCGCCACTGAAGTTCCGGTTTGGGGCGCACAAACGGCGTTGCACGACGAAATGACGTCATAAGTTGCGCGCGCAGCTGAGCGCGCACAAACACTTTGCGCCGGCGCTAAATGTCTACTGAAGTTGGGCGTAGGCGCAGATCATTCTGCGCCCGGCCGCTAAGTGCCTAGCGCTCGAGATCTACTCCTCTTATGGCGCTAACGGCTGGCGAACGCAACTGAATTTCTAGGCCAATCTCTGTAGCTTTCAAGGGTATATGTGAAAATAGCCGCTTGTAGTCCCTGTTAGGGCTGATCCTGTGTCCAATTCCATTTTCACTTGGACTCCGTCTATCTTGAGTGTGACCCAGATAGTCTGGTGATCCTCCATTTTGGTTACCTTATGTAGTTTCAGACAACCCAGCTCCTTGCTTCCGGAGTCTGTATCACTTTTCTGTTCATCTGAACTACTGTCCATCACTTATGTACCTTTTTGTACTTCTCCTGTGGAGATTTCTTGCTGTTGGTTTTCTTCCCTGACCTGCAGACTCTTGCTATGTGTCCTGCTTTTCCACACTGTCTGCACACTTGGTCCTTGAATCAACAATCCTTCTGGTCGTGTGTTGTTCTGCCGCAGCGATAACACGTCCCTGTTCCATATGACATTTCATTGGTGCCATATTCTTGCGGTCTCCGTTGTATCTCTGCAGCGCCCCTTGTGGCTGCTTCGTGTGATACTGCCATGCTGAAAGCCTTGTCCAGCGTAAGATCCTTTTCTGATAGAAGCCGTTTCTGGGTTCCTTCACTTTGAAGCCCACACACAAACTTATCCCTTAACGTATCTGCTAGTCCCACTCCAAACTGGCAGTGTTTCGATAGCTTGCGCAGTTCCGTTAAGTACTCAGCATTACTTTCATCTTTATGCTGGTTCCTTTTGTGGAACTTAAATCTTTCTGCTATCAGCAGCGGTGTGGGGTTTAAGTGGTCCTGTAGGATTTCTACTATGCTTTCGAAATTCTTATCCACAGGCTTCTCTGAGGTTATTGGTTTTGCAGTAAGCCGTAAGTTTTTGCACCCATGGAATTTAACAAAACCAGTGCTTTCCTAGCATCTGGCACTTCATTCGCCCTGCAGTACACCTCAATGCGTTCCACATATGTCGCTCAAAATTCGACTTCATTGTCGAATGTAGAGATACTGCCACTCTTCGGCATCCCTGGGTGTGATTTAACTGTCAAAAATGGCGTCTCCCGCGCTCTCCCTTCTTCTCCGCTGGCACAAAATGGCGTCTCCCTTGCTTTCCTTTCTTCCCGCGCTCGCCCGTCTTCTCCGCTGCGGCTTCTAAAAATGGCGTCTCCCGCGCTCTTCCTTCTTCTCCGCAGCTCAATGGCATCTCCTGCGCTCTCCCTTCTTCTCCCCGTGGACACTGTTCAGCCCTTGAGCCCTGGCTGTGCTCTGCGCGTTTTCCTGTGCGCCTTTCCCGTTTCCACGACTCGGTCCTGAACCCGGCTGCTGCTTTACCCTCTCTCTCTATGTTTTGTTTTTCCTCGACGCCGCTCGGTTTTCAGCCCCCGGCTGCGCCCTGTGCGCTTCACCCTCTTTCTTACCCAGTCGACGCTGCTCGGCTTTTTCTCTGCCGTCGGTCGGCTCCAGCCGCCGCTGTCCGGGAAGGGTCTGCGCTGTACCTGTTGCCAGTCTGTTGCTGGATCGTCATGGCTGGGGAACCAAGCCCGGCTCTCAACAGCCTCCCCTGCGATGTTCACTCTCTGCCGGACAACTGGGCGGTTGCTCGTGGTCGACGCCCGTGCTTCTGGCCGTGACTTTCTTCCACCGCCCTCCTGGAGCGAATCCTCGAAGGGAAATGCAGAGTTGCAGGTAGATTCGAATCGACACTCGTCGCCACTGTTAGATCCGTGATTCTGAGAGTATGATGTTTTCCAATAACGACACGGATGCTGTAACTTAACAATCAACAGGTGTTTACTGGAGTAGGGTAGTCTCAAGACTGGGAGTACAGAGGCATGCTCAAGGCTTATATACAGGTGTGGTCACTGCCGGTACTACAGTATACAGGAGCTGTAAAAGTAGTTCTCTCTTAAAGGTACATACACTACAGACGTCCATGGTGAAAAGGAGGCGGTTGGGGCCAGGAAACTGGAAACTGTTAAAATGACGGAGGGCGTCGGAAGAGTCGTGAATGTAAGTGGGGAGAGACTGGCCAAGGGCAGACAATGTCGCTGGCAGGTCCCGACCCAGCTGCTGTCTCCATCCCGGCCTCTGAAATAAACTTACCGTGATTGGGCTTGTCCAGCCCACCCAGCGTGTTTCCCAGCCAATTAGAGGAAGCAGGTCTGGTGACATCATTTGATGACGCATCATCAGCCAGTTCCCTTAAATGGACCATAGCCAACTTTCTTTTGACAGTTGTGCAACAAGACCTGGACGACATTCAGGCTTGGGCTGATAAGTGGCAGGTAACATTCACACCACAGAAGTGCCAGGCAATGACTATCTCCAACAAGCAAGAATCTAACCACCGCCCTATGACATTCAACGGCATTACCATCACCGAAACCCCCACCATCAATATCCTGGGTGGTCACCATTGACCAAAAACTTAACTGGACCAGCCACATAAAAACTGTGGCAACAAGAGCAGGCCAAAGGCTAGGTAGTCAGTGGCGAGTTTCTCACCTCCTGACTCCCCAAACACTTTCTACCATCTACAAGGCACAAGTAAGGAGTGTGATTGAATACTCTCCACTTGTTTGGATGAGTGCAGCTCCAACAACACTCAAGAAGCTCAACACCATCCAGGACAAAGCAGCCCGCTTGATTGGCACCCCATCCACCACATTAAACATTCACTCCCTCCACCACTGGCGTACCGTGGCTGCAGTGTGTACCATCTACAAGATGCATTGCAGCAACTTGCCAAGGCTTCTTCGGCAGCACCTCCCAAACCTGCGATCTCTACCACCTAGAAGGACAAGGGCAGCAGGCGCATGGGTACACCACCACCTGCAAGATCCCCTCCAAGTCACACACCATCCTGACTTAGAAGAATATCCTCAATCCATCCTCCCCAATCCCATGAGCCCTAATCTTGTGTAACAACCTCTTATGTGTCACCTTATCGAATGCCATCTGAAAATCCAAATATACTACATCCACTGGTTCCCCCTTATCTACCCTGTCAGTTACACCCTCAAAAAACGCTAATAGATTCGTCAAACACGATTTCCCTTTCATAAAACCATGTTGACTTTGCCCAATCATGTTATGATTTTCCAACTGCCCTGTTACCACCTCCATAATAATAGATTCTAGCATTTTCCCTACTACTTGTCTCAGATTAACCAGCCAAACATTCCCTGTTTTCTGTCTCCCTCCTTTCTTCAACAGCGGGTTAACATTTGCCTCCTTAAAAGAAAACTCTTTGGCCAAACTTTTGGTTACTCCTCGTAACGTCTCCTTCTTTGGCTTGGCATCCATTTTATTGTCTGATTGCACCTGTGTGAAGCACCTCAGGACAATTTCTGACATTAATGGCTCAATATAAATATAAGCAGTTGTGAGTGTTATTGTACACGGCATAGATAAACGCCCTATTATAACAGTGAACCCTCTGACTCACCGAGAGCTAAGTCACAGGAGACCTCATAATCGCTCAAAGGTTGCAGTGCTGTGAAAGAAAACAAGACAGTCGGCTGCCCGAAGTGATAAAATTACTGCTCACAATGGTCTCACTTTCACTATTATATCTGATGATGAATTTAGCAACCATTTCAGTATCAAAATTCATATAGGAAAGATTACCTCAAACGTCCACAGGATGGGTTACATAGAAGATAGGAGCAGGAGTAGGCCATTCGGCCCCTCGAGCCTGTTCTGCCATTTAATGAGATCATGGCTGATCATCCAAATTCAGTACCCTGTCCCTGCTTTCTCCCCATATCCCCACCTAACTATTCAACTATGCAGCCTTCACACTCCCTATCACTGTGATGCTATGAAAACAACTTACAAGGGAGGGCCCTTGGTCTTGCCACCTCACTCCATCTTTGTCTCCTTCTAAGCATCTATGCTATGGATTCTCTACACTCACTCCTTCATTCTCACTCAAACTCCACTTGTCTCCCTCATTGCAGGAAAAGAGAGCCCACAATAAGAGGGAAAGAGCGAGGACAGGAGGAGGGCCACCCTCAGTAGCCCAGCTCACCCCCTGGGAGGAGGCGGTCCTGGAGATCGTGGGAGTGGAGGACGATGCGCAAGTGGGGGACGGACAGACGGGTGCATCACAGCAAGCTGGTGACAGAATAGTTTTCCATCTCTCTCATTGACATTGCATGAATCGCTGAAAATGATTCTGAAGCTCTAACAGATGGACCTATGATCATCTGTAATATGCAATGTGCATGTAACCTTGGCATCACATCTCTGACTCTTTCCTTTACTCCCCCACAGGACCATCAACAGCATTCGTCCCCACTAGCCAGGAGGAAGAGCATGAGCCTCCAGACTCCTCAGAGGAAGCTGCAACCTCTGAGGGCACAGCGTCAGCAGAATTCAGCGCACCCTGCACCAGCGCAGACACTCACACCTCGGTGGGACCTTCGCGAGATAGAGTAGAGTTGTCACCTGGTGTATCACAGCTCACAAGTGAGCATCAGCAGATGGTGGAGACAGGGACAGCAGTGGACAGTCCTCGCCGGAGGGTGCAGGACTCTGCCAGCTCGGCTCAGCTGCATGTCGACCCTCTGCCTCTGGGTCCATCCACAAGATCAGTGGTGCTGGAACTCCAGGAACAGATGCAGGGTCGCTGCGAGTGTGGAGCGAATGGAGGAGTCCATTGCGAACATGAGCAGAGCCTTTGTTGAGTCATTGGTACATGAACGCATCACCATGGAAAGGATGGCAACCTCCATGGAGGTGATAAGTCGCCAGAGTGCAGAAAACATGGTGAGTGTTCTGAATAGAATGACATCTCTGGAGGAGTGATGGTCATCTATTGAACAGAGAAACCAGACCTTCATGGAAGTCCTTCTAAGTAGGACTGCCAGTGCAGATACAGGTCCCCAATGCCCCCCTGATGTGCAGCAAGGTGCTCTCAAGCCACTTGCAAGCGTTGAGGGGGACCTGACCCATGAGAGGGAAGTTGGTGGCAGACATCAAGGAAGTGGGGGCTCCTCTCCAAGTGCTCACACTTCCATGCCACTGCAGAGCCCTCGGTCAGAGCCCCACCAGAGTCCCCACCCAACTGAGATCGGCGTCGCAAGCCCTGCACAGCCGCAGGAGCAGCAGACTGTTGGCGAGCCCTCACAGGTTCGCAACCCCAGAGGACGCCCGCCAAAGGTGTCGAGACAGGAGCAGCAAGAAAGTGAGCAAGGGGCCTCCACATCTGCTGAAGCCACAGGGGAAGCACTACATAGGAGCACGCGTAAGAGAAAGATACTGCACAAATAGTCACAAGGGTAGTCACTTGGGTGAAATTTGATGTTTTATGTTAAAAAGCCATCAGATGGTTACTGTAAATAAAAAATCTGATGACTACTGCTGCAGTTGTGGCGTGTGTCATTTCACTAATGGGACTTCCACATTGAGGGCTTAGGATTACTTGGTATATGCCTCAGTTGAGGAAGCGCTCAGTGAAGGTGGCAAGAGGGATTTCCCAGGAGGTCACACTGGAGATGGGTGTCAGGCTGCAGACTTCCACAGCTGTGGTTACGCCTTCTAAATGTTCCCCCAGACCTGAGACAACAAAGTCCTGCCACCTGCAAATGATGACCGATCAAATATCCTATTTAATGGTGGAGCTGCAGCTAATAGTCAGCAATCTAATTGTGCTCCCGCCAGGTTTCACCGTCGTGTTTCAGAGCAGGCGTGCTTCATGTCGGAAAAGGGTTAAAATCAACAAGGCCTTTCAAAATGGGATAATAGAGGCAATTTAGTGCTTGTTAACGGCCTTAATGGCCTATCCCGCCTCTTGGAGGCGGGACGGAGACTGGAGCAGTAAACACGATTTCTTGAAAATTCTGCTTCCTCCTCTTCTGTGTCTTCCTCTTTCCTCTGTGAACAAATGCTGTAAATCTGAAATGACAGCATAAAATAATGGAAATACTCAGCAGGTCAGCCAGCATCTTGTTCTGAGACGTGAGCTCTGTTTCTCTCTCCACGGATGTTGCCTGACCTGCTGAATATTTGCAGCATTTTCTGTCTTCTCAGAGGCCTTCCTTCACCATCCGAGGCCTTGAAAGCATCCAGCAGCACTTCCTACACACTTAAAAAAACTTTTAACATCTATTGCAGCAAGCCACTACTTCAGTAAAATCAAAAAAAAACAGTCAAAAGCTTGGATGCAAACTTATCTGAAAGATGTGTGTGTCCCTTCAAGAGGAGCTGATGGTGCCTCTGTCAGTCTGCTTGTGTGCTGGGTTTACCTAGCATGCTTAGGACCAGCACTGAACTCAGCACTAGGGTCATAAGAACATAAGAAATAGGAGCAGGAGTAGGCCATTTGGCCCCTCGAGTCTGCGTAATTTGTCCCTGAAAACACAGGAGCTGAAGCTCATGCCATTCAAAGTTCCAATCAACGCACTTTCTGCATAAAGGATGGGATACCTCCTAGGGTGCTGAGGGAAGTAAGGGTAACAATTGCGGAGGGGCTGGCCACAATCTTCCAATCCTCCTTAGATACGGGGGTGGTGCCCGAGGACTGGAGGATCGCAAATGTTACACCCTTGTTCAAAAAGGGGGAGAAGGATAAACGTGGCAATTACAGACCAGACAGTTTAACTTTGGTGGTGGGGAAGCTTTTAGAAACAATAATCTGGAAAAAAAATGAACAGCCACTTGGACAAGCTTGGCCTAATACAGGAGAGTCAGCACAGATTTGTTACGGGCAAATCGTTTTTGACCAACTTGGTTGAGTTTTTTGGTGAGGTAGCTGGGAGGGTGCATCAGGGCAGTGCAGCTGATGTTGTGTATATGGACTTTCAAAAGGCGTTTGATAAATTACCACATATTCGGCTTGTTAGCAAAATTGAAGCCCATGGGATAAAGGGGGCAGTAGCAGCATGGATACAAAATTGGCTAAGGGATAGTAAACAGACCTTTGTGGGAGTGGCTATTTTTCAGACAGGAGGGAGGTATACAGTGGTGTTCCCCAAGGCTCAGTACTAAGACCACTGCTGTTTTTGATGTACATTAATGACTTGGACTTGGGGGTACAGGGCACAAATTTGAAATTTGTAGTTGACACAAAACTTAATACTGCAGTGTAGTAAACAGTGAGGAAGATAGTAGTAAATTCAAGAAGACACAGACAGGCTGGTGGAATGGACGGACACATGGCAGATGAAATTCAATGCAGAAAAGTGTGAGGTGATACATTTTGGTAGGAAGAATGAGAGGCAATACCCTAACTCGCACCAAGTCCCATATAACCATCACCCCTGTGCTCTCTGATCTACATTAGCTTCCGGTCCGGCAACACCTTGATTTTAAAATTTTCATCCTTGTGCTCAAATCCCTCCATGGCCTCACCCCTCTGGTTTTCCTGTAACCGCCACCAGCCCTACAACCCTCCGAAATCTCTGCGGTCCTCCAATTCTGTCCAAACCCCATGTCCTTCGCCCCTACCATTGGCGGTCGTGCCTTCAGCTGTCTGGGCCCTAATCTCTGAAATTGCCTCCGCCTCCCTCTCCTCCTTAAAACCTACCTCTTTGACCGAGCTTTTGGTCGCCTGCCCTAATGTCTCCATCTTTGCCCTGTGTCAATTTTGGTCTGATGATGCACCTGTAAAGCGAGGCGAAGGCGCTGTATAAAATGCAGTTGATGTTGCTGTTGTTGCTTGGTGTCTGTATTGTTTACATTCCCCACAGGATCTGTGTGAAATCAATGGCTCTGTGGTAAGGTTTTTCCACTTAAGAACTGTGATCGCATGTTTACAAATGGCCCAAGGAGAAGTGACTTTGTTGTTTTAATATATCGAGGAGATTAATACTTTAAATATACTGTTTGCATGCTGAACACTATTCCTTTATCTGGTCTATGTTTAATAAGTTGGTTATTAAACACAGGACAGGTTATTACATGACATGGCAGCCAATTTACACAGCAAGCCCCCACAAACAGCAATGAGATAAATGACCAGATCATCTGTTTTTACTGATCTTGATTGAGGGATCAATATTGGCCCAGGACACCAGCTTATAGCCTGTAAATCATGGTGTGTGACATCATTGTACAATTGCTCACCATATTTGACTCAAATTCTTCTGCCTGCCATTTTGGTGGAGGTGTTCACCTGCGTTTCAAAATTATTCGCACCTCCATTAAGATAGAAAAATCAGAAATTTGATTTGAACACAGAAAACTTGCCCAGTAACACTGCACACTGTACTTTGCTGCTTGGTTTTTATGCTCGAGTCTCTGAAGTGGCATCTCCATCAAAATGGCAGGCACAGGCTATAAGCTTTACCGTAAATTAACAAATGACCATTGATGTGCCTCAATGAATCCGAGACTCAACGTTAACAGAGCAAAGCAAGGCTTTTATTAACTCAGAAAGTAATACACAGTGGAGAAGTGTCTCTCATCCAGAGATCTGCTGTACTGCCTGTGAGACACGCTGGGGCCTGCTTAAGTAGGGGCCAGGTATGGGCGGAGCCCTACACACAATACAATACAGGTAAGGAAATGAAACTGAAACTAAACTCCCCTGCTTGTCACAGTCACAGGCACAATCAAACACAGAGAATACAGAGTGCCTGATGAATGGCATATTTCATCACAACCATAAAATGCTGTGCGGAATCCTTGCTATCCTAACAGCAGCTGTCCCGTAACAAACATGCGCAAGTTGTTAGCCTACCGTTGTTTCAAAGTTTTCAAATGCAATTAACTGTGCCTTTTCCTCAAATTATACTCATGTTCAACAGAATCTCCCCTTCCTGGATGATTTTGTCTTGGAACGCAGAAATAGGCCAGACCAGATCAGACCAGACCAGGCGCATTGTTCCCGGGTCACAAGACAACATGGTCAGTGGGTCGCACTCTCGCCTCGGAGTCAGGAGGTCGTGGGTTCAAGTCTCGCTCCAGAGACTAGAGCGCAAAAATCCAGGCTGACACTCCAGTGCAGTGCTGAGGGAGCGCCACACTGTCGGAGGTGCCGTCTTTCAGATAAGAGGTTAAACCGAGGCCCCGTCTGCTCTCTCAGGTGGACGTTAAAAGATCCCATGGCACTATTTCGATGAAGAGCAGGGGAGTTCTCCCCGGTGTCCTGGACAATATTGCTCCCTCAAGAAGCGTCAGTAAAACAGATTATCTGGTCATTTATCACATTGCTGTCTGTGGGAGCTTGCTGTGCGCAAATTGGCTGCTGCGTTTCCTACAGCACGGTGGCATAGTGGTTAGCACTGTTGCCTCACAGCGCCAGGGACCCGGGTTCAAATCCGGCCTCGGGTGACTGTCTGTGTGGAGTTTGCACATTCTCCCCGTGTTTGCGTGGGTTTTCTCCGGGTGCTCCGGTTTCCTCCCACAGTCCAAAGATGTGCGGGTTAGGTTGATTGGCCATGATAAATTGACCCTTAGTGTTAGGGGGATTAAATACGTGGGGTTACGGGGATAGGGTGGGATATGTGTTGATGTAGGGGTTACGGGGATCGGGTGGGATATGTGTCGGTGCAGGCTCGATGGGCCGAAATGGCCTCTATCTGCACTGTGGGGTTTCTGTGATTCTGTGATTACAACAGTGACTACACTTCAAAAGTACTTCATTGGCTGTAAAGTGCTTTGGGACGTCTGGTGGTCGTGAAAGGCACTATATAAATGCAAGTCTTTCTTTTCTGAGGCACAAATAGGATTTCTGTCATTAGTTTTCTGTAGTTTAAGTAAGATTGATAAGGCTGTATTAAATGTGGCATCAACCTGCTGGGACTCAAGGACACCTGGCTGAAACTTCCTTTGGTCTGTGCCAGGTTAGTCCATGAATGGTCAATGCATTTGATTGGCTATAATGCAAATACTCTTGCCATTGTAAGATTGAGTAAGAGCACTTTCTGTGAAATTTAAACTGACTTTCAATTGAATGGACTAAACTCTTGTCAACTTATTCAATGCGGATGTCCTTCTTTTGAATTCACAGCAACAGTGCAGGATCCCCTGCCACACAGCAACAGTGCAGGAACCCCTGCCATGCAGCAACAGTGCAGGAACCCCTGTCATGCAGGAACAGTGCAGGAACCCATGCCACGCAACAACAGTGCAGGAATCCATGCCACACAGCAACAGTGCAGGAATCCCTGCCATGCAGCAACACTGCAGGTACCCCTGCCACACAGCAACAGTGCAGGAACCCATGCCACATGGCAACAGTGCAGGAACCCATGCCACATGGCAACAGTGCAGGAATCTCTGCCACACAGCAACAGTGCAGGAATCCCTGTCGTGCAGCAACAGTGCAGGAAACTCTGCCACACAGCAACAGTGCAGGAACCCATGCCACACGGCAACAGTGCAGGAACCCCTGCCATGCAGCAACAGTGCAGGAACCCATGCCACACGGCAACAGTGCAGGAACCCCTGCCATGCAGCAACAGTGCAGGAACCCATGCCACACGGCAACAGTGCAGGAACCCCTGCCATGCAGCAACAGTGCAGGAACCCATGCCACACGGCAACAGTGCAGGAACCCATGCCACACGGCAACAGTGCAGGAACCCATGCCACACGGCAACAGTGCAGGAACCCATGCCACACGGCAACAGTGCAGGAACCCCTGCAACGCAGCAACAGTGCAGGAACCCATGCCACACGGCAACAGTGCAGGAACCCCTGCCATGCAGCAACAGTGCAGGAACCCATGCCACACGGCAACAGTGCAGGAACCCCTGCCATGCAGCAACAGTGCAGGAACCCATGCCACACGGCAACAGTGCAGGAACCCATGCCACACGGCAACAGTGCAGGAACCCATGCCACACGGCAACAGTGCAGGAACCCCTGCAACGCAGCAACAGTGCAGGAACCCATGCCACACGGCAACAGTGCAGGAACCCCTGCCATGCAGCAAGAGTGCAGGAACCTGCAGCACATCCCGTTCCTACAGTTCAAGCCCACTCCACAAATTCTCTTTTGATGTGCCCAACAAAAACATCCACTGCCCAAACAAGCTCTTATTCCTTGAGATCAGAACCATGCAAGTGAGGTGGTCAGTTCTGATGAAAGGTCATCGAGCTGAAACGTTAACTCTGTTTCTCTCTCCACAGATGCTGCCTGACCTGGTGAGTATTTCCAGCATTTTCTGGGGAGGGGGGGAGGGGGTTCAGATTTCCAGCATTCACAGTATTTTGCTTTTGCAAAAGAGGTGAGGCTAGCCTGCCTCAGGAGAATGATAAACACTTTCATTATTGCTGCATTAGCACACCTACATCTCACACGACGTGAGAATACGGATAATATCTCCCACATCAGGGCCCTTTTCATAACCGTTTAATCGACAAAAGACTTTCATTCATGAGCAGAGTTATTCACAGAAGCAACAGGAATGGATAGACACTGATGACAACACTCACACCTCTGAGTCAGAAGGTTGTGGGTTCAAGTTCCACTCCAGAGACTTGAGTACTGAGGGAGTGCTGCACTGTCAGAGGTGCCATCTTTCAGATGAGGCGTTAAACCGAGGCCCCGTCTGCTCTCCCAGATGTAAAAGATCCCGCGGCACTATTTTGAAGAAGAGCAGGGGAGTTCTCCCCGGTGTCCTGGGGCCAATATTTATCCCTCAACCAACATCACTAAAACAACAGGTTATCTGGACATTATCTCATTGCTGTTTGTGGGAGCTTGCTGTGCGCAATTGGCTGCCACGTTTCCTACATTACAACAGTGACTACACTCCAAAAGTATTTCATTGTCTGTGAAGTGCTTTGGGATGTCCTGAGGTCGTGAAAGGCACTATATAAATGCAAGTCTTTCTTTCTATCAAACAGTCGACACAGCACAGAAGGCGGCTATTCGGCCCATCATTGTGTCTGCTTACCAGGTTTCAGATATGATCCCTTATCGGTTGGCATGAAATGGAGCAATCAACACCGATTATGTCCATCCTTGACAAAAAGGTTGGGACCTATATCGAGAGAAGCTTAAGGTGAGATTAAATATTCAAAATTATGAAGGGTTTTGATGGAGAAGATATAGCATGAAGGGAGTCACCATCAAATCTGGGAGCTGCCTTTGGTCTTGAAGCAGTCATTTTCAGATGTGCCACACCGAGAAGCAGCAGAATAGGATTGATCAACAACAAGGCCGCATGGGCCCCTTTAATGCAGCTGGCTGAAAGACGTCAGCAGACCCGAACCCACTGATTGGGCCGGGTATCGCGCACGACTGGCCTAATCAGCCCACTTAAGCAAAAATCGTAATTTCAGGGCGGCTGAAAGCAGCAGTGGGACCGGAACCCGCCGAACATCAAAGCCGCCTCCAACCCGCCTCCGCTCGGAAAATCGCAGCCTTAGTCACAGTGAACAGCGTGCCAGGATCATTACCTGCTTTTTAGTTCATGGGATCCTTTGAAGTGACAATTTCACGATTAGGTTATATGGTAAAGATTTTGTCAGCTTGTTTGTTTTTTCTGATCACTGTAAGCCAGCTGTCTAATTTGGCTGTCGATGTGAGACATTAGCGCACTGCGTTAAAAAAGGGCCTCTGTTATTCCAGAACTTTGGACTTTATTGTAAAATTGTATTTATAAGGATAATTATGTGGTCATTTCCAAGATACAGTTAAATAAAACAGTAGTGACTCCGCTCTCCTGTACTAAATGTCACAAAGCAGTTCACAAACAATGATAAACTTTGTGAAGTGCAGTCCCTGTTGGCAAATATGTTTGTTCAGTTCACAGCAAGCTCCCACTAACAGCAATGATGAGCAGTTAATCATTTCCTGGAGATGTTGATTGAGGGAGGAATAATAGCCAAGGCGCAAGGAGAATTTTCCACTTTTCTACAAATACTGCCCAGGGATCTTGATGTCCACCCGGACAGGGGAAAGGGGCCTTAGTTCAATGACTCCCTGAAAGCCGGCACCTCCGGCAAAGCAGCACCTCCCTCAGTACCGTCCTGAAGTGTTAGCCTGGACTAGCTGTTCAACTCACTCTGACTGAGGGTAAGAGCGCTACCGTTGAGCCAAGCTGACACATACAAGATCACCTGTGACTGCTCTCAGACTTTCCAGTGATAGGCGGGAGGAGAGCAGAGACGGAAGCGAGGGACTAACTCCATTCAATGATTGCAATGAAGAAATCCTCTACTTAGAAATACAGTAAAAGAGGCAAATGAGGTATGGAATAAGAAAAATAAAACTACAAAAGCTGGGAAAACACAACAGGTCTGTCAGCATCTGTAGAGAGAAAAGACCAGTTAACAATTAGGGGATAAATCTGATTCAAAACCGTTTTGCTGTGTAGTTCCAGCATTTATTGTTTTGATTTAAATTCACAGTTTAGTGAGCTGAGAATATGTCAGATCTGCTGGGAGATTCACTGCCACAAGCCAGTACTTAAATGGCTGAGGACAAAAAAAGAATTAATGAAAGCAAACTATAACCAACATATTTAATGTACGCCTTCCAAATTTGCTGGAGAGTGTAACTCTGTCTGTGCAGGGATTTGAGCAAGAGCTGGTGATTACAGCGCAGGAAAAATTCACCAAATTTAACTTTACCTACACCCCAAATAAGCAAACTTAGAGGCATACAGCACAGAAGGAGGTCATTCGGCCCATCGTGTCTGTACTGGTTCCTTGAAAGAGCCAGCCCATTAATCCCACTCCCCCGCTCTTTCCCCATACATTATTTCCTTTTCAAGTCTTTACCCAATTCCACTTTTGAAAGTTACGATTGAATCTGCTTCCACCGCCCTTTCTGGCAGTGCATTCTGGATCACAACAACTCGCTGCGTAAACAAAAATACTCCTGATCTCCCTCCCTCCCCTTGTTTGCACTTCAGGCACAGTAAGTGAATCTGCAGGTGGCTGGGCGAGCGGATTCATCCGTCATCCTGGAGGATTCAGCACATGTCTTCTCGCCTCCAACTTACAGAGTGGGCATATAGTTGGTAAATGAATTTATGATAGATAAGTGTGAGGTATGACATTTTGGTTAGAAAAGTAAAGAGGGCCAGTATTACTGTAGAGGAGCAAAGGGATCTGGGAGTACAAATACACAAATCACTAAAAGTTGCGACCCAGGTCAATAAGGCCATAACAAAAGCAAACCAAGCACTAGGGTTTATTTCTATACGGATACCATTGAAAAGTAGTGAAGTCAAGATGGCGGCCAAGACGGTCCGGTGCTGAGCGCGCTCTCCCTGCTTCGGGTGGCCAGCTCTCGCCGCTCGCCCCCACAACCGGAGCGAAGTGTTCGGTGACTCGGGCAGAGGCAGCGCAGCGCGGCAAGCAGCAGCAGCAGCCACGACGACCCGCTGGAGCACGTCGGCTAGCAGCTCCTCGGCAGGAAGGCATTCCGACTGGGAGGAGGGGAGCCGAGCATGGCGGCCAGAGGCTGAACTGTGAGCGGGAGAAGCAGGCCCCGGGCCGTCGGACCGTGGAGCCAGCGACGGTGAGGAGGAGGCCGCGGCGACCGGGGCATTCACATCCCGACAATATGTTCGGCGAGTCGGGCGGAGGCAGCGCAACGCAACGAGCAGCAGCGGCAGCCACGATGACCCGCTGCAGCACGTCGACCGGCAGCTCCATGGCGGGAAGCTCGCAGTCCGACTGGGAGGAGGGGAGCCGGGCATGGCGGTCAGAGGTCAGATCGTGAGCGGGAAAGCAGGCCACCACTTGGAGCTGGCCGCGGTGACGAGGAGGACGGAGCGGCTGAGGGACATCGTGTTCCCACTGCCACGGGAAGCCATTGTATTGACTTTCTGAATGCGGCGCTGTATGAATAGCTGACGCGTCCCTACGGGGAGTAAGCATTCCATCGTAATTGTAATTGTACTGGTTACATATGGCAAATAAAATTGAATTGAATTGAATTGAAGTTATGCTAAACCTGTATCGAACCTTGGTTAGACCACACTTAGAGTACTGCGTACAGTTCCGGTCGCCATATTATAAAAAGGATATAGAGGCACTGGAGAGAACATAAAAAATAGGAGCAGGAGTCGGCCATTCGGCCCCTCGAGCCTGCCCCGCCATTCAATAAGATCATGGCTGATCTGATCATGGCCTCAACGCAACTTTCCCACCCGCTCCCCATAACCCTTGACTCCCCTGTATCTCAAATATATGTCTATCTCCACCTTGAATATATTCAATGACTCCGCCTCCACAGCTCGCTGGGATAGAGAATTCCAAAGATTCACGGCCCTCTGAGAGAAGAAATTCCTCCTCATCTCTGTTTTAAATGGGCGACCCCTTATCCTGAAACTATGCCCAATAGTTCTAGATTCCCCCACGAGGGGAAACATCCTCCTGTAGGATAGAGTGTACCTGTAGGATTTAGTAAACATTGTTAAGATTTTGTAACCATTATTAAATAACTATATGTGAAATTGTGTGTTAGAAACCTAAAAAGTCTGTACAAAATAGCGAATGGCTGAGAAGCAAAGCATGATGGTAAAATTAAGCCAACATTATGTTAACTGCGAGAATAGTGCTGAGGTCGTGTAGATCTTCTGTTATCTTAAAAACAAGAAGCCAGTGAAGGACAAAACATTAATTAAGTCTCAAAGTAAGATTGTGGCCTAGATTTTCAGTAGCTTGCGCCAGCAGTTAGCGCCTTAAGAGAAGTGATTTCCGGGCGCTATGCGTGTAGCGCCCGGGCGCAGCGCAGTTTGCGCTCCGCCCCAAATTAAGTTGCCCGTTAGCGCCGGCGCAAAGTTTAGCGCCCGCCCGGATGCGCGCGCAGAAAATGACGTCACATCCTCGTGCAACGCCCTTTGGCCGCCCCGATTGCAAACTTCAGTCGGACCGCCCCATTGTGTGGCGGGCGGCCGGAGCGTTTGGAAAAAGGAACGCAACACAACCAGCGCAGGCCCCGGGGGGCGCTAATTAAAGGGAACGTTCTCTCCAGTATAAAGGCCATCCTTTTTTCAGAAAACAGTCTTGTGCAACGCATTTCTGGAGACACAACAAGGAGGATAGCTAACTGGTTTCAAGCAGCAAGAGCCAGGTATTTTTGGACTCAGGCAATAGCGCTGCAAGTGGCCATTTGGAAATTAGACTGTTTGCCAGGATTTGATGGGGGCTGCATGGGGTGCCAACGCGCAGCTGCAGCGCCATATCCGTAGGGCTCGCAGACGCATTGTGAGAGGGGCAGCCCTGGCTAGAGGCAGAGGGGGCTACAGGCGTCGGCCACGTAGGCCTTACCCAGTCAGGCTATACCGCCAGCAGCGCTCCTACCTAAACATGAGTGCCGCGCGATGTGTTAGAAGGCTCCGATTCCGAAAGGAGGTGATTGCAGAGATCTGCCACCTGCTTCGCCGAGATCTGCGGCCAAAGCTCAGGTGCAGGACGTCTCTGTCGGTGGAAGTGAAGGTGACGGTGGCATTGAACTTCTATGCCACCGGCTCCTTCCAATACGCTGCTGGGGACATAGCAAACATCTCCCAGTATGGCGCGCATCGCTGCATCCGCCACGTGACCGAAGCACTGTTCAGAAGGAGAAGCCAATTCATCTCCTTCCCCATGGCCCTCGAGAGCCAGCATCAGCGCGCATTGGGATTTGCCAGACTCGGGGAATTCCCCTTGGTGCAGGGCGCCATTGACTATACGCATGTGGCTTTGCGGGCCCCTCTGGAGCATGGCGAGCAGTATCGCAACAGGAAGGGCTACCATTCTCTGAATGTGCAGCTGGTATGTGACCACAAGCAGCGCATCATGGCAGTCAATGCCAGCTTCCCAGGCAGCAGCCACGATGCCTTTATCCTGCGGCAGAGTACTGTGCATGACATGTTCCAGGCACAGCCTTCCCCAAGAGGATGGCTCATCGGGGACAAAGGCTATCCTTTGTGCACCTGGCTCATGACCCCGCTTCGCGCGCCCAGGACCGCTGCTGAAGAGGCCTACAACGAGAGCCATCAAACCACCCGCAACATCATCGAGCTAACTATTGGGGTCCTCAAGCAGCGGTTCCGCTGCCTTGATCGCTCTGGAGGAGCTCTCCAGTATTCGCCGGACCGGGTCTCCCAATTTGTGGTGGTTTGCTGCATGCTACACAACCTGGCTATCCGCAGGACTCAGGCACTGCCACCTGACGTTGGACCAGCACCTCAGGAGGAGGAGCAGGAGGAGCATGAGGAGGAGGAGGAGGAGCAGGAGTACGTTCCCAGGAGGGAGCGACCAGGGCCAAGGGCCGCACGACGCCACCTTATTACATGGTACTTCTAAGCCCCCTGTCAGGGAATGGCCAGGGGCCATGAGGGAAGATGAATGCAGCCGCTCCGCAAGCCCTCAGCCGGCGAAGCCAACAAACACTAAGAAGAACAACCATGGAGACTGCATGAATAAAGATAATTTTTTATTGCACAAAAATGAAAAGCCCTTCCCACATGAATCCCCAAAAACAATAAACGGGCCCCACAAAAAGCCCAACAAACGACTCACTCGCACAAACTGGGGAGGAGCCACTCCACCTTTATTGAAACCGGGCCTCAACGTCGGCCTAACGCAAAAAATAAGCCCTCCAAAAGCACAACCATGGGCAAAATAAAGATGGCCACCGCCATATTAAAGGAAAGCTGGCCACACCCTCTACTGAGTGGCCCGCGAGGGCGAGACCTTGGCCAGCATTTTGCCTCCCCTGCCCTGCCTGCTGCTCCTTCGCAAGCTCTGCCCAGTGGCTGCTGCGAGGCTGGGGGAAGGCGCCTGAGGCTCAGATGCCCTTCCGCCAGATGCCGCTGGGGGGCGGCCTACACGGCGTTTGGGCCTCGAGGGGCCGTCTGCTGAGTGGCGCACCTGAGCCTGGCCACCATCAGCTGCAGCCGCTTGCCGTCGATGCCCCAGAGGGGGAATGGCGGCGACGGATGGCGCAATGTGGGCCAGCTGGCGTCTGGGATGCGCTGGCTGGTGCTGTGGCGCGGTGGCACTCGGCCGGGCCCGCACTGCAGGATCCGCAGCAATCAGCCGACGGGTGGCTTGCTGGGATGGTCCAGCGCGGCGCCTGCCCTGGCGATGCCTGCCTGAGACAGCGCGTGTGGCAGCAGTGAGTGGCCCTGTGGTCCTGGTGTGCGCGCGCATCACATCCGCCAGGGTCTTGACGGCATCAGTCAGCATGCGGCCAGTCGCGGCAGTTGCTGCCCCGAACTCGCGCACACTGGTCGCCAGCGACTCGATGGCCTCAGGCATGCGCCCCACCACGCTCATGAGCTCCGTGTGGCGCCGGTCCGAGTCGTCGGCCATCTGATCCAGCTTCCGCACCTCCTCCGAAGTGAAGGTGTCCGGACTGGAGTCGCGACTCTCCCGCTGGGGAGGAGGGGGCCGAACTAGGGGACCCTTGCCGCGTTGGTGACGGCGAGTGTGCCGAGCAGCAGCACTCCCCTCTGATCCTTCCCCCCTTTGGGGGGAAGGCCGCGGGCCACGCGCACGGCTGCTGGGTGGCTGGACGCCACTGGTCCCAGAAGCTGCATTGCCCTGCGACAGTTCCTCCAGGCACTCGTCCAGTGAGGAGGTGTCAAGCATTTCCTCCTCTCCTGCGGGACGTGACTGTTCCCCCGAAGGTCCGGCTTGCTCCTCCTCCTCCTCCTGGTCGGAGGTGCTGTCACTGGCAGCCTCAGGGTCCTGGTCGTCACCAGCTGAAAGCAGGAATGCACAAGAGTAGCTTCAGAGTGAGGAGACGGCGTCAGCGAGGGAGTTAGGACTGGTGGGATTCAGCGCATTGGTGGGACAGTGGCAAAGGAGGTAGCTCGGATGGGCCAGTGCGACGCGAGAGGGCCAAAAGGCGAGGTCCTTACCATTGCCGGGCAGTGGAGGCTCGGATACACCGCACGCTGTGGGGACAATCACACGGGCTCCCATGAGCACACACACGCGCTCCTCCAGCCGAGTGAGCTTCTGCAGCTTGGCGCGGCCACCCCTGGCACGGGCCTGGCGATTAAACGCTACTTTAGCCTGCAAGAGAAAGGACGGGCTGTAAGTGCGCAGTGAAGCCCTGATGTAGTGTGCACTGCCTCCCATGGTGGAATAGCTTGGACAGAGTGAAGCCCTGATGTAGTGTGCACTGCCTCCCATGGTGGAATAGCTTGGACAGAGTGAAGCCCTGATGTAGTGTGCACTGCCTCCCATGGTGGAATAGCTTGGACAGAGTGAAGCCCTGATGTACTGTGCACTGCCTCCCATGGTGGAATAGCTTGGACAGAGTGAAGCCCTGATGTACTGTGCACTGCTTCCCATGGTGGAATAGCTTGGACAGAGTGAAGCCCTGATGTACTGTGCACTGCCTCCCATGGTGGAATAGCTTGGACAGAGTGAAGCCCTGATGTAGTGTGCACTGCTTCCCATGGTGGAATAGCTTGGACAGAGTGAAGCCCTGATGTAGTGTGCACTGCCTCCCATGGTGGAATAGCTTGGACAGAGTGAAGCCCTGATGTACTGTCCACTGCCTCCCATGGTGGAATAGCTTGGCCAAAGTGTAGAGTGCCGAATGGCCATTTGATGCTCATGACTGTCCCAATGCTGCTGGCTGAGGGCTGGCCAATAGGACTTTCAGGTCCCTTTGCCCATCATGTCAGGTGTACATGCAAGAATGAGGAGGAGACTGGAAAGGCTACTCACCCTCACAATCCTGGTCAGATCGTTGTATTTCTTACGGCATTGTTTGTGGGTCCTGGGGGCCTCGCCGGTGAACGTCACCCTCTGGGCGATCTGCTTCCAGGCTCTGGTGTAGTCGTGGTGGGTTGGATTCCTCCCACTCTCTGGAAACAAGATCTTGCGCCTCACCTCCAGAGCTGTGACCATTATGTCCAGATCACCCTCTGAGAAGCGCAGGGCACGCTGACGGGCCTTCTCTGGCGTTGCCATGACTCCCTGGGGCTGAGCAGTAGTGTTGAGGCCTCTTTGCAAGGCTGCAGTGTGCAGGGCGTGGCAGCAGACCAATTCGTCCCTTCCCCCTTTAAGAGCTGGTCGGCACCACGGGGTCTGCTGTCAGTGCAAAAATGACCGCACCCGTGCTGCGCCCCGCCTGGGCGCTATCCCTCTGGACCGCCGGCTTAGCGCCTAAAGGTAGGAGTGCAACGCCTCTTTTAGCGCTCCACCACTCTCTTAGGGCGAAGCCACTGAATTTCCGGCAACGGGGCGCTACTTTGGGGCGGGCGCTAACTTCGGGCGGGCGCTAAGGTTAGCGCCCCAAAACTGTCTGTACTGAAAATCTAGCCCAGAGGGTTTTCAATACCTAACATCCCTTATCGCTGAAGTTTCAGACCAGTCTAGATAATGGGCTATGGGATAGGCAAAAGACATCTGTCGTAATTTATGGGAAGTCTGGCTGTGTAATAGTTCTTATACTCAAAGCTCACAGCAGAAAAGGGGAGGGAATCATAGACCGTACTTGTGAAGGTCAGAATGGTGAGATAGCCCAAGCAGCTGCAAGTTGCTAGGTATTTTGAAGGGGAAAAAAAGGTATAAAGGAACAGCTATTGAACACTGAAAGCAGCGCAAAACCAGAGGATGAGAAGCTTCAGTCAACAGAACACAGCAAGAGATAAAGAGACCACGCCACAGTCACTCGGAAGGAACGCTGGGGCTCGATGAACAGACTGCGACTACCTTCTTGTTAATTATTACTTCTTTGTACTGGATGTTTAATGCTCAATAAACCTCTTTTACTGATACACAATATACCTGTACCCAGAGTGGTTTGTGTAGTCACCGACAAACTATTATAAAGAGCTTTTAAATGATACAGTCCCTGCATCTACCCTGTCAAGCCCCCTCAGAATCTTATATGTTTCAATAAGATCACCTCTCATTCTTCTAAACTCCAATGAGTATAGGCCAACCTGCTCAACCTTTCCTCATAAGACAACCCCTTCAACTCTAGAATCAACCTCGTGAACCTTCTCTGAACTGCCTCCAATGCAAGTATATCCCTCCTAAAATAAGGAGACCAAAACTGCACGCAATACTCTAGGGGCTAGATTTTCAGTATAGACAGTTTTGGGGCGCTAACCTTAGTGCCCGCCCGAAGTTAGCGCCCGCCCCAAAGTAGCGCCCCGTTGCCGGAAATTCAGTGGCTTCGCCCTAAGAGGTTGGTGGAGCGCTAAAAGAGGCGTTCCACTACTATCTTTAGGCGCTAAGCCGGCGGTGCAGAGCGCAGCGCCCGAGCTCGGGCGCAGCGCACGGCAGACACTCTGGTGCCAGTGAGCTCTTAAAGGGGAAGGGTGCATGTGTTTTTTGAGGAGGAGGAGGAGGAGGAGGAGGAGGAAATAATAATAATACACCGTTCACAACAACACACTGGATCCTTCCACACAACACATGCAGACTGCCGTTTATAGTGCAGGAGGAGTGCCCTTTAATTTGTGCTCCCCAGGGTGTGTTGCGTTCCATTTTACAAACGCTCTGGACGCCAGCCGCAGAATGGGGCGGTCCGACTGAAGTTTGGATTTGGGGCGGCCAAAGGGCGTTGCACGAGGATGTGACGTCATTTTCTGCGCGCGCATCCGGGCGGCCGCTAAACTTTGCGCCGGCGCTAACGGGCAACTTAATTTGGGGCGGGGCGCAAACTGCGCTGCGCCCGGGCGCTACACGAATAGCGCCCGAAAATCACTTCTCTTAAGGCGCTAACTGCTGGCGCAAGCAACTGAAAATCTAGCCCTAGGTGTTGTCTCACCAGCACTCTGTACACTTGTAGTAAGACTTCCCTACGTTTATATCCATCCCCTTGAAATAAAGGTCAACATTCCATTTGCCTTCCTAATTACTTGCTGTACCTGCATGCTAACTTTTTGTGTTTCATGTACGAGGACCCCCACATCCCTCTGTACTGCAGCATTATGTAGTCTCTCTCCATTTAAATAATAATTTGCTTTTTTATTTTTCCTACCAAAGTGGATAACCTCACATTTTCCCACATTATACTCCATCTGCCAAATTTTTACTCACTCACTTAATCTATCTATATCCCTTTGCAGGCTCTTCGGGCTGGATTTTGTCAATGGGGAGCTTTTGGAGGCGGGACCCCCACTTTTTGGGTTGTAGTCCTGCCTCCATCGACTTGTGACCAACCCACGCTATTTTCCCTTGATTGACCTTGTTAAGCCCGCCCAGCGGGCTCAGCAGGCCAATTAAGGGACACCTGGTACTGGTGACGTCAGCGATTGACATTTCATCTGTCAAGAGCTTTTGACAGATGAAAAATCAGCGTTTGACAGCGCTGTGAAGCTGTCAAACACTGACAATCTGTCTTCTAACTTGAGTCCTTCTACTCCAACTCAGTTAGAGATCTCTCCAGACCAGCAAGCAGAGGCTGCAGCTTTTGACAGTTCAGCGGCCATTCTGCTCTCTGTGCCGGTGAGCTGAGGGACTCCCGAGAACTGAAGGAAGGAAGCCTGCAGGAGAAAGTAAAGGTAAGTAAAACTTATTAAAACACTTTACACTTGCCTCACACACTTACTCTGCACACATGCACCCATCACTCACCTGCACAACGGACATCTCGACCCCTCCAACCCCCGCAGACCGACGGTCCGCCTCGCTAACTTGGCATGGTTCAGAGCCTTCGGACAACCCACACTTCAGGGCTAAAAATAGGGATTAGGCAAAAAGCTGCCTGTTAACTACCTGTTAACAGGCAGTTAATTGGCACTAATCCCCTTCCCGCCTCGGGGAGGCGGCTCCCAGCACAGGTCGGGTACCCGCCTCCTGGGACATTGGCACGGAGGTGGATTGGGGGCGGGATGGGTTCCTGCCCCCTGATTCTGCAATTTTCCCACCACTCCCACCTCCAAACCTGCCTCCACAGGGCTTGGAAAATCGAGCCCTTTGTGTCCTCCTCACAACTTGCTTTCCCACCTATCTTTGTATCATCAGCAAATTTGGCTACAGTACACTCGGTCCCTTCATCCAAGTCATTAATATAGATTGTAAATAGTTGAGGCCCCAGCACTGATCCCTGCAGCACCCCACTAGTTACAGTTTGCCAACCAGAAAATGACCCATTTATCCCGACTCTCTGCTTTCTGTTAGTTAGCCAATCCTCTATCCATGCTAATATATTACCCCCAACCCCGTGCGCTCTTATCTTGTGCAGTAACCTTTTATGTGGCACCTTATCGAATGCCTTCTGGAAATCCAAATACACCACATCCACTGGCTCACCCTTACCCACCCTGCTCGTTACATCCCCAAAGAACGCTAGTAAATTTGTCAAACACGATTTCCCTTTCACAAAACAATGTTGACTCTGCTTAATTTTATTATGATTTTCTAGATGTCCTGCTATTACCTCCTTAATAATGGATTCCAGCATTTTCCCAATGACAGATATTAGGCTAACTGGTCTATAATTTCCTGCTTTTTGCCTCCCTCCTTTCTTGAATAGGGGCATTACATTTGCGGTTTTCCAATCCACTGGGACCTCTCCAGAATCCAGGGAATTTTGGTAGATTATAACTAACGCATCCACTATCTCTGCAGCCACTTCTTTTAAGACCCTAGGATGCAGGCCATCAGGTCCAGGGGACTTGTCGGCCTTTAGTCCCATTAGTTTGCCTAGTACTTTTTCTCTAGTGATAGTGATTGTTTTAAGTTCCTCCCTCCCTATAGCCCCTTGATTATCAATTATTATTGGGATGCTTTTAATGTCTTCTACCATGAAGACCGATACAAAATATTTGTTCAAAGTCCCTGCCATTTCCCTGTTTCCCATTATTAATTCCTCAGGAATAGTATATAGTGCTGGGGTCTCAACTATTTACAATCTATATTAATGACTTGGATGAAGGGACCGAGTGTACAGTTGCCAAACTTGCTGACGATACAGATAGGTGGGAAAGCAGGTCGTGAGGAGTACACACAGAGTCTGCAAAGAGATATAGATAGATTAAGTGAGTGGGCAGTAAGGTGGCAGATGGAGTATAATGTGGGTAAATGTGAGGTAGGAAGAATAAAAAATCAAAATATTATTTAGATGGAGAGAGACTACAGAATGCTGCAGTACGGAAGGATCTGGGTGTCCTCATACATGAAACACAAAAAGTTAGCATGCAGGTACAGCAGGTAATTAGGAAAGCAAATGGAATATTGGGCTTTATTGCAAGGAGGATGGAGTATAAAAGTAGAGAAGTCTTGCTACAACTGTACAGGGTATTGGTGAGACAACACCTGGAGTACTGCGTACAGTTTTGGACTCCTTATTTAAGGAAGGATATACTTGCATTGGAGGCAGTTCAGAGAAGGTTCACCAGATTGATTCCTGAGTTGAAGGGGTTGACGTATGAGGAAAGGTTGAGCAGGTTGGGCCTATACTCATTGGAGTTTAGAAGAATGAGAGGTGATCTTGTTGAAACATATAAGATTCTGAGGGGGTTTGACAGGGTAGATGCAGAGAGGACGTTTCCCCTCGTGGGGGAATCTAGAACTAGGGGGCACAATTTCAGAATAAGGAGTCACCCTTTTAAAACGTAGTTGAGAAGGAATTTCTTCTCTCAGAGGGTCGTGAATCTTTGGAATTCTCTTCCCCAGAGAGCTGTGGAGGATAAGTCATTGAATATATTCAAGGCGGAGATAGACAGAATTTTGAAAAACAGGGGAATCAAGGGTTATGGGGAGCGGGCAGGAAAGTGGAGTTGAGGCCACGATCAGATCAGCCATGATCTTATTGAATGGCAGAGCAGGCTCCAGGGGCCGAATGGCCGACTCCTGCTCCTATTTCTTACGTTCTTATGTAGATGCATTTAAGGGGAGGCTAGATACATATATGGGGGAGAAGGAAATAGAGGGTTATGCTGATAGATTTAAATAAGGAAAGAAGGGAGGTGCCTTGAGTGGAGCATAAACGCCGGTATGGACTAGGTGAGCCGAATGGCCTATTTCTGTGCTGTATATTCTATTTAAATCTATGTAACCGCCCTGACCAGTCAAACATTCTTCTTCTTCCCCCCATCTCTCATATTTTTATAATTAATAAACAAAAGCCTTTTAATGAAAATGAAAAAAAATAACATTTTTTAACACCCCAATGATTTTTCTCCCTGGGATTGTTCGCAGCAGTGTCCTGGACAATAATCTTTCATTCCTGGAGACTCCAAGACAATCCTGGAGGGTTAGAAACACTTCCACTGCCACGTCTAGAACCAATGCTGAGGTGGGATAGTGGCCAAGGCATGGCACAGGGTGCGGTCGTGTCCCACGTTCTGATCTTTTCCTTGTTGATGATGCCACATTGTTGATCCAAAGGGAAAAACCTGCAGTCCCTCTCCCCCAGATGATCTGGCCTCCCTCCCAAATCTCTCTTGAGTGTGTACAGTTTTGGTCTCCTTGCCTAAGGAAGGATATACTTGCCTTAGACGGAGTGCAACAAAGGTTCACTAGATTGATTCCTGGGATGAGGGGATTGTCCAATGAGGAGAGATTGAGTAGATTGGGACTTTACCCTCTGGAGTTTAGAAGAATGAGAGGTGATCTCATTGAAAAATATAATATTCTTAAGGGGTAGATGTTGGGAGGATGTTCCCCTGGCTGGGGAGTCTAGAACCAGGGGTGACAGTCTCAGAATAAGGGGTCGGCAATTTAGGACTGAGATGAGGAAAAATTTCTTCACTCAAAGGGTTGTGGATCTTTGGAATTCTCTACCCCAGTGTCACTGTCACAATCAGCAGTTAAAATTGTGTTGGGGTTCCAAATGACATCATCGATCTCGGACTTTTGAGTTTATGAGCCCCTCATCCCGACTGTGGCGGGTGCTGAAAACCCGGTGTTTAAAATGGCAGCCGGCGCAAACAGTGCCGGAACACAATGTCATAGATAGAGTCATAGGCCTAGAAATTCAGTATAGCCACGTTTGGGGCGCTACAGCCGGGCGGCCGCTAAAGTTTGCGCCCGGCGCAACTTCGCGCCACCTTCGCCGATATTCAGTGGCATCGCCCCAAGAGGTTGCTGCTGCGCTAAAACAGGCGATGCACGACTATCATTAGGCGCTAAGCCGGCGGCCCGGGGCGATACCCCCGAAGGCGGGCGCAGCGCAGGTGCGGCGAGTTGCTGATTGACGGCAGACACTCTGGCGCCGGTGAGCTCTTAAAGGGGGAGGGTGGATTTGTTTGCCTGCCACGCCCTGCACACTGCAGCCCTGAAGCAAGGCCTGACCACTGCTGCTTGATCTGTACAACGCCCAGGACTATGGAGAAGGCCAACGTTTGCACCCATTGCAGCCCCCATTATATGTTTCCAATCAATGCTATGGCTCTGAAGTTAAAGACAAGTGCAAAGCTGTGGCCTGAAGCCACAAGTACCTGTGCGAGTGTTGAGCCAAACCAAAAAGCTCTCTACCTTTGTCTCTCTGCAAAGATCCGTCTCTCACAAAGAAGGAGTGTTGCAAAATGGCTGCCATTTCTACTGCAGGAGGAGTGCCCTTTAATTTGCGCCCCCCTCGCCCCGCAGCAACTGGGAACTGTTCCCCTCTACCAGTCGCTAGGGGCGCCAGGCGCACAATAGGCCGGCGCCACTGAATTTCCGTTTTGGGGCGCACAAAGGGCGTTGCACGATGAAATGACGTCAGGATTTGCGCGCGCAGCTGAGCGCGCGCAAAGGCTTTGCGCCGCCGCTAAATCTTTACTGAAGTTGGGGAGAGGCGCAGATCGCGCTGCGCCCGGCCGCTAGCCGCCTAGCGCCCCACATCTCCTCCTCCTAAGGCGCTAGCGGCTGGCACAAACAACTGAATTTCTAGGCCATAGAGTCATAGGGGGAGAAATTGGGTGAGTAGCGCCACCTGTTAGTGCCTAAAGAGGCAGTCAGTGGCTGTCGTGCCACTGGCTGGGCCTCCCGCGATATTCAGCAGGGGCGCTAATGGTGGCGTTAGCCTTTTGCGCTGCGCCACCACCGATGACGTCATCGGTGTGCGCAGCGCCCCATTCATGCCCCGATCGCGATATTTGGTAGCGAACGCCGCTGTAGCGCCGTTCGCTACCCGCACCCGGTTCATGGGGCCCTGCTGTGCCGGCAGAGGCGCAAGTTAAGGTGGAGGTGTGGGGCGGCCGCTTTTTCGGCGGCCGCCTGCCAGCACCTCCGTCCCCAGCCTCCTGGTCCCGCCCCCCACCCCGCGGCATTGCCGGCTGTTTCCCGAGAGCCCGGCACGTCTCCTCGGTGCCGGGCTCTTTTGCCGGCACTCGCGATTGGGACTCATGCTGTTGCAGGCCCCTCCCCCTTAACAGTGGGAGGAAGGCCTGCAGTACTGCAGCGTGCCGTGGCGCTGCGGCACGTAGCGCTGCAAAATTCACTTTCAGCGCCCTAAGAGGGACGCAGAGTGCCTCGAGCCGCGCCCCGTCTCCGTCTAGGGGCACTTCAACTGAATTTGCGGCGATCGCTAATGTGGTGATCGCGGCGCAAATTCCAGTGCACAAGCGAACTTTGCGCCGCTTGGGCGCCTCAGGCCAATTTCTAGGCCATAGAGTTATACAGCACAGAAAGAGGCCCTTCGGCCCATCGCGTCCACGCCGGCCATCAAGCCCTGTCTAATCTAATCCCATTTTCCAGCATTTGGTCCGTAGCCTTGTATGCTATGGCGTTTCAAGTGCTCATCCAAATGTTTCTTGAATGTTGTGAGGGTTCCTGCCTCTACCACCCTTTCAGGCAGTGAGTTCCAGATTCCAACCACCCTCTGGGTGAAAAAGTTCTTCCTCAAATCCCCTCTAAACCTCCTGCCCCTTACCTTGAATCTATGCCCCCTTGTTATTGACCCCTTTACTAAGGGAAATGTTCCTTTCTATCTACCCTATCTATGCCCCTCATAATTTTGTACACCTCAATCAGGTCCCCCCTCAGCCTTCTCTGCTCCAAGGAAAACAACCCCAGCCTGTCCAGTCTTTCTTCATAGCTGAAGCGCTCCAGCCCAGGTAACATCCTAGTGAATCTCCTCTGCACCCTCTCCAAAGCAATCACATCCTTCCTATAGTGTGGCGACCAGAACTGCACACAGTATTCCAGCTGTGGTCTAACCCCATCTGACCAACCCATCTATATTGTCCTGCAGACTGAGGCTACCCTCCTCGCTATTTACCACCCCACCAATTTTCGTGTCATCTGCGAACTTACTGATCATACCTTTTACATTCACATCCAAATCATTAATGTAGACCACAAACAGCAAGGGACCCAGCACCGATCCCTGCGGTACCCCACTGGACACAGGCTTCCAGTCACAAAAACAACCTTCGACCATCACCCTCTGCCTTCTGCCACTAAGCCAGTTTTGGATCCAATGTGCCAAGGCACCCTGGATCCCATGGGCTCTTACCTTCTTGACCAGTCTCCTGTGCGGGACTTTATTGAAAGCCTTACTGAAATCCATGTATATCACATCCACTACACTACCCTCATCCACACACCTAGTCACCCCCTCAAAATATTCAATCAAATTGGTCAAACATGATCTTCCCTTGACAAAGCCATGCTGACTATCCCTGATTAATCCTTGCCTCTCCAAGTGAAGACTAATTCTGTCCCTCAGAGTTTTTTTCCAATAATTTCCCTACCACTGATGTTAGGCTCACTGGCCTGTAATTCCCTGGTTTATCCCTACTACCCTTCTTGAATAATGGTACTACGTTAGCTGTTCTCCAATCCTCTGGCACATCCCCTGTGGCCAGAGAGGTTTTGAAAATTTGTGTCAGAGCCCCTGCAATCTCCTCCTTTGCCTCACACAGCAGCCTGGGATACATCTCGTCCGGGCCTGGGGATTTATCCACTTTTAAGCCTGCTAAAACCACTAGTACCTCCTCCCTCTTGATGCTAATATGTTCAAGTATATCACAGTCCCCCTGCCCGATTTCTATGTCTACATCGTCCTTCTCCATAGTGAACACAGATGCAAAAAATTCATTTAAAACCCCACCTACACCTTCTGGCTCCATACGCAATGGGCAGCTCCCGGCTGCCACTTTAACCACCCGTCCATCCTGTTCCCGACTAGCGGGCAGGGTTAAAAATCAGGCCTTTGGACTCCTTCCCAGAATCTCTGATGATCATAATGTGGCTGCACCTATTCCCACAAGTTCCATCTTGACGTGGAGCCTGAGACCCATACAAGGTCAACTTGACATCCCCTGACTGATACTCCACTGATTTAGTGATATAGTTCATCATTCTGTGCCACGTATTGATTCCTGCTTCAGGGTACTTCTCCTGTTCAATGTCGTGTCTGGTCTGTTGGCAGATCCACGCATTTTTCTTCAAAAAGGAAACCAGCCCAATCAAAGGTAGAAGTTCTACAATAAGGACAAGGCTCCTCAAAGAAGACTCTGAAACTTCAACAAAGCAAAATTCTGGAATGGACCGGGTCTGCCTTGAGGGCTTGGCATACTGGGGAAAATAAATTACGTATCCCAGCCTATGAGGTCTGTAGAAAGGACAGGGAAATTGGGAAAGGAGGGGGAGTAGCAATGTTGATTAAGTAGTACAGCAGTGGAGAGAAGGGATTTCAGTAAAAGTGAGCAGGCAGTAGAAACACCGAAAAGGAAAAGGAAAGTGTGCAAGACTCTGGTGGGAGTTGCCTATAGACCTCCTGATTGTAGTGATGTAGTGAGGAGGGTGTTGGGTTTATAGGGAAATCATTTGTCCTTTCCCTTAATACATGTTCAAGGACCAGAAAATACTGAGACATCTGATTCATAATCTTTATTGATCAAAACGTTGCTATTAACCCATTACATGCAGTGTCCTTGAGATTGGTACTTATGCCCAGGAACTTCTGCTATCTGCTGGTCTTAATTACAAGAATATATTTTGCTTCATCCCTTCCTAGACATATGGGGGGCGATTTTCATTCAGAAGTCGGGAAGGAGGCGGAACTACAACTTTTGGGGTTGTAGTCCCGCCTCCATCGAGATGCGGCCAATCCACGCAATTTTAACTTGATTGATCTTATTCAGCCCGCCCAGCGGGCTCAGCAGGCCAATTAAGGGCCACCCGGCAACAGGTGATGTCACAGACTGAAATTTCATCTGTCAAGACGTTTTGACAGATGAAATATCAGTGTTTCACAGCTGTTTGAAGCTGTCAAACACTGACAGTCTTACTTTTAACCTGAGTCCTTCTACACAGACTCAGTTAGAAATCTCACCGGCACAGAAAGCTGCAGGCTGTCACTTTTGACAGATCGCAGCCATTCTGCTTTCTGTGCCGGTTAGATGATGGACTCCCAAAACCTAGAGGAAGGAAGGCTTAAAAGGTAAGTACAGGTAATTTAAACTTCTTTACACACTTTAGACACACCAAACACACTTACCTTTGCACTCATGCACCCATCACTCACCTGAACACCGACATCTCGACCCATCCAAGCCCTTCAACCTGACGGCCCGACTCCTCTAACTTGCCGTGGTTTGGAGCCGTCGGGAATCCCACAGTTCAAGCTTTAAAATAGGGATTAGGCTAAAAACTACCTGTTAACTACCTGTTAACAAGCAATTAATTGGCACTAATCCCTTCCCGCCTTGGGTAGGCGGGTCCCAGTGCGGGGCGGGTACCCGCCTCCTTTGAGACTTACATGGAGGTGGGTTGGGGGCGGGATGGTGTCGGGACCCCCCGAATTCACGACTTTAAACCCTCCAAACCCGACTCCACGGGTCAATGAAAATCGACCCCTTACTGTCAGAATGTAACAACCATTCCTAGCTCCACCCACCCCAGTGCTTCACATTCTTGTGTGATTGATGATAATTAATCCCTAAATAGTTTCAGAAACAATTTTACCATATACTGCCATATATAAACTTAATCTATATGAAATTACTGAAGTTTATTAGGATTGAAATTTACATAAGAGATGCGTGTAAAATAAATGTAATAGCCATATTTGTAAGAAAAAGTTCTAAGAATAAACATGACCCAGGCACTGTGAAGGAATTAATTCCGTACATGGTATCACATAGGTGGTTGTGCATTTATTGGCTCCATTTCCTGAGCATAAGACATACGTTACAAATATCTTTTTGGTGCAATATTTTATTTATTCATTTCTGACAATGCAAAAGTAAAAACTAGGAGGAGTAGAGCACAGGAAAAAAAAATCTGTTGAGAATAAAGCTATTCAGCAATCTCTATATTTAATCCAAAATTTTATGTCATATATGTAAAGAATCATCTACTAAGGCGTAGATGGCTAACAATTTCTAGTCAATTGCAATTAGCTTGGCTCAGCTGGCAGCACTCTTGCCTCTGGACCAGAAGGTTATGAATTTAAGCCTAATATCAGGACTTGATGTGCGGTCTAGGCTGATACACTAGTGATGGAGTGCTGCTTTAGAGGAGATATTGTCATTAGGTTGAGATGACTAGATAGATAAATTAGAGGAAGGTGATTCAGTGCATCTTAGTTCATCTAACCAGGCACCAAGGATCAGTCGCCGTTCTTCTCGGCACTGCCTTGTATATCTCCCTTCTGTCTTGTTGACCACAACTGGACACAATAGTTGAAGTGTCGTCTGATCAGAATGAATGACACATGACTGCTGGCAGGATAGCGGGCACAGACCTGCATGATGCACTGCCTGTGGTCGTAAACCAGCTGCACATTGAGGGAGTGGAATCACTTTCTACTGATAAAGATGCCAGGCTGGTGATGGGGCACACACAAGGCAATGTGGTTGCAGTGTATGGCACCTTGCACCCTGGGGAAGCCTGACATGGGGACGAAGCCCAGTGTTCATTTGTCCTGACTCGCACTGTCCATGGGGAAGGAGATGTAGGTGTTCCTCCTGCTGTAGAGAACCTCAGTGATCTCCCTAATACAGCGGCGGACTGTGAGCTGGGATGTCGCTGATATCACCTGCTGCATCCTGAAAGGAGCTCGTAGCTTAAAGTCTAAGGGCAATGGCGGCCTTGACAGCCACAGGCAGTATGGTCCATGCTGTGGTGCGAGGCTGGAGCTGTGGCTGCAGCAGGTGACAGACCTCAGTTTCAGCCTCCCTGGTGAAGCGAAGGCGCCTCAGACATTGCTCCTCGGTGAAGTTAATGTAGGGGACGTGCTCCCTCAAGAGCCCACTGTGGATGTGACCTCCTACACATTGGCTCCCTGCTGCTTCCTCTTCTGGCAGCTTCTGCTGCCCTGTGGTGTCTTCCTTGCTCCTCCCCTTCGCGCTCCAGCCCTGAAGGCAACCCTATGAGACCACCCATGACGAATACCAATCTGACAGTAAGGGTCCAGTTTACAAGTAGTGATCATAGCGCGATTGAATTTAATATTAGGTTTGAGAGGGAGAAAGGAGAGTCAGAAGTCAAAGGTTATCAGCAAGCTTTGTGGTTTTCTTGCACAGCTATTTGGGTATTGATTGTGTTAGAAACTTCATTTCTAAAGGTATATATGGTTGGTGTTTTTTATTCATTCTCGGGATGTGGCCGTCGCTGGCAAAACCAGCATTTATTGCCCATCCCTAATCATAGTATCATAACAACATAGAATGGTTACAGCACAGAAGGAGGCCATTCAGCCTGTCGAGCCTGTGCCGGCTCTCTGCAAGAACACTTCAGCTAGTCCCACTCCCCCGTCCTTTCCCCGTAGCCCTGCAAATATTTTTCCCTCGGGTACTTATCCAGCTCCCTTTTGAAAGCCACGATTGAATCTGCCTCCACCACCCTTTCAGGCAGTACATTTCAGATCCTAACCACTCGCTGCATAAAAACATTTTTCCTCATGTCGCCTTTGGTTCTTCTGCCATTCACCTTAAATCTGTGTCCTCTGGTTCTCGACCCTTCTGCCAACGGAATAGTTTCTCTCTATCTACTCTGTCCAGACCCCTCATGATTTTGAACACCTCTATCAAATCTCCTCTCAACCTTCTCTGCTCTAAGGAGAATAACCCCAGCTTCTCCAGTCTATCCACGTAACTGAAGTCCCTCATCCCTGGAATCATTCTCGTGAATCTTTTCTGCACCCTCTCTAAGTCCTTCACATCCTTCCTAAAGTGTGGTGCCTAGAATTGTATACAATACTCCAGTTGAGACCGAACCAGTGTTTTATAAAGGTTCATCCTAACTTCCTTGCTTTTGTACTCCATGCCTCTATTTATGAAGCCCAGGATCAGGCTTTTTTAACCGCTTTCTCAACCTGCCCTGCCACCTTCAATGATTTGTGAAAATATACCCCCAGGTCTCTCTGTTCATGCACACCCCTTTAGAATTGTACCCTTTAGTTTAGTTCTTCCAACCAAAATGTCTCACTTTGAACTTTTCTGTGTTAAATTTCATCTGCCACGTGTCCGCCCATTTCACCAGTCTGCCCATGTCTTCTTGAAGTCTATCGCTCTCCGCCTCACTGTTCACTATACTTCTAAGTTTTGTGTCATCTGCAAATTTTTAAATTGTGCCCTGTACTCCCAAGTCCAAGTCATTAATATATATCAAAAAAAGCAGTGGTCCTCGTACCAACCCCTGGGGAACACCACTGTGTACCTTTCTCTAGTCCGATAAACAACTGTTCACCACTACTCTCTGTTTCCAGTCACTTTGCCAATTTTGTATCCATGCTGCCATTGTCCCTTTTATTCCATGGGCTACAAATTTGCTGGCAAGCCTATTATGTGGCACTTTATCAAACGCCTTTTGGAAATCTATGTACACTACGTCAACCGCATTGCCCTCATCAACCCTCTCTGTTACCTCACCAAAAAACTCAATCAAGTTAGTTAAACATGATTTGCCTTTCACAAATCCGTGTTGGCTTTCCTTAATTAATCCACACTTGTCCAAGTGACTGTTAACTTTGTCCTGATAATCGTTTCTAAAAGCTTCCCCACTACCGAGGTTAAACTGACTGGTCTGTAGTTTCTGGGTTTATCTTTACACACTTTTTTGAACAAGGGTGTAACATTTGTAATTCTCCAGTCCTCTGGCACCACCCCCGTATCTAAGAAGGATTGGAAGATTACGGCCAGTACCTCCGCAATTTCCACCTTTACTTCCCTCAGCATTCAAGGATGCATCCCATCTGGTCCTGGTAACTTATCAATTTTAAGTACAGACAGCCTTTCTCGTACCGTCTCCTTATCAATTTTTATCTCATCCAATATCTCCACTACCTCCTCTTTCACTATGATTTTGCCAGCAACTTCTTCCTTAGTAAAGGCAGATGCAAGGTACTCATTTAGTACTTCAGTCATGCCCGCTGCCTCCATGTGTAGGTCTACTTTTTGGTCCCTAATTTGCCCCACCCCTCTTCTTACTACCCGTTTACTATTTAATGCCTATAGAAGATTTTGAATTCCCTTTTATGTTAGCTGCCAAGCTATTCTCATACTCTCTCTTTGCCCCTTATTTTCTTTTTCACTTCCCCTCTGAACTTTCTATATTCAACCTGATTCTCACTTGTATTCTCAACCTGACATCTGTCATACGCCCTCTTGTTCTGCTTCATCTTACTCTCTATCTCTTTCCTCATCCAGGGAGCTCTGACTTTGGTTGTCCTGCCTTTCCCCCTTGTGGGAATGGACCTCGACTGTACCTGAACCATCTCCTCTTTAAAGGCAGCCCATTGTTCGATTACAGTTTTGCCTGCCAACCTTTGATTCCAATTTACCTGGGCCAGATCTGTTCTCAACCCTCTGAAATTTGCTTTCTTCCAATTAAGTACTTTTACTCTAGATTGCTCGCTGGCCTTTTCCATAGCTAATCTAAATCTTATGATACTATGATCACTGTTCCCTAAATGTTCCCCTACTGACACTTGGTCCACTTGACTCACCGCATTCCCCAGAACCAGATCCAGCAATGCCTCCTTCCTCAATGGGCCGGAAACATACTGATGAAGAAAGTTCTCCTGAACACACTTCAGAAATTCTTCCACCTCTCTGCCCTTTACACTATTATTATCCCAGTTTATATTTGGAAAATTGAAGTCCCCCATTATCACTACTCTATAGTTCTTGCATCTCTCTATAATTTCCCTGCAAATTTGCTCCTCTATATCTTTCCCACTAGTTGGTGGCCTATAGAATGCACCTAGTAGTGTAATGGTACCTCTATTATTTCTTAACTCTAACTAAGTGGATTCTGTCATTGACCCCTCCAGGACATCCTCTCTCTCCAACACAGTAACATTCTCCTTAACCAATACTGCCGCCCCACCTCCTTTCTTTCCTTCCCCATCTTTCCTGAACACCTCATATTCAGGAATATTTAAAACCAATCCTGCCCTTTTTTGAGCCAGGTCTCCGTTATCACCACAGCATTATATTCCCATGTGACTATTTGCGCCTGCAGCTCACCAACCTTATTTACCATGCTTCGATATTTTACTGTTAATGCTGATGCAGAATTGTCTGTGCTTTGCCTTCACATGTATGTATACACAGCAACAGCAGCGTTGATTCGCACAGGTACACAGATAGCGTGCTGAGTCACTGTTCAACGGGATCGGGACAATCATGGCTACGCCTACGGGATTCATCGGAAGCCTCAGCATGTATGACCGAGCTTGCAAACCATTCAGTTCTTACATTGAGCAGATGGAGATTTTTTTTAAGGCCAATAACATTATTGAGACTGATGAGAATGTTCAAGCTTAAAATAAAGTAATTCATGAATGGAAGAAAGCAATTATTCTAACGGAGATCGGGCCAGATGTCTACAGAACGTTGACAAACCTACTCACACCAGGGAAAGCGAAGGATGCGTCGTTTGAAGACATTGTCGAGAAACTTGAGGACCATTTCGACCCAAAGCTGTCGGAAATAGCAGAGAGCTATAAGTTTGGTACCAGAAACCAAAAACAAAGTGAAACCATCAGTGAGTACATTGTAGCTCTTAAGAACCTGGTTTTGCACATTTTTGGATCGTGCGTTGCGAGATAAGTTTGTGTGTGGACTGGTGGATGAGTGCACACAGTCCAAATTACTGAACACTCCGAACCTATCGTTTGACATAGCATGAAAAATTGCCCTATCTAAGGAGATGGCGTCTAAGAATGCTAGGGGGCTCTGTCGAACTCAAGTGACTAGTGCAGCTGAGGTCTACAGTCACAAAGTCACCGCCAAACCTAAAGCTGTAAGACCAAGTCAAAAGCATGTCAGTGAGAGCAGTTCAGTGAATTGTTATCGCTGCAATGGAAATCACTCACCACAGTCCTGCCAATACAGAAATGTGAAGTGTTTTCACTGCCAGAAGCAAGGCCATATTTCAACAGCTTGCAGAGCTAGATCGAAAGCAGGAAGTAAGAACCATTCTAGTGGCAATGCAATGCAGCGACAACAAAAGGGAGGAATTCACAATATTTGTAGTGTATGTACCTTTAAGAGAGAACTACTTTTACAGCTCCTGTATACTGTAGTACCGGCAGTGACCACACCTGTATATACGCCTTGAGCATGCCTCTGTACCCCAGTCTTGAGATTAACCTACTCCAATAAATACCTGTTGATTGTTCAGTTACAGCATCCGTGTGGTTATTGAAAAACATCATACTCTCAGAATCACGGATCTAACAGTGGCGACGAGTGTCGATTCGAATCTACCTGCAACTCTGCATTTCCCTTTGAGGATTCGCTCCGGGAGGGCGGTGGAAGAAAGTCACGGCCAGAAGCACGGGCGTCGACCACGAGCAACCGCCCAGTCGTCCGGCAGAGAGTGAACATCGCAGGGGAGGCTGTGGAGAGCCGGGCTTAGTTCCCCAGCCACGACGATCAGCAATAGACTGATGACAGGTACAGTGCAGACCCTTCCCGGACAGCGGCGGCTGGAGCCGACCGACGGCGGAGAGAAAGCCGAGCAGCGTCGACGGGGTAAGACAGAGGGTGAAGCGCACAGGGCGCAGCCGGGGGTTGAAAACCGAGCGGCGTCAAAGAAAAACAAAATGGAGAGAGGGTAAAGCAACAGCCGGGTTCAGGACCGAGCGGCGGAAATGGGAAAGGCGCACAAAAAAAAAAAAATGCGCAGAGCACAGCCAGGGCTCAAGGGCTGAACAGTATCCACAGGGAGAAGAAGGGAGAGCGCGGGAGACACCGTTGAACCGCGGAGAAGAAGGAAGAGCGCGGGAGACGCCATTTTTAGAATCTGCAGCGGAGAAGAAGGGTGAGCGCGGGAAGGAAGGAAAGCGCAAGAGACACCATTTTTGACAGTTAAATCACACCCAGGGATGCCGAAGAGTGGCAGTATCTCTACGTTCGACAATGAAGTCGAAGATTGGGCGACATATGTGGAACGTATTGAGGTGTACTGCAGGGCGAATGAAGTGCCAGATGCTAGGAAAGCACTGGTTTTGTTAAATTCCATGGGTGCAAAAACTTATGGGTTACTGCGAAACCTAATAACCTCAGAGAAGCCTGTGAACAAGAATTTCGAAAGCATAGTAGAAATCCTACAGGACCACTTAAGCCCCACACAGCTGCTGATAGCAGAACGATTTAAGTTCCATAAAAGGAACCAACACAAAGACGAAAGCAATGCTGAGTAGCTAACGGAACTGCGCAAGCTATCGAAACACTGCCAGTTTGGAGCGGGACTAGCAGATACGTTAAGGGACAAGTTTGTGTGTGGGCTGCAAAGTGAAGGAACCCAGAAACAGCTTCTATCAGAAAAGGATCTTACACTGGACAAGGCTTTCAGTATGGCAGTATCACACGAAGCAGCCGCAAGGGGTGCTGCAGAGATACAACGGAGACCGCAAGAATATGGCACCAATGAAATGTCCTATGGAACAGGGAAGTGCTATCGCTGCAGCAGAACAACACATGACCAGAAGGATTGTTGGTTCAAGGACCAAGTGTGCAGACAGTGTGGAAAAGCAGGACACATAGCAAGAGTCTGCAGGTCTGGGAAGAAAACCAACAGTAACAAATCTCCACAGGAGAAGTAAAAAAGGTACACAAGGTGATGGACAGTAGTTCAGACGAACAGAAAAGTGACACAGGCTCCAGAAGCAAGGAGCGGGGTTGTCTGAAACTACATAAGGTAACCAAAATGGATGATCACCAGACTATCTGGGTTACACTCAAGATAGACGGAGTCCAAGTGAAAATGGAATTGGACACAGGATCAGCCCTAACAGTCATAAACCAAAGGGACTACAAGCAGCTATTTTCACATATACCCTTGAAAGCTACAGAGATTGTCTTGAAGACGTACATGGGGCAAAAAGTCTACCCAAAGGAAAAATAAGGGTGAAAGTGATATATAAAGGCCAGGAAATACCTAAAATGGATATATATGTATTGCCAGATGGAGGACCACCACTACTAGGACGTGAATGGATCCGGAAGATACAATTAGATTGGCATGCCATACAGGCACTGAAGGTTGAGGCCAAAAAGGATGACGACGTCACACCTGGACGACTGTCAAAAATGCTAACTGATGCAAAAGAAGTGTTCCAGGAGGGACTCGGAACACTAAAAGGAATAACAGCAACGATTAAAATAGAAGAAAATGCAAGCGCAAAGTTTCTTAAGGCCAACCAGTGCCTTATGCGATCAGACCAGCTGTTGAAGCAGAGCTGGAAGGGTTGGAACGTTCAGGAGTACTGTCCAAAGTAGACTGGAGCGAGTGGGCTACACCCATCGTTCCTGTAATGAAGAGGTCGTTGAGTAATACGCCTGGGGAACCAAAGAAGGTCCGCATCTGTGGGGATTTTAAGGTGACAGTGAACCCAATCCTTCACATGGTACAATATCCGCTTCCACGAATTGAGGATATTTTCGCCTCGCTATCTGGAGGTAAACGCTTCACCAAAATTGATCTAGCCCAGGCGTACTTGCAAATGGAGGTAGAAGAAGCCTCGAAACAATACCTTACGATTAACACTCATAAAGGTCTTTATCAATACAACCGGCTGGTGTTCGGGGTAGCATCGATTCCGGCTATTTGGCAAAGGGCGATGGATCAAGTCCTGCAACGGATTCCAGGGACCCAGTGTTATTTGGATGACATCCTGGTCACGGGCGAAAATGACAGTGATCACCTCGCCAACTTGAAGAAGGTGCTCACCAGATTAAAGGAATATGGGCTACGAGCTAATCGCCACAAGTGCGAGTTTTTCCAGAAGCAGATCTCGTATTGTGGCCACGTCATCGATGAAGAGGGGTTACATAAGTCCCCTGAAAAGATTGAGGCAGTAGTCAAGGCTCCAGCACCGGAAAATGTGTCACAGCTGAGGTCGTTCCTCAGGCTGGTAAACTACTACCATAAGTTCTTACCAAATTTGTCCACGGTATTACACCCACTGAACACCCTACTGCAAACAGGGGTACCATGGAAGTGGAATGACGAACGTAGACGAGCTTTCCAGAAGTGTAAAGAATTGATCACATCAAAAGAGGTGTTGGCCCATTTCAACCCAGCACTACCAATTCATTTGGCATGTGATGCATCACCCTATGGTATTGGAGCGGTGCTGTCGCACAAATTCCCAGACGGGTTGGAGAGGCCAGTAGCCTTTGCGTCTTGGTCACTAACCTCAGCCGAGCGCAACTATGCCCAGATTGACAGGGAGGCCCTCAGCCTAGTATGGGGAGTAAAAAAATTCAACCACTATCTGCATGGGCAGAAGTTCACCTTGCTGACTGACCACCAACCACTTGTCTCCATCTTTAATCCTAAGAAGGGCGTTCCAGTGATGACTGCACAACGGTTACAAAGATGGTCCCTGTTTCTAGGGGCGAATCAATATGAAATAGAATATAAAGGCACGAAACAGCATGGAAACGCTGATGGGCTATCGCGCCTGCCACTGCCTACTGTGGAGGAAGCACCAGCAGTGGACCCTATTGAGATATTTTATTCGTCAATAATTGAACGATTGTCAGTAACGAACGCGGATATAGAGAAGGAGACACGCAATGATCCGACGCTGTCTCGGGTATATGATTTGACGGTGAGGGGATGGCCAACACATGGCGACTCACTGTTGCCAGCATTCTCATCCAGAAGAGAACAGCTGTCAGTATGCCAGGGGACAGTGATGTGTGGATCCAGAGTGGTGATTGCACCCAAGTTAAGGGAGAGAGTGCTAAATGAGCCACATGAAGGTCATCTGGGGGGAGTGAAAATGAAAAGCCTTGCTAGGGCTTATGTGTGGTGGCCGGGAATCGATCAACAAATCGAAGTCCTAACCAAGAGCTGCTCAGGATGCCAGAAGGTCCAAAATGCACCACCACATGCCCCTCTACACCCATGGGAGTGGCCCTCCTCTCCATGGCAACAGGTGCATATTGATTTTGCTGGTCCATTCATGGACTCAATGTTCTTAATAGCAGTGGATGCTCATTCAAAGTGGCCTGAGGTGATAAAAATGTCCTCAACCACTACAGAGAAAACGATTGCAGTCCTATGGACCATATTTGCCAGAAACGGCTTGCCAGAGCAGATTTGCTCTGATAATGGACCACAGTTTGTGTCCGAAGAGTTTCGAAAATTTCTGAGAAGGAATGGGGTAAGGCATTACACATCCGCCCCGTATCATCCAGCCACAAATGGATTGGCTGAGAGGTTCGTACAAACCTTTAAGAAGGCGATAAAGGCCATGTGCGACGATGAAATTCCACTACAGCATAGGGTGGACAATTTCTTATTAGCCTACCGAAACGCGACACATGCAGTTACCAACCAGACCCCGGCCATGATGTTCTTTAACTGAAGGTTGCGATCTCGTCTGGACTTGCTTAGACCAAATGTGCGAAGAAATGTTGAGGATAAACAATTCCAGCACATCAATGAGAAGCCGACAAGGAGCTTCAATGTAGGACAACCAGTCTTGGCCAGTGACTACCGAACAGAGAAATGGCAACCCGGAATGATATGCACACGGCAGGGGCCATTAATGTACACAGTGGATGTCGGGGAGAACATTGTGAGACGCCACGTTGATCAGATCTTAGCGTCACAGGAACGAGTCAACCCCATGTCTTGCGTACCTGGGGATGAACCCGACATACCGGTAGCATCTACCTCCGAACCAGTAGCAGTGGAACCCGATGAACTAACCGATGAAAAGGGGCCAGAATCGCCTCCGCACCAAGAACAAGAACCTCAGGAAAGGCGCTATCCCAAAAGGATCAGGAAGCCGCCCCAAAGACTGAATCTATAAATGGACTATTGTTGTTTAATGTACATGTTAAAGTGTTAATTATTTGAATATTATGGGTACTACTAATCTAAAAGGGGAGGAATTGTAGTGTATGTACCTTTAAGAGAGAACTACTTTTACAGCTCCTGTATACTGTAGTACCGGCAGTGACCACACCTGTATATTAGCCTTGAGCATGCCTCTGTACCCCAGTCTTGAGATTACCCTACTCCAGTAAATACCTGTTGATTGTTCAGTTACAGCATCCGTGCGGTTATTGAAAAACATCATACTCTCAGAATCATGGATCTAACAATATTGAAGTGAACACCCCGATATTGAAGAACTAGGCATCTACAGTATCTATGTCACTAGCAGCAACGCTAGCAGTCGTGAGAAAGACTTCCGTACAAAACTTTTGATCAATGACCAATATATTGATCTGTGTATCGACACAGCGGCGGACTGCTCTATATGAGTAAGGACACATATGAGAGTAAGTTTAATCAAAAACCACTTACAAAGAGTACCGTAGAGTTAAAAACCTACTCCAGAGAAATCCTAGAGACATGTGGACAAATGGAATGTACAGTTCAGCACAATGGCCAGTCAGTAAAGCTGCCTATTATTGTAGCGAGCTACAACAACAGGCCAACCCTCATGGGCAAAGATTGGGTGAGAAAGTTGAAATGGGACTGGAAAAACATCTTCAGTGTAGATGCTTCGAAGAAGTGACTCGATACAAAGCTGAACAAGTATAAAAGCATGTTCTCCAACAGTTATGAAGGCATCACTGGGTATGATGCACATATCCGCATCAAGTCCAATGCGAAGCCTGTCTATTGTAAGGCAAGGCCGGTCCCCTATGCGTTGAAAAGGCAGGCAGAGGAAGAGCTAGAGAAACTGAGTGTGCTGGTAAAAACTGACAAAAGTGAATGGGCTACCCCAATTGTGGTAGTGCCCAAAGCAGACAAACTGTACACTTGTGCGGTGACTATAAAGATACTATCAACCAAGCAGTTGACGATGAACAGTACCCATTACCTACATCACAAGATTTGTATGCAGCACTCTCTGGGTCAAAGACTTTCTCTAAGCTTGACCAGTCGCACGCTTACGCTCAGCTGAATGTTGACAAAGAGAGTCAACAGTATCTCACCATCAACACACACAAGGGACTGTACTCATACACCAAGCTGTCATATGGTGTAAAGTCCTCCCCCAAAATCTTCCAGTCTACGATGGATAAGATTTTGCAAGGAGTTCCATATTGATTATGCAATCAAGATGATGTGCTGATTGCAACAAGCAGCAAGGAAGAAAATCTAGAAGTGTTAGATTTAGTGCTTCAAAGGTTGAATTCCCACAATGTCAAATTGAAAAGGAGCAAATGTGCTTCTGTGCAGCCCGAGGTTGTGTACCTTGGTCTGAAAGTTGATGCAAATGGCTTGCAACCAGTTAAGGAAAAGGTTGATGCTGTCATCAATGCTCCAAAGCCACAGGACGTGTCTGAGTTAAGATCTTTCCTTGGAATGGTCCAGTAATACGCACGTTTCTTACCTGAGTTAGTGACCATGTTAGCTCCATTGCACGAGCTCCTGAAGAAAGACGTCCGTGAGTTTGACTCCGTTCAGACTTCAGAATCTGAAGTACCAGGTTCAAACAAATTTGAGATAGAAATTTGAGTTTGGAACCAGAACAAGACAGCCCGAAAATTGGTTCAACACCAAAATCTTTTGTAAGGAGGTCAGGAAGGCTCCGCAAACCTGTTATTAAACTGGATTTGTAGTTCTTTTTTTTTTTTAAAAGACAGGAGTTTTTGTTCTGTGGTACATGTAATGCTGGGAAAGGTGGGAATATAGTTTTGTTGTATTTCAGAGGGGAATATGTGCATTTTTTTTAAGGGGAAAGCAGTGTAATGTATTAGCACATGGTTTGTCACATGGTTTAGTATAAGCATGCTCAGTTTGCTCTGGCCTAGTAAAGCAAGCGCCTTTAGTAACAACACATCATATCCTTCATTTGATCTACCCACATATATTACAAATACATCCATTTTTTTAAAGGGGATAGCAGTGAAATGTATTATCACATGGTTTACACATGGTTTATCACATGCCTTAGCAAGAGAATGCTCAGTTTGCTTTGGCCTTATAAGAACATAAGAACTTAAGGAATAGGAGCAGGAGTCGGCCATTTGGTCCCTCGAGCCTGCTCCGCCATTCAATAAGATCATGGCTGATCTTCTACCTCAACTCCACCTTCCCGCACTATCCCCATATCCCTTGATTCCCTTAATATCCAAAAATCTATCAATCTCTGTCTTGAATATACTCAAAAACTAAGCCTCCACAGCCCTCTGGGGTAGAGAATTCCAAAGATTCACCACCCTCTGAGTGAAGAAATGTCTCCTCATCTCAGTCCTAAATGGCCGACTCCTTATTCTGAGACTGTCACCCCTGCTTCTAGGCTCCCCAGCCAGGGGAAACATCCTCCCTGCATCTACCCTGTCAAGCCCTGTAATAATTTTGTATGTTTCAATGAGATCACCTCTCATTCTTCTAAACTCTGGAGAATATAGGCCTAGTCTACTCAATCTCTCCTCACAGAACAATCCCCCCATCCCAGGAATCAGTCTGATTCACCTTTGTTGCACTCCCTCTATGGCAAGCATATCCTTCCTTTGGTAAGGAGACCAAACCTGTACATAATACTCCAAGTGTGGTCTCACCAGGGCTCTATAATTGCCGTAAGACTTCTTTACTCTTATACTCAAATCCTCTTGTAATAAAGGCCAACATACCATTTGCTTTCCTAATTGCTTGCTGTACCTGCATGTTAACTTTCCGTGATTCATGTACAAGGGCACCCAGGTCCCTCAGAACACCAACATTTCCCAATCTCTCACCATTTAAAAAATACTCTGCTTTTCTATTTTTCCTGCCAAGTGGATAATGTCACATTTCTCCACATTATATTCCACTTGCCATGTTCTTGCCCACTCACTTAGCTTATCTATATCCCCTTGAAGCCTCTTTGCATCCTCCTCACAACTTACATTCCCACCCAGCTTTGTATCATCAGCAAACTTGGATATATTACATTTGGTCCCCTCATCCAAATCATTGATGTAGATTCTGAATAGCTGCGGCCCGAGCACTGATCCTTGCGGTACCTCACCAGTTACAGCCTGCCAACCCGAAAATGACCCGTTTATTCCTACTCTCTGTTTTCTGTCCGTTAACCAATCCTCAATCCATGCTAGTATATTAGCCCAATCCCATGAGGCCTAAGTTTGTTTAATAACCTCTGTGTGGCACCTTATCGAATGCCTTCTGAAAATCCAAATACACCACATCCACTGGTTCCCCCTTATCTATTCTGCTAGTTACAACCTCAAAAAACTCTAACAGATTCATCAAATACGATTTCCCTTTCATAAATCCGTGTTGACTCTGCCCAATCCTATTATTATTTTCTAAGTGCCCTGTTACCACATCCTTAATAATAGATTCCAGCATTTTCCCTACTACTGATGTCAGGCTAACTGGTCTGTTGTTCCCCGTTTTCTCTCTCTCCCTCCTTTCTTAAATAGTGGGGTTACATTTGCTACCTTCCAATCCGTGGGAACCATTCAAAAATCTATGGAATTTTGCAAAATGGCAACCAATGCATCCACTATCTCTATAACCACCTCTTTCAAAACCTTAGATTTCTAAACAAGTTCATGGATGAGCAACTCATCCTGTCTTTGTCCTTCATTTTTTCTACCCACTTATATTACAAACCTGGAGACAGTTGACAAGAAATAAGCCATATAACCGATTCAGAAAAAGACACTGGGCTAAAAATTCGGTATCGCCGCGCCAGGTCTTTAGTGCCCGAAATTTAGCGCTGGGCCGGATTCCCCTAGCGCCCACCTGAAATTCAGTAGCGCCGCCCCAAGACGGAGGCGGGCGCTATTGGAGGGTTTGGCCGCCTCGTTTGGGGCGAAGAATGTCAGTTTCCGGCACCCAGCTGCCGCTGCGGCAACCGGTGCGGTGCGGCAGGCTGGGGTACTGCAGGCCTCCCCCTTCTCTTAAGGAGGAGCTGCCTGCAGCCGTGAGATCGCCGCTGGATTCCCCCGTCAAATGAGCCCGGCACCACGGAGAAGTGCCGGGCTCGCGGGAGTCACACACCAATGCCACGGGGGGGGTAGTGCAGGAGTCCGGGGAGGGAGGTGCGGCCAGGCGGCCGCCGGGAAAGCGGCCGGCCGCCCCTCCACCTTTATGCGCCGGCCTCTCGGAGCTGTAAGGCACCGTTTTGCAAACGCTGTTTGCGGCCGCGACGGGCGAGGCGGCCGCAACTGAATTTGGCCATCGGGACGGATTACCATTGGAACCGGGGCGCTGCGCACACCGATGACGTCATCGGTGCCGGCGCAGCGCTACCGGCTAACGCCAATGTTAGGGACCAACTCAATTTCGGGCGCTAAAAAACTTCCGGCGCAAACCACTTTATAGCCAATAAGTGGGCGCAAATGCGACTGAATTTCTAGGCCACCATCTTATGAAAGCATTCTGGCCTTATTGAAACATGACAAACTGGGTTTGGAAATCTCGAAACCTAACGATGAAATAGCTGTGAAAGCATTCTGGCTATTGAGATAAGATAGTTGTTGACACTGAATAAAAAACGTTATTGAAACAAAAGGTGAAGGGCTCCGACAGGTTGACCTTTGGGGAAAAAAACAATGGTTCACCCTGGATAAGGTGTTCTAACTTACACTTCGTAAAGAAGCACATAAAGTAAGGACCATCTGCCCTCGTAAAGATGACATAAAGTAAGAAACACCTGCTGTCACACTGTTTTTTATATGGTAAACTTAGAACACCTCGAGATGAGACATGAGTCTGGCAGAAGTCAGCAGAAAAATTACTAGAGATAATTAGCTTGCATCAGCAGAAAACCTTAAAGGAAATACCACTGGAAAAGGGTATAAATATTGAACTCTCAAATGGGATAGTAGACTCGCTTTAATCGGGCAAAGGGATTATCCGCTTCAGAGGTGGCTCTGTAAGTCTGCAACTCTTTCTACCTCGGGGATCAAAGGTATTTGATTTTGGTGGATATCCTGAATAGAACTTTAAGAACTGTAAAATTGTAGCAAAGTTAAGATTTGAAAGTAAGGTTCTCTGATAATAGGATTGTAAGTTTTCTCTTTTTGTAACTGTTAATGTTGTGATTGACTCACCAGCTGTAAACTGCATGTCGGTTCTTTAATAAATCTATATATTTTTAGAATTGTCTCACATAAGACTTCTGTATCAAAAACCCGTGAACTCAATCTCTGTACACTCTTTAGTGAGGAGTTGCAGAATTCTGGGGGAGTTTTCCGGACCCTCATAATATCCAGAACGTTCCAGTCTAGCTAAACTTATTAAAAGTGCTATCTGGAGTATGGTAACATTTTCAGGTTGTCCCTTTCCTTTAGAGAGAGATAGTCCGGACCTTTAGACCCAATTAAGCATCTTTAGGATTCGGCTACCTCAAACTTTAGTTGAAAGTGGACATCTGAGGAATACACCTGATCCAGGGTAGCCCTAAAGAGGCTAGGACTAGTAATTATCCCTTCAGTTGGTGCCCAGTGTGTGTGTTAGTGAGTTGATACAGAACCCTATACTTATATTTATATCTATATCCATCTCGTAGAGTGTTAAGTATAGAAGGAGTGTTTTACTGACAGTGGTACTAAGACCTAGATTTAAGTCTCTAGAGACGACAAGTACCTGATCAGGCCTTGTAGAACTTAAATCAGAACTCCCTCAATGTACCACTGAGGTCTAGAAATTTCTTATAAAGTTCATATTAAATCCTAACCAAGGTTAGGTCCTGACGAATTGGAAAACCCTGTAGGAAATGGCCTAGTCTTTTTATTAGGAAATTCAAATGATTGCTACCATCAAATCATTTACTGTGATGGATCATCACTGATGATTAAAAAAGGGACATCCCAACAATCCTCAGCTGGGATGGGGATAGTAGTAAGGACTTTTCTAGATTCCTATTCTTTTTATCAAGAAGAATTACTGTCCATACCCCTTGGCCATAAGGCAGCGCAATATGTTCAAGCCGTAGCACTACGGTATGCTTTAGAAAAGGCAGACCCTATTAAACCCACACTAATCTGCACAGATAGTGACTACTGTAAAAGAGAATATAACCAGGATCTAGTTTTCTGGGAACAAACAAATTTTACCAATCATAAGGGTAAACCCATAAAAAATAAGTCATTGTGGGAAGACATTCTCTGTTCGAGAATGGAGAAACAGAATTGTCAGGTGATTCATGTAAACGGACATACCACTGGGACAGTACACTCAAAAGGAAACAGTCTTGCAGACGGACAAGCGAAATGTTTGGTCTGCAGAACACCCCCTCGAGAAGGGCCTGCCAATGTTAGTGTTATCACTAGGGCAGAATGGGCAGCTAATCAAGATGAGGAACTGATTCAACTATTAGACCCAACAAAAGAGAATCCACCAGGATATCATCAAAGTACCTTTACTCGGAAAACCCTACAGGTATTGTGCTAGTTAAGTTGCCCAAGGGAAACTGAGAAGTACCCCCGAGACACAAACGAGAACAGCTTGTAAAAGAAGCTCACGAGGGCATAGGTCAAGCACATTGTGGTGCCAGAACAACATTCTGCAAATTGACTCCCTTATATTGGTGGCCAGGCATACGTAAGGCCTGTAAAACATACCTGGCAAATTGTGAGCCCTCCAATTTAACCAATAAGTCATCACTAATTAAGCCACCACCATTGGCTCCTGTGAAAGCTGATGAGCCAATGGGAAAATTCTTTATTGACTTTATTGGACCACATCCCCCATCTTTGGGAGATAGACATGTTCTCGTTTGCGTAGATGGATGCACTTCCTTCTGCTGGCTGGTCCCCACAAAAACTGTTTCAGAAAACGCACTCGCCAGGGTTATTTCTGACATAATTACTGTAGCTGGTGCACCCAAAATCTTACACTCCGATCAAGGTGGAGCCTATGTCTCCAAGGTCTTCAAAGACTACTGCGAACAAAGGGGGATTGGGTTAGAGCGCAGCATGCCACGTCATCCGCAATCAGTGGGGCTGGTGGAATGTAAAAATCAGGAAGTAAAAAAGCTATTGGTCAAACTGTTGAGAATCAGGGGGAATAAGTGGACCACCGTCATTCCGGAGGTGTAGCTATCACTCAATAATGTGCCCACATCTGCATCAGGGACAGTGTCCCCTAAAACTCCATATTATCTGATGTATGGGGTTGAGATGCATACACCACTTACCCATAGTTCTTTTATTGCCTCTACACTCTCTGAGTCCTTGGCCCGACAGCGACAGCTGGATTTTAAAAAGTAACAGAGGAAATTCATCAAATTGATCAGAGGATAAGGGAGGCAAATAGGCAGAAAAAATTGACAAACAAAGCATGGCAACCCATAGTAGGAGAATGGGTACAGGAAAAGAAGTTAGAGCAAAAACCTGGTTTAAGATCTAAGTGGAAAAAACCTGTTCAAATACGTTCTGTTATTAACAAAAGAACAGTTAAAATACATATTAATCAGCCGAATGGCAAGCATATTCTTAAAACTGTCTCCATAGACAATCTCAAAAGATGTCCTGCGGGATACCGAAAAGGAGGAACAATACAAGGTGTAGTCATACATTGTCTTTCAAGACCCAGCTTGGAGCACGACACAGGAAATGGATGCGATCGAACTACTGATGACGGTCAACCAGACGGTGTCGCTGACTCCTCCACACAATGCTTGGCAACGCCTCAGGAATTGGATTCACAAAAAGCCATAACCAAAACAAGTAAAGATCAACAAGTTACTTCAACGAAGGAGGAAAACACTGCGGATGGAGAAGGAATCAACTGAGCTCCTGGCAAGGTCTTTGCGAAAACAAAAATCTGTCCTCACGCTGGATCAATGGAACAGCGTGTCAAGCTTCAGCCAGTTCCAAATGACGTCTCCTTGACTCATATGAATAACTCACCTCTACGGAACGTACATCTGACAATTGGACATTCTAAGTACATGTTGTTTCGCTAATTGCATGACAATGTACCTATCATTCTTTTAATTTGTGTTCAATTTAAAATAAGGCAAAACACTGTCCTGGGATGACTTAAAAGGAATTTTCATGTAGCACATGATTGGGCTCTTGTGAATCTCGTGAAATTAATGTACTACTGCAACCTTATTAGTTACATTGACCAAACTCTGCCTTGATGCTCGAGTTCATTTTTTGGTCAAGAGGGGGGTGTGAAGGAATAAGCCATATAACGTATTCAGAAAAAGACACCATCTTATTAAAGAATTCTGGCCTTATTAAAACAGGACAAACTGGGTTTGGAAATCTAGAAACCCAACGATGAAATAGCTATGAAAGCATTCTGGCTATTGAGATAAGATAGTTGTTGACACTGAATAAAAAACGTTATTGAAACAGAAGGTGAAGGACTCCGACAGGTTGACCTTTGGGGAAAAAAACAATGGTTCACCCTGGATAAGGTGTTCTAATTTACACTTTGTAAAGAAGCACATAAAGTAAGGACCATCTGCCCTCGTAAAGATGACATAAAGTAAGAAACACCTGCTGTCACACTGTTTTTTATATGGTAAACTTAGAACACCTCGAGATGAGACATGAGTCTGGCAGAAGTCAGCAGAAAAATTACTAGAGATAATTAGCTTGCATCAGCAGAAAACCTTAAAGGAAATACCACTGGAAAAGGGTATAAATATTGAACTCTCAAATAGGATAGTAGACTCGCTTTAATCGGGCAAAGGGATTATCAGCTTCAGAGGCAGCTCTGTAAGTCTCCAACTCTTTGGGCTAGATTTTCAGTATGGACAGTTTTGGGGCGCTAACCTTAGCGCCCGCCCGAAGTTAGCGCCCGCCCCAAAGTAGCGCCCCGTTGCCGGAAATTCAGTGGCTTCGCCTTAAGAGGTTGGTGGAGCGCTAAAAGAGGCGTTCCACTACTATCTTTAGGCGCTAAGCCGGCGGTGCAGAGCGCAACACCCGAGCTCGGGCGCAGCGCACGGCAGACACTCTGGTGCCAGTGAGCTCTTAAAGGCGAAGGGTGCATGTGTTTTCTCCAAAGGCAGAGTCTGGGGGGGAAAACAGGAGGAGGAGGAGGAGGAGGAGGAGGAGGAGGAGGAGGAGGAGGAGGAGGTGGTGGTGGTGGTGGTGGTGGTGGTGGCCGGAAACATAAATACACCGTTCACAACAACACACTGGATCCTTCCACACAACACATGCAGACTGCCTTGTATAGTGCCCTTTAATTTGCGCTCCCCAGGGTGTGTTGCGTTCCATTTTACAAACGCTCTGGACGCCAGCCGCACAATGGGGCGGTCCAACTGAAGTTTGGATTCGGGGCGGCCAAAGGGCGTTGCACGAGGATGTGATGTCATTTTCTGCGCGCGCATCCGGGCGGCCGCTAAACTTTGCACCGGCGCTAACGGGCAACTTAATTTGGGGCGGGGCGCAAACTGCGCTGCGCCCGGGCGCTACACGCATAGCGCCTGAAAATCACTTCTCTTAAGGCGCTAACTGCTGGCGCAAGCAACTGAAAATCTAGCCCTATGTACCTCGGGGATCAAAGGTATTTGATTTTGGTGGATATCCTGAATAGAACTTTAAGAACTGTAAAACTGTAGCAAAGTTAAGATTTGAAAGTAAGGTTCTCTGATAATAGGATTGTAAGTTTTCTCTTTTTGGAACTGTTAATGTTGCAATTGACTCACCAACTGTAAACTGCATGTTGGTTCTTTAATAAATCTATATATTTTTAGAATTGTCTCACATAAGACATCTATATCAAAAACTCGTGAACTCAATCTCTGTACACTCTTTAGTGAGGAGTTGCAGAATTCTGGGGGAGTTTTCCGGACCCTCATAATATCCGGAACGTTACAGTCTAGCTAAACTTATTTAAAGCGCTATCTGGAGGATGGTAACATTTTCAGGTTGTTCCTTTCCTTTAGGGAGAGATAGACTGGACCTTTAGACCCAATTAAGCATCTTTAGGATTCGGCTACTTCAAACTTTAGTTGAAAGTGAACGTCTGAGAAATACGCCTGATCCGGGGTAGCCCTAAAGGGGCTAGGACTATTAAATATTCCTTCACAATGAGGCAGAGTTTCCTGGTCCTGCAGCCCGTGGGCAGCAAGCACAGGAAAATGGGAGGGGCTCCCTTGCAGCCAAGCCCTCTGCCCTATCCTGCTTTGCCTCACACCGCCGCACGTCCCCCCTTCTGCAATTTAAATCTGCGGGAAATTTATTGACTCGGATGGAAAGTAAAAGCGGGGTGTGGGGGACGGAGTGTAAAACGGGCAGGGGGGGGGGTAAAACAGGCAGCCGATCTGAACCAGTCGGTTGTCCTCCAGGTGGGTTCGGTTACAATTGCCCCCACAGTGCAAGCGCTCCGTTTCCCAGGTTTCTCTGAACCTGCAATGACCCTTCCAGCAAGTGCAGAAAAAAGACCTTCAGCAGTCGGGACCGAATGGACACCAAGCTCAAGGGGTGAAAGGGTTCTCACTCCCTGCAACACCCCCAGCCCCTCACAACCAATGTTTTGTCAGCAGGGTTGCTGGGCAACACAGATTTGTTTGATCACTTGTCTAAGCAATTCCACTTCTTTTGCTCCATGCAGCAGCTGGATCCAAAACAAAGGGAGAACTCAAAGACTAAATAAAACACACTTAACTTTAAGCAACACTTTCTCATAGGCATGCCCAGTAACTGAAGTCTGCCTGTGATGGCATATGGTCTCCTTACCTTAAACCCCGTGGATTCACTCGACTTCCTTTCTTTCTCCCAATTTCCTCGATAATTGTACCTTCAACACAGTGAGCAATATGCCTGGAGCTACCTACCTAAACTTCTCCGCCTCTCTACCTCTCTCTGCTCCTTTAAAGAACCTCCTTAAAACCATTGATGAAGCGTTTGATCACCTGATCTAGCATCTCTTTGTATGGCTCGGTGCCAAATTTTGTCTGATAACGCTCCTGTGAAGCACCTTGAGAATTCTCAGTACAATAAATATAAGTTATTGTTGTATCAGTTTTATCAATTCCCTTCGTAACCTTGAAAACTTCAGTCAAGTCACTTTAAAGTCTGTTCTTTTCCAAACAAGCCCAACATTCTCACACCTACCCTCATCATGTAAATACCTGATTCTGAGAAACCTGCTGACAAAGGGGGTGCTTTTTTTGTTTGGCAAACCGGCCTCTACAACAACAACAATAACTTGTATTTATATAGCACCTTTAACTTAGTAAAATGTCCCAAGGCGCTGCAAAGGAGTATTTTTATGCAGTGGGGAAAGAGTTAAACTGACATCGCTGGCAGTTTTACTGAATGGTGTAATAAAGACCATACCAAGAGAATAAAACAAGTCAGCTTGGTAGACAGGGCAAATATATAAGGGCAAGGCTGGATGGCATCTATTTTAATGCAAGGAGTCTTGCAAATAAGGTGGATGAACTGAAGGTATTGATAAACACATGGGAGTATGATATTGTTGCTATCACGGAGACATGGTTGAGGGAGGGGCAAGACTGGCAGCTCAATATTCCGGGGTACAGAATCTTCAGGCGAGACAGAGGGGGAGGTATAAGAGGAGGGGGTGTCGCAATATTAATTAAGGAGTCAATTACTGCAGTAAGGAGGGATGATATATTAGCAGGGTCCTCTAATGAGGCCATATGGGTGGAGCTTAAAAACAAAAAGGGGGCAAGCACTTTGCTGGGAGTGTACTATAGGCCTCCAAACAGTCAGGGGGAGATAGAGGAACAGATATGTAGGCAAATCTCAGAGAAATGTGCAAATAATAGGGTAATAATAATGGGGGATTTCAACTTCCCCAATATTAACTGGGATAGTCAGAGTGTGAAAGGCTCAGAGGGTGTAGAATTCTTAAAGTGCATCCAGGAGAGCTTTTTGAGCCAGCATGTAGAAAGTCCTACAAGAGAGGGGGCGGTACTGGACCTAATTCTAGGGAATGTGGCCGGCCAAGTGGAAAAAGGGCTAGTAGGTGAGCACTTTGGTGATAGTGACCATAATATGGTAAGATTTAAGGTGGTCATGGAAAAGGACAGGGATGGGCCGGAAATAAAGGTTCTAAATTGGGGGAAGGCCGATTTTAATAGGATAAGGCAGGATCTGGCCAAAATGGACTGGGATCAGCTACTTGTAGGAAAATCCGCATCGGAGCAATGGGAGGCTTTCAGAAGGGAGATTGAGATCATACAATGGCAACATGTTCCCGTAAAGGTCAAGAGTGGTTCCAAGAACCACAGGGAACCTTGGATGTCAGGGGATATACGAGAATGGATTAGGAAAAAAAGGAGGGCTTTTGGTAGATACAAAAGGCTAAAGACGGAGGAAGCCCTAGAGGAGTACAAAAAGTGCAGGGGGATACTTAAAAAAGAAATTAGGAGATCAAGGAGGGGCCATGAAATAACATTGGCGAGCAAAATAAAGGAAAATCCGAAGATGTTTTATAAGTATATTAAGGGTAAGAGGATAACTAGGGAAAAAATAGGGCCCATTAGGGACAAAAGTGGCAATCTGTGTGTGGAGCCGGAAGATGTAGGAGGGGTTCTAAATGAATTTTTTGCATCTGTTTTCACTATGGAGAAGGACGATGTAGACATAGAAATAGGGCGGGGGGACTGTGATATGCTCGAACATATTAACATCGAGAGGGAGGAGGTATTGGCGGTTTTAGCTGGCCTAAAAATGGATAAATCCCCAGGCCTGGATAAAATGTATCCCAGGCTGCTGTGTGAGGCAAAGGAAGAGATTGCGGGGGCTCTAACACATATATTCAGGACCTCTCTGGCCACAGGGGATGTGCCAGAGGACTGGAGAACCGCTAATGTAGTACCATTATTCAAGAAGGGTAGTAGGGAAAAACCGGGGAACTACAGGCCAGTGAGCCTAACATCAGTGGTAGGAAAATTATTGGAAAAAATTCTGAGGGACAAAATTTGTCTCCACTTGGAGAGGCAAGGATTAATCAGGGATAGTCAACATGGCTTTGTCAAGGGAAGATTTGATTGAATTTTTTGAGGGGGTGACTAGGTGTGTGGATGAGGGTAACGCAGTGGATGTGGTATACATGGATTTCAGTAAGGCCTTCGATAAAGTCCCGCACAGGAGACTGGTCAAGAAGGTAAGAGCCCATGGAATCCAGGGTGCCTTGGCACATTGGATACAAAACTGGCTTAGTGGCAGAAGGCAGAGGGTGATGGTCGAAGGTTGTTTTTGTGACTGGAAGCCTGTGGCCAGTGGGGTACCACAGGGATCGGTGCTGGGTCCCTTGCTGTTTGTGGTCTACATTAATGACTTGGATATGAATGTAAAAGGTATGATCAGTAAGTTCGCGGATGATACAAAAATTGGTAGGGTGATAAATAGCGAGGAGGGTAGCCTCAGTCTGCAGGACGATATACATGGGTTGGTCAGATGGGCAGAACAGTGGCAAATGGAATTTAACCCGGAAAAGTGCGAGGTGATGCACTTTGGGGGGACTAGCAAGGCAAGGGAATACACAATGAATGGAAAGACCCTAGGCAAGACGGAGGGTCAGAGGGATCTGGGTGTGCAAGTACACAGATCCCTGAAGGCGGCGGAACAGGTGGATAAGGTGGTAAAAAAGGCATATGGGATACTTGCCTTCATTAGCCGAGGCATAGAATATAAGAGCAAGGAGGTTATGATGGAGCTGTATAAAACACTGGTTAGGCCACAGCTGGAATACTGTGTGCAGTTCTGGTCGCCACACTACAGGAAGGATGTGATCACGTTAGAGAGGGTGCAGAGGAGGTTCACCAGGATGTTACCAGGGCTGGAGCGCTTCAGCTATGAAGAGAGACTGGGCAGATTGGGTTTGTTTTCCTTGGAGCAGAGGAGGCTGAGGGGGGACATGATTGAGGTGTACAAAATTATGAGGGGCATAGATAGGATGGATGCTGAGGAGCTTTTTCCCTTAGTGGAGGGGTCAATAACTAGGGGGCATAGATTCAAGGTAAAGGGCGGGAGGTTTAGAGGGGATTTGAGAAAGAATTTTTTCACCCAGAGGGTGGTTGGAGTCTGGAACTCACTACCTGAAAGGGTTGTGGAGGCAGAAACCCTCACAACATTTAAGAAGCATTTGGATGAGCACTTGAAATGCCATAGCATACAAGGCTACGGGCCAAATGCTGGAATATGGGATTAGATTAGACAGGGCTTGATGGCCGGCGCGGACACGATGGGCCGAAGGGCCTCTATCCGTGCTGTATTACTCTATGACGCTATGACTTTGCAGTAGTAAGCTTTTTCTAAGTTGCTGAATTGGCAGTTGAGATAACATAGCCAGACGTGGAACCATAAGAGGCCTAAGAGGATGTAAGTTCTGTTCTGGCAGGAAAGTAAAACAATGAGTTGGAAGTAAAAGAGGCCTAGAGAGGCAGGAAAGGAGGACAATGAGTCAGAAGTACAATGTTGGTGAGACCCCATCTGACATAAACAAAGGTCATAGGTGCAACAACAGCTTGGGGGATAATGGACATATACTTTTCCAATAATAAAGGTGGTGCTTTAATGTAACGCGGCATAGGCAACCAATCAGTGAAGATGCATGCGGGCCAAGGTCCAATCAGGTGGCAGGAATGAATTTTGAATGAGCTGGACATGTGTGTTGTAATGTATAAAAATGTAGTGTTTGCTGTACCAATTCGGAAAAGTCTGGCTAAGACAGAGCAGACTGTCTCCCCACCGGTGCAATAAAGACAACTTGACTGTCGATCTAAAACCTTGTGTCGAGTGTTGGTTTAAAATACTCCACAACATTTAAGACAACAAATTTGACACCGATCCACTTAAGGATAAATTAGGGTAGGTGACCAAAAGCTTGGTGAAAGAGGTAGGTTTTAAGGAGCATCTTAAAGGAGAAAAGAGAGGTCGCGAGGTGGACAGGTTTTGGGCAGGAATTTCAAAGCTTAGGGCCTAGGCAGCTGAAGGAACGGCCACCAATGGTTGAGCGATTATAATCAGGGATGCTCAAGAGGGCAGAATTAGAGGAGCGCAGATATCTCGGGGGGTTGTGGGGCTGAAGGTGATTATACAGATAGGAAGGGGCGAGGCCATGGAGGGATTTGAAAACAAGGATGAGAATTTTGAAATCGAGGCGCTGCTTAACTGGGAGCCAATGAGGGTCAGCAAGCACAGGGGTGATGGGCGAACGGGACTTGGTGCGGGTTAGGACACAGGCAGCTGAGTTTTGGATGACCTCAAGTTTATGTAGGGTAGAATGTGGGAGGCCAGCCAGGAGTGCATTGGAATAGTCAAGTCTAGAGGTAACAAAGGTATGGATGAGGGTTTCAGTTAATGTTGCTGCCATCATCATTCACACATCATCTAGAGCCATCTTTTGTTTCTTAACTTGTCCCATTACCTTTTGCCTTACACTATGATCCCTTTTGTCAGTCAATCTCTCCTGCCTTCCATCCTATCACAGACCTTCCCTTTGTTCTTTCCTCCCCTCCTCCCTGCCTCTACTTAAAAATCTCTCCTCCCTAACCTTTTGACGAAGGGTTCGTCCCAAAACGTAGACTCTGTTTCTCCTCGATGCTGCCTGACCTGCTGAGTGTTTCCAGCACTTTCCATTATTATTTGATGATTGAATATTGCTGGGGTTAAAAATTAATCTGGTCTAAGAGCCAACTGCCTAAAGGTAAATAATCAGTGTTAAAGAATATTGGCCTAGAAATTGAGTGGGGTTAGCGCCCAATTAGAGGCGCTAGAGGGCCTTGCGCCGGAATTATAGCCGCTTCGGAAATTGATTTGGGCCCTACCATCGGCGTTAGCCGGTAGCGCTGCGCCGGCACCGATGACGTCATCGGTGTGCGCAGCGTCCCGGTTGCCGTGGTAATGCCGCCGGACGCCAAAATTCAGTTGCGGCCGCCTCGCCCGTGGCAGCCGCAACCAACGATTTTTCAAAAGTTTCTTGCTGGACTTAGCACCGGCGCATTAAGGTGGTGCGGCAGGCGGCCGCTTTCCCGGCGGCCGCCTGCCCGCACCTCCCTCCCCAGACTCCTCCACCACGCCCCCGCGGCACAGATGTGTGTGGGCCTCGAGCCCGGCACTTCTCCGAGGTGCCGGGCTCATTTTTCGTGCGATTCCACCGGCCAGCGGTCGGCTGCAGGCAGCTCCTCCTTAACAGAAGGAGGAGGCCTGCAGTACCCCAGCCTGCCGCACCGCATCGGGTGCCGCAGCGGGGGATTAGCACCGCAATCCTGCATTCAGCGCCCATTGCGAGGCGCTGACACTCTCCATTAGCGCCCGCAGCCGTCTGGGCGCGGCGCAGCTGAATTTTGGCGGGCGCAGCGGCAATTAACGCTGGCGCTAAATTTCGGGCACTACAGCCCTGGCGGAGGCAAACTCAATTTCTAGGCCATTGACTTTTTAAATATTACAGCCCAACTTTCCCTCTTTGGGATTGCAGCAATTATAATAAAAGTTGAGTCATCACCAAGTCTACCACCTGGGGAAGTCTGGGTGTATTCTCCTTCCAAAGCTTGAGTGCAACACTCAATTGTGTATAAAGTCGTGGGATCAAGTGGAATTCTCGCTCAGCATTCCCTCACAGCCACAGTCGGACTTATTAAAAACATACCTCTGCTGCAGTCTCTGTGTAATCACGTACCTTATGGCTATCACTCAGGGTACACGGTGTTCTGGTTGTCGTGCTTAATGTCTATCCAGTGATGTGAAATGAAGTAGATTCAACGGTGACCTAAAAAGTGTTACAGCGGGAGTTCCCACTTATCAGCAGTCCTCCTTTCTTAAGAAAATTCGGACCTTCCAATGAAGATGGGGCAGGGTTCCTTGGCCAGGCTGAGAAGGTGAAACACTTCACAGTGCTGTGGACCCAGGGTCATAGTACACTCCAACCTGTTGCCCACACCTACAGAAGGAGCACGGCAAGTGAGACAGCAACACCCCCATCTTATCCTCCCATCTGCGGGAGGCTGCATGGAGGAGAGGGCACGGATCATTCCACTCTCTCGTGGAATGTGTGGCTTCTTCATCCTACTCTATTTGAGAGGCATTTAGTTAAGTCTGAAACTAGGGTCCGAGATCTGAACAAAGCAAACTACGTAGGTATGAGAGGCGAGTTGGCTAAGGTAGACTGGGAAACTCGATTAAAAGATATAACAGTAGAAAAGCAATGGCAAACATTTAAAGAAATAATTCATAATTTGAAACGAATATACATTCATTTAAGGAATAAAAACACCACGGTAAAAATGGTCCACCTGTGGCTAACAAGAGAAATGAAAGATAATATTAGATTAAAGGAAGAGGCCTATAATGTTGCCAAAAAAGACTAGTAAGCCTGAGGATTGGGAGGATGTTATAATTCGTCAAAGGAGGACCAAGTAATTGATAAAGCAACAGAAAATGGCATATGAGAGTAAACTAGCGAGAGACATAAAAACAGACTGTAAAAGCTTCTATATGTATGTAAAAAGGAAAAGATTAGCGAAAGTAAACATGGGTCCCTTACAGGCTGAGAAAGGAGAAATTATAATAGGGTATAAGGAAATGTCAGAGAAATTAAACAAATACTTTGGGGTTGATTTTCCTGGAGCCGTCAGGCGGGGTTTCAGGCATGTGGGGGGGAAATCCTGAATTCAGGGGTCCCCGACACCATCCCGCCCAAAACCCCGCTCCACACAAGTTTCAGAGGAGGCGGGTACCCGCCCCGCACTGGGACCCGCCGACCTGAGGCGGGAAGGGATTAGTGCCAATGAACTGCCTGTTAACAGGTAGTTAACAGGCAGTTTTTAGCCTAATCCCTATTTTGAGGGGTGTCGTGTGGGATTCCCGATGGCTCCAAACCACGCCAGGTTAGAGCAGGCGGGCCGTCGGGTTGAGGGACTTGGAGGGGTCGCGATGTCGGTGTTCAGGTGAGTGATGGGTGCATGAGTGCAAAGGTAAGTGTGTTTGGTGGGTCTAAAGTGTCTAAAGAAGTTTAAATTACCTGTACTTACCTTAACAGACTTTCTTCCTGTAGGCATCGGGAGCCCATCACTCAGCCGGCACTTAAAGCTGAATGGCTGCGATCTGTCAAAAGTGACAGCCTTCAGCTTTCAGTGCTGCTGAGCGTTCTAACTGAGTCTGTGTAGAAGGACTCAGGTTAGAACTCAGACTGTCAGTGTTTCACAGCTTCAATCAGCTGTGAAACACTGATATTTCATCTGTCAAGAACTCTTGACAGATGAAATTTCAGTCTGTGACGTCACCTGTTGCCGGGTGGCCCTTAATTGGCTTGCTGAGCCCACTGGGCGGGCTCAACAAGGTCAATCAAGGGGAAATCGCACGGATTGGCCAGACGTCGATGTAGGCGGGACTAAAACCCGAAAGTTATAGTCCCGCCTCCTTCCCGACAGCTTCAGGAAAATCTACCCCTTTGTGTCTGTCTTCACGGAAGAATACACAAAAATCATTCCAGAAATAGTGGAGAACCACTAGTGAGAATGAGGAACTGAAAGAAATTAGTATTAGTAAAAAAGTACTGGAGAAATTAATGGGATAGATAAATCTCCTGGACCTGATGGCCTACATCCTAGGGTTTTAAAAGAGGTGGCTATAGAGATAGTGGATGCATTGATTGTCATCTTCCAAAATTCCATAGACTCTGGAACGGTTCCTGCAGATTGGAAGGTAGCAAATGTAACCCCATTATTTAAGAAAGGAAGGAGAGAGAAAATGGAGAATTATAGACCTGTTAGCCTGGCATCAGTTGTAGGAAAAATGCTAGAATCTATTATTAAGGACATGATAACAGGGCACTTAGAAAGTAATAATAGGATTGGGCAGAGTCAACACGGGTTTATGAAAGGAAAATCGTGTTTGACAAATCTGTTATGAGGTTATAACTCAAAGGATAGATAAGAGGGAACCAGTGAATGTACAATATTTGGATTTTCAGAAGGCATTCAATAAGGTGCCACACAAGAGGTTATTGGGGCAAACAAAATTGGGGCTCATGGGATTGGGGTAATATACTAGAATGGATTGAGGATTGGTTAACAGACAGAAAACAGACAGTAGGAATAAACGGGTCATTTTCGGGTTGGCAGGCTGTAACTAGTGGAGTACCGCAAGGATCAGTGCTTGGGCCTCAGTTATTCACAATCTATATCAATGATTTGGATGTGGGGACCAAATGTAATATATCCAAGTTTGCTGATGATACAAAGCTCAGTTGGAATGCAAGTTGTGAGGAGGATGCAAAGAGGCTGCAAGGGGATATAAGACAGGTTAAACAAGTGGGCAAGAACATTGCAAATGGAATATAATATGGAGAAATGTGACATTATCCACTTGGTAGGAAAAATAGAAAAGCAGAGTATTTTTTAAATAGTGAGTGATTGGGAAATGTTGGTGTTCTGAGGGACCTGGGTGTCCTTGTACACGAATCGCTGAAAGTTAACATGCAGGTACAGCAAGCAATTAGGAAAGCAAATGGTATGTTGGCCTTTATTACAAAAGGATTTGAGTAAAAGAGTAAAGACGTCTTATGCAATTATATAGGGCCTTGGTGAGACCACACCTGGAGTATTGTGTACAGTTTTAGTCTCTTTACCTAAGGAAGGATATACTTGCCATAGAGGGAGTGCAACGAAGGTTCACCAGACTGGTTCCTGGGATGGGGGGATTGTCCTATGAGGAGAGATTGAGTAGACTAGGCCTATATTCTCTAGAGTTTAGAAGAATGAGAGGTGATCTCATTGAAACATACAAAATTCTTATAGGGCTTGACAGGGTAGATGCAGGGAGGATGTTTCCCCTGGCTGGGAAGCCTCGAACCAGGGGTCACAGTCTCAGAATAAGGGTTTGGCCATTTAGGACTGATATGAGGAGAAATTTCTTCACTCAGAGGGATGTGAATCTTTAGAATTCTCTACCCCAGAGGGCTGTGGAGGCTCAGTCGTTGAGTATATTCAAGACAGAGATCGATAGATTTTTGGATATTAAAGGAATCAAGGGATATGGGGATAGTGCAGGGAAGTGGAGTTGAGATAGAAGAACAGCCATGATCTTACTGAATGGCTCGAAGGGCCAAATGGCCGACTGCTGCTCCTATTTCTTATGTTCTTACAGCTCAAGGTGGTGTTGGTGAATAACATGATGACAGATATCCTCTTGGACTACAAGATACCAAAAAATTTCCACAAGCCCTTGGAAGCCTTCAAGCTCCAAAATTACCACCTAGTCACGCCAATGAATGAGTCATTATCCTGTATGAACACACGAGAACATGAAGTCATGTCTGAAGCACTGCTTTGGTCATGATCAGTGCAGTACCCTTAGTGAAAGAATTAGGTGACAGCAATAAGAGTGTATGGCTGCACACAATGATCTACTTCAACAGGTGATATCAATGTAGGCCTGTGATGCTATCAATTCAACTACTTCACCATGGTGTAGTCATTGTCCATTAGGCTCTTATGGAGAGTCACCCTGCATCAACCTTTTAATTTGATAAAGTCTCATATAAAAGACTGTTAACTAAGGTAGAAGCCCATGGAATTGAGGGCAAATTATTGACGCGTTAGGAAATTGGCTGAGCGGCAGGAGACAGGCAGTAGGGATAATGGGTAAGTAGTGGCAGGATGTGACTCGTCGTATCCCGCAGGGACCTGTGTTGGGGCCTCAACTTTTCACTGTATTCATTAGTGACTTAGATGATGTCATAGAAAGTCATATATCCAAATTTGCCGACGACACAAAGATAAGCGGCAGTGTAGATGAAAGCATATAATTACAAAGGGATATCAACAGATTAAGTCAATGGGCAAAACTGTGGCAAATGGATTTCAATGTAGGCAAATGTGAGGTCATCCACTTTGGACCTAAAAAGGACAGAACAGGGTACTTTCTAAATTGTGAAAAGCTAGAAACAGTGGAGGTCCAAAGAGATTTGGGGATCCAGGTACATAGATCATTAAAATGTCATGAGCAGATACAGAAAATAATCAAAAAGGCTAATGGAATGCTGGCCTTTATATCTCGAGGACTAGAATACAAGGGGGCAGAAGTTATGCTGCAGCTGTACAAAGCCCTGGTTAGACCACACCTGGAGCACTGTGAGCAGTTCTGGGCACCACACCTCAAGAAGGATATATTGGCCTTGGAGGGAGTGCAGCGTAGGTTTACCAGAATGATACCCGGACTTCAAGGGTTAAGTTACTGGAGTTTAGAAGGTTAAGGGGTGATCTGATCGAAGTTTTCAGGATATTAAGAGGAACAGATAGGGTAGATAGAGAGAAACTATTTCCGCTGGTTGGGGAGTCTAGGACTAGGGGGCATTGTCTAAAAATTAGAGCCAGACCTTTCAGGGGTGAAATTAGGAAACACTTCGACACACAAAGGGTGGTAGAAGTTTGGAATTCCCTTCCGCAAACGGCCATTGATGCTAGATCAATTGTTAATTTCAAATCTGAGATTGATAGCTTTTTGTTAACTAAAGGTATTAAGGGATATGGGGCAAAGGATGTGGGGTTAGGTTGCAGATCAACCATGATCTCATTGAATGGCGGAACAGGCTCGAGGGGCTCAATGGCTTCCTCCTGTTCCTATGTATTAACAACCAGTTACAACACAACATGGCAGCAATCAGGTCAGAGGTCACCTGCCAATCCCTTGGGGTGTATAGTTCCGTAAACCTTAATACCCTTGTCTAACAAAAATCTATCTTTTACGTCCACCTGAGAGGGCTTCGGTTTAACGTCTCATCCGAAAGACGGTACCTCCGACAGTGCAGCACTCCCTCAGCACTGCACTGGATGTGTCAGCCTAGATTTTTGTGCTCAAGTCTCTGGAGTGGGACTTAGAACCAACAACCTTCTGACTCAAATGCGAGAGTGCTGCCCACTGAGCCACGGCTGACAGCAACTGAACACAGTACTCCAGATGGGCTCAGTACAGCTGTAACATAACTTCCACCCCACTGTATCCCAGCCCTCGAGCAGAAGAGCTGCACAAATGGAACACAGAGAATCAGTGTGATTCAGAGTCTTTATTGATTGGCATCTATTAAATACAGATAATGATTAATAAATTTATAACATCTTTCAAGTAAAAGTGCAAATCATCAGCATTTCGTTATAAAAAGAGAAACAGTTCAGACTGAGGCCGACACCAACTAGTACCCAACTTGGCAGGTGGAAACACTTAAGCATTTTATTGTCGGTACAATGCAGAACTACATTGAAACTTTCTGAAGGATGTCAAGAAATGAACACACAAAACCAATTGAACACTTGCACCTTGACGTCTCACTGTGCGATGCAATGGTACGAATGCTTAACGTGTCTGCATGACATTTCTTCCACCGTTATTTGAACCCCGCTAATGCAGCGGAGGGAGGAATTCCAGAACCACGTCAAGCGCTCCTACACTAGTATCTGACAACAGGTTGCAGGTTTTTCCAGGACTTGGGGAGATATCCCCTTGGCTCATGTTTTAAAGGTCGCATATTCTGCGTCGAAGAATCACCAATGCAATGAGCTATTCATTTATACTACATCAGGTTACAAGATACTGGGAAGCAGCGATAGCTGACTGACTCGATCCTCCTCCACGTTCCTTATTGTTGACAGCATCTCACCTCCAGGAGCTTCCCCCCCCCCCCCTCTCTCCCCCTTTCCTCCATCTCCGCCTGAAAGCACTGGCTGTTTGTTGCATCGTTCCACTGCAGCCGGTCACCTCCACCATCTCGCCCATGGTCCATATAGATTGCTAGATAATGGTCGGAGGTGGGGACTCTGGCCAACCTTCCCCCCACTCTGACCCAGGGTACTGAGTCCAATTGTAGCCACTCCAGCTGAAATCAGCAAATTTAAGAGAGACTGGGATCTAAACCTGGGATCTTCCTGCTCATTGGATAAACTCCTTGAGCCACAAATGAAACTTGTGGTCCCTTTCAAACGATCAAACATTTGATTTGAACCTACCTCAGTGGGTGGGAATCCCATTGGGTCGGTTTTACACCCCGCCCAATATTACTGGATCAGGCTAGGTTAAAATTGCCCCCCAAATATTGTTTCTAATGTTAACTCATAGAAACATTTCTGTGCAAGTAGCCAACAATGAACACATTAGCAATGATATGAAAGTATTTCAATTCACCCGAAGAACATACACGTTCAGAACCAGAATCTGTACATTCTTCAAAGTACAGATATAAATTTACAGCAAATCTTTTTTTTTATATAAAAGAGATTGAGACAGAGAGGAACTTATATGAATTCCGACTACTGAAAACTTGGCTCCAGTGTTCAAAAGAGTTTTCCCAGTGTGTACCCTAGGGTTTTGACCAGTGATTCCCCAAGGCTTTGACCAATCTTCCCCCCCCCCCCCCCCGCCAACAAGGGTTTTGATCAGTCTGTCCCAAGGGCTTTGACCAGTGCGTCCAGCGGTTCAGAGAGCAGAGAACCTTGGAGCAGGAAGTGCCCCTAGAGTTTAAGTAATTCCAAGCATAATACTCAGGTGAACTTCAAAACTGACATGGATGGCCACCTTTTAGGAAATTACGTTTTTGTAATTATGGTGGAAAGGGGAACTGATTTTCATGCCTGCTTGTCTAACTTGCTAACAGGATCACTCCTCCTGTTGCTGGTTTAATATCCCCTCCTGCAGAAATCTCCCATTAATAACCAAGACCACCAAGAGATGGGACAGTGACACTGGGTCATGGACATCATTCCTAAGCCAACACACTGAAACCAGATGCACTGGCACTCTAGTCCCCTTCTCCTGGGGTCAACATGACGGGAATCCAAACCACACACCTGTTGTACACAAGGTATGCTGGCTGGTGAAGTTTCGCTTGGAAACCCAACCTCGTGCAATAGCGGGGCCAAGAATCGCGTCCTGCTGCGAAGCAGATGGACATTGTCAGAATCAATGGGTTCCACAACAGAGAACCCTGCAATGAGTCGGCACTTCCCGTATCGGTTCTCTGATGAAACATCCATAGCTGCAGCCAAGGTCTCCAACCCTGCAGGATTGGCCTGGAGTCTCCAGGAAATGAAGGTTAAACTCCAGGACACTGGTGCGAGCGACAGAGGAGATATATCGTAGGGGCATTAAAACACTGTGGGGGGGGGGGGGCGGTTTCCCCATTTTCTTTGAACACTTTCATTTATGAGTTTTAAAAACATTGGAAGTGGGGAAAGAAAAGGCTGACTGACAGACGAGAATCATCCAATCAGATACCGTTTCCTTTCCAATTGGCTCTCCACGAGGATGAGCATGCTGCAGCAACCAATGGTGGGAGCGGGGCGGTTCAAGGCAGGAGGCCATGTGATGAAACACCCATGTGAGAAGTCACACAACACCAGGTTATAGTCCAACAGCTTTATTTGAGATCACAAGCTTTCGGAGCGCTGCTCCTTCGTCAGGTGAAGTGAAGAGATGCATATAGGCACAGCATATATAGTAAGAGAACACTGCCAGATGATTACAGGTAATCTTTCTAACTGCCCTTTATCACACCTCGGCAGAGAGATAATCACAGCAATCAAAGGTATGAAAGGTGTCCAAACAGGTCAGTCAGGAAAACATTACATCAAAGAATAATGAGGTGCGGTCACAAGGGGTCAAATGTTGCAGATGCTGGGATCTGTATGAAAAACAAAAAACAAACAAAAAACAAATATAAAAAAAAAAAATTTTTGCTGGAAATCACAGCAGGTCTGGCCGCATCTGTGTAGTGAGAACAAACGCCAGGCAGGAGTGTTCACTCCCAGTTGGGGAACACTTCAGCAGTCAAGGACATTCAGCCTCCGATCTTCGGGTAAGCATTCTCCAAGGCGGCATTCAAGACACACAACGCAAAATCGTCGAGCAGAAACTGATAGCCAAGTTCCGCACTCATGAGGACGGCCTCAACCGGGATCTTGGGTACATGTCACGCTACAGGTAGCCCCAACTGACGTAGAGTCATCCAGACTCGAGTCGTCATTGGCTTGTTCTATCTACACAGATGCGGCCAGACCTGCTGTGATTTCCAGCAAAAAAAAATTTTTTTGTTTGTTTTTCATACAGACCCCAGCATCTGCAACATTTGACCCCTTGTGACCCCACCTCATTGTTCTTTGATGCAATGTTTTCCTGACTGACCTGTTTGGACACCATTCACACCTTTGATTGCTGTGATTATCTCTCTGCCGAGGTGTGATAAAGGGCAGTTAGAAAGATTACCTGTAATCATCAGGCAGTGTTCTCTGACTATATATGCTGTGCCTATATGCATCTCTCCACTTCACCTGATGAAGGAGCAGCGCTCCGAAAGCTTGTGATCTCAAATAAAGCTGTTGGACTATAACCTGGTGTTGTGTGACTTCTCACATTTGTCCACCCCACTCCAACACCAGCATCTCCACACCATGAAACACCTAGGAATGCATCGAAGCAGAGTTGGCGACCCTTGCGACAGCGCACAAGGGAAAATGGCCCAAAACCAGTCGTTTTGCCGAGCGAATATAAAGTAAATTAAACAAAGTGGTGCGTCAAAACTGAACGTAAGACAACAAGGTCAGATGTCAGGGTTTGAGACGGTGCGAGGTGGGATGGGGGATATCCGGATGGAAAATTTCGATCAATGGCAGCTGATGTCAAGATCAAACAGATGAAGGGGTAGAGTTTCCGCTCGGTTGCGCTGGTTATTTCGGCGTAACCTGCACAAAAGATCGCGGCATTTTAAGCGCAAATTACATTCGGCGCAAATCAAGTTTCCGCGATCTTTTGCTCCAGCTGAAAAAAAACCATTACACTGGAAGCCGGCCCTGCCCAGAAACTGGTCAATAAACAGCTGGACAATGCTGACACTGGAACCGGGGCAAAGCCCTCCCATTGTTCGAGTAATAAAGGGACCGCACTTGATTGAATGAGCAATTCTCCTGTTCCCAGATGCTTTTTCTCCTTTCCTTCTCTTACTCACCGGTGGAAAAATGCAATAACTGTAGGCCCAGTCCAACATCCACAGCCCAACTAAAAATCTCGGGCCCCGTAGGATTAATAGAGCACTTTCGCCTGCACTATGAATGCTGGGATAGCACTAGCTCCATAGTCCCCTCCTCCTCCTCTCAGTCTCCAGTAAAGGGAAACAAAGTGCAGGAACAGTAGCACAGGCAAACATCACAGCTGGGTGGACTGTGAAAGAGAGAGAGTGAGAAGACAAGAGAGAGAAACATAAACTGTACAGCTGCCACTTCTACACCATCCCGAGGGCACGGGCCCAATTATTTTCACAGTGATGGGATTAACTGAAGGTTGCAAAGCGTACATTCTGGTTCTGCGATCATTGTTCCACGTTAAATGCCTCTTTATTTCTACAGCGCCGTGCACGTCTTTCCTTCTTTAAAAACTCGGCTCTGCTCCCTCTCAAACATCTTTTCTATAATGAAAAATAAATTCCCTTTTGCTGTTTTACCCTGCTTGTTCATATAGAAAATAGAAAATCGGAATCACGAGGCCAACATCGATCACAGCACAGCCAATCCCTGGTGACCAGCACGGACTGGATCCATTTGGGGAATCAATCCTAAATCAAAGGACCATTAGTGTCAGCAACTGAAGCTAGATGGAAAATAATGGGAACGGGAATGGGAGCGTGTGGCCTATGAGACTCCATGGTATGCATCTAAGCAGCTCGTGAAAGCGTGAACACTCCTGGACCAGGGAATACTAGAGGCAGGCTTCCTGTGATCGGTAGGTGTATCGATACTGGAAAAATATTTTTACAAAAGGTCTTCTCTGTCCGGCACTGGTAGCAAAACGGGTTCATTGGAGTGCGTTTGTGATGTGGCTAGAGATGCTGAACAGAGGGAAGAGATGACGGCCGCTTTCAAGATGCTGGTATTCAACAGCCAGAGGAACTCTTCCCTCCCTGAATCCAGCCCTGAGTGCTGAAACATCAGGGGGACCTGGGAGCAGGAAAGGTGGGTGGACAGTGGACTGTCGATGGGCAGGAGACAAATTGCACATCTTACAAAAAAGGGTCTTAAAGATCAGCAAAATACCTGGGGACAGAGGGACCACTGGTGAGGCGAGGTCGGAGGGGAGAGGACAGCATTGAAAACTCCAGTTACCTCTTCAAGGTGCATTATGGAGTTTTCATCCCCGTACCACAATAGGATTCATTCCATGATCCCGCACTCTCGGCAAGGAACCCGCGCTCGATAGACAGCACGGGTCGGGAAACTTTATAGCCCCAATTCTCCAACTTGTATCCACTATGAGAGTGGCGCATTCACTAGGAGAGCAGAATTAACCCTCAAAAGTTCGGACAGAATTACAATTTTCTTCAACGTACTCAAAGAAGGTCGCGTTCAAAGAAAATCTAGGCCTGATTTTTTTTTTTAAGCTGTTTGAATTCCACTTTGGAGAACTTCAGACCGTGACATTCAGAGTCATTTTAATTTTAAATGGAGAATCTCCAAATACATTCAGAGGTAGAAATAGGAGAGTAGATTCCATTCTCAAAATATGCTGTAATGATCTACAGTGTATTCAGCACACACAGCTACTGCCCACTTAGTGCGATTATAGATAAACAAACTGCGCTTTGGACAAACTGGAAAGAATTCTGTCAAGTGATACCAGAGCATCACATCCAGTTTTTAATTGAACATTTGCGTCAAAATGCTTAAAATACAACACATGCTCGGTGCCGAGAGGTACACCGAGACACGCTGCCACGGCGAGGTGTACGAGCTTCAGCCGCCTCAGCACCAGAACACACCACCTCACCAACCTGCTGAGATTTGACTCTTGGAAGCAGATCACCCCTCGGGCCACCAGCCAAAGCAGATTAGGGCAGACTATCTTCAAATAATGACAGCGTGGCGCCAGCAGATGAGAAGTGCAGCTTCCCAACACTGTGGCAAAGATAGCTAATCACCAGGGAATTCCAATCTTTCTCAATCCGAATCCCGGGTGGGGTTAGTCGCCAGGCAGCTCAATCCTCGGCCTTGGCTGACGAGGTAAGCGGGAGGGAGGGAGGGAGGGGGGTTCAGAACGGCCACCGCGAGCAGCGCCTTGGGCTAACTGGAAGAATGGAAGGAGCGAGGTGTGGATGTGGGAATATCACAAAGGAGTCGGTGTCATTTGATTGATTGCTCCTCCAAACTCTCTCGGGTGAATTAGGCTAAACGAATTTCACAATTAAAAGAGGGAAGAGAGAACAAAAGTGGTTAAAATAGATGATCCGACGCCCACCGGCGTGTGATGAAATGAAACGTGGCAAGGTTCCAGTTAAGTCCATACGTTCCTTTTCCAATTACAATTAACGTAGGCTTTTCAGGCCAAGTTCGTTCGAAGCAAGATTTTTTTTTGTTGCATGGCCAAGAAAATAGAACCTGCGCGTCTTCCAAATCAGCACTTAAATGTTGTCCAGTTGCTCTGGTTAACGCTCACAATAGTGCCTGGACTTTGGCAGCGACACCAGTGAATCTCCTGTGCTGGTTGTGGTGGTCGGAGCAGTGCAGAGGGTTATCCGTGCCAAGGGGCAGTGATGACTTCATCTGTAGCCCGGCCCAAGCCAGAACGCAGGGCGCACTGCCCCCAGTAACATGTCAAGTCAGCAACCGAGGGAACGTCGCAACCATCGTCTTAAAAAGAATATCAATAAAACTTGTCACTTTTTTTTTTAAAAAAGGAATTACAGCAAAACAGTGAGGTATTTAATTGCTCCAGCATCGGCTAGCTTCTTCAGAAACAGCTGCTCGTGTGTGACATTGTGCTCGGAGTTCTGTAAAAGGAAAGCAAAGTTTTAGAAAGCAGACCACAACCCCCCTCGACAAAGACCAACATACAAAGGCCACAGTTACTAACTCTCCTCTGTCCCAGTCAAGTTTGGAAAGTATTTCTCGGCTTGCCTTGTTCAAATCGGGCCGTCTGCCTGACACCATCAGAGGGGGATTTCTCGGCCGGAACGAGATTCCGCGGATGGTCAGCTTCACATCACCACAGAGAGGGTTAATATTCAGGGACCTTGTGTACGGTCCAGTTAACACGGCAGACCCTGCGCGGCGCTGCTGTATGCCTCTGTGGGAATGAGCTGATCTCGTCCGTCGGCTTCCTCGGATCATTTCTGCCTCATCAAACAGAATCATTCATGATGCCAGAGCCAGAATTTCAGGCATCGGCAGGCAGTGAAGCACAGGGACAAAGGAGCAAGTGGCAATGGGCATGGGAGGGCAGCGGGCGGCAAGGGTTGTAGAGTCATTGGCCTAGAAATTCACTTTGGGGCGGCCAGCTCGCTCGCGCCCAAAAGTTAGCGCTGGGCGGGGAGCCATTAGCGATCGTCAGATATTCAGTGTTAGCGCCCCAAATCGGAACCGGGCGCTATACCAGGGTGTGCCCGCCTCCACTTGGGGCGCTGACACTGAATTTCAGCGCTCTTGGCGTCGCTGCGCCAGCCGCTGCGGAGCAGCAGGCTGCGGTACTGCAGGCCTCCTCCTTCTCTTAAGGGGGAGCTGCCTGCAACGGGGAGATCGCCGCTGGAGAGTGCCGGCAAATGAGCCCGGCACCACGGAGAAGTGCCGGGTTCGCGGAAAGCAGCCGGCAATGCCGCGGGGGGGGGGGGGGGTGGAGGAGGCCGGGGAAGGAGGTGCGGGCAGGCAGCCGCCGAAAAAGCGGCCGGCCGCACCTTCCCCTTTAAAGCGCCCCACTAAGGCTACAGCACGGCCCCGTTTTTTGGTCGCGGTTTGCGGCCGCTTCGGAGGAGGCGGCCGCTACTAAATATGGGGATCGGGCCAGTTTTGGGGCGGAACCGGGGCACTGCGCACACCGATGACGTCATCGGTGCCGGCGCAGCGCTAACGGCTACCGCCGCCAATACCGCTGCGCTGAATATCAGCGCAAACTCATTTTTGGCGCAGAAGCCCTCTTTAGGCGGTAACTGGCCGCAAAGCTGGCAGCGCCTTAATGAATTTCTAGGCCATAGAATCATACAGCACAGAATGAGGCCGTTCAGCACATCATGTCTGTGCCGGCTCTTTGCAAGAGCCATCCAATTAGTCCCACTCCCCCGATCTTCCCCATAGCCGGGAAATGTTTTCCTTTGAAGCCTGGGTCACATGATTAATAACCCTTTAATGATGATACAGTGCACTAAAGAGCACACCACTCCCACAGAAATCTCTCGTCTTCTCCAAATGGTGGCAAATGTGTTCAGGCTAAAACTAAGAATCGACATTACTTACTGTAAAATAATAAAAAGGCAGAAAGGCAAAGAGCAAGAAACTAAAGGGTACATTTTAAATGGATGGATGGAAGGAAGGAATATCCTACCAGGCCTGCCGACCTCATTGAATTCCTGATGTGCGCTCGCAGCAGTTGCAGGGCCATGCTGGGAGTGCGGGGTCGTAAAAATATTCCGTCAATGTATAATTATTAAAACAATAAAAAAAAGTCAGTCCACGACTTCTGAATGAAATAGTCTTTCATTTACTTCCCAATACAATGTCACTGTGGACAGTCCAGTTCTCAGGTAAATCTACGTATCGATATCATCCAGTCAGAAGCGAAAGACGCAGAGAGAACTCTCCCAGTACCGATTCCAAACCCAAAACACCCCTGATTAAAGAGCTGTTTCAAATACACAATGACTGGAGGTGAGCAACTGTTCACACTTCATCTAAATCTGCGTTAATCCTTGGCGCATGTAAAATGTGATAGTGACTTGAACAAAGCTTCTGGGTTCTGACTCAGTTATAGATTTAAGTGGCCTGTCTTGTGATGACTGTGCTCTGACCTTCATTTTCAAGCTTCGTAGTAAAAGGTAGCTTCCGGTTTAACTCTAGTTATTTCAAAACAGTAAGAGATGAAATAGGGAATACTCACTGGTTGACACAGGACAAAAATCTTGCCTTTTATCTCATCTCCATGTATTACCGGGAAAGAGACTGGGCCTGAAGAGGCAGGAGGCAGACATGGCCTCAAGATAAGGATGGATGCAAGCGCAATATGGGGGATGGGAGAGAGGGTTGGGCAGTTAAAGGTGCTGGGCATTTGTATAGGGTTGCAAATGTTCCAAATCTCCCCTCCCTGTTTCCTGAGGGGTCAGGAAATTTAGAAATCTAAAGAGAAAATTCAAGGCAATGGAGCAGTGTAGCAATTTGGATAAAAATAAGCAGCGCGTGACAGGAAGGGACAGAGAGTTTAATGTTAATAGTGCATCCGTGAATAAGGTGAAAGCAGGGAATAATGGTAAAAAATTTAAATGAAAGGCTCTTTATTTGAATGCACAAAGCAATCATAACAAGACAGACGAATTAGAGATAAATGGCTTTGATCTAATAGCCATTAGAAATGTGGCTGCAAGGTGACCAAGGTTGGGAACTAAATATTCCAGGGTACTTGACATTTCAAAAAGACAGGCAGACTAGAATAGGAGGCTGGGTTGCCCTGAAAATAAAGGATGTCATAAGGACAGTAGAGAGAAAGGATCTTAGCTCTGAAGATCAGGAAGTAGAATCAGTATGGGTGGAGATAAGAAATAACATGGGGCAGAAAACACTGGTAGGAGTCGTTTATAGGCCCCCAAACAGTAGCTATTTCTGTTGGACAGAGTATTAATCAATAAATAATAGGAGCTTGTAACAAAGGTAATACAATAAGCATGGGGAACTTTCATCTTCATATAGACTGGGCAAATCAAATTGCAAAGGTAGGCTGGAGGACGAGTTCATGGAATGCAGTTTCCTCGAACAATATGTCATGGAACCAACCAGGGAATAGGCTATTTTAGACCTTGTATTGTGTAATGAGACAGGGTTAATTAGTAATCTCATAGTAAAGCATCCTCTGGGAAAGAGTGATCATAACATGATAGAATTTCACATTGAGTTTGAGAGTGAAATACTGAAATCCGAAATGAGTCTTAAACTTAAATAAAGCCAATTACATAGGTATGAGAGGTGAGTTGGCTAAGGTAGATTGGGAAATTAGAGTAAAAGGTATGATGGTAGATAAACAGTGGCAGACATTTAAAGAAATATTCCAATTCTCAATGAATATGCATTCCATTGAGAAATAAAAACTCCATGGGAAAAGTGATCCATCCATGGCTAACTAAAGAAGTTAAGGATAGTATTAGATTAAAATAAGAAGCTTATAATGTTGTGAAGTCGTGCACACAACCCCCCGCCGACCCCCCCGCGGAACCACCTGACTCTCTTCCAAAGGCTCGAAAGCAACGAGAGCTCTGAGCCCGCGGCAGTGCCAGCCCCTGTTCCGACCGAGCACGACGACCTGTTGGTGGAAATGCGGAACTTCATTGCATTCCAGGCTAGCAGCGACGGACAAGCCACGACTGCGGACCCCCCCGCGGGCCCCCGCCGACCCCCCCTGCGGACCCCCCCGCCGACGCCGACCCCCCCGCGGACCCCCGCCGACCCCGACCCCCGCCGACCCCCCCGCCCCACCTTCCGAAATCCGAAATTTTCCGAAAACCGAAACACGGCTGGTCCCGAGGTTTTCGGATAAAGGATAGTCTACCTGTATTGAGATAGAGGATCAGCCATGACCATATTGAATGGCGGAGTAGGCTCGAAGGGCCGAATGGCCTACTCCTGCTCCTATTTGTCTATGTTTCTATGTTTTTTGAGGATGTAACTAGCAGGGTAGATAAAGCGGAACCAGTGGATGTAGTATATTTGGATTTCCAAAATGCATTCGACAAGGTGACACATAAAAGGTTGCTATAAAAGATAGGGACTCAAGGTTGAGGGTAATATATTAGCATGGATAGAGGATTGGTTAACGGACAGAAAACAGAGAGTAGGGATAGATGGGTCATTTTCCGGTTGGCAGGCTGTAACTAGTGGAGTGCCTCAAGGATCAGTGTTGGGGCCTCAGCTATTTACAATCTATATTAATGACCTAGATGAAGGGACCGAGTGTAATGTATCCAAGTTTGCTGATGATACAAAGCTAGGTGGGAAAGTAAGCTGTGAGGAGGACACAAAGAGCCTGCAAAGGGATATAGATAAACTAAGTGAGTGAACAATAAGGTGGCAGATGGAGTATAATGTGGGGAAATGTGAGGTTATTCAATTTGGTAGAAAGAATAGAAAAACAGAATATTTTTTAAATGATGAGAAACTATTAAATGCTGGTGTTCAGAGAGATTTAGATGTCCTTGTACAGGAAACAGAGAGAGTTAGCATGCAGGTACAGCAAGCAATTAGGAAGGCAAATGGCATGTTGGCCTTTATTGCAAGGGGGTTGGAGAACAAGAGTAAGGAAGTCTTACTACAATTGTACAGGGCTTTGGTGAGACCACACCTGGAGTACTGTGCACAGTTTTAGTCTCCTTATCTGAGGAAGGATATACTTTCCTTAGAGGCGGTGCAACGAAGGTTCGCTAGATTGATCCCTGGGATGAGAGGGTTGACCTATGAGGATAGATTGAGTAGATTGGGCCTATACTTTGGAGTTTAGAAGAATGAGAGGTGATCTCATTGAAACAGATAAGATATAGAGGGGGATTGACAGGGTAGATGCTAAGAGATTGTTTCCCCCGGGTTGGAGAGTCTAGAACTAGGGGGCATAGTCTCAGGATAAGGGGTCGGCCATTTAAGACTGAGATGAGGAGGAATTTCTTCACTCAAAGGGTTGTGAATCTTTGGAATTCTCTACCCCAGAGGGCTGTGGATGCTGAATCGTTGAGCATATTCAAGGCTGAGATCGATAGGTTTCTGGACTCTAGGCCAATCAAGGGATATGGTGATCGGGCGGGAAAGTGGAGATGAGGTCAAAGATCAGCCATGACCTTATTGATTGGTGGAGCAGGCTCGAGGGGCCATATGGCCTACTCCTGCTCATAATTCTTGTTATGTTCTTATGTTTCTTTGACTGACTGTAGAGATTGGCTGGGAACTCTATGACATTTTGCAATCTGATTGGGCGCTACCAAGCACATGACCGATACTACCACATGTCTAGCACGGACCAATCAGAAAGGAAAGGGGGGTTCTGTGCACCCATCCCTCTCCGAAACATTGTAGGGCCTGTCCCTCACACTGCTGGTCCCACAACCTGCAGTGTACATGAACCTCAGCTTGTCCCCTCTACACTGCAGCCGGTCTGTGTGTTGTGTACCTTGGCGAGACAGGAACCATTCTATTAAAGAAGAGAAAAAGAAAGACTTGTATTTATATCATGCCTTTCACAACCTCAGGACGTCCCAAAGCGCTTCACGGTCAATGAAGTACTTTTGGAGTGTAGTCGCTGTTGTAATGTAGGAAACGCGGCAGCCAATGTGCGCACAGCAAGGTCCCACAAACAGCAATATGATAATGACCAGATAATCTGGTTGAGGGATAAATATTGGTCAGGACACCGGAGAGATATGCCTTGCTCTTATAGAGTCAAGGCGGCACAGAAGGAGGCCATTTGGCCCATCGAGTCTGTGCCGGCTCTCTGTAGAGCAATCAGTCAGTCCCATTCCCCCGCTCTATCCCTGTAGCCCTGCAAGTTTATTTCCCTCAAGTGCCTATCCAGTCTCCCCTTGAAAACATTGAGTGTCTCCGCTTCCACCACGTCCGTCGGCAGCGAGTTCCGGGTCCTCACCACTTGCTGCGTAAAAAAGTTTTTCCTCACATCCCCCCTGTATCTCTTGCCAAAAACCTTAAATCTGTGTCCCCTAGTCCTTGTATCTTCAACTAGTGGGAACAGCCTTTCCCCGTCTAGCCTATCCAAACCCATCGTAATCTTGTACACCTCTATCAAATCACCCTGCAACCTCCTTTGCTCTAATGAAAACAAATCCAGCTTCTCCAACCAGTCCTTGTAGCTAAGATCCCCCATCCCGGAACCATTCTGGTAAATCTCCTCTGCACCCTCTCAAGGGCCTTCACATCCTTCCTAAAGTGTGGTGACCAGAACTGGATGCAATATTCCAGTTGTGGCCTAACCAGCGCTTTATAAAGGTTCAGCATAACTTCTCTACTTTTGTTCTTCGAAATAGTGCCATGGGAGCTTTTATATCCGCTTGAGAAGGCAGAAGTGGCCTTGGATTAACGTCTCATTTGGAAGACTAGATTTCATGCTCAAGTCCCTGGAGTGAGGCTTGAACCTTATGATTCAGAGGTGAGAGTGCTACTACTGAGATGCAGCTGGCACCTTTATTCGCACGTCAAACTTTCACAGTGCTGTGCCATCACGCCCCACTAGCACCCCTCACCCCCCAACCCCAACCCCTTGGCCCTCGGCAAACATCCCCTCGCATAAGGTGGGCGAATCGGACAGTACATCCCGAGTACTGTGACGCTGGCCAGTGGGGGCAGGATTCAGACTGAATAAACTGACCTTACCGAGAGACCTCTGCACCAGCACCCTCGGATTTCAAACCTGACTGACAGAATACTCCAGGCCATTTTATAAATGGACGTGCAGCATGTCAGAGATATACAACGGACAGTTGGAAGCCTGAAGATAGAATTTAGAACCATCAGATACTTACAGACATTTCTTTCATGGTAGTTTTGCCGTAGTAGTGAATGGGAGTATTTTGTTGACTTCGTGGATAACCAAAACCAGCAACATGGACCTCATCGCAATAGTTCAGGGCCACGGTGATGGCTAAAAACCCAGTGGTGGGGTGCACGGGTTTCTGTGGATACAGAAAGAGACATTAAAGTGAGAGGTCGAGATCCTGTGGTTGATTAGCAACAGAAATGCTGCCACTATAGTCAGCCCCAATTATCACAGGCACAATAACCCCGCAGCAATATATACACACAGCTGTGGGCAACAGACCAGAGATAATAAAGTAAAATAACTTGCTGAACAAACTGGAAGCCTAAAGTTCCACAGTGAGTAACTCTTACCCTGAATAAACAGTGACTCTGTACAGTTACAGTGAGTAACCCTTACCCTGAATAAACAGCGACTCTGTACAGTTACAGTGAGTGACCCTTACCCTGCTGAATAAACAGTTACAGCGAGAAGTCTTTAAAATTATGATGGGATATTGTGTGGTAGGCATAGAGAAGATGCTTCCATTTGTGGAGAGTCCAAAACTATGGACCATAAACATAAGATAGTCACTAATAAATCCAAAAGGGAATTGAGGAGAAACCTCTTTACCCAGAGAGTGGTGAGAATGTGGAACTCGCTACCACAGGGAGTGGTTGAGGCAAATAGCATAGATGCATTCAAGGGGAAGCGAGATAAGTACATGAGGGAGGAAGGAATAGAAGGATTAGCAGTTAGGGTTGGATAAAATAGGGTGGAAGGAGGCTCGTGTGGAGCATAAACACCGGCGCAGACCAGTTGGGTCGAATGTCCTGTTTCTGTGCTGTACATTCAATGTAATTCTGAATGAACAGTGACTCTGTACAGTTACACGGTGAGTGATCCTTACCCTGAATAAACAGTGACTCTGTACAGTTACACAGTGAGTGACCCTTACCCTGAATAAACAGTGACTCTGTACAGTTACAGTGAGTGACCCTTACCCTGAATAAACAGTGACTCTGTACAGTTACAGTGAGTGACTCTTACCCTGAATAAACAGTGACTCTGTACAGTTACACAGTGAGTGACCCTTACCCTGAATAAACAGTGACTCTGTACAGTTACACAGTGAGTGACCCTTACCCTGAATAAACAGTGACTCTGTACAGTTACAGTGAGTGACCCTTACCCTGAATAAACAGTGACTCTGTACAGTTACAGTGAGTGACCCTTACCCTGAATAAACAGTGACTCTGTACAGTTACAGTGAGTGACTCTTACCCTGAATAAACAGTGACTCTGTACAGTTACACAGTGAGTGACTCTTACCCTGAATAAACAGTGACTCTGTACAGTTACACAGTGAGTGACCCTTACCCTGAATAAACAGTGACTCTGTACAGTTACAATGTGAGTGACCCTTACCCTGAATAAACAGCGACTCCACTCTGTTACATGTCTAATGCCGGCACTGGTGCCTTAACCCTTACCTTACAAGACAAACATGGTCTCCGTAGTGACACAACATGAGGCATGTTACATTAATAGGTAACGTGACGTTTTTCAACACTGCCTCAGTGTTGCTGGACGTGGAACCTATTTCCAGCTGTGTGGAAAGGAGACAGCTTGAGGGAGGAGCCCTGGCAACACCGGTTTGCAGCTGACTCGGGAATGATCCGGATTATATTAAGTGCAGGGAAGGAATGAACACACAAAAACACAGCTTAATTATCACAGAAAAATCACTTTCTCAGTACAGAAAAAAACTGGTTAATGGTTGTTGGAGCTATCGAGGCTGGGGAGGTGGGAGAATGGAACTCATCCAGTGTCAGCAATGAACACTCCCAACGACAGAGAAAAGCTCCCTATATTCTTCCTCCACAATGCCTCTTTCCCAAAAGAGCAGCCCCCTAACTTACATCATCATTTTGATATTGCCATTTCCCACACCAGCCAATCTTATGGCCTCTCCGAAAGAAAGTGCCAATTTAATGCCGTTAAAGGTTGGGGGGGGGGGGGGCGGAGGGAGGAGGGTTGCGTTGTGGACCCACACTGACTAGCTAGACTGTCTGAACTCAGTCACAACCAACAACAACGTGCATTTATATAGCACCTTTAACACAGCAAAACATCCCAAGGCGCTTCACAGGAGTGCTGTCGGACAAAATTTGACACCGAGCCACATAAGGACAGGTGACCAAAAGCTTGTTTAAAGAGGTAGGTTCTAAGGAGCGACTTAAGAGGAGGAGAGGTGGAGAGGTTTAGTGAGGGAATTCCAGAGCTAGAGAGAAAGCAGACTTTCATCTCACCTCCCAGAATAGGCATGGATAGAGGATTGGCTATCTAACAGAAGGCAGAGAGTTGGGATAAATGGTTCATTCTCAGACTGGCAATCAGTAACTAGTGGTGTTCCGCAGGGGTCAGTGCTGGGTCCCCAACTCTTTACAATCTATATTAACGATTTGGAGGAGGGGACCGAGTGTAACATATCAAAGTTTGCAGATGATACTAAGATGGGAGGAAAAGTAGTGAGTGAGGAGGACATAAAAAACCTGCAAGGGGACATAGACAGGCTAAGTAAGTGGGCAGAGATTTGGCAGATGGAATACAATACTGGAAAGTGTGAGGTTATGCACTTTGGCAGGAAAAATCGTAGAGCAAGTTATCATCTTAATGGCAAGAAACTGGAAAGTACTGAAGTACAAAGGGATCTGGGGGTCCTGGTGCACGAAACTCAAAAGGTTAGTATGCAGGTGCAGCAAGTGATTAAGAAGGCCAATGGAATGTTGGCTTTCATTGCTAGGGGGATAGAATATAAAAATAGGGAGGTATTGCTTCAGTTGTACAAGGTATTGGTGAGACCGCACCTGGAATACTGCATACAGTTTTGGTGTCCATACTTAAGAAAAGACATACTTGCTCTCGAGTCAGTACAAAAGGTTCACTCGGTTAATCCCGGGGATGAGGGGATGGACATATGAGGAGAGGTTGAGTAGATTGGGACTCTACTCATTGGAGTTCAGAAGAATGAGAGGCGATCTTATTGAAACATATAAGATTGTGAAGGGGTTGGATCGGGTGGATGCGGGGAGGATGTTCCCGATGATGGGTGAAACTAGAACTAGGGGGCATAGTCTTAGAATAAGGGGCTGCTCTTTCAAAACTGAGATGAGGAGGAACTACTTCACTCAGAGGGTGGTAGGTCCATGGAATATGCTGCCCCAAAAAGCTGTAGAAGCTACATCATTACATAAATTTAAAACAGAAATAGACAGTTTTCTAGAAGTAAAGGGAATTAAGGGTTACGGGGAGCGGGCAGGAATTTGGACATGAGTCTAGGTTCGGATCGGTCATGGCCCTGTGGGTAGCGGAGCGGGCCCAGGGGCCGTGTAGCCTGATCCTGCTCCTATTTCGTGTGTCTAATTCTGTTAGATTCAGGAGATGGTTCTGTGATAGTGGATTGGCGGTTAGGATCAGATCAGCCATGATCTTATTGAATGGCGGAGCAGGCTCGAGGGGCCGATTGGCCTACTCCTGCTCCTATTTCTTATGTTCTTATGTTCTTATGTAATAGGTTCAACCCCAGGTGACAGAGTCCATTGCCCAGGTGGAGGGTAAACACCAACAATGACTGACTGGGCCAAACGCCCCACTTCCGTGTTGTGAATTCTGTGCAATTCTTTGCGCTAACCCAGCTGCCAGAAGCTAAAAGGCAACGACCTCAACTCAGAGTTTCACCGGTCCAATGAACAGCACTTTTAACTCATAAATCGCAAATCGACGTTCTTACCTGCTTGGACTTGGGAGGCAACTTCAGTGGGATTTTCAGTAATTTGGTAGCAGCTTGGTGTATGTAATAAGGGTTGAGGATCCGGATATTAGAAGGATTTGCTTCCCAGATCAAGGGCGGAGGCTTCCAGAATCCTTTCCTAAACTGGAACAAAAAGATAGCACTAGTTTAGAGCAAAGAGTTGAATCTGCAATAGTCACCAGCTCTTTAATACTCAACTGTCCGATGAGTTAATGAAGTGGAAGTTAGTCAGCCAGGACTTCTCAAGGGCCTTCCATGCATGTGTAGAGCCACAAGGACAGAAGTGTCCATGAGCCCACTAAGTAGGAGCAACAAGAGTGGGCCATTCAGCCGCTCGAGCCTGTTCCGCCATTCAATTAGATCATGGCTGATCTGTATCTTATCTCCATTTAGCTGCCTTGGTTCCATATCCCTTAATACCCTTACCTAACAAAGTTGGGGACAGTCCCATTTATTGAATGAGTGGGAAATAAGTTGCCGATCTATCTCCATTGCAGATGCTCTTTATATTAACTAGAATTTTGTGGAAATGGTGTCATCTTTCAGTAACCACCCACGTTGGGCCTTTCCACATGCCCTTTGCACTTGCATTATCGTTCTTCAAAAGGAAAAATGACTGTGCATCTTCTCTCCCCCAACCCGCTGATTTAGTTGTGGGGGTGGGGTGGAAAAGAGGAGAGGGAGTAAACATCAGCAACTCATCGTTAGTGGAGAGCTGTCACTCGGTTCTCCCCGGTCCTCTGGTTTGCCCCAAGCCAAGGCTGAGCACAGCCAGGAGAACATGGAGCAACTGGACTGTCCCTGAGCCCCTCCACTAATGCTGCCCAGAGGAACCGCAGGGAACTGATCAGCCCTCGGGTGACTCTCCCACCCCCACTGCAGCCGGAATAGGCTCAGAAGCTCAAGAGAAATGCGGGGGGAGTGTAGGCCATGCACGGGTGCCCGAGGGAACTGCATCAGTCCACAGTGCAATTCTGCAGAACTCCAAGACTAATGGAAACAGTGACTCAACGGCTGAAGGGTCGATAACTGGAGGGCACAGATTTAAGATGATTGGCAAAACAACCAGAGACAAGGTGAGGAAAAACTTTTTTAAGCAACAAGTGGTCAGGATTTGGAATGCACTGCCTGATAAGGTGGTGGATACAGATTCAATAAATAGTAGCCGTCAAAAGGGAATTGGATAAATATTTGAAGAAAAAATTGCAGGAATATGGGGAAAGAGTGGAGGAGTGGGACTAACTGATTTGGTCTTCAAAAGAGCCAGCGCACTCGATGGGCCGAATGGCCTCCTTCTGTGCTGTACTATTCTATTATTCTAACTAAAGCAGACCGAGAGAAGTGGATTATGCTGACCCTCCCCTTCTGGTGTTAGGATCAACCCAGGTTAGCTCGATCATGACTGACCGACTCCACTTGGGTTACAGTCGATTACAAGTCATCAAAGTGCACTGGAAATTGCCAAAGAGCTCTGGCACCAGCCGCTGGCCAACCAGTGCATCTTTGGCATCTTGGTGGCTTCGTGCTGGTTGGCATCAAGACCACAGATGGTGCCATTGAAAATTGTACTGCTGCATGGCCGGCAACAGTCAGCACCAATCAGTAATGACCAGCACCAGGCTGACTTGGAGTGAAGCACCAGGGAGTGAAGGCACCATCCAAATGCACTCCCAGAGTGGACATCATTGATCCCAACATTGATCCCAACAGGCCACAGCTGGAATACTGTGTGCAGTTCTGGTCGCCACACTATAGGGAGGATGTGATTGCATTGGAGAGGGTGCAGAGGAGATTCACCAGGATGTTACCTGGGCTGGAGCGCTTCAGCTATGAAGAGAGACTGGACAGGCTGGGGTTGTTTTCCTTAGAGCAGAGGAGGCTGACTGAGGTGTACAAAATTATGAGGGGCATAGATAGGGTAGATAGAAAGGAACTTTTCCCCTTAGTAGAGGGGTCAATAACCAGGGGGCATAGTTTCAAGGTAAGGGGCAGGAGGTTTAGAGGGGATTTGAGGAAAAACTTTTCACCCAGGGGGTGGTTGGAATCTGAAACTCACTGCCTGAAAGGGTGGTAGAGGCAGGAACCCTCACAACATTCAAGAAGCATTTAGATGAGCACTTGAAACGCCATAGCATACAAGGCTACGGACCAAGTGCTGGAAAATGGGATTAGAATAGACAGGGCTTGATGGCTGGTGCGGACACGATGGGCCGAAGGGCCTCTTTCTGTGCTGTATAACTCTATGGGCTAGAAATTCAGTTTGGGCCCACCAGCTCGCTTGCGCCCAGAAGTTACCGCTGCGCGCGGAGCCACTTGCGCCCGCCAGAAATTCAGTTTCAGCGCCCCAAGTCGAAGCTGGCCGCTATTCAAGGGTGTGGCCGCCCCCGCTTAGGGCGCTGAAACTGAATTTCGGCACGCTAGGTGCCGCAGCGCCACCCGCTGCGGAGCGGCAGGCTGCGGTACTGCAGGCCATCCTCCCTCTCTTAAGGGGGAGGTGCGTGCAACAGCGAGATCGCCGCTCGCTAATGCCGGCAAATGAGCCCGGCACCACGGAGAAGTGCCGGGCTCCCGGAAAACAGCCGGCAATGCCGCGGGGGGGGGGGGGGGGTGGTGGAGGAGGCCGGGGAAGGAGGTGCGGGCAGGCGGCCTCCGCCTTAACTCGCCCCACTAAGGCTGCAGGACGGCCCCGTTTTCAGATCGCTGTTTGCGGCCGCTGCGGAAGAGGCGGCCGCAACTAAGTATGGCGGTCGGGCCGGTAGCGGGGCGGTAGCGGGGCACTGCGCACACCGATGATGTCATCGGTGGCGGCGCAGTGCTACTGGCTAACGCCGCCATTACCGCAGCACTGAATATCGGCGCAATCTCAGCAAGTGGCACAAAAGCCCTCTTTGGGCGAAAACTGGGTGCAAAGCCTACTGAATTTCTAGCCCTATGACTCTATCTATGACTCTAACTGGTGCCCTCAGTCTGACCAATCAGAGCACTTCTTTCTCAGCCTTTTGAGAATCGTGGTTTCCAATCTTGGGAGCTGAAAAGCCAAGACAACCAAGGCAGGACAACCATGGCAGGACAACCATGGCAGGGGGGAGTCAAGCAAGTAAGCCAATGATCTGCCCCGTCAGCAAGGGAAATTCAATGGAAGCATTTCATGCAATGTTTGAAATCAGTCCATCAGGAAGCCATTTTGAATCTTGGCACAAACCAATACCAGTGACACAAAGCTTTGAGGAGCAAACCTCTGCCACTTAGTTCATGTCATAGAGTCATAGAGTAATACAGCACGGATAGAGGCCCTTCGGCCCATTGTGTCCGCGCCGGCCATCAAGCCCTGTCTAATCTAATCCCATATTCCAGCATTTGGTCTGTAGCCTTGTATGTTATGGCATTTCAAGTGCTCATCCAAATGCTTCTTAAATGTTGTGAGGGTTCCTGCCTCCACAACCCTTTCAGGCAGTGAGTTCCAGATTCCAACCACCCTCTGGGTGAAAAAGTTCTTTCTCAAATCCCCTCTAAACCTCCCGCCCTTTACCTTGAATCTATGCCCCCTAGTTATTGACCCCTCCACTAAGGGAAAAAGCTCTTCAGTATCCATCCTATCTATGCCCCTCATAATTTTATACACCTCAATCATGTCCCCCCTCAGCCTCCTCTGCTCCAAGGAAAACAAACCCAATCTGCCCAGTCTTTCTTCATAGCTGAAGCGCTCCAGCCCTGGTAACATCCTGGTGAATCTCCTCTGCACCCTCTCTAACGTGATCACATCCTTCCTGTAGTGTGGCGACCAGAACTGCACACAGTATTCCAGCTGTGGCCTAACCAGTGTTTTATACAGCTCCATCATAACCTCCTTGCTCTTATATTCTATGCCTCGGCTAATGAAGGCAAGTATCCCATATGCCTTTTTTACCACCTTATCCACCTGTTCCGCCGCCTTCAGGGATCTGTGTACTTGCACACCCAGATCCCTCTGACCCTTCGTCTTGCCTAGGGTCTTTCCATTCATTGTGTATTCCCTTGCCTTGTTAGTCCCCCCAAAGTGCATCACCTCGCACTTTTCCGGGTTAAATTCCATTTGCCACTGTTCCGCCCATCTGACCAACCCATCTATATCGTCCTGCAGACTGAGGCTACCCTCCTCGCTATTTACCACCCTACCAATTTTTGTATCATCCGCGAACTTACTGATCATACCTTTTACATTCATATCCAAGTCATTAATGTAGACCACAAACAGCAAGGGACCCAGCACCGATCCCTGTGGCACCCCACTGGCCACAGGCTTCCAGTCACAAAAACAACCTTCGACCATCACCCTCTGCCTTCTGCCACTAAGCCAGTTTTGTATCCAATGTGCCAAGGCACCCTGGATTCCATGGGCTCTTACCTTCTTGACCAGTCTCTTGTGCGGGACTTTATCGAAGGCCTTACTGAAATCCATGTATACCACATCCACTGCGTTACCCTCATCCACACACCTAGTCACCCCCTCAAAAAATTCAATCAAATTAGTCAGACATGATCTTCCCTTGACAAAGCCATGTTGACTATCCCTGATTAATCCTTGTCTCTCCAAGTGGAGACTAATTTTGTCCCTCAGAATTTTTTCCAATAATTTTCCTACCACTGATGTTAGGCTCACTAGCCTGTAGTTCCCCGGTTTTTCCCTACTTCCCTTCTTGAATAATGGTACTACATTAGCGGTTCTCCAGTCCTCTGGCACATCCCCTGTGGCCAGAGAGGTCCTGAATATATGTGTTAGAGCCCCCGCAATCTCTTCCTTTGCCTCACACAGCAACCTGGGATACATTTCATCCGGGCCTGGGGATTTATCCATTTTTAGGCCTGCTAAAACCGCCAATACCTCCTCCCTCTCGATGTTAATATGTTCGAGCATATCACAGTCCCCCCGCCCTATTTCTATGTCTACATCGTCCTCCTCCATAGTGAAAACAGATGCAAAAAATTCATTTAGAACCCCTCCTACATCTTCCGGCTCCACACACGGATTGCCACTTTTGTCCCTAATGGGCCCTATTTTTTCCCTAGTTATCCTCTTACCCTTAATATACTTATAAAACATCTTAGGATTTTCCTTTATTTTGCTCGCCAGTGTTATTTCATGGCCCCTCCTTGATCTCCTAATTTCTTTTTTAAGTATCCCCCTGCACTTTTTGTACTCCTCTAGGGCTTCCTCCGTCTTTAGCCTTTTGTATCTGCCAAAAGCCCTCCTTTTTTTGCGAATCCATTCTCGTATATCCCCTGACATCCAAGGTTCCCTGTGGTTTTTGGAACCACCCTTGACCTTTACGGGAACATGTTGCCATTGTATGATCTCAATCTCCCTTCTGAAAGCCTCCCATTGCTCCGATGCGGATTTTCCTACAAGTAGCTGATCCCAGTCCATTTTGGCCAGATCCTGCCTTATCCTATTAAAACTGTCTGACACAGTTTCCCCTGGTTCATTATACATTAAGCTCAGGGGAAATCCAGTTAACTGACAGGATCCTGCCGGCTGGGGGCTTTCTACAACAATAGTCCACACTCAACTCTTCTCTCGTTATACAGGATCTCCCTCAGCCAGCGGGCATCCACCTGCTTGAAAGGTAAAAAGACGAGCAGTGTGCTGGGGTTGTTTTCTATGTCCGGTTCCACGGCCGCAGACTCGGGATAAAAGAATCGCAGAGTGGTCTTGCTGCCGACGTCCTTCTCGTAGCCTCGGACTGGAGCATCGTTTATTCTGTAGAAACGAAGCAGAGGACAATTTATAAGCCCACTTCCTACCTTCCACACAACACGTTGCCCTCTGTTATCATAAGCATGCGACCCTCAGGCTACCCTTTCCCTATTTCTCTCCTTGCAGGTCCTTCCCCCAGAACTTGTGTCTCTGTGCCCGAGTGTCCAGGGAGAAAGCATCCTCCAGTTAGTGAATGCTCAACCACAACTCGCTGGGGCAGTCCCCTCCCCTTCCCTCACTCCCCTCCCCTGCAGTCAGATACCAAGCCTCCTCCTTGTGCCTTCCCTGCACCACGTACTTAAGACCGAGAACTTACCACTCATGCAATGTTCCCGCTAAGGTGCGCTTTGTTCTGCGCGGTCTGCTCCTTTTAATGCACGGTCCCTTTAAATTTCAGCGCGTGGACGGTATTTACAATGGAAAAGTTGGCGAACGGTCTGCGCGGGACCTTTGAGATTACTGCGCGACCGCGCACCCGAGCAGGAATGTTGAACTTGTGAACCCTCACTCTTTAACGCTGCTGTCAGTGATCTAACGCAAGGCTCTGCAGTGCCAGCTAGTTCTTGCACACTTGCATGGGTCAATGTGTTGGCTGTGCCATGGGTCGGTAGCTAAATGGATCGTGCTCTTTATTCTTCACAGTGGCAAGGAGCTTACCTCAGCTGTTCACCCATCACCCCTGTGCTCGCTGACCTACATGGGCTCTCAGTCCAGCAACGCCTCCGATTCAAAACTTTTATCCTCGTGTTCAAATGCCTCCATAGCCTCGCCCCTCCTGATCTCTGTAAATTCCTGCAGCCCTACAACTCTGCATCCCACCAAATCTGGCCTCTTGCACATCCCCGGTTTCCTTCACTCCACCATTGGTGGCCGTGCCTTCAGCTACCAAGGCCCTAAGCTCTGGAATTCCCTCCCTAAACCTCTCTACCTCCCTCTCCTTCTTGAAGAAGCTCCTTAAAACCTACCTCTTTGACCAAGCTTTTGGTCACCTGTCCTAATATCTCCTTACATGGCTCGGTGTCAATTTATGTCTGATTGCAACACTCCTGTGAAGCGCCTTGGCATGTTTTAACTTTGTTTAAGGCGCTATATAAATGCAAGTTGTTGTTGTTCTTTTTGAATCAAAGGCAGGCATCGAGACTTCCTTCAGAGGAGAGGAAAGAAAGAAGACTGGGGGCAGAGGCCCGTTCCGGGACACACTCATGCCTCAATTAGCGGCCAAGGAGCAGGTAGTCCTCCTCTCCAATCATGCAGGGAATGAAGACCAAGAGAGAGGGAGAAGAAAATATGTCCAGCAAAAACAGATAAAAACACAAGAGTTGCACATCACTCACCGAATGACAACATCGTATTTGTTGACTGTTTCTCCGAGGGAGCTGTTTTTCAGGGTGTATCCATTGCCAATGATAACGCATCTCTTACAAGCCGACCTGGCAAAAGATAAGAGGCCTTCAATGAACAATAAGAGCTCCGCCGTACAAAGACTAAACAGTAAAACCACCCGTCGATGTTTACAGCGCAAAAGACAGCCATTCGGCCCATTGTCTCTGTGCTAACACAATCCAAAACTAATCCCACTGCTTTGGTCTTTCCCCTTTCACCTGTATCTCTGCTTTAAATGTTTATTTGCTCTTCCCTTTAAGAGTGCAATGGTCTGCACTTCACCTATTTCCTGTGGCAAAGAATTCGTCCCTAAAACAGATATGTCCTAATTCTAGCTCCATTGATGACGAGCTGCTGCACCTGGCGTCCCCATCTCCTACAGGTCACTTCTGAGTGGAATTGTCTGTCAGAACTGAATACAGGGCCAGGCCCAGTTGAAACTGGGTATGATAGCAGTTGAAGTGAGCAACTGTGGCACAGAGTCTCAACTATATAAAACATTAGTTCGGCCCCAGCTGGAGTATTGAGTCCAATTCTGGGCACCGCACTTTAGGAAGGAGGTGAAGGCTTTGGAGAGGGTGCAGAAGAGATTTACTGGAATGGTTCCAGGGATGAGGGATTAGTTACGTGGATAGACTGGAGAAGCTGGGGTTGTTCTCCTTAGAGCAGAGAAGGCTAAGAGGAGATTTGATAGAGGTGTTCAAAATCATGAAGGGTTTAGATAGAGTAAATAAAGAGAAACTGTTTCCAATAGCTGTAGGGTCGATAACCAGAGGGCACTGATTTAAGGTGATTGGCAAAAGAACCAGAGGCGACACGAGGATACACTTTTTTATGCAACAAGTGGTTAGGATTTGGAACGCGCTGCCTGATAAGGTGGTGGATACAGATTCAATAGTCGCCTTCAAAAGGAAATTGGCTAAATACTTGAAGGAGAAAAAACTGCAGAGATATGGAGAAAGAGTGGGGGTAGTGGGACTGACTGAATTGCTCTTCGAAAGAGCTGGCGCAGACTGGATGGGCCGAATGGCCTCTTTCTGTGCTGTACTATTCTATGATTCTATGAACTACATACATGGTCATGTACAACATAGGGCAGCACGGTGGCATAGTGGTTAGCACTGTTGCCTCACAGCGCCAGGGACCCGGGTTCGAATCCGGCCTCGGGCGACTGTCTGTGTGGAGTTTGCACATTCTCCGCGTGGGTTTCCTCCGGGTGCTCCGGTTTCCTCCCACAGTCCAAAGATGTGCGAGTTAGGTTGATTGGCTGTGATAAATTGACCCTTAAGTGTTAGGGGGATTAAATACGTGGGGTTACGGGGATAGGGTGGGATATGTGTTGGTGTAGGGGTTACGGGGATCGGGTGGGATATGTGTCGGTGCAGGCTCGATGGGCCGAAATGGCCTCTATCTGCACTGTGGGGTTTCTGTGATTCTGTGATTCTGTGATATCACCACTCCTCCTTGATAAAGAGCTTACCTGTTTATACTTTCAGGCATATCATACCGTATTCTGGCCAATATCCTGTTAATAGATTGTTCTGGAAGGAAAGCGAAAGGTTCACAATGACACAATCATTTGGAGAGATTGGTTAGTCCTTTCTCGGACTGAGTTACACCCATTTTATTTTTAAATGGCACAGAAAAGAAATGGTATGGGTTGAGGGTGGATGGCTTCTGAATCTGTCCACTCCCCTCTCCTCAGTTTTGAATGGTTTACTGGAGGCTATTTTAGAAAGCAAACATTTTCACAGATCATTGGCTTTTCAGCCCCGAACCAAGCTATTCTACCCATCATGTCCGTATCAGCACGAGCTCCATACCAGAGCCATCGATTGGAATCCATTTCCCCGCCCCCCCCCCCACCGCCCTTTAATACTTTCCTTCGAGTTTTAGTCAAGCTCCCTTGATGAATTAGGCTGAAATAGCTTCTTGTGGTAATGCAAATTCCAACAGTCCTTTGCATGAAACACTTCCTTTTTCAGCCCCTGCTCCGTTTTTCAGCTCAGGGGGAATTACAGGAAACTCTCGATTTACCGGCACCTAAATAACCGGAAACCTCTGTTAACCGGCAAAATTCAGGAGTAGGTTCAGGTAAGTTTTACTTCATATTAGTGGCCGTTCCTGGATCTGTGGCTGTGTAACCGGGGTTCCTGCACTTGTTGCTAAGCAACAGGGAAGCCTGGATCTGTTGCTGTGTACGGGGCTCTCGTACCGTTTACTATACCTCTGTAATCCGGACTTTTTGATAAACCGGCACCACGCCGGTGCCGAATAAAAAAGAGTTTCCTGTAGTTAGCAATCACACTGGTTTTCTTGACCAACGTACTGACTTTTCGAAGGCCAACAATACCTCGTCTCAATCCTCCTGGGAGGGCCCGAGGGGTCTTTGGCCTAGAAATTCATTATAGCCACTTGTGGGGCGGGACAATCGGGCGGCCGCTACAGTCCTCGTCCTCCTCCTCGTCGTCGTCCTCCTCCTCTTCCTCTTCCTCTTCTTCCTCCTCCTCCTCCTTCATCTTTGTCTCTCACAAAGTGTTGCAAAACGGCTGCCTTTTCTACTGCAGGAGTGCCCTTTAATTTGCGCTCCCCGCGGCCCGCCTCGGCTGTGTACCGTTCCGCTTCACAGTCGTTAGGGCCGCCCAGCGCACAATGGGGCGGCGCGAGTGAAGTTCCGGTTCCGGGCGCACAAAGGGCGTTGCATGACGAAATGACGTCATGATCTGCGCGCGCAGCAGGGCGCGCGCTAAGACTTTGCGCCGGCGCTAAATGTCTACTGAAATTGGGGCGAGGCGCAGATCGCGCTGCGCCCGGGCGCTAAGCGCCTAGCGCTCGAGATCTACTCCTCCTAAGGCGCTAACGGCTGGCGCGCCCAACTGAATTTCTAGGCCATTCTGTTAAAAGGTGTGAGGTAATTTCATGAAATCGTGCTCTCAAATTCCCAACAGGGAAGGCTCAGCATCAGCCGTGCAATTTTTGTAAAATTTTGCCCGTGCTATAAAAAAAACATTTATGCCAGCAACCTCAGTGGGCAGGAAGGGGAGAGAACATTAACATTAAGAAGAATCTGCCGTCAAAAAGAAAACGATGCTGTAGGAACCACAACAGAAAATAACTGCATGTGACAAATCCTTACCCAAAGTCTTACAACCTTACAAAAGCATGAAGGTTTAGACAGAGCCAATAAGGAGAAAGTGTTTCCACTGGCAGTAGGGTCAGTAACCAGAGGACACAGATTTAAGATAATTGGCAAAAGAACCAGAGAGGATAAGGAGAAATTTTTTTAACGCAGCGAGTTGTTAAGATCTGGAATGCACTTCCTGAAAGGGCGGTGGAAGCAGATTCAATTGTAACTTTCAAAAGGGAAAAGGAGACTGTGGGGAAAGAGCAGGGTAGTGGGGCTAATTGGAGAACTCTTTCAAAGAGGCAGCACAGGCACGATGGGCCTCCTTCTGTGCTCTATGATTCTATGACTATGGCGAGAGTGCTACCCAATGAATTGAGTTTACTGTCCGACTATTCATCGCTAACCATTGGCTTTAACTCGTCAGATTTATTGTTAAGACGCGGGTTTTTAAAGCATAAATCATGCTGGGCATATATTTGATTCTTTGGAAATTTTTCGGGGCTGTTAGGTAATTCTATAAAGGCATGCCAACATCAGCTAGGCTGTACCTGTGCTCTGCAGCCCATTCCACATTACTGGATGGTTCTCACAGCTGGACAATTGAACTTCGAGTTGCTTTTTTTTGGAAATTTTGCGGTTAAGGTCGGGGATGATAGCACTTCTCCCTTTCAGGCAACAAGTTAAGCACTCCCGGGTCAGCTACAACACGGTCCCAAGCACTCCCGGGTCAGGTACAACACGGTCCCAAGCACTCCCGGGTCAGGTACAACACGGTCCCAAGCACTCCCGGGTCAGGTACAACACGGTCCCAAGCACTCCCGGGTCAGGTACAACACGGTCCCAAGCACTCCCGGGTCAGGTACAACACGGTCCCAAGCACTCCCGGGTCAGGTACAACACGGTCCCAAGCACTCCCGGGTCAGGTACAACGCGGTCCCAAGCACTCCCGGGTCAGGTACAACACGGTCCCAAGCACTCCCGGGTCAGGTACAACACGGTCCCAAGCACTCCCGGGTCAGGTACAACACAGTCCCAAGCACTCCCGGGTCAGGTACAACACGGTCCCAAGCACTCCCGGGTCAGGTACAATACGGTCCCAAGCACTCCCGGGTCAGGTACAACACGGTCCCAAGCACTCCCAGGTCAGGTACAACACGGTCCCAAGCACTCCCGGGTCAGGTACAACATGGTCGAAAGCACTCCTAGGTCAGCTACAACACGGTCCCAAGCACTCCCGGGTCAGGTACAACACGGTCCCAAGCACTCCCAGGTCAGGTACAACACGGTCCCAAGCACTCCCGGGACAGGTACAACATGGTCCCATCCAAAGTAAAGCTCCCTCTTCTCTCCGCCGACAACCTGCTTCAGCTCCAGCCTCAGAGCAAACAGCTCCCCTACCGCACCAGTGTGACATTCTGTCACAGACCAGCAGCCTGACTGAGATTTCAAATCTAGTACCAATTAGTGAGAAATCTGGGATGATTTTATACTGAGGGCCCACACCCACTAGAAGCTGGACTGCTGATGGAGGAGACTTTCACCCCAACAGTTCAGGCTGAATTTGAAACCTGTCTGTTTGGTCAGACTGATCTGAAGAAGGAAATAAAAAAGTTAATTTAAAAAGATATTTCATTAATAAACATGGTCTACTCCAGCACAACACAGACAGTGCCATGGTGAACGCTGGGGTCAGTGCCACGGTCACTGTTTGGGCCACTGACAAGGTTCAGGCCAGTGCCAGATCCGGGGCTCAATTTAGCACACTACAGCTAAGGCCCAACTCAGTATAATTTCACCCTATCCCTAAAAATGACTGGGGTGTGTTAAAAGCCGCACAGAAGAGATATGGTTTCAAAGCTGCTGACACAGTAAAGGAACATATCAAAAAAACTAGGGCCTAGAAATTGAGTGGGCTTAGCGCCCAATTAGTGGCGCTAGAGGGCCTTGCGCCGGACTTATAGCCGTTTTGCAAATTGACTTGGGCCTTACCATCGGCGTTAGCCGGTAGCGCTGCGCCGGCACCGATGACGTCATCGGTGTGCGCAGCGTCCCGGTTGCCGCGGTAACCCGGCCCCAAGCCCAAATTCAGTTGCGCCCGCCTCGCCCGTGGCAGGCGCAACTAACGAATGTGAAAAGTGTTCTTACACGCCTTTGCGCCGGCGCATAAAGGTGGAGCGGCGGCCGGCCGCGTTCCCGGCGGCCGCCTGCCCGCATCTCCCTTCCCGGACTCCTGCATCACCCCCCCCGCGGCCCTGATGAGTGTGTGCTGCGAGCCCGGCACTTCCCCGAGGTGCCGGGCTCAGATGTCGGGGGAATCCGCCGAACAGTTGTCGGCTGCAGGCAGCTCCTCCTTAACAGAAGGAGGAGGCCTGCAGTTCCCCAGCCTGCCGCACCGCATCGGGTGCCGCAGCGGGGGATTAGCGCCGGGAAACCCAATTCAACGCCCGTTTTCAGGCGCTAAAACCCTCCTTTAGTGCCCGCCACCCTCTGGGGCCAGCGCAACCGAATTTTCGTCGGGCGCTGCCGCATTAACGCTGGCGCAAAATTTCTGGCGCTACAGCCCTGGCGAGCCCACAACCCAATTTCTAGGCCTAGGTAAACACGCGGGCCTAGAAATTGGGTTGTGGGCTCGCCAGGGCTGTAGCGCCAGAAATTTTGCGCCAGCGTTAATGCGGCAGCGCCCGACAAAAATTCGGTTGCGCCGGCCCCAGAGGGCGGCGGGCACTAAAGGAGGGTTTTAGCGCCTGAAAACGGGCGTTGAATTGGGTTTCCCGGCGCTAATCCCCCGCTGCGGCACCCGATGCGGTGCGGCAGGCTGGGGAACTGCAGGCCTCCTCCTTCTGTTAAGGAGGAGCTGCCTGCAGCCGACAACTGTCCGGCGGATTCCCCCGACATCTGAGCCCGGCACCTCGGGGAAGTGCCGGGCTCGCAGCACACACTCATCAGGGCCGCAGGGGGGGTGATGCAGGAGTCCGGGAAGGGAGGTGCGGGCAGGCGGCCGCCGGGAACGCGGCCGGCCGCCGCTCCACCTTTATGCGCCGGCGCAAAGGCGTGTAAGGACACTTTTCACATTCGTTAGTTGCGCCTGCCACGGGCGAGGCGGGCGCAACTGAATTTGGGCTTGGGGCCGGGTTACCACGGCAACCGGGACGCTGCGCACACCGATGACGTCATCGGTGCCGGCGCAGCGCTACCGGCTAACGCCGATGGTAAGGCCCAAGTCAATTTGCAAAACGGCTATAAGTCCGGCGCAAGGCCCTCTAGCGCCACTAATTGGGCGCTAAGCCCACTCAATTTCTAGGCCACGGTACCATGAACTATTGGGAATCATAACGTAGAAAGGGATAAATTCCTTGGCCTAGAAATTCAGTTCGGACGCTATTGCGGCGCTAAAGTCGGGCGCTCGGCAAATTTAGCGGCCGCCGGAAAGTGCAGGTGACCTCGCCGAAATTCAGTAGATTTGGCCAACTTTTTGGCCGAGCGCTGCAATAGGCGTTGGAACCCTGTGTTCAGGCGCTAATCCGGCGATGCGGCCTGATAACGCCGATTCCGGGCGCAGCGCAGGTGCGATCATGTGGTGAGTGTCAGCAGACACCCTGACGCCGGCCAGCTCTTAAAGGGGGAAGGGTCAACTTTGACTGCAGCCACGCCCTGCATGCTGTAGCCCTGCAACTAGGCCTCAGGACTGGTTGTGTCCCAAATCAACGCCTGGAGGTAATGGAGAGGGCCCGTGAAAGAGCCCAGCGGTTCTCTGACCATGCGCTGGGTGTGCTCCTTCATGGGGTGCGCAAGAGAAGACGGGTCGTGTGCCCGGCTAGTGGCAGGAAGGCTCCCAGGAGCAAGTTCAGGGAGGCCTGGACCAAAATTGCCCGGAGGGTCTCCTCCAACTCCGATGTTCCCAGGAGTGCGGACCAGTGCCGCAAGAAATACAATGACCTATGTCGGCTGGTCAAGGTGAGTACCCTTTCCAGTGTCCCCCTCATCCTTGCATGTGCACCTCCCATTAGGGCCAAAGGGACATCAAAGGTCTAATGCCCAGCCCTCCTCCCGCTGCAATGGCACTTGCATGTTAATCAATAGCTCTTTCTGCACTTATCACACTGTCCAAGCTATTCCACCATGGGAGGCCTCACACACAGCAACAGGGCACCACACTGTCCAAGCTATTCCACCATGGGAGGCCTCACACACAGCAACGGGGCACCACACTGTCCAAGCTATTCCACCATGGGAGGCCTCACACACAGCAACAGGGCACCACACTGTCCAAGCTATTCCACCACGGGAGGCCTCACACACAGCAACAGGGCACCGCACTGTCCAAGCTATTCCACCATGGGAGGCCTCACACACAGCAACAGGGCACCAGACTGTCCAAGCTATTCCACCATGGGAGGCCTCACACACAGCAACGGGGCACCACACTGTCCAAGCTATTCCACCATGGGAGGCCTCACACACAGCAACAGGGCACCACACTTTCCAAGCTATTCCACCACGGGAGGCCTCACACACAGCAACAGGGCACCGCACTGTCCAAGCTATTCCACCATGGGAGGACTCACACACAGCAACAGGGCACCGCACTGTCCAAGCTATTCCACCATGGGAGGCCTCACACACAGCAACAGGGCACCACACTGTCCAAGCTATTCCACCATGGGAGGACTCACACACAGCAACAGGGCACCGCACTGTCCAAGCTATTCCACCATGGGAGGACTCACACACACCAACGGGGCACCACACTGTACTTAGACGCCCTCCTTTCTCTTGCAGGCCAAGCTGGCGAGGAACGCCAGGAGCCTGCGTGTCACTGGTGGAGGCCCTCGCGATTACCAGGAGCTAACGGTTCTGGAAGAGAGGGTGGCCCGACTCCTGCGTCACCCGGTGACTGGGCCTGTGGCGCTCGGCGACGCAGACCCTATACTGGAACCCACTGGTAAGGACAGGACCGGGTGCACCTCTCTCCTTGCCCTCGCGCATCAGATCTACATCTTTCCCCACTGGCCGAAAAATGCGCATAATGCACCAGTGCGGCCTCCCTCGCTGTCGGCCTGTCCTCACTCTAAAGCTACACTTGTGCCTTCCTGCTTTCAGCTGGTGAGGAGGAGGTGCTCCCTGAAGCCCACACAGCCAGGCCCTCGGAGGAGGAGGACGTCGAGGAGCAGCAGGAAGGCGCCACCTCGGGGGAACCCTCCTCCGCTCCAGGAGATGGCAATGAAGGGGAGACGTCTGGCGTGCCGGAGAGCCAGGGGGAGGCGGGGGAGGGGAGCCCCGAACCTGGTCCCAGTGGCATGGACGCACGCGGCAAGGCTCCGGGGCACGCCAGCCTTCTGCCCAGAGGGGGGAGGCGGTGGAGGGGAGGGCAGAACCTGCTCCCAGTGGCGTGGCCGCACGCGGCAAGGCTCCGGCGGCACGCCAGCCTTCTGCCCAGAGGGGGGAGGCGCCCTCAAGTCCGGACTCGGACGTCGCCCAGGAGGTGCGCCTCCTGGACGAGATGTCGGCGGCGTCGGAGCGGCGGCACCTCGAATTCATGGAGGTGGTGGCACAGATGCCTCACGCCATCGAAAGCCTCGCACAAAGTGTGGTGGCTTTCGGCCAATCCCAGGCCAGGGGGCTGGAGCAAATCGCAGCAGCGTACGCCAGGGGGGTGGAGCTCCTTGTGGCAGCGCATGAGAGGGGGGTGCAACAACTCGAGGCAGCGCAGCACGCCAGTCGCCAGCTGAGAGGTGCTGGGCAGACAATGGCACTGCAGATGCGGGCACATGCCAGCGCAGTTGGGGCACTGACTTCTGCCACCCTCGCACTGGCGCGGAGGCATCGCCAGGCCAGCCGCCGCCCTGCTGCCGCACACCGGTCTGGCGACCAACAGTTTGGCGCACTTGCTCCCCGGCCAGGCCGCCCGAGTGCACGTGTGTCTGGCGAGCAGCGCGCGCCTGGCATCACCCACCTTGTCCCCATTGGTGCAGGCGAGCCTGCCACTCCCCCAGCCAGGGTGCAAGGAGCTGCTGCAGGCAGTGAAGAGGGCCACCCACAGCTGCAGCAGCCACCAGCCGGCCCCTCCCGGGCCCGCCCTCGTGTAGGCCGACCCCCAAGGGCATCTGGCGAGACGCCTTGTCGCCCTGAAGATCCTTCCCCCAGCCTCGCCACAGCCTCACGGCCCAGCTTGAGGCGCAGCAGCAGGACGGGCCGGGGCAAAAGACGGCTGTCGACGGACTCGCCCTCTCGCCACACCGAATAGAGTGTGGCGAGCAAGGGTTTGGGTGATGCGGGGGCTTCTGTTCTGGGGGGCATTATGTTGTTTGGTTTTATGGGGGTGTTTGTGTTGTGGGGGGGGCTTGTTTTTGTTAGGCCAGTGAGGAAGGCCATTTGGATGTTGATGTTTTGTTAGTCCTCCCCAGGTTTTGGGAGTGACAGAAGTTTGTGACTGTTTTTTGGGGGTCTTCTCTGTTTTGCTCTTCCATGTGGGAAGGGCCCTGAGTTTTTGAAATAAAGATGTTTATTTATTCACCATGTGCAGGTGTCATGTTTCAAGTGGTTGTTGGGTTAACCGGCTGAGGGCTTGCGGAGCGGCTGCCTTCAGCTGCGTTCAGTGGCCCAGGCCATTCCCTGACAGGGGGCCTAGAAGTGTCGAGCAATAAGCCCCCGGCGGACGGCCCTTGGACCTTGTCGCTCCCTCCTGGCCTGGTGCTCCTCCTCCTCAGGGTCCTCCTGCTCGTCCTCCTGAGGTGGTGGGGCAATGTCAGGTGGCAGTGCCTGAGTCCTGCGGATAGCCAGGTTGTGGAGCATGCAGCACACCACGACGAACTGGGAGACTCTATCCGGCGAATACTGAAGAGACCCGCCCGAACGATCCAGGCAACGGAACCGTTGCTTGAGGACGCCTATCGTTTGCTCTATTAGGTTCCTTGTGGCTTGATGGCTTTCGTTGTATGCCAGCTCCGCTGGGGTCCTGGGCGCGCGGAGCGGGGTCATGAGCCATGTGCACAAAGGGTAGCCCTTGTCCCCGATAAGCCATCCCCTTGGTGGAGGCTGTGCCTGGAACATGTCAGCCACAGTAGTCTGGCGCAGGATAAAGGCATCGTGGCTGCTTCCTGGGAAGCGGGCATCGACAGCTAGGATGCGCTGCCTGTGGTCACACACCAGCTGCACATTTAGGGAATGGTAGCCCTTCCGGTTGCGGTATTGCTCGGCATTGTGGATAGGTGCCCGCATAGCCACATGCGTGCAGTCAATGGCGCCCTGCACCATGGGGAAGGCCGCGATCCTGGCAAATCCGACTGCACGCTGCTCCTGCTTGTGTTGGGTCATGGGGAAGGAGATGAATTGGTGCCTCCTCGCGTAAAGTGCATCGGTGACCTGTCGGATGCAGCGATGCGCGGCGAACTGGGAGATGTTCGCAATGTCCCCAGCAGCGGCTTGGAAGGAGCCGCTTGCATAAAAGCTGAGAGCCACCGTGACCTTCACTTCCACCGAGAGAGATGTCCTGCACATGAGCTGTGGCCGCAAATCTGCGCGAAGCAGCTGGCAGATCTCTGCAACCACCTCCCTCCTGAAGCGCAGCCTCTTCACACAATGCGCGGCAGTCATGGTGAGATAGGACACCTGCTGCCGGTATTGCCTGAGTGGGTAAGGCCTACGTTGGCGACGCCTGATGGCCCCTCTGCGTCTAGGCATGGCTGGCCCTCTGTCACAGCGTCTGCGAGCCCTTCGCACAAAATGCTGCAACTGAGGGTTGGCACCCCATACAGCCCCCATTATAAAGTTCCAAACAGCCAAATCACAAGGATGCAAATGTCAAAGCACTGGCTAGAAGCCAAAAATACCTCTCCTATGTTGTCCGAAATCAGAAATCTCTGTGCCTTGCTCTCTGTCCAGAAATCCAAAGCAGTAAAGTCATTGCAGTGAAATGGCTGGCCTTTATGGGTGAGTGGATGTGCCCTTTAATTAGCGCTCCCCGAATCCCACAGGGCCTCTGTTGAGTTCCACTTCACAGTTCTTAACAGCACCACGCCCACATTGGGCGGGCGCCACTGAATTTCCGGTTTGGGGCGCACAAACGGCATTGCACACCCAAATGACGTCATAAGATGCGCGCGCAGCTGAGCGGGCGCTAACACTTTGCGCCGGCGCTAAATCCCAACTGAATTTCGGCGTAGGCGCAGATCCGGCGGCGCCCGGGCGCTAAGTGGCTAGCGCCGGAAATATACCCTTTTCTGGCGCTAACGGCTGGCGCAAACAACTGAATTTCTAGGCCAGGGACTTTCCACCCACCCCTACTCTGAACCTCAGTTGCTCCTCCCAGGAGTGTCTCATGGACCTTCTCCCCACACCCTGAACCTCAGTTTCTATAAAGATTCTCTCAATGAGCCTGTGAGCAGATCCTCACACTGCATGAAAACAGCAAGCAATGTCTGCCTGGTGGCCTCAGTCCATGAGATCACCTCTGACCAGGTCCATTCCCAGCGCTGGCAAACATGTGCGAGATACTCCCCTGAACGTCAACTAGTCATCTTTAAAACTATAAATCACATCGCTGTCGAGCATTCCTTCACACGGGGCGAGGAAGGGGCTGGCTATAATGGGTGGGTGAAGCCTGCACATTTGACTCGTTGGGAGTTGGAGGCGATCATGGGGAGACGGTTGGCTCGGAGTTCTGGAGACCACAGATTGAAAAGGGCTGAAGGCCCTGATGCGCTATCAATTACTCATAAAAGACTGAGGCCTAGAAATTCAGTTGGCGCCGCGCCAGGGCTTTAGCGCTGGAAAGTTAGCGCCAGCGCTAAGTCCCCCTGCGCGCGCCAAAAATTCAGTAGCGCCGCGCCCAAACGGCTGCCGGCGCTACTGAAGGGTGTTTGCGCCTGAAAATGGGCGCTACCTGCCGCTTTGCGGCGCTATTCCGGCGCTGCGGCGCCCGATGCGGTGCGGCAGGCTCGGGAAGTGCAGGCCTCCTCCTTCAGTTAAGGAGGAGCTGCCTGCACCCGCCCGCTGGCCGGTAAACTCATCAGAAAAATGAGCCCGGCACCTCGGGGAAGTGCCGGGCTCGCAGCCCGGAAGCATCTGTTCCGCGGGGGGGGGTGGAGGAGTCCGGGGAGGGACGTGCGGGCAGGCGGCCGGCGGGAAAGCGGCCGGCCGCCGCGCGACCTTAAGGCGCAGGCGCTAACTGATGTAAGACTCTGTTGCCAGAGTCTTAGTTGCAGCTGCCACGGGCGAGGCGGCCGCAACTGAATTTCGGCGCTGGGGCCCGTCGGCATGGCAACCGGGACACTGCGCACACCGATGACGTCATCGGTGCCGGCGCAGCGCAACCGGTCTACCGCCGATTCTAGGGCCCCAGGGAATTTCTAAACTGGCCATAACTCCGGCGCTAGGCCCTCTAGCGCCTCAAATGCGGCGCTAAGGCTACTCAATTTCTAGGCCTGAGAGTTAAGAGAGTAACTAAAGGCTTTTATTAGCAAAGAACAGAGCATGCCTCTCGTGGTTGACTGGGTTCCAAGAAGGCAGGGGGCTGCAGGTCAATCACCTTTATACCTGGGCCTGTGTGGGTGGAGCCAGCCGAGACATGTTGAGGCATGCATAGGTACAACAGTGTGTAACAACAACAACAACAGTGGTTTACCACATTCACCCCTTGTTTAAAATTGAGTCCGGCGGGGTGAAGTGTACTAAAGGTTCGTGTAAGTAAGTCTATCAGGTGGCCTTGTATGCCGTCCTGATCGTCGTGGTGGCGGCGGTGATGGTGCAGCATCCAACGTTGAGTCTGGCGTCTCATTGAGTGGTTGGGTGGTCAATGACGGGTCCTGGGGCTGCGGCATGCCGTCTAGCGGGGTTAGGTTGTGGGTAGTGGTGGATGGCAATGGCAGTGTTTCAGGGGCACCCAAAGGTGCGAGATCTCGTGTGGGGGCTGTGTCCTCCCGCCCGTCCGGGTACGCTACGTAAGCGTACTGGGGGTAGGCGTGGGTAGTGGTGGATGGCGAGGGGGGTGTTTCGGGAGCACCCGAAGGTGCGAGGTCTCGTATGGAGACTGTGTCCTCCCGCCCGTCCGGGTACACCACGTAAGCATACTGAGGGTTGGCATGGAGGAGGCTCACCCTCTCGACCAGGGGGTCCGTCTTATGGGACCTCACGTGCTTCCGCAGTAGGACGGGTCCTGGAGAAGTCAGCCATGTCGGTAACGAGGTCCCCGATGTGGACTTCCTGGGGAAGGAGAACATTCTCTCGTGAGGGGTAGCATTGGTGGCTGTACAGAGCAGTGACCGAATGGAATGGAGCGCCGCAGGGAGGACTTCCTGCCAGCGAGAGGTCGGGAGGCCCTTAGATTTCAAGTTTAAAAGGACTGCCTTCCAGACCGTCGCATTCTCCCTTTCCACCTGGCCATTCCCCCGGGGGTTGTAGCTGGTGGTCCTGCTTGTAGCGATACCTCTCGAGAGCAGGTACTGCCGGAGTTCGTCGCTCATAAAGGATGAGCCCCTGTCGCTATGAATATAGCTAAGGAAACCGAACAAGGCGAAGAGGTCATTCAGACATTTAATGACCGTGGTACTGGTCATGTCTGAGCAAGGGATGGCAAACGGGAGTACTCATCAATTATGTTGAGGAAGTACACATTGCGGTCAGAGGAGGGGAGGGGCCCTTTAAAATCGACGCTCAGCCGTTCAAAGGGGCGCGTGGCTTTGATCAGGCTTGCTCTGTCTGGCCTATAAAAATGCGGTTTGCACTCGGCACAGATTTGGCAGTTCCTGGTCATGGTCCTGACCTCCTCGATGGAGTAGGGCAGGTTACGGGATTTGATGAAGTGAAAAAACCTGGTGACCCCCGGGTGGCAGAGGTCATTGTGGAGGGTCTTCAGTCTATCGACCTGCGCGTTGGCGCATGTACCACGTGATAGGGCATCTGGGGGCTCATTGAGTTTCCCGGGCCGGTACAAGATATCGTAATTGTAGGTGGAGAGTTCGATTCTCCACCTCAAGACCTTGTCGTTCTTGATTTTGCCCCTCTGCTTATTATTAAACATAAAAGCTACTGAACGCTGGTCAGTGAGCAGGGTAAATCGTTTTCCAGCCAGGTAATGCCTCCAATGTCGCACAGCTTCCACAATGGCCTGGGCCTCCTTTTCGACAGAGGAGTGTCGAATCTCGGGGCCCTGGAGGGTCCTTGAGAAAAAGGCCACGGGTCTCCCCGCCTGGTTAAGGGTTGCAGCTAGGGCAAAGTCGGAAGCGTCGCTCTCCACTTGGAAAGGGATGGACTCATCCACTGCGTGCATTGTGGCCTTTGCAATATCTCCTTTTATGAGAGTGAAGGCTGCACAGGCCTCTGCTGTCAGGGGGAAGGAGGTGGACTTGATGAGGGGTCTGGCTTTGTCCGCATAGTTCGGCACCCACTGAGCATAGTACGAGAAAAACCCTAGGCATCTCTTCAGTGCTTTTTGGCAGTGGGGGAGGGGGAGCTCCATAAGGGGGCGCATCCTGTCGGGGTCGGGGCCGATGACTCCGTTCTCCACTACACAGCCAAGAATGGCAAGGCGCTTGGTACGAAACATACATTTGTCCTTGTTGTATGTTAGGTTCAGCCGCTGGACCGTACGGAGGAATTTCTCTAGATTAACATCATGGTCCTGCTGGTCGCGGCCGCAGATGGTGACGTTGTCTAGATAGGGGAAAGTGGCCTGGAGCGCGTTCTGGTCGACCATCCGGTCCATCTCCTGTTGGAAGACTGAAACCCCGTTGGTGATGCCGAAGGGCACTCTGAGGAAGTGGTAGAGACGACCGTCAGCTTCAAAAGCTGTGTACTGGCGGTCCTCAGCCCTGATGGGGAGCTGGTGGTATGCCGACTGCAGATCAATCGTCGAGAACACCCGGTATTGTGCTATCTGATTGACCATGTCAGATATGCGGGGGAGTGGGTATGCATCTAGCTGGGTGTAGCGATTGATCGTCTGGCTGTAGTCAATAACTAGGCGCTGTTTTTCGCCACTCTTCACTACCACCACTTGTGCTCGCCATGGGCTGGTGCTACTTTCAATAATCCCTTCCTTCAGGAGTCTTGCTACCTCGGATTTAATGAAGCTCCTATCCCCGGCACTGTAACGCCTGCTTTTGGTAGCGATGGGCTTACAGTCACGGGTGAGGTTAGCGAACAAGGAGGGGGGGGGACTTTAAGGGTGGAGAGGCTGCAAATGGTGCGCGGCGGGCGATTTAAAAGCTGCTGGCTGCAGACTGTGAGTGGGGGGAGGGGTCCGTCATACGCTAATGTGACACTCTTAAGGTTGCACTGAAAATCCAACCCCAGTAGAACGGCAGCGCAAAGATGGGGCAGGACCAGGAGTTTAAAATTTTTGTATTCTGTGCCCCTTACTGAAAGGGTCACTACACAGTAGCCACCGACGTCCGCTGACTGGGCTTTGGAAGCCAAAGAGATCCGATGTCGCGTCGGCAGGACCGGGAGAGAGTAACTGCGCACCGTGTCGGGGTGGATAAAGCTTTCCGTGCTCCCGCTGTCAAAAAGGCAGGTAGTGGCGCGGCCGTTTACCTTAATGTCCATCATGGACCTGGACAGTTGATGAGGGAGAGATTGGTCCAGCGTCACGGAGGCCAGCGTATGGTCGAGCGAGTCAATGTGGTCGTCAGATGAGGCGGTGGTTGAGTCCGGGTCCCCCGTGGTTGAAGTTGGAGACGTCCGAGATGGCTGACAAAATGGCGGCGCCCATGGTCCCGATCCCCACGTGGCTGGGGGAGCCCAAGATGGCGGACAAGATGGCTGCCCCCACGGTTCGCACGCGGCGCTGCTGGCGTTAGCGGTTTTACTTTTGCAGGCGCTGACATAGTGTCCTTTCTTCCCGCAGCCGGAGCAGGTAGCGTTTCTCGCCGGGCAGCGTGCTCTGGGGTGTTTTGCCTGGCCACAAAAATAACATTTCTGTGCCTTAGACATCGCAGCAGCAGTTGAAGGTGGCGGTCCCATGACCCAAGGTTGTGGCGTCCACGTTGCGGAGCGGTTAGGGGAGAAGGCGTCCATATTCCTGTGGGCCGCGTCGAGCGAGAGCGCGAGGGACACTGCCTTTCTCAGGTCTATTTCTCCCTTTTCCAACAGTCTCTGCTGGGAGTAGTCGGACCTTAGACCCGCAACGAAAGCATCTCGGATCAGTCCCTCCGTGTGTGTTGCGGCTGATGCCTCTTTGCAGTCGCAGTCTTGGCCGAGTATCCGTAGTGCCCGTAGGAAGGCCTCCACCGATTCCCCGGGCTGCTGTCTGCGGGATCTTAAGAGGTGCCGGGCATAGACCGTATTTACCGGGCGTGCGTATTGCCCTTTTAGCAGACCGATAGCCGCCGCGTAGGTCGTCGCGTCCTGGATTATTGTATAAACTTGGTGGCTCACCTTTGAGGCCAGGATTTCCAACTTGTTTTCGTCCAGGGTCACAGTTGAGGCTTGCAGGTAGGCCTCGAAGCAACGCAGCCAATGCGCGAATTTGGTAGCCGAACCCGCTTCTTGGGGGTCTAGGTCCAGGCATGTTGGTCTGAGGGCTCGCAGCAGCTCCTGCTGTTCAGCGTTTGGTGCAGCAGCCTGCTGTTCAGCGTTTGGTGCAGCAGCCTGCTGTTCAGCAAATGTCGACATTTTGTTTTTGCTAATAAAATTGATGCGCTATCAATTACTCATAAAAGACTGAGAGTTAAAAGAGTAACTAAAGGCTTTTATTAGCAAAGAACAGAGCATGCCTCTCGTGGTTGACTGGGTTCCAAGAAGGCAGGGGGCTGCAGGTCAATCACCTTTATACCTGGGCCTGTGGGTGGAGCCAGCCGAGACATGTTGAGGCATGCATAGGTACAACAGTGTGTAACAACAACAACAACAACAGTGGTTTACCACAGGCCCTTCACCGACCCACTCTGCCTCGTGATCGGATGGTGATTCTACCAAAGCAGAAGCTATCCGAGTGATGCGGGGAGATGTCTGCTGGAAACACCAGGAGCAAAAAAACCTCAACTTCCTGACATCAACACTCGAAGAGATTTGTCTCACTCTCCCTGTCTCCCCCCTCTCCCCCCTCTCCCCCCCCCCTCCCCCTCCGTCTCTATTTATTTTGAGTACGAGGAAAGGAAATCAAGCAGAGCGTTCAAAGGTTCCTCACCGCTGCCTTTAATTCCGTACGGCAATTCATTGACCGCAGAGCCTTGCTGCATCCACCAAATATCGTTTAAGTTTAAAAATAATTGAGTGTTTCTGGTGAAGCTGAAAGTAAAATGAAAACAGGAGATTAAAACTGGCAGAGGCACAATCAGAGAAAATCTGCAGCAATGAAACGGGGAGAGTGGAGCTCAACGCATGGAGATGGTACAAAGGGTGACTTACTTTGATATTACCCGCTTGCTGCGTGTGTTTGAATACCCAAGTTGGCATCGCGTTTCTTCCACACTGTAACTAAACAGAGACAAATTTTAACCAACAAAAAAGCTCGCACTTCCTGAGCGATGGGAACTGGTTGGCGCAGCTCATTAAACCCTGAGCTTTCAGCTCCGGTCGTCAACCCAGCCCAGCCCACTCTGATGGGATGAGGACTCCCTCCCACTGCTGCCTGCGAGGGCCCTCTGTAAAATGGCTTTGGGCAGTCTCAATCCATTTCATGCTTGACCTTCAACATCCACTCCCTCCACCACCATGGCTGCAGTGCGCACCATCGAATGTCTCCAAGTTTGCAGACGACACAAAGCTGGGTGGGCGTGTGTGCTGTGAGGAGGGTGCCAAGAAACTCCAGTATGATTTGGACAGGTTGGGCGATTGGGCAGATGCATGGCAGATGCAGTATAATGTGGATAAATGCGAGGTTATCCACTTTGGTGGCAAAAACAGGAAAGCAGGTTATTATCTGAACGGCAATAGATTGGGAAAAGGGGAAGTGCAATGAGACCTGGGTGCCCTTGTGCACCAGTCGCTGAAGGTAAGCATGCAGGTGCAGCAGGCGGTTAAGAAGGCAAATGGTATGTTGGCCTTCGTAGTGAGAGGGTTCGAGTACAGGAACAAGGATGTCTTGCTTCAGTTGTACAGGGCCTTGGTGAGACCACACCTTGAGTATTGTGTGCAGTTTTGGTTGCCTAATCTGAGGAAGGATGTTCTTGCCATGGAGGGAGTGCAGCGAAGATTCACCAGGTTGATACCTGGGATGGCAGGAATTACATACGAGGAGAGATTGGGTCGATTGGGCTTATACTCGCTGGAGTTTAGGAGAATGAGAGGGGATCTCATTGAAACTTATAAAATTCTAACAGGACTAGACAGGCTAGATGCAGGAAGGATGTTCCCGATGGCGGGGGAGTCCAGAACCAGGGGTCACAGTCTAAGGATAAGGGGTAAGCCATTTAGGACAGAGATGAGGAGGAATTTCTTCACCCAGAGAGTGGTGAACCTGTGGAATTCTCTACCACAGAAGGCAGTTGAGGCCAATTCATTAAATATATTCAAGAAGGAGTTAGATATATTTCTTAAGGCTAAAAGGATCAAGGGATATGGGGAGAAAGCAGGGACAGGGTACTGAGTTTGGATGATCAGCCATGATCGCATTGAATGGCGGAGCAGGCTCGAGGGGCCGAATGGCCTACTCCTGCTCCTATCTTCTATGTTTCTATGTATCTACAAGATGCACTGCAGCAACTCACCAAGGCTTCTTCGGCAGCATCTCCCAAACCCACAACCTCCAGCACCTAGAAGGACAAGGGCAGCAGGTTCATGGGAACACCATCACCTCTAAATTACGCTTCAAGTCACACACGATCCCAACTTATAATATATCGCCATTCCTTCATTGTCACTGGCTCAAAAATCATGGAATTCCCTACCTAACAGCGGCTCAAGAAGCAGACCCACCACCACTTTTAAATGGACATAAAGCAGTAGGCAGTCCATATTTCAGCACTGAAATGGCAAACATATTGCAATCAGTGATAGGAAGGCTGGTCTGGAAAATGGAAAGCTACCACGCTTGCAGTAGGGGGCGCTCTTCCAAGGCAGTGGCTGAGGCACATTCTTAAGGCAGTGTAGAGGGAGCTTTACTCGGTATCTAACCCGTGCTGTACCTGCCCTGGGAGTGTTTGATGGGACAGTGTAGAGGAAGCTTTACTCTGTATCTAACCCATGCTGTACCTGCCCCGGGAGTGTTTGATGGGACAGTGTAGAGGGAGCTTTACTCGGTATCTAACCCGTGCTATACCTGCCCTGGGAGTGTTTGATGGGACAGTGTAGAGGAAGCTTTACTCTGTATCTAACCCGTGCTGTACCTGCCCTGGGAGTGTTTGATGGGACAGTGTAGAGGGAGCTTTACTCTGTATCTAACCCATGCTGTACCTGCCCTGGGAGTGTTTGATGGGACAGTGTAGAGGGAGGTTTACTCTATCTAACCCATGCTGTACCTGCCCTGGGAGTGTTTGATGGGACAGTGTAGAGGGAGCTTTACTCTATCTAACCCGTGCTGTACCTGCCCTGGGAGTGTTTGATGGGACAGTGTAGAGGGAGCTTTACTCTGTATCTAACCCGTGCTGTTCCTGCGCTGGGGAGTGTTTGATGGGACAGCGGATGCCATCCATCACCTTTATGAGAGTTTAAGTGTAACCGTCACACCATGAGCACAGGATGTGGTTAAGCCAACAGAAGCAGCTCTTTCTCAGGAATGACTAAACAAAGTCACTGACCCAGGACTCGCTATAGATAGAATCATCGAAGCTCAGCAGCTAACTAATGAGTCCCAAAGCCCAGTGTAGGTTCCTTCAAGCTCATTTCATATTAGAGATATCAGAACACACCAGGAGAATCATTCTGGAATGCAAAGATAAAACCCCAGCTTCTATTCTCCACTATTAACCGTCTTCTTAAACCCCTCTCCCCTGTCTCCTCCACCCTCACCTCCGACAACAAGTGCGAGCGGCTCATGGACTTCTTTGTCTCTAAGATTGAGACCATCCGTTCAGCTGCCTCTGCCACTTCCCTTACTTCCCCTAGCCCACTGGGCCAAACTTGCTCTAAGGTTCCCCCCTGCCCTAGCCCTGAACTCGCATCTTTCTCCAGTTTCTCTCCGATCTCCCCTCATGACCTCTCTGTGCTCATCTTGTCCATGAGACCCACTTCCTGCTCCCTCGACCCTATTCCCACCAAACTGCTGACCACCCAACTTCCTTTTCTGGCTCCCATGTTAGCGGACATTGTTAATGGTTCTCTCCTCAGGTACTGTCCCCCTCTCCCTCAAAGCTGCCATCATCACCCCTCTCCTCAAAAAACTAACCCTTGACCTCTCCGTCCTTGCAAACTACCGCCCCATCTCCAACCTCCCCTTCCTCTAAAAAGTCCTTGAACGTGTTGTTGCCTCCCAACTCCGTATCCGTCTTTCCCGCAATTCCATGTTTGAATCCCTCCAATCAGGTTTCCGCCCCTGCCACAGTACCAAAACGGCTCTCATCAAAGTCACAAATGACATCCTTTGTGACTGTGACAAAGGTAAACTGTCCCTCCTCGTCCTTCTTGACTTGTCGGCAGCCTTTGACATGGTTGACCACTCCATCCTTCCCCAACACCTCTCCACCGTCGTCCAGCTGGGTGGGACTGCACTCGCCTGGTTCCATTCTTGTCTATCTAATCGTAGCCAGAGAATCACCTGCAACGGCTTCTCTTCCCGCTCCCGCATCGTTACCTCTGGTGTCCCCCAAGGATCTATCCTTGACCCCCTCCTATTTCTCATCTACATGCTGCCCCTTGGCGACATCATCCGAAAACACCGTCAGTTTCCACATGTACGCTGACAACACCCAGCTCTACCTCACTACCCCTTCTCTCGACCCCTCCACGGTGTCTAAATTATCAGACTGCTTGTCCGACTTCTGTATGAGCAGAAATTTTCTCCAATTAAATATTGGGAAGACCGAAGCCATTGTTTTCAGTCCCTGCCACAAACTCCGTTCCCGAGCCACTGACTCCATCCCTCTCCCTAACATCTGTCTGAGGCTGAACCACACTGTTCGCAACCTTGGTGTCATATTTGACCCTGAAATGAGCTTCCGACCACATATCCACAGCATAACAAAGACCGCCTATTTCCACCTCCGTAACATCACCCGTCTCCGCCCCTGCCTCAGTTCATAGCTTCATAGTGATAGAGTCATAACGGCACAGCAGGAGGCCATTCGGCCCAGCAAGTCCGTGCCAGCTCTCCACTGCTGAAACCCTCATCCATGCTTTTGTTACCTCTCGACTTGACTATTCCAATGCACTCCTGGCTGGCCTCCCACATTCTACCTTATGTAAACTTGAGATCATCCAAAACTCGGCTGCCCGTGTCCTAACTCGCACCAAGTCCCGTTCACCCATCACCCCTGTGCTCGCTGACCTACATTGGCTCCCGGTTAAGCAACACCTCAATTTCAAAATTCTCATCCTTGTTTTCAAATCCCTCCATGGCCTCGCCCCTCCCTATCTCTGTAACCTCCTCTGGCCCTCTGAGATATCTGCACTCCTCTAATTCTGCCCTCTTGAGCATCCCTGATTATAATCGCTCAACCTTTGGTGGCCGTGCCTTCTGTTGCCTAGGCCCCAAGCTCTGGAATACCCTGCCTAAACCTGTCCACCTCGCTACCTCTCCTTCCTTTTTAAGACACTCCTTAAAACCTACCTCTTTGACCAAGCTTTTGGTCACCTGCCCTAATTTATCCTTGTGTGGCTCGGTGTCAAATTTGGGATGTTTTACTACGTTAAAGGCGCTATACAAATACAAGTTGTTTTTGTTGTTATACCAGGTGCAAAATGCTAGGAAGTTTTTTCTTGAAAGCGAGAATCTGAAATGGAATGGGCCAGTAAATGGTGCCGTTCCTGTTGATGCAACAATTAAAAGGGGTTGCCTGCAGTAAAGTAGCAGCCATGGGGAGGGAGAAAATATGCAAGAGGATTGTTCCGTTCTTTAATATAAAAGACCCACAGCCATGGAGCTACAACGCATCGCCTAACATTAACAGCAGAAATTGATCACCTTCACCAAAAGGACAAGGTGGGGCTTTAGTAAAATTAATTTTTGATGAAGAGGATTATAATAAAATGCCCGACCAGAAACAGGGGAGAAATCCAGCTCTTCCAGGCAGTACACCCCATGGGCACACTCAGATGCCAGGTTTTCATAGAATCACACAGCACAGAAGCAGCCCATCATGCCTGTGCCGGCTTTTGATAGAGCTGTCCAATTAGTCCTGCCCTTTCCCCATAGTCCTACAATTTTTTTTCCTTTTCAAGTATTTATCCAATTCTCTTTTGAAAGTTACTATTGAATCTGCTTTCAGGCAGCGCATTCCAGATCATAACAACTCACTGCATAAAAAAAATCTTCTCATCTCCCCTCTAGTTCTGTGGCTAATCACCTTCAATCTGTGTCCTCTGGTTCCTGACCCTCCTGCCACTGGAAACAGTTTCTCCTTATTTACTCTATCAAAACTGCTTATAATTTTGAACACCTCTATTAAATCTCCCCTTAACCTCCTCTGCTCCGAGAGAACAATCCCAGCTTCTCTGGTCTGTCCACACAACCTTCTTAATTAAGGGGTTCCTTTAATGCAGCGGGCATGCAGCACTGTTCAATTCCCAACCCCAATAACGCTAGGAGTGTTGGAAGGAAGCTCCAAGGAGCGACTTACTGAAAATTCACCTTGAGGGTCAGATGGGAAAGGATCACCGTCACAATAACAATTGTAAGAAGCAACAGAAACCGAAAATTCTTAGAACAATCTATAAAAAAAGAGATAAGGAAAGATTAATTTCTGCTGTTCCATTCATCCACCTCCCAGTGGGGTGCATATAATATGCAGTGAAACCATACAGCCATGGCTCAGTGGGCCGCACTCTCGCCTCGGAGTCAGAAGGTTGTGGGTTCAAGTCCCACTCCCGAGACTCGAGCACAAAAATCTAGTCTGACACTCCAGCGTAGTGCTGAGGGAGTGCTGCACTGTCGGAGGTGCCGTCTTTTGGATGAGACGTTAAACCGAGGTCCCGTCTGCTCCCATGACACTATTCGAAGAAGAGCAGGGGAGTTCGTCCTGGGGCCAATATTAATCCCTCAATCAATATCACAAAAACAGATTATTTGGTCGTTATCACATTGCTGTTTGTGGGGGCTTGCTGAGCGCAAATTGGTCGCTGCGTTTCCTACATTACAACACTGACTACACTCCAAAAGTACTTTGTTAGCTTTAAAGTGCTTTGGGACGTCCTGAGGTCGTGAAAGGCACGATATAAATACAAGTTCTTTCTTTTAAGACATCTTTCCATTAAACTGCTGGGAGTTGTAAACTTTGAAAGTAATTCTCAAAGAGCAACGCCTCAATTTCTTACCACTCTGGGTAAGCTGAAGTTCAAAATATAAAAGGCTACATTTTTCAGTACCTGCGCCTTCAGACAGGCAAAATTTGCCAACATGCCCACAGTTATTCATTGCAATAAAGCTCCTGTCCCTCGGCCACTGGGAGCTTGTACAGTGGGAGGTGGAATACTGCATGCTGCATCAGCTACCTCAAAAGTTTCCTTTGTACAGAAGAAACTGTCCATTATGCACAAAACATCGGTAAGTGGAGAGTAGCACCGTGTCTCATGCAGAAATGGAGGCTGTGGCAGGAAGTGGGTAAAACGGGCGTTTTGCTTCCTGGGACACTGGCACCAGTACTGGGACAGGAGGGAGCTGTTCCGTTGGGACGGGCTTCACTTGGCCAGTGCTGGGACTAGAGTCCTGGCGGATCATATAACTAGGGCTGTAGAGAGGGCTTTAAACTAACTAGTGGGGGGGAGGTTCCCAGAGAGCAAATAATACAAATGACAACAGAGAAGGTCATAGACTTAGGTAGCAGTGGGGAAATTAAAAACCAGAGCGTGTCAGGAAGGGGTAGAAGGTGTGGAGTAAAAGGTAAAGTAATAAAAAGGGCAATAGCAGGAACTAAGTGTCACAAAACATATTTGAAAGTTCTCTATCTGAATGCACGTAGCATTCGTAACAAAATAGCCGAGTTAAAGGCACAAATAGCTACATATGGGTATGATCTTGTGGCCATTACAGAAACATGGCTGCAGGGTGACAATGCCTGGGAATTAAACATACCAGGTTATTTAACAATCAGGAAGGACAGGCAGGAAGGAAGGGGAGGTGGGGTGGCTATGTTAATAAAGGAAGGAATCACTGTAATACAGAGAAATGATATTGGGTCAAAGGATCAGGATAATGAAACAGTTTGGGTGGAGATAAGGAATAATAAGGGGAAAAAAACACTAGTGGGTGTAGTATATAGGCCTCCGAGCAGTCGCAACTCGGTTGGACGGAGTATCAATCAGGAAATAGTTGAGGCTTGTAATAAGGGAACATCTATAATTATGGGGGATTTTAACTATCATATAAATTGGACGAATCAAATTGGGCAGGGCTGCCTTGAGGATGAGTTCATTGAGTGTATTAGGGATGGGTTTCTTGAGCAGTATGTAACTGAACCAACCAGGGGGCAAGCAACCTTAGATCTGGTCCTGTGTAACGAGACAGGATTAATTAAAAATGTCCTAGTAAAGGATCCCCTTGGAATGAGTGACCATAACATGGTTGAATTCCATATTCAGTTAGAGGGTGAGGAGGCTGTATCTCAAACAAGCATGCTAAGCTTGAGTAAAGGAGACTATGAAGGTATGAGAGCGGAATTGAGTAAAGTGGATTGGGAAAATAGGTTAAAGGATAAGACGATACATGATCAGTGGTGTACATTTAAGGAGTTATTTTACAAATTCCAAAAAAAGTATATTCCACTGAGAAAAAAAGGGTGTAAAAGAAAAGACAGCCATCCGTGGCTAAGTAAAGAAATTAAGGATAGTATTCGACTAAAAACAAGGGCATATAAGGTAGCCAAATCTAGTGGGAGGATAGAGGATTGGGAAAACTTTAAAAGACAGCAAAAAATAACAAAAAGATTGATTAAGAAAGGGAAGATACATTATGAAAGTAAATTAGCAAAAAATATAAAGACAGATAGTAAGAGTTTTTATAGTTATATAAAAAGAAAAAGGGTGGCTAAAGTAAATGTTGGTCCCTTAGAGGATGAGACCGGGAAATTAATGGTGGGAAATATGGAGATGGCAAAAACACTGAATGAATATTTTGTATCAGTCTTTACAGTAGAGGACACCAAGAATATCCCAACACTTGACAAGCAGGGGGCTATGGGGGGAGGAGCTAAATACGATTAAAATCACTAAGGAAGTAGTACTTGGTAAAATAATGGGACTCAAGGCGGATAAATCACCTGGACCTGATGGCTTACATCCCAGGGTTTTGAGGGAAGTGGCGGTAGGGATTGTGGATGCATTGGTAATAATCTTCCAAAACTCCCTGGACTCAGCAAAGGTCCCGGCAGACTGGAAAACTGCTAATGTAACACCCTTATTTAAAAAGGGCAGTAGACAGAAGGCTGGAAACTATAGACCGGTTAGCCTAACATCTGTGGTAGGTAAAATTTTGGAGTCCATTATTAAGGAGACAGTAACAGGACATTTGGATAATCATAATTTAATAAGACAAAGTCAGCATGGTTTTATGAAGGGGAAGTCATGTTTGACAAATTTGCTGGAGTTCTTTGAGGAAGTAACATATAGGGTGGATAAAGGTGAACCAGTGGACGTAGTGTATTTAGACTTCCAAAAGGCATTTGACAAGGTGCCACACAAAAGATTATTGCTTAAGATAAAAAATCACGGGATTGGGGGTAATATTCTGGCATGGATAGAGGATTGGCTATCTAACAGAAGGCAGTGGGTTGGGATAAATGGTTCATATTCAGACTGGCAATCAGTAACCAGTGGTGTTCCGCAGGGGTCAGTGCTGGGTCCCCAACTCTTTACAATCTATATTAACGATTTGGAGGAGGGGACCGAGTGTAACACATCAAAGTTTGCAGATGATACTAAGATGGGAGGGAAAGTAGTGAGTGAGGAGGACATAAAAAACCTGCAAGGGGACATAGACAGGCTAAGTAAGTGGGCAGAGATTTGGCAGATGGAATACAATACTGGAAAGTGTGAGGTTATGCACTTTGGCAGGAAAAATCGTAGAGCAAGTTATTATCTTAATGGCAAGAAACTGGAAAGTACTGAAGTACAAAGGGATCTGGGGGTCCTGGTGCACGAAACTCAAAAGGTTAGTATGCAGGTGCAGCAAGTGATTAAGAAGGCCAATGGAATGTTGGCTTTCATTGCTAGGGGGATAGAATATAAAAATAGGGAGGTATTGCTTCAGTTGTACAAGGTATTGGTGAGACCGCACCTGGAATACTGCATACAGTTTTGGTGTCCATACTTAAGAAAGGACATACTTGCTCTCGAGTCAGTACAAAGAAGGTTCACTCGATTAATCCCGGGGATGAGGGGATGGACATATGAGGAGAAGTTGAGTAGATTGGGACTCTACTCATTGGAGTTCAGAAGAATGAGAGGCGATCTTATTGAAACATATAAGATTATGAAGGGGTTGGATCGGGTGGATGCAGGGAGGATGTTCCAGATGATGGGTGAAACTAGAACTAGGGGGCATAGTCTTAGAATAAGGGGCTGCTCTTTCAAAACTGAGATGAGGAGGAACTACTTCACTCAGAGGGTGGTAGGTCCATGGAATATGCTGCCCCAAAAAGCTGTCGAAGCTACATCATTACATAAATTTAAAACAGAAATAGACAGTTTCCTAGTAGAAAAGGGAATTAAGGGTTACGGGGAGCGGGCAGGAATTTGGACATGAGTCTAGGTTCGGATCGGTCATGGCCCTGTGGGTAGCGGAGCGGGCCCAGGGGCCGTGTAGCCTGATCCTGCTCCTATTTCGTGTGTCTAATTCTGTTAGATTCAGGAGATGGTTCTGTGATAGTAGATTGGCAGTTAGGATCAGGTCAGCCATGATCTTATTGAATGGCGGAGCAGGCTCGAGGGGCCGATTGGCCTACTCCTGCTCCTATTTCTTATGTTCTTATGTTCTCTGCCTGTGGAGTGGATTACGTGAAAAAGTGCTTTGTAATTTCACAACTAAATGGCCTAGCTCTAACTTTAAGATTATCTCACCTTGTTCTGTATTCCCCCTGCACAGGAAAGAGTTTCTCTGTAGCTACTCTAACACATCCTTTAAATCATTGTAAACAGCTCAGATCGATCAATCCTGCACCTTATAAACACAAGCCAAGTTTATACAACTTGACCTCCTAATTTAACCCTTTCGGTCG